>NC_137562.1:0-1200000 GCF_963082525.1 Nesoenas mayeri
CCTGCTGGGAGATGGCCTTGCAGTGGAGAAATTCCAGCTGCCTCATCCAGGTCTTCCTCCTTCAGCCCCTGTCAAGGGATTCCACTGGTTCCTCAACGACTTCCTCTCCAATGTCTTCAGGTTGCCTCCAGGCCAGCTCTGGCAGCAGACACGGGACGCTGCTCCCTTTTATACTGCCCCGGGGCATTGTGATATCAGCATTGCCCAGTGGTTGCATTGTGACATGGAGGTGACATGGGCCCCCAGTGTCCCACCCCACCCACTGCCCATTCACCCAGCACTCTTTGGAGGAAGGACTTCGGGGTGCTGCTGGCCCCGAGGCTGTCCTTGTGCCCACGAGGCCCAGGGGGCTGTCCCTGCTCTTGGTGGTCATGCACTGGGCATGGCTGAAACCACCTGAGAATGACGGCGGCATGAAGTTACTGAGGAGGTTATTCAGATACAAAGGAACTTCTTCTCTTTTCCTTTAAAGTTACTAAAAGGAACTATGGAAAACAATCCTCTAGTACATGATGGTCATGAATTGCTCTGCGAAAGTGCTGCCAAGGGTGCAGGAACCTGCCAGCCTACGTCTATTCCAGTAAAGAATCTCAACAGTTTGGTGCCGGCTCCATGTGTTTGGCATGTGGCCTCTCTCACCTCCTAGATGTGCAGGTAGGAAAACAGGTGGGGGAGCAGGTCTCAGCTAAACCCCAGGGCACCTGCTATGGAAAGCATAGGTGTGAAAGCATAGGCATAGCCTCTGGGCTCAGGCACCAGGTTCTGTGGGCTGGCAAATGGCTGCCTGACAGCTCAGACATCGTAATTATCCCTAATTCAAGCACTCAGGGGAATGCAAGGTGGTACCGTGTTGGAAGAGCTTCATTAACTGCAGAAGATTAAAGACATGCCCATGGGCAGATCCTCTGCTGCAAAGGGTCTTCACATCCTTTGGTCTCACTGTGAACCTGTGCCCTCACCTTCTAGATTTAAGTGACTCTAATTATACTTAGCTTAATTCTTCCTGGAAACAAAGTCATAACCTACCCAGTCTACTCAGCAGCCAGTTCCACTGTCCTAAAAGTCCCCAGGCAGATGAATCTCCAAAACCAGAACATGGGCGGCTGCTCATGCTGTTTGTTGTTTTTCTATCACATGCCATTTATTGAGTGTTATTGACAACAAGGACATTTTTGCCCCCAGCAGTGGGAACAGAAGCAGGAGAACAGTGTGAACCTTACAAATCCTTTTACTAAATTGCTGCCAAACTGATTCCTAATTTACATTCTCACTTAGTGATGTCCAGAGTTTGCTAATTCCTAACCAAAATTGAGACGGTGTGGTCAGCTCTTGCTATACTATAATGCATCGAGACATAACTTGTGATTTCCCCCCAGTTCGTATCATTACAAAACTAAGCATCTCTGTTTTCCTTACAAATGTGTTGCTTCCATGCTCACCAAGAGAACTTGTAAGTGTAACACTTTAATTTTTTTAAGTGAGTGGGAAAATGAAAACCAACTGCATTTCTTATATGTCTTATTTTTAACTTCAGGGTGATGATTTTTTAAGCTCCTCCTTTAGTGCATTCACTAATGACAGGTATGTACTCACCTTGATGTGCTGATCAGGTGCTGGAAAAAATTTGCAGAAATAGAACAAAACTTGGGGTTACGCCCTCTGCTGTGTCTGACTGCAAAGTTTCCTTTTTTTCACAATGAAAACTGCCCTGTGCTTGCACTAGATCTGACTTTTAATATATCTATTTTCCCCTCCCCAGGCAAAAGGAGGACATTAACCCACTTCCCTCTGAGCAGGCTGGTTTAGAGCTTCAACAACCCCTCAGCTGGTCTGTTTAGGAGATGCCCCAGCCACGATTCACCACCCTCTATGAGGAGGAGATTTGCACTTGCTGAGATAAGTGCCTCTCACAAGCAAGCAAATCACTTTCTCTAGGAATTTTCTATAGATCAAAACACTTGAGGTGAGTCCCGAGAACAGAAGACACAAAGCAAGACAGAGCACGTGGCCTAATCCTGATGAGCAGGAGTTGCTCTCCACTGAGTAGTCTCTTCTGTCTTCGAGCAAAGAAAAACCCTACATAATATCAGCCTCATCCTAGACACTGGCAAACACTTTGCCAATCAAAAGCATGCTTCTGTAGATCCTGTCAGCATTTCTTCTTCCACCAATAATGCAACTTCCATCAGGTAACTGGGCTTGCCATACTGAGCAAACAAAGGGACATTCCTATTTCCATTTCCAGCAGCTGTACAGACTCCTGACAATGATCAAAATGTTCACAAGTTAAATTGTCCATTTTGAGATGTGAAAGACCTGCCTGGTTTAGATTTTTGTGGGGTTTTTGAGGGTGTATCATATTTTCATAACACCCCCGCCCCACCTCAACTGACCCAGTTGTGGGTGGAAACGAATCTGTGAATCTGATCCTAGATGTAACACACTGGATCTCCAGAAAACAAGGAGACCTAAGTTAAGGTCGTTAAGGAGAAGGGGAGGGGGAGGGGAATTCAAATTGTAAGGGCTAGGAGGAGGGCTAGTATAGGGGTTATGATAAAAAGAATTGGAGAGGAGGTAGATGGGAGGATAGGCTCTTTAATGAATAGTTTAACACCATCTGCCACTGGTTGGAGAAGTCTGAAAGGCCCTACAATGTTTGGGCCTTTTCGAGCTTGTATATAGCTTAGGACTTTCCGTTCTGCTAGTGTTAAGAATGTTACGGCAATTAGAATTGGTACTGCATATGATAGTGATATGATAAGGTAGGCTATGATCATGGAGGATAGTGAGCTAGGGAGAGGACTTGAACTCTGGGTAAAGGGCTTAAGCCGTTTGCATTTACCGAACTCTGCCACTCTAGAGATCCTTTTCTAGGATTGGGTGTCGTGTGAGATCTCTCTGTAATTTAGTTGAGTTCATTACTTAGGGAGGGGGCATGCGTTGAAGCATTGGCCTCACGTTTCCGGTCCTTTCGTACTAGGAAAAGTTCAACATAGATAGAAACTGACCTGGATTACTCCAGTCTGAACTCAGATCATGTAGGACTATTAATCGTTGAACAAACGAACTCTTAATAGCGGCTGCACCATTAGGATGTCCTGATCCAACGTCAAGGTCGTAAACCTCCTCGTCGATATGGGCTCTTGGAGGAGATTGCGCTGTTATCCCTGGAGTAGCTTGGTCCATTGGTCAATTATATTGGGTCTGGTTACTGCTAGTACGTTGAGGCGTTGCTCTTAGTTAAGAGGTGGTGGTCTTGTTTTTGGAGGGTTTGTTTTTCTCCAAGGTCCCCCCAACCGAAAACTGCAAGCCAGCATCTTGTTAGCGGTGAGCCTAGTGGGTTGAGTTTTGTTACGAGGTGGCTGCTGATTTTTAAGTTCCACAGGGTCTTCTCATCTTGTGTATTCATTCCTGCTTTTGCATAGGAAGACCAATTTCACTGATTATCTGTAAGAGACAGTTAAGAGCTCATTTAGCCATTCATATGTCTCGATTTATGAGACAATTGATTGCGCTACCTTCGCACGGTTAGGATACCGCGGCTGTTGAACATAGAGTCACGGGGCAGGCATCACCTTCAATACTTGGTTCGGCTGAAGGCTATGTTTTTGCTAAACAGTTGGGCCTTGAGATTTGCCTAGTTCCTTTTACAGATTTTAATCTTTCTAGTAGGCACTCCTGGGTTGGGGTAACAGAGAGTGAAATAGGTAAATCTTGTTGTAGTAGGAGTATTAGTTATCTGTTAATAATGCGTGGATGTAAGTTTGCGCTTGAGAGGCAAACTTACATGTAATATATTACTATACATTATTACATGTAATATTACATGTAATGCATTACTATACTACACATCACTAAGTATGTGTACTAGATCTGTGCAGCATATTCATATTATTTACAGCGGCCTACATTGACTACAAAATTCAAACAGATTCTCTCCGGTTGCTGTTCCCCAGAGAGTCAAATAATCTCTTTCCAACGTCACAAAATACAACCCAGGGCAGGGAGGGGATTCCTTCTGAATCCCTCCTGTCCATTATCCACTACCTATTTCACAATCACAATAACAGACAATTGGTGAACCATACGTATTGGACTGGAAAATCACCGAAGACACAAGTAACAACAGCAACAAATCACTAAAGACACAAACAAGGATACAATTACTAATGCATGAACAACAAAGTCACTAAAGGTACCTTCATCAAATTATTGTTTTCTTGTTTTTCTCTTTTATTTAGTGTTTTCTCATTTTTCTCTAACATCCTTATTTTTCTTTTTTCCTTTGAGTTTATTGGTTTGTTTTTTTTTTTCTTTTCCCCTTTTTAAAAGTTACCCAAGTGACCAAAGCTTCCAAAATGCAAATGCCTAATGTGCTGGTGTCCCTCCGAAAGACAGACAAGTTCCACATGTGTCACTTGGGTCACCAAAGTATCAATAACCAAAATGCAAAGACTCAATGCGCTGGCAATAAAACCACGATAGCCACTCAGTCCCCACCTTCCCTCGAAAGGGAAAGGAGAAACTTGGATTGAGATAAACAGAGTTTAATAAAATGACAAAACTCTAATACACTGCTAGTAAGTATATATATAATATAGAGGTAAAAGCTACGCAATGCAGTTCCTCACAAACTCTGTCTGCACACAGCCAGTCCCAGGAAGCAGCACCCTGGTCCCAACAGCTGATCCCAAAGAGAGAAAAAACGCAGAAAAGTGCAGAGGCCTCTCCAAAATGGCAAAAGGCCAAATCAAACGTCCTGAACTGAACTCCCCTGGCTCCCATAAAAAAACGAAGGAAGAACTCACAAGAGAAATAAAAGAGCCCAAGAGCAAGAACACCCGAGAGAGAGAGGCCGGGAGATCCGAACTCTCCTAAAGATGAAGCGTGAGGCTAATGGGATGGAACACTCTCATTGGTCAGCCTGGATGTCAGTCAAGCTCTGCTCCGGCCCTCCCCCCTTCCTCGCTGCCTCACACCTGTGGGCAGAGCACTCAGAGTGTCCTTGGCTCTCAGACCAGAGCAATTGCAAACATCAACTGTGCTGGGCTGTTCTCTCTTGTTCTCAAACTAAATCCAAATAATGACCGTGCTAAGTATGAAAAAGTAGGGTTTCTAACTGCATGAGGAAAATTAACTCCTTTTCAGTCAAACCAGCACAGACCTGAAGCTCTCCCATGCCAGACCAACAAAGCTAGAGAAGTAGTAAAGAAATTATTGAAGAGAAACAGTCTCAGCACAGCAGCTCTGCCAGGGAGCACCAGCCTTGTCCTTTCCAGAGCTGTTCTCCTTCCACTTCCCCATTCTCCTATGAGCCCTTGTGTTGGTGTAAGATCTGAGCATTCCTGACCCTTGGTTACAGTCCCGCTGCGTGTCAGTCCTGTGACCACAGGCAGGGACAGGCAATGGGCACTTCTGTGACAGAGCTGCCTCCAGAACAGCATCTCCATCAGCAAGGGGATCTCCTTAGCACAGTGCTCGAAGGCTTAGGTCTTCTTCCAGAGTTGCTCCCAAGAACATGCGTAAGGAATAGTCTCTCAAAAGGCTTTGTTCTCTGTATTTTCTGTGGGCTCAGTGGGATGAGATCAGGGTCCCAGTGTGGCTTTCAAGGGACTTAGAGCTGGTGGTTCAGGTTTGGGTTGTTGGTGGCCAGCACCCAGGCAGATGGTGGATAAGGCAGAGCAGCTCTGAATACCCTCCATGGCCAACTCAGAGCTCGTGTGGGAGGTGGTCACAGTGACAGTGACCAACATCAGCTGGGTCTGTCTCTCAACCTGACCAGTATGTCCCTGCAGAGTCACCACAGCCTGGGCATCACAGCTCACTCACTGCACAGAGCAAAAGCCCCAGCTCGGGGGCTGTGGGGAGTGTGGGAACAGGGTGCAGGAACATCTGGCCAGGCCCGTGCAGATGTGCTCTCCTTGGGGAAAGGCTCTGTGGGGAGATGGGATGTCCCAGGAGAAGATAAGGGCACCGTGTGTGTGCAGGCATGGAAAGAGAAACCCTTTTCTGCCGTGGGTGCCAGCTTGGGGCAAGCTGCCCTGTGCATAGGGCAGCAGGAGCTGCCTGAAGAGCCCCGGGGCCAGGACTCGGTGCTGTCCTGGGGAGCGGGGCTGGCACAGGGTGCTGAAGGCTGCCGGGCATCGTGACATCCTGAGCGTGGCGGCCAGAGAGACACTGTCACTGACCTGTTTCTTCCATCTCACTCTACAGGGCCTGCCCAGACTGGGCTTTCCTGCTGGGCTGGAATGAGAGCAGGATGTGGAGAACCTGCATGAGAGGGGAAAGTAGGGAATGTTGTGTACCTGGACTTTAACATGGTCCACCATAGTCGTATTGGTGATATCTAGATGGAAAATAAAGATGACAGATGACAATGTGTGTGGGAGTTTGGCTGGATGGTCAGGCCCAGATGCCACCAGTACAATGGACTCCTCCTGGAGGGCAGTCACTGTTGGCATCCCTTACTGACCAGCACTTGAGACAACACCTGTGAACATCTTCATTATCTCCCTGTATGATGGGTTAGAGCTCACCTTATGGTCCTTTGTGGATAAAGGCAAACTGCAGGGAGCCCTTGAGCTACCCCATTGAGATCACCCTGCCTCAAGCAGCACAGTCAGACAAGATGACATTCAGGTCTCTTCCAATCTGAGTTATTCTATGATGCAAGGAATCTTTCCCTTGGAGAGCTCTTTGAAGACAGAATAGGGAGAGGATGGAGAAAAGCCGGTGAAACAGAAGTACATAGAGAGAATGTTGCACTCTAAATACAGAACAAAATTTGTTTTCATAAGCCTAAAATTATTCACACAAATCAAGAGAATGTGATCAACTTGCTAGTACATGGTCATAGTGCTGTTAATAAAAAACAATAATAATAAAAATCTGAAAGTTCATAATAAACTAAGCATGCTGGAAATGTAGACTATTTCAATGATTGTGTTGAGTTCTTTTCTGCAAAGGTTTCATCTTTTTCCTACCCCTAAATGCTCCCCCTCGCCTTGAAATGAATCCACTACTCTAACCCTTAACCTCAAACCTTATCTCTAAACCAAAGCCCAAACCCCTAACCTCTCTCACTTACCCTA
Organism: Nesoenas mayeri; assembly: GCF_963082525.1. Lineage (NCBI taxonomy): Eukaryota > Metazoa > Chordata > Aves > Columbiformes > Columbidae > Nesoenas > Nesoenas mayeri. The sequence continues at coordinate 7,092 of NC_137562.1, forward strand.
CCTGTGTCCTTACTTACCCCTCACATGAAAATGCTGGCCTTCAGCCTAGCCCTGACCCCAGCCCTGACAAAACTCTAACACTCAAAGCCTGCCTATACCCTAAACACTAACTGGACGCCCTTAGCAGAGCTCCAAACCCTCCTGCTAAACCTTTGTCTAATCCTGAACCCTGGAATGCGAGCTCTAATCCTGAATCCCTAACCTGAAAGCCTAACACCCAAAGCCCTCATTTCCATGCTCTCAATCCCTCACCTTCAGTCCCTTTCCTAACCTGGACTTAGGCTGCTTGGCACCTTGGGGGCAGGACATGAGGTCCCAGAGCAGTCTCAGGGTGTGGGAAAAGGAATGTGGGGTGACCTGTATCTGATCAGCTTGTAAACCAAAAGGAGGAGACAGGTGAGAATGCTGTGCTGAGCTCAGCTGTGCCTTAGAAACTCCTACTCCAGCAGCATGGGACTGTGAAGGTGGCTGTGAGGCCAGTTCTGTCTCTGGAGTTGAACGGCATGTGGCTTGGAAGATCCTGGTGAGGTTACTTTTGCCTGGTCAGCTGGTGCAGCTCGTCTTGCAGAACTCATCTCTGGAAGGGTTATCCCATTTCGCTCCACTGATCACTTTGTTTTCTTACAAGGAAAGAAATCAACTCATCATTTCTACTGGCCCTAAAAGAGGCTCTTCACATGTGAATTTGTTGCTGCAGGTTTACATAAAGATAAGGACATGCAGTTGGCCTAATCATTGGCAGCAGGTGGGAGCTTCCTGCAGACTTCTCTGTTGCAACCCGCAGTCTGTCCTGCAACCCGCAGAACTGCGTGCTCAGCACAACACAGACTGAAGGCCAAGCTGTACATGGGCACAGCCCTGGGTCTACTCTAGTTTACTGTTATGTGGACCTCTAACTCTCCATGTACAATGGTCTTCTGGTCAGGATCACTGAACCTCCTGATGAAGGCTAGGGAGAGGATGAGTTGTCCCTTAGACAGCTGGAGGAAGCGTCACAATTTTAGGCCGTGGTAGTCATTGGGGAGTTCGAATACCATGGACCTCTACTAGAAGTCTTTATTTTCTCAGCTTTTGACCATGGGAATTCCTCCCTTGGTCACCTATTCAATTAAACTAGTACCTCCTTCTCTCATCTGGAGTGCCTTGCAATGCCTGATACTCTGATCTTGTCAGGGGCACCACAAATCTGATCGGTCATCCATACAGACTCATTAACAGCTGGCAAAGCAGAGCTTCACTCCAGGAGAACCTTGAAAAACTCTGGGATTGGGCAATAAAAACCTCATGAAATTGTACAAGGAGAAGTTGACGGTTCTTTACTGGGGGCAGAATAACCCCACACATGAGGGCAGGCTGGGACCTGAACAGCTCAGGAGTGACTCTGAGCAGAAGGGGCTGGGCATGACAAGGGATGCCATACGAGCCAGTGGTGCATGCTCACCATGAGTAAGGCCAAGGGCATGTGGGGCTGCGTTAGGAAGAGTGCGACAAAGCAAACAAGGGAATTATCATCCCCCTTGAATCAGTGCTCCAGTGGCCACATCTGGGCTACTGTGTCTGGGTGTGGGACTCCCTGTTCTGGAGGAATGGAGAGGAACTAGAGAAACTTCAGAGATCTGTCAGGATGGGGTTTGGGGCCTTTGAGAGAGGCTGAGAAACCTGGGCTTCTTGAGCCTGGTGAAGTGGAGGCTCAGGGCACTGTAGCAGTAGCCTGCAACTGTTTGAAGGGTGGTTTCAGAGATAATGGAGCTTTTCTTGGTAGTAGGAAGAGAAGGAAACCTCCACAAAGTGCAACTTGGAAGGCTGGAGGTTCAGAAAAAGACATCTCAGTCCAAGGGCAGTGCTGTGGTACAAGAGGTCACCCAGAGGAAGTCTGGATCAGCCCATGGCTTTGTGCTTCAAGGAAAGACCAGAGAGGGTAGAGTATGGAAAGTATGGAAATGCTGGGATGAGAGCTAGGTAGGAAAGCAAGATGGACGTCAACAGCCTGAGGGAGAAAGGTGCCTGAAGGGGACAGTATCAGCAAACATGAAGTAGACATGGCCAAGGGCTCTGGTGAGGCTGAAAGGCCACACAGGACCAAGGTCTTTGTCCCCCTGGCTATGGCAGTTGTATCTGTCTCTGAGACCTACCAGGATAAACTCTGTTTTGAGGCCCTGGACTTTGATTTCTCGTTGCCCCTTTTTGGGGAAGCCAGGAGGGGTTGTACAGCTTCCTACACTTGGCCTTGCTCAAACTCACACCCCACTGCTCCAGGAAGAGCCTGAGCCACGCATGAGGGATCTGCCTTCCCAGGGCCTGGGGTCAGGGTTTGGCCTTTAGGCTGGTAAAACAAACCAAGGATTTTCTCCATAGCAGAATGACCTGTACAGTGCCTTTTCCTACCTGCAATTACAACCCTCAATTATCTTCTCTAACGAGTCCATGGAGAGGCTTTGTCAATAATAACCCTCAGTGGGGTCAATCAGTGTTTCAAGGTACTTTGAGTTGCGCTTCTGACTTCCACCTCTTGAGCGATTTGTTCAGTCTCTTCTCAGTATCTGTAGTTCATGGACTAAGGGCCAAATACACCATGGGGCTCATTAAAATACAGAAAGTATTAATGAAATATTTCCCTTCCTGTAATTTTCTTCAAGTCTTCAAGACTAATTTGAGCTGTTTCATAATGTAGCAAAGAAGGAAGATTTCAAAATGCACCTAGCAGAAATTATTCTGTATTTTGAAGAGCATATTATGTTCCTTTTCAGTTCAATGGAGAGGTGATAGTAGCGTTCTCTGGTTGATAATGATCCAGAATGTCTCCTCAGTAGGTCTGGACAGCTAGGAAAAACAGTCCCTTGACATCCACCATGGTATGGACAACGCTCCTCCTCACCTGCCCAACCTTACCCTTTCTCCCATTGCCCCCTGGGACTTGTTCTCACTTTTCCTTACATCAGATTTGTCCACATTTCTCTGCAGCTGGATGTTACAGCTCCTTTGCACCATCTCCCAAATGCTCTTCCTAGAAAACTGGCTGCACAGAGGCACCAAATGATTTTTCCTAATTACAAACAAAGAAAAGTGAAGCACAATTAAGCTTCAAAAATAATAAAACACACTCCTCCACCATAAATTAACTACAAGCTGCCTGGGCAATTTAATGCTTTAATAATCTGTGACCTTGAGGAGACAACTCTCACCACATTTGTTGATGATGCTAAATTGGGAAACCTCATAGGCAGGAGGGCTGTCCTGTCAGGAACATCACGACAGAGAAGGACAAGGGGCAGGTTCTGCACCTGGCTTAGACTAACCCCTGAAGATGTTGATAACTGAGAGAGAGGTCAGTGAAGGACTGCGAAGATGCTCAGGGACCGGGACACTTGCTGGGAGGAGAAACTGAGGGAAAGGGCCTTGTTCAGCCTGGAGAAGAGAAGGCTTTGGGTATCTTGTAACAGCCTCTCTGTCCCTGTGGGGAGGTTTTCCCAGAAGGTGGAGCCAGTCTTGTCATGGAGACGCTAGGCAGGAGGATAATAGACAATAGTCAGATGTTGAAATAAGGAAGGTTCAGGATGCAGATAAGGAAAATATTCTTCTCTGTGAAGGCATCAAAGCATTGGAGCAGCTTCCCCAGCTTTGTTGTGCTGTCTCTGTCCTTGGATGTTTTCCAGCCCCGCCATGGGAAAGCCTTGAGCAACGTGGTCTCACTCCACAGCTGAACGTGCTGTGAGGAGAGGTCAGACCTGAGACCTCCTGAACTCCCATGCAGGAGAGTGGAAACCCGAATGATGTTGTGGTGTCTTCCCCTCTGAGTCTTCCCCTGATGACAGCAGGGAATGTCCTCAGGTTCCCCATGACCATGAAAGTCAGTCAGTATAGTCAGACCAGCTGGAGCTTGCTTGTCCTCTTGTGATGCTCAGCAATAAAAGCCATGAGAAGGGCTGAGGTGTGCAGGGGGGATTCATAATTAAGGCATTTGCCTTCTGAAGCAACTGCTACATTAACTGATGCCCAGTTTCCCGGGAAAGGGTTGACATCACCTGCTGATGGCAAGTAGAGAATAAATCCTTTTGCTTCCACGGGCAATCTGTACTTTTCTTTATTAAACTGCCTTTATCTTAAACAATGGGTTTTTCTTCCCCATGTCCTATCGAGCAGGGGAGTTACTGTGTGGTTTAGTGGAACTAAAACGTGGCAGCCAGGTTAACCCATTACATTCCTTTTTGTGCCCAACGTGGGGCATGAGACAAGGACAGTTTTGTATTAATGGTGCTACAGTTATACTAGCTATTTCGTGGAGAGTGTCTGCACAGGTCACTGAGTTTTCTGTCTGTGCTACTTATCTCCTGATTTTGCTGAGCTTGGGAACATGTTAATACAAACAAAGTCTATGCTCTTTGCCCTGGTATTGATGTCTTTACTGTGTTCGGGTAGTATTCTATCTTGTGGAGAGGATAAGGAAACACATCTCCCTCTTCCCTTAGAATCACAGAATGGTTTGGGTTGGAAGAGACCTTAAAGATCATCTAGTTCCAGCCCCCCTGACCCACATCTTCCTCTAGAAAAGGTTGCTCAAATCTCACTGCGTTGGTTTGACTGAAACTGAGTTAATTTTCTTCATGCAGTTAGAAACTTTTTTGCAGCTAGTATGGTCATTGTTTGGATTTAGTTTGGGAAAAATCAGGTAACACCCCGGAACAGAGATAATGTTTTTCTCCAAGTAACTTTCCAGTGGTTTTGAAGTGGAACAAAGAGAATACAAGAGCCTATTATCTTAGTTGCTGTCTGAGAGCCAAGGTCTTTCTGAGCTCTGTGCCCACAGGTGCGAAGCAGTTGGGAAGGGAAGCATGGATGGGACAGAGCTTGACTGACAGCCAGACTGACGAATGAGAATATTCCATGACATTAGCATCAGGCTTCATGCTGAAGGAGGACAGGGTTTTCTGGAGGCAGAGACTGAGACCTGTTTCAGTTCTGCTGTGTTTCGGTGGAGTTCCATTTGGGAGTTTGTTTTGGTTTGACCTTTTGCCATTTTACCATTTTGCAGTGACCTCTGGGCCTTTCTGCCCTTTTCCCTCTTCCCCTGGGATCAGGTGTTCACGACCAGGCTGCTCTCTCTCTTTCTTGGACCGGCTGCTTGGTTTCCTGGTTTTGTTAAAAACAAGTTTCTCTTTCAGTGAATTTTGCCTGTCATCTAAAGCTTCATATTAACTGCATTTTCCTGGAGAACCAGACACATGTTTTGGTAAACCTAGCAATGGAATGCAAACTTATTGATAAGCACGGATGGACATCTCGCGAGAGGGGCGACAAGAAACAAGTGACCAAGAAACTTACCAACTGTGTATAACATTCCATTCACGTGAATACTTCATATAAAAGTGGGAGATCACGAGGATCTCGTCCCTTTTCCCTATGGCCGACATTAGGAGAGGACCTTGCTAGTCGTCCCTGCGAACTGAGGCCTAGTGAGAGACTGAATCCAGCTCTGATTGGCTGCAGAGTCCAGTCCAGGACTTTGGGTGCCGGTTCTGCAGTTGCTGAGACTTTCAAGGTTGGTTTTGTATATTTTGTATTATTTTCTCGATTCTTATTAGTAGCATTAGTAAAACATCTTTAATTTTTTCCAACTCTCTTCTCTCTGTTCTTCTTTCCCTCCCGATCGCCTGTCCTGAGTGGGAAGGGGGGAGAGGGAGGGGCAAAAGGGAGAAGTGAGGGGTGAGAGGGGTTAACAATACATCTGCCAGGGTTTTATTGTCACCCCACAATCTTAACCCTCGACAGGCTGGTGCAGCAGCTGAGAGGTAATGGCCAGCTATGATGGGTCCCCAGAGTGATGCTTTGGGACCGGTGGCACGTGCATCTCCCTAACCAGGCAGTAGAATGCACTTTGGGCCCGATAGAAGGATGATGGCAGAGGCAATGCATTGGAGAGCTGGCAGACTAAAACTGGGAGTTGGATGAGGCCACCTCCTTTAGCAAGACAGTCCGTGAACAGCTCACAAGTACTGTAAAGGCGCATCTTGAGAGAACCCTGGTTGTCACTAAAGCAGGAAATGGTAGATTCTATTGTTGAAAACGGACTGTGTGGTTTTGTGAATGTGGCTTCAGCCTTTTTCTTCAAAGGACGCTCATACCTACTTAAGAAAACTCATGACGATCATGTTGAAAACAAAGAATCAGTGTGGTGAGGCTGTAGAGAGGCCCTTGGTTTGTCCTGCAAATGAGCTCTGAATACGGATTCTTGCAGGTGTAGCGGAGCAGGCAGCAGCGTCTCTGGGCAAAGCTCTGGGGGACGGGGTCCTGTGTGCTGGGGACAGCTTCCCTCGCCATTCTCTGACCCTCCTCCTTCAAGCAGGGGCTGCCCCACGCCGCGCACAGCCAGTCCCAGCCGGGCCCGGAGGTGGGTGTCTCCGTGACGACCGCCCAGGCTCTATGATGTGGGCGCCTCGTCATAATCAGAGGCCATTGTGACACGGGGTCGACATAGACAGAGGCCATTGTGACACGGGGGTCCCCGCCCTGACCATGGGGGTATTTAAGGAGCAGCTTCTCAGGAGCAGCAGCTTCTCAGGAGGCAGCAGCTTCTCAGGAGGCAGCATCTCCCCTGGGTGCTCGCCGCAGCTCTGTGGTAGACAAGACCCAAGATGCCCATTGACGAGGAGGCGAACGCCCACTCCCAGCCCTTCGGGCTGCCCCTCTTGCTCCATAGGCCACAGGGGAGGGATGGGACAGGGCAGGCGGGAGAGGCCGGTGGTTCGACGGGGCCGCAAGCAGCTGCTGCGGTGCCGGGACTGCCGCCTCCATCCCATGTGTCCTGCTCCTCCTCCTGCCCGCAGATCAGCCACAGCCTGGGCCAGCACAGCATCCAGAGCAGCTGGGTCACCCCCTCGGTCCAGGATCACTTCCAGGACCACCATAAATGTCTCCAGGAGGGGTCTGGCTGGCCTCGCAGCACCAACACTGAGGCAGCAGCAGAGGCAGAGTGCCCAGCACCTGCCCCACAGGGCCCCACAGCCAACGACGCGGCTCTGTGGACCACAGCCCAGCGCATCGTCAGTGAGACCATGCGCAGGGCTGTGGCTGAGATCCTGGGAGCTGGCCAGGAACCGGAGGAACAGCAGGACCTGGCCCAGAGCATGGACTTGCAAGATGAGAACAGCAAAGAGGGGTGCCAAGGCGGAGACACCATCCACAGCATCTGGATCAACCCTTCGGTCCAGAAGCACCTCCAGGACACCCCTGCAGGTCCCCAGGAGGGGCCTGGCTTGCCCAGCTGCACAGACACGCAGGCGGCAGCAGAGGCAGAGCGCCCGGCATCTGCCCAGCACAGCCCCACAGAGGACGATGTGGCTCTGTCAGACATTGTGGAGTACATCGTCAGTGAGGCTGTGTGCAGGGCTGAGACTGAAATCCAGGGACCTGGCCAGCAACCGGTGGAACAGCAGAACCTGGCCCAATGCACGGATGTTCCAGTGGCAGAACAAGCACCTGCAGGACTTGAAGCCATTGAGGCTCACTTGGCTGGAGAGGATGAGGGACAGGCCAGCACAGCCCCTCTCGTCCCAGCTGCGAAGGATGAAGAAGAGAACACGGTTTCTCCAATGTATGCAGAACATGGAGGAGAGACCAGCGCAGACATCGCCTGCGCAACGCATGGCCCAGCTCCACGGCAATGGCCTTCCCGGTTCAGGAGGGCGCTCCGGGCTCTGCGCAGGGCTTTCCGCTGCAGCTGCACCGCGGGACAGCAAGAGGAGTAGAGCCCGGCTGCCAGCGCCACGCGGGTGCCTGGACATGCGGCTGGTCCTGAGCCTGTGCAGCGTCCAGAGGGAGCGTCTGAGAGTGGCACGCCAGGGGTGGGTGCATGGATGGTGACCGTGGTGTTCACCTGCCCTGAGGACGTGGTGCTGCCAGCCTTTGCTCGTCCTTGGATTGTTTTCAGAAATCAATAAAGCCAATTAAAAAAAAAAAAGACAATTTTCCCCTGTGCTCATCTGTTCCTGCTCCACCTCGAGACAAAGAAGGCTGCAGGAAATCTCTGTCCTCGGGGTGTCTCGGCATTGGTTGCGGGAAGCCCTGGGCTGGTGCTGCCGCAAGCCGGCAGTTCGGCTGGATCCCCCTCAGGGTCCCTTCCCACTTGTCTGTTTCCAATTCCAGTCAAGGACTTGGAACATTTGAGATCTATTGCCGACTTGGCCTGGTTGACCTGCACCGTACGGCATCCCTTTTGTCTCACAAGGAACCTCCCCATTGCAGGGGTGTTTCAGAGCACCTACATGAGCTGATACAGGCGAGACCCTCCAAACCCACACGTGGTCCCTCACCTCCACCAAGGGTCTTCCAAGTGAGGAAGAGCCGGCTGCTCGCTCCCTTGCTGGAAATCTGAGCCATGATCCATCTCTGCACAAGGCTCTGATGCACAAGGCTTCCAGCGTCACGAGAGTACGTTCAGGCCTGAGACACTGGGGAGAAGCGCCGCAAACAGTGCTGGTCTTGAGAAGAAATCCACCCACTCAGAGCTTCGTCTCAGATGCGAGTTACTCTGCCCTGGGTTTCTGGGGCCCAAAAATGGAGGGAGGCTCAGGTATAAACCCAGTTAGCCAAGAGCCGCAGCAGCTGCTGATCCCTGTGTGGCGCATTGCAAATCAGCCATGGCTGTCTGTGGCTGCTGCATGCCCCGGGCTGCAGCCTTCACAGCATCCTCTTCTTCCCCAGCACCCTCGTGCACTGCACAGAACCAGAGCTGATTGCAATGACTGGGGCAGCACCGGGCAGCAGCAACATCTCTCTCCCCAGCCTCCAGCTGCCCAGTTGCCCTGCGGGGAATTTCTGCCTGGGAAGGGCAGAGTTGTATTGCGATCGGCCAGGGGCTCAGGATAAAGCACAGCACCGCCACGTCCCTGGAACAGAGCCCTTCTTTTCCTGGCTTGGACTGGTGTATTCCTCCTGCTCACAGCACAGTCCTTCTCTGGGATAAGGTGACACCAGCACTTTCACGGAAATTGGAACTTCATGATGGAGTGGACGTGAAACAGCCTCACTTCTTGAAAAGCCAAAGGAGTAAAACTGACATGGAACAAAGCAAGTAACTTGCCACAGCTGTCCAACCTGCGCTCTTCAGGAGGGACGCGAGTGGCGACATGTTCTGGTGCTGCGGGGCTGTGCCGCAACAAGTCAGTTGGGGCCGTGGCCAGAAAGGTAGTGATGTACATCTAGAGATACCCACATCGTCTTGTGTGAAGCATCTGTTTCCTCGGCACAATTTGGAACACTTTTGACACGCGGGACTTGCTGGGCCCTAAATCACAGCTGCGTTCACTCCTCTAAGCCTCCCAGTTCCAATTCAGCAGGTGCCCAGTTCAAGGTGTTGACACAGCAATGTGTACTTCTCTTTAATCTGTATTATATGTTCTCTTTGAAATCAACACTTCCTTCCTAGGAGCAATCTGGGTCCCAGTGTAGGCTACAAAGCCATTGGACTTGTTGACAGTAGTTTACCAACAGTAATTTGCCAACAGGAGGAGTTCTTGCTAAATTAACAGCAAAAGTCATGCTGAAAAATGCAAGGGAGCAATCAGGGAGGGCTGGAGTCGTGCTCGGGAGCTGTGTCCGTGCGTGAAGGTTTATGTGTCTCGCTGAGTAGTGCCCAGAGAGTTGGTCTGATCGCACTGCAGAGCTCCAGGAGACATCAATCTCTTTGCTTCTTTCTTACACCAAGCTTTAAAGGCTGATTTTGATAGTCAAAAGGGATTCAAATGTAACGTTCCTCCAAGAAGGCCTTGGGTAACTCATTTCCCAAAATTCCAAAGTCTTTTCCCAGGGAGGCTGAATTTCCTCCATAGCAATCAAATGAGCAGGTTTTGCACAGAAGAGTTGCTGCGGTTCTAAGCATCTTTATTTTGTCTATGCTGCCTTAAAGAAGCAGCTGTTCTGCCTTTTGCTTTTGGTGATGGAAGTCGGGAATGGCCAGCGCTGTGCTTCATGTCAGGATGGTTTCATTCTCATCTTATTGAAACTTAACTTTTGCCGGATGCAACTCCAAGAAAACGCCTCAGCCTCTTCCAGGGCCCTGCTCTTTAGTCCGCTCTCAACATCACCAGCAAAGAGCTGCTGCTTCTCTTCTGCTCTGGATGTTTGGACATCTCTTTGCTAGAGGGACAGGGTCCCTTCTATCAAGAGACTGAAGCAGAAGCATCAGAAATTGACATTCCTCCAAGTTTTCCCCCAGTGCCTCAAGTTCCAAAGCAAAGAGAAGGGCATGGCGATGGTGCCTTTTTCTACCTCAGGGATTAAATTGTGGCAGGAATCATAGTATGGAACATCTTCTACAGGATGCCTATTGCCAGCAAGGTCAGTGCAGGACTGGTGTTCTGGACAGTGAGTCTTGCTTAGATTGGGGATTTTCTTGTGGAAAAATCCATCTGCCCATTTAAAATGTTAAAAAGAAATGGACATGCTCTGTGTGCGTTGGTACGATACTTGCAAGAAACTTGTAGGTTTGTTGTGCTTTAGTTGTTAGCAGTGCAGGTCAGAGCGGCTTCACAGTATCACAGTATCACAGTATGTTTGGGGTGGGAAGTGACCTCAAAAGATCATCTAGTCCAATCCCCCTGCTGGAGCAGAAACGCCCAGGTGAGGTCACACAGGAACATGTCCAGGCAGGTTTTGAATGCCTCCAGCGAAGGAGACTCCACAACCTCCCTGGGCAGCCTGTTCCAGTGCTCTGTCACCCTCACTGTGAAGAAGTTTTTTCTCAAATTTAAGTCGAACCTCTTGTGTTCCAGCTTGATCCCATTACCCCTTGTCCTATCATTGTCACCGAGAAGAGCCTGGCTCTGGCCTCATGGCACTCACCCTTTATATATTTATAAGCATTAATAAGGTCCACCCACAGTCTCCTCTTCTCCAAACTAAAGAGACGCAGCTCCCTCAGCCTTTCTTCATAAGGGAGGTGCTCCACTCCCTTCATCATCTTTGTTGCCCTACGCTGGACCTTCCCAGCAGTTCCCTGTCCTGCTGGAACTGAGGGGCCCAGAACTGGACACAATATTCCAGATGGGGTCTCACCAGGGCGGAGTAGAGGGGAAGGAGAACCTCTCTTGATCTACTAACCACCCCCCTTCTAATACACCCCAGCATGCCATTGGCCTTCCTGGCCACAAGGGCACAGTGCTGGCTCATGGTCATCCTGTTGTCCACCCCAGGTCCCTTTCCCCTACACTGCTCTCTAATATGTAATTTCCCAACCTATACTGGAACCTGAGGCTGTTCCTGCCCAGATGCAGGACTCTACACTTTCCCTTGTTAAATTTCATCAGGTTATTCCCCGCCCAACTCTCCAGCCTGTCCAGGTTCCGCTGGATGGCAGCACAGCCTTCTGGTGTGTCAGCCACTTCTCCCATGCTATTTCCATGCTATAGACATGCTATAATTCAGTTCCACATCCTAGCACTTAAAAGCACATCCTCCTCCTTTGCTGCCTCAAAACCAAAACCTATTTCACTTCAGCATGAGACCCTCCGATATTTCATTTCTACTTCCTGCAGTTAACACACTCACTGCTGCACTTACACTGCTCTCTCCCTGAATGCCCACGTGTCTCACAAACCCTTCCTCTTCCCCTGCAGTGATGGGACTTCACCCCAGGAGGTGAGTGCATCCTCCAGGCTCATGGATGCTTCCTGAGGTCCACCCAAGTGTAGGGAGTAAAGGAAGGAAAGTGCAAGGTCAGCTCGTGTGGATGACTGAGTGCAGCCACCCCAGCAGTGGACAATCCCCATCTGCCAGGCTGAGGCCTGCACACAACATGGAAACACCTGTTATCACCCTTGGTTTGCACAGGAGGTGCCTTCCTTCCTGCCATCTTCCCAGGACAGTCCCCTTCCTCAACCTCCACCCACAGGCCTCAACTCTTTTCCATTGCTGGTTTCAGACGTGATTTTGAGGCCTCACTGAAGCCATAAGCCATGCCCTTGTTTCTCACTGACATCCCCAAACATCTCTTCAGACCTACACATGGCCAAGCACTGCTGCTAAGGGTCTCTAGCTCTTCAGAGGCAGCCTTGAGTGTTTTGGATATTGCAGGTGCTCTTCCTCACTGTCTCCAGAGCTTATGGCAAGCTTTCCTGGTCATAACAAGGCCTTTTCAACCATCTCTTATGAAAAGGTTGTCTTTTGATTACCATCTGTGCAGAAAAAGTAGTCACAGAAAAGCACTAAATATGTCTAAATCGATGCCGAGTGATGTCCCAGTAAGATCCAGGTGAGCGACCCTCATGCCTGTGGCTTCCTGGCAAGGAGTCTGTCCGGAGAAGGGGACCCAGCCTCTGCCGCTCTCTGGAGAGGCACATGAGCCGTGTCCACACAACATGAGGACAGTTATTGTGACTTTTGCAAGACCACCCTTTCTCTGAACCACTTTGGATGTGTGATTCAGGGTGAGATATCATGCCTTGTTGCCATTGCCCTGAGTTGCTACTACAAAAGCAGGGTGCTATTTTTTTTTATTTTCTTTTTAATAGATCCTGCCATTTTTAGACAGATCACAGAAACACCTGAGGGATTTTTGATGCATTATCACCCACCAGCTTTTCATCTCAGGAAATGGGATGTCAGAGGCCAAGAGCAGGTTGTTTTGGGCACTGTCATGGGATTTGGGAAACTGAAGTGTCCTCTCTTCTCCCTCTCTCCTGGACACCTAAACAGAAATCACACTTCTCTGGAAAAAGAAGCTTAGGTGTTCCCAGGAACCTCAGGAGGTGTGGTACAGTGATTTCTGGGTTTAAGAATCTCATCATATGTCTTGTCTGTTTTCCTTCAATTGTGGCTTCAATGCCCAGCTCATTTGTTGATTCCGTACATGGATGCTGACATTTACAGATCAAGCTGCTCTGAAAGAATTGACATGGTAGGCTGTTAGTTTGGGAGGGTATAGAGAGTAAAAGAGAAGAAATTTGCTTTGGGCACATGAAAAGGGAAGCCAAGGATGTGGTCAGAGCTGTTTGGGGAACCTGTAAAGCAGCCCGGAAACGGATGCGAATCACTTCTGGGGTCAGGGAGAACATGAGAGCTCTCCCTGCTTTGAAAACATGAAGGAGAAGGAAGGACAGCGTCATTCAGGCTGGAAGAGACCTCAGGAGGTGTCTCAACCAACCTCCTGCTCAAAGCAGGGTCAGATCAGATTACTCAGGGCTTTATCCTAACATGTCTCGGTCACCCTCTGAGACAGAGCTGGTGCACACTCCCTGGGAAACAGCTTCCAGTGCTTGACTAGCCCTGTGCTGGAGAAGTTTCTCCTTCTGTGTAGCCCGATCCTCTCTTGATTCAGCAAATTTTCTGTTGTCCGTGTGTCTTGTACCAAGGACGTAAGCCTGACTCTGTCTTCCCGGGAACAGTGCCACGCTGCTACATGTTTCCCCCAAGATCTTCCCTTCCCCAGGCTGGGCAGGCCCAGCTCCCTCAGCCTCTCCTTACAGGCAAAGTGCTCCAGCCCCTGAACATCTTGGGGGCCCTTTGCTCAACCCGCTCCAGCTTGCTGGCATCTTTCCTCTATTGGGACCTGAAATCTGAACACAGTAACCTGCATAATCCCCTCCCTCGCTCTCCTGGTTGCACAGCTCAGCGTGCTCCTGTGGTAACAGGAACAAGAATCTTTGAGAAACCCCTAGGCCTAATGTAGCAAGACTAGGCCTAATGTAGCAAGACTAGGCCTAATGAAACAGAAACCCAATAGGGAAACAATAGCTCTATAGAGCCTGGACATGAGGCAAAGCTTGATGTCCTTGGCTTGCAAGCTGGAAAAGCTGAGTAGCAGCACAAAATGACAATATGCATGCTCAAGAAAGTAGGTCAAGAAGCTGATACTGGTGCGACACCAGCTGCAAAGACCACCAGAGACCTCTGATGAAGACTCTCGAATACCAAACATGGACTTCTGGCGGAGGGCAGGGTTATGTAAATAATTTATGTTTAATGCATTAACTAAGTGGTAGAGACAAAGGAATATGCAATAGGTATATATAATAAATACCAAGAAGTGCAAATTATGCACACATTCGGTTAGAGGAGCAATCCTCCGACCATCCAGCATGCTGTAATGAAAGTGCTGCTTAACACTTTCAAAACAGTGTTAAAGAGCCTTTTTGCCAAGTTTTCAGTATCACCTCCCTTGCTGCCAGGGAACACACGGCCTCCTGCCCAGATCCCTGCCCAGCTCCCTGCCCACCCAGACCTTTCCCCTGCAGGGCAAACACTGGTGTTCGTCGTTGCTGCGTTTCCTGAGGTTCATGCCAAGACGTGCTCTCCTGCTTCTTGAGGAAGGAAAAGACCTGGAGACCTTTTTACTAAAGACTCAGGCAAAGAAGCATTGAGTCCATCGGCCTCACCTGTGTCTGCTCTTATTAAATCACCCTCCTCCATTTTCCTTGTTCAGCCTTTATCACTAGCACAGCAATCATAACTCTTCTTTTTGCCCTTGACTTTCCTTGTTGCCAACAATTCCTTTTGCTTCAAAACGGCCTTCAAAACAAAGGAAGTACATGTAGAATCCTTCTCTGTAGCTTGTCCTTTCTGTCACCTCCTGGTAGCTGCAACATGGCCCTGTCAATGTCCCATCCCAGCAGCCCTGCTGCCCCACATGTGGTCCCACAGCCCCACTAGGCAGGCATAGCGTGGGACTGGGAGCATTCAGGTATGTGTAAAGGGCCCCTGTTACACTTACAAAGACAGATCCCTGTCCTCTTGTGACCCTCAAACTCTTGCCACCTTCCCCAGGGCCTGACCTCCTCCCTGCCTGGGCTGCTTCCCATGTGGAGCTTTGCAGACAGCTCTGCTCTGGAGTCGGCTGGAGTGGGGCTGGGCAGGGCTGGCTGTTCCCCTGATACTGGCACCAAGCCCAGCAGGAGGATGGAGACAGCGTTCCAGCAAAACTCTCCTGCAAACCTGTGGTGAGTGGCCATGCTGGAAATTGCTGGTGGGAGAGGCTGGGGGCTGGCAAAGACCCTGACCATCTTCCCAGCCTGCCCGTGGCCCCAGGGGCACAGACCAGCCTCCTCTCTCCTGCACCTGCAGGTCTTCATTCTCTTCCACCAACCCTGGCTCTGCACCACAAATCCCCTGCTGTGTGTCCTCCCCCTGCATGGTCACACAGCTCAGCCAGCTCTGGGGTGTCCTCTCCCAGCACTTTCCAGCTCAGCCCAGCCCTGCCCAGCTCTCCCCACAGCCCGGCTTTCTCTCCAGCCCAGCCTAGCAGAGCAGCCCAGGCTGGGCTGGCCCCACGGCCGTGCCCAGCACAGGGGGCTGCAGAGCTCTGGGCACTCACCCCACAGCCCCTGCCCCTCTGAACGGCACAGCAGCTGCTGGAGGCAGAGTGTTCAGCCCCCCATCAGCCCCAAGGCACAAGGAAACCATAAGGGCATGCGGAAGCCAGCCATGGAGGAGGAGCCAGAGGCCTCTGTCTCCCTTCGTCCTTGCTTTTGTCTTCAAGAGCTCTTTATTGCCCAGTGCCAGGAGCCCCACGGTGCAGGTCTCTCTCCCCAGCACAAGGTTCCTGACCTTTGGGCTCCTCAGCTGCTCCTGCTGCCCCTGTTAGAAAGCAGGCTGCCCTGAGCTGGTTCATGCAGAATTAGGTTTCTCTTTGACATTTATTTCTCTGGAAGTACAGAGTTGCTACTTTGCTCTTCTCCAGGGATGCCCCTAACCCCAGAGATCCTTGTCACAGGGGACACTGTCCATGCTGCCCTGGTGCCAGCTGCTACTGCCCCCTCCTCTTGTCCCCACAGGGCCCTGGGCTGGCAGTGTAGCCAGCAGGCTAGTGTAGACCAAGCAGGCTGTTGTGCTCAAAAGCCATGGGGAGACAGTCCCAGGCAGGTCCCTGTAGGTCATTCACCATCTGCAGGGACACTGTGAAGCCACAGGTGAAGGCTCAAACCAAGACCATTCCCAACACATTGTCCCATGTCCTCCTTCCCTCGGCCCATGGAGAACACAAGCATGGCCTCATGGAGACAATTTATTCAGCCTCTTCCTGACCTCAGATTTGGAAGAAGAGCCTGAACTCCAAACACTGTCATTGAGGAGATTCCCTTTTTATTACAGAGATACAATACAGGATGCCACTGTACTGTCCTGCCAGACACACATACAAAAGCCCCTGAGACAGACAGGCTGGGTTCATGCCTCTGATGAAGAAGAGTGTACGTAGACACTCATGCACAAACATGATTGTCGTGCACAAAATTTCCAAAGCACAGGAGGTTCCTAACATGAACTGGAAATCACTTGTGAGAAGATACGGGCAGCTTATTTGTACTGAGAGACAAGTGATTGAATCAGCTTCTTCAGAGAATTCTATAGCTCCTGGTTCCTCATGCTGTGGATGAGGGGGTTCACTGCTGGAGGAACCACTGAGTAAAGAACACACACCACCAGATCTAGGGACTGGGAGGAGATGGGGGGGGGCTTCAGGTAGGCAAATGCACCAGTGCTGACAAACAGGGAGACCACGACCAGGTGAGGGAGGCACGTGGAAAAGTCTTTGTGCCGTCCCTGCTCAGAGAGGATCCTCAGCACGGCCCTGAAGATCTGCACATAGGACAGCACAATGGACACAAAACAAACAAAGAGTAAAAATGCACTGAGCACAATAAATACAATTTTTCTGAGGTAGGAGCATGAGCAAGAGATCTTGAGGATCTGGGGGATTTCACAGAAGAACTGGTCCACAGTATTGCCCTTGCACAGGGGCAGTGAAAATGTATTGGCCGTGTGCAGCAGAGAATAGAATAACCCAGTGGCCCAGGCAGCTGCTGCCATGTGGACACAAGCTCTGCTGCCCAGGAGGGTCCCGTAGTGCAGGGGTTTGCAGATGGCAGCATAGCAGTCATAGGCCATGATGGTGAGGATAGAATACTCTGCTGTGATCAAGAAGAGAAACAGAAAGAGCTGTGCAGCACATCCTTCATATGAGATGGCCCTGGTGTCCCACAGGGAATTGGCCATGGATTTGGGGACAGTAGTGGAGATGCAGCCCAGGTCAAGGAGCGGGAGGTTGAGGAGGAAGAAGTACATGGGAGTGTGGAGCCGGTGGTCGAAGGGGATGGATCACCTGCATCGATGTGCAGGCACTTGAAAGACAACAAAGGGATTGCTGAACCAGAATGGGCAGGGAAAGTCAGGCAAGTTGTGTACATGGAATTTTGCAAGTCCTTCACACATGATGTCCTCTGGTGTCCTTCTAGCCAGACTGGTACTCTCTGGGTTGAAGAAGTGGACACTAGGTGGGAATTTGGTGGAACGATCAAGCTCAGATGTCATCAGTGTCCTCGGTGCAGCCAGCTACTAGTGACATCCCTCAGGGTCCAGCACTTGGGCCAGCACTGTTGAACATCTTTATCCTCCCCTGTATGATGTGATGCAGTGCACTTTCAGCACCTTTGTGGATGATGTGATGCTGGATGAAGGCCTTGAGCAACCTCACCTGGTTCACTCTGCCTTGAGCAGGAGAGTGAGACAAGATGATGTTCAGGGCTCTCTTCAAACCTGAATTATTCTGTGATTCAAAGAGTTTTCCCTTGGAGAGGTTTTTGAAGAGAGAATAGATGGAGGAAGAGAAAAAGAAAAAAGACAGAGAAGGACATAAAAGAGGTGTCAACATAAGTAAAGCAGTTCCTGTGAAGAACGTTTCTCCACTTAGATCAGGAGGATGAAATATATTTGATCAGTTTGACAAAACAAGTACACTTGTGTCAGGTCACGTCCTGGGCTGTAAGGAGGGTGATGGATGGGCATGGTGTTATGAGTTAATTTGTGTCTCAGAAACTCATAATCCAGGAAAAAGCCTGTGGCTGTGAAGGGGACCATGGGGTCAGTTCTGACTCTGGAGGTGACAGACCAGCAGCAGGGACATGGCTGGGAAAGAACCTCTGCACTAGGATAGGCCCTGTCCACGAAGAGGGCTTGGAGATGGGTTGTCATGTCCATTCTGCCTGAGTACGTGACAGGACAGCAGCCGGTATATGGTCATGTCTACCAGAGAAGAGGAAAGGCTCGTGGGTTTTACAAGATCATGGTGAGGTTACTTCTGTGTGGTGAGGTGAAAGACCACAAGAAGCCTGACAGGTTGGGTTCCCTGCTTGAAGGGCAGTTTCTGAGGTAGTCGAGCTGTCCATGGTAGTGGGAAAATGAAAAAGGAGAAAAAAAGGCAAGAAGACCAACTTGGAAGATAGAGACTGAATATCAGGAGGAAGAAATGTCACTGGAAGGGCAGTGCTGTGGGGCAAGAGGTCACCCAGAGGTAGTCTGGATCAGCCCATGGTTTGTGTTCCAAAGAGCAGCCAGTGAGGGTGCAGACACATCAGTGAAGGTGCAGAAATGCTGGGGTGAGAGCAGGTGGGGAAGTAAGATGGGCATCTATAGCCTGCAGGGAAAGAGGGGCAGGGATAGGACCATAAAGAACAGCCTGAGTTGGAGATGGCAAAGGGCGCTGGCAAGGCTGGGAGGCATCGATAGAACCCAGGTCTTTGTCCTCATGGCCATGGCAGTTGTCTCTGCCACTGAGGCCAATGAGAAAACGTGTAGTCCTCATGGCACTGGGGCCTCGTTGCCTCCTTGCAACCCCATGGGGAAGCTGGAAGTTGTTGTTTCAGTGTTGTCCTTCCCTTGGCCTTGCACACACACATCCCACGGTCCCAGGAAGAGCCCTGAGCTGTGTGTGAGGAACAGGATCCCCCTTCCCATTGCCTGGAGGTCATGGGTCTCCTTTCTGCTTCAGAAAGCAAACCAAGGAGTTTCTCAGCATCAGAGCCACCTGCACAGGGCCTTGGCCTACCTGTCATCACAGCCTCCAACAAATCCCTGGGGAGCCTTTGTCAGTAACAGGCCTCAGTGGGGCCCATTAGTGCTTCAAGGAGCTTTGAAGTTTTGTTTCTGACTTTGCTTCCTTGAGAGCTTTGTTTGTTCTCAGTACCTGAGGTTCATGGACTCAGCCTCAAGTGCAGCATGAGCTCACTAAAATGCCCCAAGCTCTCACAAGCTGTGTCTCCTGCATAATTTTCTTCAAGCTCTGCAAAGCTTGTAGAGTTAATTAGAGAGGTTTCAGGAGAGCAGATAAAGAGGACATTTAGAATGAGCACTTTGAAGATGTGATAGAAGAATTCCCCCATGGATACCGACGCAGAGTGTCTCCTGAGGAGGTGTGGACAGACAGGAAAAGCAGATTCAACTCCAGCAGATCCCCACCACAGATGACCTGTGTCCATCAGTGCTAGCCCCTCTCCTCAGACCAGAACAAGAGTCCTGCTCCAGCAACAGAGCAGCCTGACCCCAATAAGTGTCTGCAGAAAGAGGTTTCTCCTTCTCCTGGATTCCTCCCTGCAGGCACAGAAATGCTGCCTTGCTCTTCTCCAGGGACATCCCTTTCCCCAGGTGAGGGTGTCCAGCCTGGCCTGGCCGGCTGCTCCTGGTTCCCTCCCTGTGCTCCCCACAGGGCCCTGAGCTGGCCATGCTGCTCTGCAGAGCGAGGGGCTGTGGTGCCCTGGGGCCATGGGTGACTCTGCTCTGGCCACGCTGGTTGGGCTGGGAAACAGACCCAGCTGGATGAGGATCACTGCTGCTGAGCCCTTTCCATCTTCCCAGCTGGCTCAGGAGTCGAGGACAAGGCTGGGCAGGACCATGGGGTGTCTCTCATGGCACAAAGGGCAGGGGAGGGCTGGGTTAAAATGAAGACAGTTTAATGAGACAGAAAGGCAAAACAATAGCAACAATAGCAACAATAGCAACCATTATAATAATGATAATAAATATAATAATTATAGTAATAGTAATTATAATAATAATGATGGCAGTAGTAATAGTAGTAATTGCAAAAATGGTAATAATAATAACAGGAGATATAAACCAAGTCACGCACAATGCAATTGCTCACCACCCACTGAGTGACACCCAGCCAGATCCCAAACAGCGCTCCCCCAGATAACTTTTCTCTAATTTACATACCAAGCATGACATCATATGGTGTGGAATATCCCTTTGGCCACTTGGGCCAGCTGTCCTGCCTGTGCCCCTCCCAGCTTCTTGTGCATCTCCAGCCTCCTTGCTGAAAAGTCCTTGGTTTGGTATAAACATGGCTTAGCAACCACCAAACATCCCTGTGCTATCAACATTCTTCTCAGATTAAATCCAACACACCGCACTCTACCAGCTACTAGGAAGAAAATTAACTCTCTCCCAGCTGAAACCAGGACAGTGCCCCCCCCCCCCCCCCCCCTTATTCTGTACCATCTGTGTTGTGCCCGGGTCCCACACTCTCCAATACATTCCAGTTAATCAACAGCACTTTCCTATCTCTGGATATACACACAGATCTCATTCCTCAGTCTATAGGCCACGCTTCTAAAATGTCCCATGAGTTCATGTGGTCCATGGCTTTGGGCTCCAGGGGTCATAAGAGTCTGTCAGGACAGGAGAGATGGTCTTTGCTGTTGGACTGTTGTGTCCTATGTCCAGAGCTTGTAGCTGGTGTATCTGTCACAGCCAGGGACAGTGTGTGAGTCTGGGTGGGCAGCAAGTGGCACCTCAGGGAGATCCTCTGACAGTGCCTGGCAGCTCCACTCCTCTCCAGGATGCATCTGCCACTGCTGGTGGGACAGCGCCAGGCAGATCAGTCACAGACGTGTCCCTGTCTTTTGGGATGTGTGCGACCAAGAAGGGAGCTCTTCATCCAGGCCTTGGTACTACACAAATCCCCCTGGGACCCTGAGCAAAACCCCTGTACCAAAACCTAACTCTATGCCCTAGTCACAAACCCTAACTGCAACCCTAACCCATAATTCTAACCTTAACCCTATCCCCATCCCTATCCCTACCCCCTTACACTAATCCTAACCACTTACAATAACACTACTCCCTAACCTCTAACCCTAACTAAACCCCGTACCCCCAACCCTAACACTAACCTAAAACTAATCTAACTGTAACCCCAAGCCCTTACCCCAATTCTAACCCTAACTGTGACCCTAATCCTAACCCCTAACCTAACTCTGACCATTCCACTAACACTACTGCCTAACCCTAACCCTAACCCTAATGCTAACCCCATCCCTAACTCTAACCTAAATCTAAAGCTAAAACATAATCCTAACTCTAACCCAAACCATAAAACTAACCCCTAACGCTAACTCCAGCCCTAAACTCTAATCCTTTTCTAAACTTCATCTAACTCTAATATTTACCCATAATCCTAACTCTAACCCTAACCCTAGTCCTACCCTTTTTACCCCTAATATTAAAACCTAACCCTAACTGCTTACACGAACACTATTCCCTAACTCCAAAGTCTAATCCTTAGCCCTAACACTAACCTCAACACTACTCCATAAACCCTAATCCTAGCCCTTAACACTAACTCTTACTCTATCCCGTGCCACTAACCCCTATCCATATCTCTACCTATTAATACCCAACTGTAACCCTAATCAAACCCTAATACTACCCTAACCCTACCCCCTAACACCGACCCCTAACACTCACCCGAATTCTAACTCTAACACTTAGTCCAGACACTTACTGTAATCCTAAAAAAAGACCAAGTGTAAAACCAAAATCTAATCCTAACTGTAAACCTCGTCCAAACCCCTAACCATAAGTCTAACTGTAAACACCATCCCCTAACTCTAATCTAACCTGAAACTTAACCCTAACTCAAACCCTAAATCCTAAAACTACCCTTAACCTTAACCACTTCCACTGACACAACACCCTGACCCCTAAACCTAACCCTACCTGTAAATCCAAAACTAACCACTAACCCTAACTCTAACCTGAACACTAACCTAACCCTAAATGTAAATCCAAACCCTAACCTGAAATCTAATCCTAATACCTAAACCTACTCCTAACCACTTCCACTATTCCCTAACCCCAACCCTTAACACTTACCCAACACTTACCCAAAGCCTAACCCTTATCCTCAATCCTAACCCTTACTCTAACCTGAATGCCAAACCCCTGTCCCAAAACCTAACTCTAACCCCTAATCCCAAATCCTAACTGGAATCCTAACCCTCTCCCCACCCCTAACCTTACACTAATCCTAACCACTTACAATAACACTAGTCCCTAACCCCTAACCCTAAATAAACCCCTATCACCAACCCTAACACTAATCTAAAACTAATCTAACCATAACCCCAAGCCCTTACCCCAATTCTAACCCTAAGCCTAACCAAGACTCCTAACCCTAAGCCTAACCCTGACAGTAAGCCTAACCCTAACCTGAAAATTAACCACTAGCCCTAACTCAAATGCCTAACCTCAAACACTAACCATATGCCCTTACCCCTAAACCTTACCTGTACTCTAATCCTGACCCTGACTCGAACTCGATTCCCTAACACTAATCTAAACCTAATCCTAAACCTTATCCAACACTAACCCTTATCTAAATGATAACCCTAGTGCTAACCCTAACTCTAAATGCAATCCTAACTCTTAAACTTAACTTAACCCTTAAACTAAGCCCTAACTTTAACCCTAACACTAACCTTAACTGTAATTCCTAACCCTAACTCCAAGTCTAACCCTAAACATCTAACGCTAACTCTACCCCTAACCAAAACCGTAACACCAGACCCTAACTCTAACCCTTCCCCCAACTGGTAAAGCCAACTCTAACTCTAACCATCATCTAACCCTAGCTGAAACCTTAACCCTAAGTCATAACTGCTAACCCTAACCCTGTCTTTAACTATAATCCTAACTCTTCTCTCTAATCACTAACCCTACCCCTAACCCCTAAAACTAAACCCTAACCACTTACATTAACACTACTTGCTAAAGCCCAACCCTGATCCTAACCCCTAACAATAACTCTAACCCTAACCTAATCTCTACTCTCACCCCCAAACCCTAACCCTATTGAAAACCTAACTCTAACTGTAAGCCTAACATCTATCCCTAAAAAAATCTAACCATAATGCTTAACCCATACCCTCACTCTAATCTTAAATTAAAGCTTGAGTCTAAGTCCAAACTCAAACCCTAACCCTACCTCTAACTTAAACCATAAACCTAAATCTAAACATAACTCTAACCCTATCCCTGTCCCTAACCCATAAATCTAACCTCTAAGCCTAACCACTTCCATTGACCCTAACCCCGAAACCTAACACTATTCCAAGCCTTACCTCAACCTTAATCCTAACCCCTACCACTAACCATAACTGTAAATCGAAAACTGAGCCCTAACCCTGACTCTAACCCTAACAGCAACCCTAAACTCTAACCCCAAGCCTGAACTCTAACCCTAACCTAACACTAATCCTATCACTAACCTAACCTTAATGGTAACCCTAAACTAACCTAACCCTAACCCAGACTCAACACTAATCCTAACTCTAACCTGAAATCTACGCCTAACCCCTAAATTCATCTCTAAACCAAACCTTAAACCTAAAACTAACTCTAATCTAATCCTAGCCTCATTTCCATCCCTAGCCCATGAACCCAGCTGCCAACCCTGAGCACTTATACTAAAATTAACACTAACCCAACCCTAATATCTAACCCAAACCATTAACTCAACCTCTAAGCCTAACCCTAAAGCCTAACCTAAACCTAGCTCTAATCTAATGCTAAATCCTAACCCGTCATTCTAAGACTAACTTTAACCCTAAAGCCCTATCCTGAAAATAACATTAACACTACCTCTAAGGCTAACCCAGTGTCCTGTCCCTAACCCTTCAAT
The DNA here is from genome assembly GCF_963082525.1 of Nesoenas mayeri. Taxonomy (NCBI): domain Eukaryota; kingdom Metazoa; phylum Chordata; class Aves; order Columbiformes; family Columbidae; genus Nesoenas; species Nesoenas mayeri. The sequence continues at coordinate 30,814 of NC_137562.1, forward strand.
ATAAATCTAAGACCTAAACCTGACCACTCAAATAACAAAAATCCCTAACCCCAAAATCTAACTCCAGTCCAAGCCTTACCCTAACCCTAATCCTAATCCCTATCCTTAACTCAAATCTTAACTCTAAGTCTAAATTCTAAGCCTAATTCCAACCCTAAATTTATTAAAAAAATATAATGGTAACCCTAACCTGACCTCTAACCCTAACCCTAAACCCTAACCCTAATTCTTACTCTGACCCCTAACACTAACCCCTAACCTAAACCTAACCCTAACTGTAACACCTACAAATAGTGCTAAGCTTAACCATATTCCTACCCTTTCCCCCTAAACCTGAAGTCTAACTGCTTATACTAACACTATTCCCTAACCCCTAACCTTAATCCTTACTCCTAACACTAACCGTAATACTAACCCTTACCACTAACCACCTCCCTACCCATAAACCCGAAACCTAATCCTAATCAAACCCTAATAACAACCCTAACCCTACCCCTAACACCTATCCCTAAATCTAACTCTCTAATGTTAGTCCAATCACTTACTGTAATCCTAAAGCAAAGGCTAAATCTAAGACCAACCTCTCACCCTAACTCTAAAACTAATTCAATGCCCTAACCCTGATTCTAACCCTAAACCCTGATCTAGCCGTAAATCTAACCCCAAAACTTAACTCTACCTTTAACAAAACTCCAGAACCCCTAACACTAACCCCAATCCAACCACTACCCTAAACCAAATCCTAAAACTTAAGCCTAAATGTAAACCTAATTACTAATCCTAAATCTAATCCTAAAATTTAAGACAAACCCCTAACTCTAACCCTAAGACTAACATAAGTAGAAATCCAAACCCTAACCTAACAATACCCCCAACCCAAAATCTAACCCTAACATCAAACCCAAAATCTAACCCTAACATCAAACCCTAATTCTAACCTTTCCCCCAACTGGTAACGCTACCCGATCACTGACTCTAATCTAACCCTAAAAGGAACTATAACCCTAACCCTAAATCCTAACCACTTATCCTAGCCATAATCTTATCCTTACATCTAACCCTAATTCTTCTCCCTAATACCTAACCCTAACACCAACCCCCTAAAGCTGACTCAAAAGCTCAGCCCTAAACCTTAACCCTAACCATAGCCAGTAATCATCATTCTAAACCTCACCCTAACTCTAGCAATAACCCCTAAACCCTGAAACTAACCCCTAGTTCCAGTAACCTTAACACTACTCCCCAACACAAACCCAGCATTTATGGTAACCCTAATGCTGACCACTAACACTAACTATAACCTTCATGGTAAGCCTAAACCCTAATACTAACTCTAACCCTAATTTGAAACCTAATCCTAACACTAAACCTAAACCCTAACCTTAACCTAACCAGAACCCTATAAACTAACCTAACTCTAACCATAAGCTTTAAACCAACCTAACCCAACACCAACCCTAACCCTAACTCTAACCTGAAATCTAACCCTAACCCAACCTCTAAACAGAATTCTAACCCTAACTCTAGCCTCACCCCTAAACCTAATCTCTTATGCTAATCTTAACCATTTACAATAACATTACTCCCTAACCATAAACCTGAATCCCCATCTCCAACAGAATTATGAAACCTAACCCTAACCACCTCTTCTAACACTACTGCCTAACCCCTAAACTTAAAACTAATCCAACCCTTACCCTAATCCTAATTCCTATCCCTAACTCTAACCCAAAATCTAACCCCAAACCCTAACTCTAACCCCAAACCTCAACTCTTACACCTAAGCCTACTCCTAACTATGTCCACTAATGCTACTTCCTCACCCCTAAGCTTAACCCTAAATTCTACCCAATTATCTTCACCATAATGGAACCCTAATGCAAACCCCTAAGCCTAGCTCCAACTCTAAACCTAATGCTTAGCCCTCTTACTGTAATCACAAATCTAAACCTAAACCTAAAACCAAACTCTATCTCTCACCCTAACCCAAAAGCCCTAGCCTTAATTCTAACCCTAATCAAACCCTGACCCTTACACCTAACTCTAACCCTAAACCGAACTCCTAACCCTAACCCTTGACCCTATACTCTAACCTCTTGCCCAAAGTTTAATCCCAACTCTAAGACTAACTCTAACCCAAAACCTGACCCATAATCCTAACTCAATATCCTAATCCCAAACACTAACCCTAACCATGCTCCCTAAGCCTATCCCAAACTCTAACCCTAACTCTAGCCACTAACCCAAAACCTTATCTAACACTAACCCTCAACCTTATCTAAAACCTAACCTTTATCTAAATGCTAAACCTAAACCTAATCCTAACCCTAAATATCAATCTAACCCTAACTTAACCCTTAAATTAAGCCCTAATTTTTACCCTAACTCTAACCTTTACTGTAAATCCTAAGTCTAAACCTGAAACCTAATGCTAACTCTATCCCTAACCAAAGCCCTAATAACAAACCCTAACAATAAACCTAATCTAAGCCTAACTATAACTGTAACCCTAAATTCTAACTGCTTACTATAATCCTATCCTTAACTCTAATTCTAACTCTAACCACAAAAACAAACCCCTAACACTTTTTCTAAACCTAACTCCTAAACCTTAACTCCAACCGTAGCCTGCAAGCCTCATTCTAAACCTCATACTTACTTTAACAATAACACCTACACCTTCACACTAACCCAAATCCTATCCCTAAACCTAAAATTAACTCCTTTCCCTAAAGCTAAGTCTAACCCTACCTCTAATTAGAACTCGAAAACTAACCACTAACCCTAACTGCAAACCCTAATCCTAACTATAACCCTAACTCTTCTCACCTATCCCTAAACCTACCTGTAATCTAAACCTAAACCCAACCTGAAACCTTACCTAATGCTAAGTCTAACTCTACACCCAAACCCCTAACCCTTATATAAGCCTCACCATACACCTCATCTCAACCTGACACTAATCCTAATCCATAACTGCTAACTCTAATCCTGAATTTATGCTTTACCCAAAGCCCTATCCCTAAATCTGATGAAACACTAGGCCCCTCTGACGCTAATACAAACCTAATCCTAACTCTAACCTGTAGCACTAATTCTCAATCTAACATATCCTCTAACCCTGACCCTAACACTGAAACCTAACCCTAAACACTAATCCTAACTCTAAACCTAACCAATACACGCTAGCCAAGAAACAATCACCAACAAATGATAACCCTAAGCAAAACTCTTACCCTGGTCCTAACCACTAACCTCAGCTCTGCCCCAAATTCCAACCCTTACTCTAACACTCTTAACCCTAACCACTATTCCAAGCACTACCAGACCCCTGTTCCTAACCTCAAACCCAAAATCTAACCATTTCCCTTATCCCCAAGCCCTATCACTAACTACAATGCCAATTCCTCATCCCTAACCCTACCCTAATCCTAACCACTAACACTAACTCTAAATCTAAACCATAAACCTACCTCTAACCAAAACCCAACCTTAACTCTGTCCCTACCCCTAACCCTAACTACTTACCATAATACTCTTCACTAACCCCAACACTCATCTAACCCTAACTCTAACCCTAGCACCTAACAGGAAACTGTAACTCTAATCCTAATCCTAACCCATAAACCTAACTTTAACCCTATCACTACCTCAAACCCTAAACACTAAAGTTAAACCCAAGCCCTCATTCTAACCCTTACCCACAGTCTGTAACCCTAATGCTAAACCTCATTTTAACCCTGAGCAGCACTCTTCTGTCTCCTCCATCTCCTCCTTTTCTTCCTCTTGAGGAGGCAGATGGGCTCTGTGTCCAGACAGGTCCTGGGGCCTGACACTTGCACCACAGGCCTGATCTTTCGGTGCTGACAGCTGGGTGCCTCCCTGCAACCGCTGGGACCCTTGCCTGCCACCTCCTTCCCCCCAGGGGACACTGAGTCCTCCTGCGAGATTCTTCTTCTTCCCTGGGGGCTGGAGACTTGATCCTTGTCCTTCACAGCCAGAGCACAGGGGCTGCTGTCTGCTCCACGGGGCTGCTTACACTGCCTCTTTTTGGAGGAACCAGCGGTGACCTGGCTGGGCTCCTTCTCACTGCTGCAGGGAGGAAGGTGGTGCGAAGGGTGGGCAGTGGAACAGGTGGTCACGGGGAGGCTGGGAGCCAAAGGGCTGAGCTGAGGATGAAGATGAAGGTCGGCTTTTCAGGATTTGGCCAATGGAGAGCAGACGAGGACAGCCTGCAGGACAGGAAAAGAGGCTGACATGATCTGAAGGCCAGGTCAGGAGCAGGAGCCCCCCTCTTCCTCCACACTCCACAGTGCACAAGCACAGCACCCAACTGCCACCATCTTAGCCAATCCAAGAGAACAGGACAGGTGGCTGCTGAAATCACTCCCGCGGGCCACCTGCCATGTCAGACAGTTGCCTCCTGGACTACTGGCCTTGCTGCCGTGCAGGAGCCTGGGAGCGACTGGCACCACTTACCTCGACTTGCCAAAAGGCCAAGGAGTTGGGGTGGGTGGTGTCCATGGGGTAGGTGTGGTTGGCAAATTGTGAATGAGGTGGTGTGCGATGGTCACTTCTGCTCGCCTTCCACAGGATGCTGCGCTGCAGTTATTGACATGAAAAAAACACAACAAACTTGGTGATCTAAAGAAAAGAGGTTTCCATGAACTAAGAGAAGAAAACAAGAAGGTGAGCCCAGAGAAAAAGGAAGGGTAAAGACACAGGAGAGGAGAGGAAAGTGGGGGTGGTCAACAAATCACAAGAAGTGTTTTCTCGTAGAAGCAGAAACGAAAAAAGGAAGGAAGGAAATTTAAACAACAGAAACCCCAGCGCACTGTCCTGAGCCCTGGTTGCACAGCGGCGCCCAGAGGGCCGGTCCCAGCCCCTGTGTGGGGAGGAGGAGACTCTGCAGCCTCCAGCTGGGGATTCACAGCGTGCAATTCCACTGTGTGCTGGGACAGCAAGTGCTGCTACATAACTGCCAACATGGGCTCCTCAGCTGGTGGCAAAGAGCTGGGGGCCCCCAGCCAACAGCTTTTTTCATCACTACAACACACGCCACAACCCACAGGAACCACAAGACTGACCAGCTGCACCTCTGGATAAGTTACACACACTCAGCAGTTTTCCCAAAAGATTTGTACTGCAAGGCTCTCAGGGAAACCGCTGCCCTGAGAGTCACAGGCCCACGACCTGGCAGCCAGCGCTCACCACGGAACCACAGGGATCCGCCAAAGATCTGGTGAACCAGCATGGTGGCCTGGGTCTGGTGATCCAACCTGGAGACAGCAGCACCAGAGCTCACACTGCCCCTCCGCAATGGCCACCTCTGTCACCCACCGCTGCGTCCTCAGGATCCAAACCCATCCCAGTGGCAGCTCCTCTCTCCCTTCCCGGCAGGAACATCTTGCCAACATTTATCCAGCACTTGCAGTGGCCACTAACCAGGCCTGGAGCTGTCAGGAGAAAGGACTCCCTGGAGCTCACCCAGCTCTAAACTCAGCCCAACCTGCCGCTGGCTCGGCAGCCGGCACTGCGAGCAGCGCAGAGATGGAGCGGGTGGCAAAGAGCTTTAATCCTACCTTTCTATTGTCTCTATGGGGCTCTATGGGTCTCCATGGGGCTCCTTGGGGCTCCATGGGCCCCTACAGGTCCCTGTGGGTCCCTATAGGGCTCTATGAATCTCTATGGAACCCCCAGGGTCCTAAAATCTTCTCCGGGAACCCCCAGGGTCCTAAAACCCTCCCAGGGAAGCCCCAGGGTCCTAAAACCCTCCTGGGGAACCCCCAGGGTCCTGAAAGACTCCCGGGGAATGCCCAGGGTCCTAGAACCCGCCCATTCCATGCAGACCCATTGACTGGGACCTGGCAGCTTCCAAACCACTGTGTCTAGGCCACATGCAACACCCCTCAAGGACCAGATGGACAAACATGGGGCCTCTCAGGGCCTTCTGACCAGGACACCTCTCACACACACAAAAGAAAACCCACACTAAGGTGGGAGCATGGAGCACCAGGGCAAAAAATGATCATCCATGTTTCTTCTAGCAAAGAGCCTGCTGGCTACTGCAAGGCGCAACTATTGCAGGAAAATGTTAACAAATAATAAACAAATATTAACAAATGCAGAAGGCCAGTGACCAATGAAGACTGAACACTTACCCCTGGGATTGCCCCCAGGCTCAGGAACAGGATTACACCAAGAGGCTTGATCACCATGGACTGCAGGAACCAAACAGGGAGTCAACCACGGGTGAGGAGCTTCCGTGGCATGTTGTGATCTCCTTCTTCCTCAGTCACCTGCAGTGATGGGAGGGGGTGAGGTAATGACACAGGACACATACAAAGGTGTATGTTCCCACAGCTAGAAATGGAACATGGGTGACCTTTTTGCTGAGACCTAGCAGGTTTTCAGGCAAATGAATATTCATTACTTGTCTGTGTAACACCACCAAGGCACAAAAAGCTTTTGGAAAGCCTCTGAGATTATCCTGGGTACAATCACACATGAATAACCTATTAAAACGTGAGTGTTTATTCCCTCCAGCAGACAGACAGTGACAACTTACCTCTGGGACAGCCCAAGACTCATAACCAGGATCCAGCTGAGAAGCTCCATCAGCTCTGCCAATGCCATGGCCTGGAGTCATCACAGATCAGAGAGGTTTCCAGGCTCACAGAGCAATACTCCTGCATTTCGGGTAAAAGAGGACATAAAGAGGAGAGAAAAAAACAGAACAAAACACAGCACAACATATTTAGGACAACAATGCCTTTATATTGCAGAGAAATAGCCCTATTTAGGGAGAAAACTGGAAAAATGACTAAATATTCCAAATATTTGGGGGCTAAATTGGCCAATACAGGCAAAAGATTCTGAGTATTTGGGCAAAAAGTGGCCAAAAGAGGCAAAAACATCCACATTTGGGAGCAAAACTGCTGGCAAAGGTGAAAATATCCCATATTTGGGAAAACAGCGCCTCCATTAGGGGAAAAATGGGCAAAAGCACCAGAGTATATCGGGGAAAAAGAGCCAGAAAAACCAAAGCACCACTAGATTTGGATCAAAACTGGCCAAAAAGGGGTATAACATTGCCAGATTTGGGGTGAAATTGGACCAAAAAGTCAAAGTATGCCCAGATTTGGGTAAAAAATGGCCAAAAGTGGCCCAAACACCCCCAGATTTGGGCAGAAACTGGACTGCAAAGCCAAAGAACTCCCAGATCTAGGCAGAAACGACCCCAAAGGGCAGAAATGTGCCCAGATTGAGCTCAAAACTGGCCCAAAGGGCCAAAGCAACCCCAGCTTGATTTGAAACGGTCCCAAAGGCTCAAAGCGTGCCCTGGGATGGGACTGTGTGGCACGAGGCTGGGGGGCAGGGAGGGCCCCGCAGGGACTCAGTGCTGGTTTCTGCCCCTGTGCCACCACTCGCAGCCCCCGCTTGCCCACAACTTGCCCCTGAAGCAGCCACAGCCCCTCTCCCCTCCCTGCGGGGCGTCTGCAGGGACACCAGCAGGAGGAGGAGGGTGAGGACCATGGCCCCCACGCTTGCACCAGAATGCTGCTGCTGCTGCTGCTGCTGCTGCCGAGACACAGCACAGCACGTCACCGTGGGGCTGTGACCTCATAGTCACCTTGGAATCACCACATCTGCACACGACTGCATGGCCTTGTTCTGCACGAGCATGGGAGGAACAGAAGTGGAGAAGGGTGCACCTATTTGGGAGGCAGCGCTGCCTATGGGAGTGCACAGACTCTCACTTCTTGCTTCCCAGAAATCAATCAATCAATCAACCAATCAATACCAAAAGCTCCATATTAAGACTAAATTAGAAAAAAAAAGCCAACTTCAAGGGTCTTTCCTTGTAACTGTTTTTGTCAGGCAGCTCTCTAGGAAGAAATGAGCTTTACCTGCTAGTTTTACCACAGCTTCAATGCCTTTAAAGCCACCACTTCTTACCTCTGCTGCTCCCACACAGCCTCACAGCTCAGCAAAATCATAGTGCAGGCAGAAACCTTCACCATACAAAGAGGGAGAGTCAGGAATACGTTACTCTCAAAAACAGACACTGTCAACCACGCTTGCTCTTGCTCACCAAATTCAGACAGTGTTAGAAAACAACAAGGAAGCGAGATTCTTATTTCATGGACCCTATTATATCGACCATTCAACATCAAGTCCAACCAGAGTCTGAACGTCCGAATAAGAAATATCATCTTAAAATTTCTAAGAAAATGAAGGGCTTTGAAGTGGCAACACCATAAAATGTTCATAAAAGAACGGCCATGCAAGTCCACATCCCTGATCACAGACCATCTGCCCTGGTACCTAAGGCAGTGATGTTCTCAGCTGATTCGCAGCCACTGACATCTGGAAAACAGCACAAAGTCTCATGTTTTTTAGTGCCCACCTGTCCCTGCACACCCCAACACCGCTCCTGCGCAGGGTCCTGAGGAGCAGGAAGCACAGAACAAGAAACCTCCCTTCCAAAGAAGGCCCACAGCCGCTCTTCCAACAAGCTGCATAAGCAGCAGCTGAGAACAAGCTCTGCTGTAGGTGCACCCGGCTCTGCCATCTGCACAAGGAGACCAGCTCCTAAATGATCCCCAGCCCTACAGACACAGATCTTCCCCAGGGCAGGGATGAGGAAACACCAGAGTGCACGGACACCTGGTCATTCAGTTGAAGCTGCTGGGGAGAAGGACAGAGGACTAGAGAGAGACAAATGAGACAAGAGAGAAGACAGAGAAGCCCAGAGAGAAAGAAACACACAGGGGAAAGGATGAAGAGATTGAGAGATCAAGGCAAAAAGGGACAAGGAGCCGCGATGAGACAGGGAGGAAGAAACAGCAGCGCTGATGAGCAGCACAGAGGGATGGGGAAGGGAGAGGAGGAGAAGCAGGAAGGAGGTAGACAAAGACAGGAAGGGGGATGTACAGATGGAGAGACAAAAAGAAAGGCAGGGAACAGAACAAAGGGACTGAGAAACAAAGCAACGTTCAGATCAAAATGAAGAGACTGGAGAGGGAAAACATGCAGCAATGAGCTGGAGGAAGAGGAAAAGAGGGCTGAGGAGCAGGAAAGAGTAAGAGAAGATAAAGAAAAGGCAGAGCCAGCTGGACAGGGGAGATACAGCGAGAGGGGATGGGGCCAGGAACAGGCAAGGAAGACAGAAAGACAAACAGGACAGAAAGACATCAAGAAGGAAAAGGGGCAGTAATCTGGACAGAGAAGGAGAAAGATGCAGCAGGGAAAGGGCAGACAGGCAGAAAGACAGAGAGGGAGCAGGAGAGAGAAAGAACAATAAGGCTGTCCAATGGGGTTTGTGACACACAGACTGTCCAATGGGGTTTGTGTCACACATGCTGTCCAATGGGGTTTGTGACACACACAATGTCCAATGGGGTCTGTGACACAAACGGTGTCCAATCGGGTTTGTGACATGCACGCTGTCCAATGGGGTTTGTGACACACACGCTGTCCAATGGCGTTTGTGACACACACCCTGTCGAGGAGGGGATTTGTGACACACACATTGTCCAATGGCCTTTGTGACACATAGGCTGTCCAGGGGTGTTTGTGACACACACTCTGTCCAATGGGGTTTCTAACACACGGTCTTCAACGGGATATGTGACACGCACGCTGTCCAGGGGCGTTTGTAGACACACACACTGTTCACTGGGGTTTGTAACACACACGCTGTTCAGGGGTATTTGTGACACACACCCTGTCCAACGGGGTATGTGACACACACACTGTCCAGGGGGGTTTGTGACACACAGGCTGTCCAATGGAGTTTGTGACACACACACTGTCCAATGGGGTTTGTGACACACACCCTGTCGAGGAGGGGATTTGTGACACACACATTGTCCAATGGCCTTTGTGACACATACCCTGTCCTGCAGGGTTTGTGACACGCACGCTGTCCAATGAGGTTTGTGACACACACACTCTTCAATGAGGCTTGTGACACACACACTCTCCAATGGGGTTTCTGACACACAACGCTGCCCAGGGTGGGTTGTGACACACCCTGTCGAATGGGGATTGTGACACACAAACTGTTGAGAGGGAGTTGTGACACACACGCCCTCCAATGGGAGTTGTGACACACACACTGTCTAATGGGGTTTGTGGAACATAGGCTGTCCAATGGGGTTTGTAACACACACCCTGTCCAATGCTGGTTTTGACACATAGGCTGTCCAATGGGGTTTGTGACACATACCCTGCCCAGGGTTGTTTGTGACACACACCCTGCCCAGGGGTGTTTGTGACATACACGTTATCCAGGGTTGTTTGTTACACACACCCTGTCCAATGGGGTTTGTGACACAAACGTTCTCCAATGGGGTTTGTGACAGACACACTGTCCAATGGGGTTTGTGACACATAGGCTGTCCAATGGGGTTTGTGACACACACACTGTCGAATGGGTTTTGTGACACACACCGTCAAGGGGTTGTTTGTGACACATACTCTTTCCAGGGGGGGTTGTGACACATGCTGTCTCATGGGGATTGTGACACACACGCTGTCCAATGGGGCCTGTGACACACATACTGCCCAGGGGGGCTTGTGATACACGCTGTCAAATGGGGATTGTGACACACACGCTGTCCAATGGTGTTTATGACACAAACGCTGTTCAATGGGGTTTGTGACACACACACTGTCCAAGGGGGTTGTGAAACACGATTTCAAATGGGGTTTCTGACACACACACTGTCCAAAGGGGTTTTTGAAACATGGGCTTTCCAATGGGGATTGTGACACACACAATGTGCAATGGGGTTTATGACGCACACGCTGTTCAGGGGTGTTTGTGAAAAACACAGTTTCCAGGGGGGGTTGTGACACACACGATTTCCAGGGTTGTTTGTGATACACACAATGTCGAGGGGGCTTTGTGACACACACGCTGTCCAATGGAGTTTATGACACACACTCTAATGGGGTTTCTGACACACACTATCTCCAGGGGCTTTTGTGTCACACACTTTGTCCAGGGGAGTTTGTGACAATCACCCTGTCCAATGCGGTTTGTGACACACAGTCTGTCCAATGAGGTCTGTGACACACACGCTGTTCAATGGGGTTTGTGACAGACACACTGTCCAGGGGGGGTTGTGACACACGATTTCAAATGGGGTTTGTGACATACACGCTGTACAATGCGGTTTGTGACTCACACGCTGTACAATGGGGTTTGTGACACATAGGCTATCCAATGGGGTTTGTGACATACATGCTCTCCAATGGGGTTTCTGACACACAACGCTGCCCAGGGGGGGTTGTGACACACTCTGTCCAATGGGGTTTGTGACACACACACTGTTCAGGGGCAGTTGTGACACACACGCATTCCAATGGGAGTTGTGACACACACACTGTCCAATGGCGTTTGAGACACATAGGCTGTTCAATGGCGTTTGTGACACACACCCTGTCCAAGGGGTTTTGTGAGACACACGGTGTCTAATGGGGTTTGTGACACATAGTCTGTCCAATAGGGTTTGTGACACATACACTGTCGAACGGGTTTTGTGACACACACGCTGTCCAGGGGTGTTTGTGACACACACAGTTTCCAGGGGGGGTTGTTACACATGCTGTCCAATAGGGTTTCTGACACAGAGGCTGTCCAATGGGGTTAGTGACACACACCCTGTCCAGGGGCGTTTGTGACACACACGGTGTCCAGGGGTGTTTGTAACACACACGCTGTCCAATGAGGTTTGTGACACACAAGATGTCCAATGGGGTTTGTGACACACACCCTGTCCAGGGGCATTTGTGACACACACAGTTTCCAGGGAGGGTTATGACATACGCTGTCCAATGGGGCTTGTGACACACACCCTGTCCAGGGTTGTTTGTGACACACACAGTTTCCAGGAGGGGGGTTAGACACACGCTGTCCAATGGGGATTGTGAAACACACGCTGTCTAATGGGGTTTGTGACACACACCCTGCCCAGGGGCGTTTGTGACATACACGTTCTCCAGGAGTGTTTGTTACACACACCCTGTCAAATGGAGTTTGTGACACATACACTCTCTAATGGGGCTTGTGACACGCACCCTGTCCAAGGGTGTTTGTGACAGAAATGGTGTCCAGGGGTGTTTGTGACACACACCCTGTCCAATCGGGTTTGTGACACACACACTGTCCAATGGGATTTGTGACACACACACTCTCCAATGGGGTGTGTGACACACACACTGTCCAGGAGTGTTTGTGAAACACGCTGTCCAATGGGGCTTGTGACACACACACTGTCCAGGGATGTTTTAGACAGACACGGATTCTAGGTGGGGTTGTGATACCCGCTGTCCAATGAGGTTTGTGACACACACACTGTCCAATGGGGTTTGTAACACATAAAATCACCAATGGAGTTTGTGACACACACGCTGTCCAATGGGGTTTGTGACAAAGACATTCTCTAATGGGGTTTGTGAACACACACCTTCTCCAGGGGCGTTTCTGACACACACCCTGTCCAATGAGGTTTGTGACACACACACTGTCCGCGGGTGTTTGTGATACACACCCTGTCCAATGGAGATTGTGACACACACGCTGTCCAATGGGGTTTGTGACACACACAATCACCAATGGGGTTTGTGAAATAGAGGCTGTCCAAAGGGTTTTGTGACACAGACACTCTAACGGGGTTTGTGAACGCATACCGTGTCCAGGGGTGTTTCTGACACACACGATGTCCAATGAGGTTAGTGACACACACGCTCTCCAGGGTTGTTTGTGACACACACCCTGACCAATGGTGTTTGTGACACACACACTGTCCAATGGGGTTTGTGACGCACACGCTGTCCAGTGGGGTTTGTGACACACACGCTGTTCAGAGGCAATTGTGACACACACGCTGTCTAAGGCCGTTTGTGACACACACACTGTCCATGGGGGTTTGTGACACACCGTGTCCAGGATTCTTTGTGACACACACCCTGTCCAATGGGGTTTGTTACACACACGCTGTCCAATGGAGTTTTTGACACAGACACTCTCCAATGGGGTTTGTGACACAAACTCTGTCCAGGGGTGTTTGTGACACACACACAGTTTCAAGGAAGGGTTGTGACACACACTGTCCAATGGTGTTTGTGAAAAATAGGCTGTCCAATGGGGTCTGTGACACACACGCTGTCCAATGGGGTTTGTGACACACACACTCTCCAATGGGGTTTGTTACCAACCCCCTGTTTAGGTGCGTTTGTGACACACACGGTGTCCAGGGGGGTAAGTGATACACACGCTCTCCCATGGGGTTTGTGACACACACACGGTCCAATGGATTTTGTGACGCACATGGTGTTCAATGGGGTTTGTGAAACACACACTGTCCAGGGAGGGCTGTGACACACGCTGTCCAATGGCGTTTGTGACACACACGTTGTCCAATGCGGTGTGTGACAAACAGGCTGTACAATAGGGTATATGACACAAACACTGTCTAATGGGGTTTGTGACACACACGCTGTCCAGGGGTATTTTAGACATATAGTTTACAGGGGGAGTTATTACACACAATGTCCAATGGGGTTTGTGAAAAACAAGTTGTCCAATGGGGTTTGTGACACACACACTCTCTAATGGGGTTCGTGACACAGACCCTGTCCAAGGGGCGTTTGTGACACACGGTATCCAATGGGCTTTGTGACACACATGCTCACCAGGGGTGTTTGAGACATACACAGTTTCCAGGGGGTGTTGTGACACACACCCATCCATTGGGGTTTGTAACACACATGCTGTTCAATGTTGTTTCTGACACACAGGCTGTCCAATGTGGTCTGAGACACACACCCTGTCCAGGGGTGTTTGTGACACACACAGTTTCCAGGGGTGGTCTGACACACGCTGTCCAATGGGGATTGTGACAAACAGGCTGTACAATGAGATTTGTGACACACACCCTGCCCAGGGGCGTTTGTGACATACACGTTCTCCAATGGGATTTGTGACACACATGCTGTCCCATCGGGTTTCTGACACACACCCTGTCCAGGGGGGGGTTGTGACACACACACTGTCCAATGGGCTTTGTGACACACACCCTGTCCAGGGGTGTTTATGACACACACACTTTCCAGGGGGCCTTGTGACACAAACTGTCCAATGGGGTTTGTGACACACAGACTGTCCAATGGGGTCTGTGACACACACGCTGTCCAATGGGGTTTGTGACACACAGCCTGTCCAGGGACGTTTGTTACATACACGGTGTCCAGGGGTATTTGTGAAACATACGCTGTCCAATGGGGTTTGTGACACACACACTGTCTAATGGGGTTTTTGACACACATGCTGTTAAATGGGGTTTGTGAAACACACACTGACCAGAGGGGTCTGTGACACACGCTGTCCAATGCGGTTTGTGACACATACGCTGTTCAATGCGGTGTGTGACAAAAAGGCTGTACAATGGGGTTTGTGACACACACACTGTCCAATGGGGTTTGTGACACACACGCTGTGCAGGGGTATTTTAGACACACAGTTTCCAGGGGGCGTTGTTATACACACTGTCCAATGGGGTTTGCGTAAAACAAGTTGTCCAATGGGGTTTGTGACACACACACTCTGTAATGCGGTTTGTGACACAGACTCTGTCCAGGGGCGTTTGTGACACAGACCCTGATCAGGAGCGTTTGTGACACATGATGTCAAATGGGGTTTGTGACAAGCACGCTGTCCAATGGGTTTGGAGATACACGCACTGTCCAATGAAGTATGTGAAACACACACTGTCCAGGAGAGTTTGTGACACACACACTGTCCAATGGCGTTTGTGACACACACACTATCCAATGGGCTTTGTGACTCACACGCTTTCCAGGGGTGTTTGTGACACACACAGTTTCCAGGGAGGGTTGTTATACACGTTGTCCAATGAAGTTTGTGACACACGCTGTTCAGGGGGAATTGTGACACACATGTTGTTCAAGGGCGTTTGTGACACACACGCTGCCCAAAGGGGTTTGTGACACACCCGTTGTCCAATGAGGTTTGTGACACAAACCCTGTCCAGGGTTGTTTGTGACACACAGAGTTTCCAGGGGGGCTTGTGGCACACACGGTCCAATGGGGTTTGTGAAATATAGGCTATCCAATGGGGTTTGTTAAACACACCCTGTCCAACGGGGTTTGTGACACATAGGCTATCCAATGGCGCTTGTGAAAAACAGGCTGTACAATGGGGTTTCTGACACACAGCCTGTCCAGGGGTGTTTATGACACAAACGGTGTCCAGGGTTGTTTGTGACACACACAATGTCCACTGGGGTTTGTGACACATAGGTTGTCCAATGGGGTTTGTTACACACACCCTCTCCAATGGGGTTTGTGACACACACGCTGTCCAGGGGCATTTGTCACACACGATGTCCAATGGGGTTTGTAACACACACGTTGCCCAAAGGGGTTTGTGACACACACGCTGTCCAATGGGGTTTGTGACACACACCCTTTCCAGGGGCGTTTGTGACACACACGCTGCCCAATGGGGTTTGTGACACATACACTGTCCAATGGGGTTTGTGACACAGACCCTGTTTAATGGGCTTTGTGACACCCACGCTGTTCAATGTCGTTTGTGACACACACACTGTCCAATGGGGTTTGTGAGACACACCCTGTCCAGGGGTGTTTTTGACACACACGCTTCCCAATGAGGTTTGTGACACACACCATGTCCAGGGGTGTTTGTGACACACAGGCTGTCCAATGGGGTTTGTGACATAGACCCTGTCCACGGCCGTTTGTGACACAAACGGTGTCCAGGGGTGTTTGTGACACACACACTGTCAAATGGGTTCTGTGACACACACGCTGTCTAATGGGGTTTTTGACACACGCACTGTCCAATGGGCTTTGTTACACACACACTGTCTAGGGGGGTTTGTGACACATATATTGTCGATGGGGTGTTGTTACACACGCTATCCAATGGATTTTGTGACACACGCTGTCCAATGGGGTTGGGAACACACAGGCTGTCCAACTGAAAATGTGACACACGCTGTCCAAATGGGGTTTGTGACACTTACCCTGTCCAGGGGTGTTTGTTAAACACACGATGTCTAATGGGGTTTGTGACAAACACGCTGTCCAATGGGGTTTGTGACACACACGCTGTTCAATGTGGTTTGTGACATACACCGTTTCCAGGGGTGTTTGTGAAACACACGCTGTCCAATGGGGTTTGTGACACACATGATGTCGAATGGGGTTTGTGACACACACGCTGCCCAATGGGGTTTGTGACACACACGCTATCCAATGAGGTTTGTGACACACACACAGTACAGGGACGTTTGTGACACACACGCTGTCCAATGGGATTTGTGACATA
Source organism: Nesoenas mayeri (assembly GCF_963082525.1). Lineage (NCBI taxonomy): Eukaryota > Metazoa > Chordata > Aves > Columbiformes > Columbidae > Nesoenas > Nesoenas mayeri. Next base: position 47,202 of record NC_137562.1, read on the forward strand.
CACACTGTCCAACGTGGTTTGTAACACATAGGCTGTCCAATGGAGTTTGTGACACACACCCTGTCCACGGGCGTTTCTGACACACACAGTTTCCCAGGGGGTTTGTGACACACACACTGTCCAGAGGAAGTTGTGACACACACCCTGTCCATGGGCGTTTCTGACACACACCCTGTCCAAAGAGTTTTGTGACACAGACGCTGTCCAATATGGTTAGTGAAACACACACTCTCCAATGGGGTTTGTGACACACACCCTATCCAGGGTTCTTCGTGACAGACACAGTTTCCAGGGGGGGTTCTGACATACACTGTCCAATGGGGTTTTTGACACACGCACTGTCCAATGGGCTTTGTGACACACACACTGTCTAGGGGGGTTTGTGACACACACACAGTCCATGGGGTGTTGTTACACACGCTATCCAATGGATTTTGTGACACACACTCTGTACAATGGGGTTTAGGACACACAGGCTGTCCAACTGAAAGTGTGACACACAGGCTGTCCAACTGGGGTTTGTGACACGTACCCTGTCCAGGTGTGTTTGTGACACACACAGTTTCCAAGGGTGTTTGTGACACAAACGCTGTTCAATGGGGTTTGTGACACACACTCTGTCCAATGGGGTTTGTGACACATACCCTGTACAAGGGTGTTTGTTAAACACACGCTGTCTAATGGTGTTTGTGACACACACGCTGTCCAATGGAGTATGTGGCACACACCCTGTTTAATGGGGTTTGTGACAGACACACTGTCCAATGGGCTTTGTGACACACACGCTGATCAATGTGGTTTGTGACACACACCCTGTCCAGGGTTGTTTGGGACACACACGCTGTCCAATGGGGTTTCTGACACACACCCTGTCCAGGGGTGTTTGTGACCGAAACGTTGTCCAATGGGCTTTGTGACACACACGCTGTCTAATGGGGTTTGTGACACACACACTGTCCAATGGAGTTTGTGGCACACACCCTGTTTAATGGGATTTGTGACAGACAGGCTGTCCAATGGGTTTTGTGACACACACGCTGTTCAATGTGGTTTGTGACACACACTCTGTCCAGGGTTGTTTGTGACACACAAGCTGTCCAATGGGGTTTGTGACACACACCCTGTCCAGTGGGGTTTGTGACACATAGGCTATCCAATGGCGCTTGTGACAAACAGGCTGTACAATGGGGTTTCTGACACACACCCTGTCCAGGGATGTTTATGACACAAACGGTGTCCAGGGTTGTTTGTGACACACACACTGTCCACTGGGGTTTGTGACACATAAATTGTCCAATATGTTTTGTGACACACAGTCTGTTCAATGGGGTTTGTGACTACACACGTTGTCCAATGGGGTTTGTGACACAGACACTCTCCAATGGGGTTTGTGACACACACCCTGTCCAGGGGCGATTGTGACGTACACGGTGTCCAGGGGTGTTTGTGACACACCAACTCTCCAGGAGGGTTTGTGACACACATGCTGTCCAATGGGGATTGTGACACACAAGCTGTTTAATGTGGTTTGTGACAAACAGGCTGTACAATGGGGTTTGTGACAAACAGACTGTCCAATGGGTTTTGTGACACAGACCCTGTTTAATGGGGTTTGTGACACAGACGCTTTCCAATGGGGTTTGTGACTCACACACTGTCCAATGGAGTTTGTGACACAAACACTGTCCAATGGGGTTTGTGACACACGCTGTCCAATGGGGTTTGTTACACACACTCTGTCGAATGGGGTTTGTGACACACACCCTGTCCAGGGGCATTTGTCACACACGATGTCCAATGGGGTTTGTGACACACACGCTGCCCAAAGGGATTTGTGACACACACGATGTCCAATGGGGTTTGTGACACACACCCTTTCCAGGGGCGTTTGTGACACACACGCTGTCCAATGGGGTTTGTGACACACACGCTGTCCAATGGGGTTTGTGACACAGACCCTGTTTAATGGGCTTTGTGACACCCACACTGTTCAATGTGGTTTGTGACACACACACTGTCCAATGGGGTTTGTGAGACACACCCTGTCCAGGGGTGTTTTTGACACACACGCTTCCCAATGAGGTTTGTGACACACACCCTGTCCAGGGGTGTTTGTGACACACAGGCTGTCCAATGGGGTTTGTGACACACACGCTGTCGAATGGGGTTTGTGACACAGACCCTGTCCACGTCCGTTTGTGACACAAACGGTTTCCAGGGGTGTTTGTGACACACACACCGTCAAATGGTTACTGTGACACACACGCTGTCTACTGGGGTTTTTGACACACGCACTGTCCATTGGGCTTTGTTACACACACACTGCCTAGGGAGGTTTGTGACACATACACTGTCCATGGGGTGTTGTTACACACGCTATCCAATGGATTTTGTGACACACACGCTGTCCAATGGGGTTGGGAACACACAGGCTGTCCACCTGAAAGTGTGACACACAGGCTGTCCAAAGAGAGTTTGTGACACTTACCCTGTCCAGGTGTGTTTGTGAACCACACAGTTTCCAGGGGTGTTTGTGACACAAACACTGTTCAATGGGGTTTGTGACACACACGCTGCCCAATGGGGTCTGTGACAGACACGCTGTCCAATGGGGTTTGTGACACAAACCCTGTCCAGGGGTGTTTGTTAAACACACACTGTCTAATGGTGTTTGTGACACACACGCTGTCCAATGGAGTTCGTGGCACGCACCCTGTTTAATGGGGTTTGTGACAGACACGCTGTCCAATGGGCTTTGTGACACACACGCTGTCCAATGGGGTTTGTGACACACACCCTGTCCAGGGGTGTTTGTGACACACATGCTGTCCATTGGGGTTTGTGACACACATGGTGTCGAATGGGGTTTGTGACACACACGCTGTTCAATGGGGTTTGAGACACACACACAGTACAGGGACGTTTGTGACACACACGCTGTCCAATGGAAATTGTGACATACACACTGTCCGATGTGGTTTGTAACACACAGGCTGTCCAATGGAGTTTGTGACACACACCCTGTCCACGGGCGTTTCTGACACACACAGTTTCCCAGGGGGTTTGTGACACACACACTGTCCAGAGAAAGTTGTGACACACACCCTGTCCATGAACGTTTCTGACACACACCCTGTCCAAAGAGTTTTGTGACACAGACGCTGTCCAATATGGTTAGTGACACACACACTCTCCAATGGGGTTTGTGACACACACTCTATCCAGGGTTCTTTCTGACAGACACAGTTTCCAGGGGGGGTTCTGACATACGCTGTCCAATGGGGTTTTTGACACACGCACTGTCCAATGGGCTTTGTGACACACACACTGTCCATGGGGTGTTGTTACACACGCTATCCAATGGATTTTGTGACACACACCCTGTTCAATGGGGTTTGGGACACACAGGCTGTCCAAATGGGGTTTGTGACACATACTCTGTCCAGGTGTGTTTGTGACGCACACAGTTTCCAAGGGTGTTTGTGACACAAACGTTGTCCAACGGGCTTTCTAACACACACGCTGTTCAATGTGGTTTGTGACACACACCCTGTCCAGGGTTGTTTGTGACACACACGCTGTCCAATGGGGTTTCTGACACACACTCTGTCCAGGGGTGTTTGTGACAGACAGGCTGTCCAATGGGCTTTGTGACACACACGCTGTCTACTGAGGTTTGTGACACACACTCTGCCCAATGGAGTTTGTGGCACACACCCTGTTTAATGGGGTTTGTGACAGACAGGCGGTCCAATGGGTTTTGTGACACACACGCTGTTCAATGTGGTTTGTGACACACACCCTGTCCAGGGCTTTTTGTGACACACACGCTGTCCAATGGGGTATGTGACAAACACCCTGTCCAGGGCTGTTTGTAACACACACGCTGTCCAGGGGTGTTTGTGAAGCACATGCTGTCCAATGGGGTTTGTGACACACACGCTGTCGAATGGAGTTTGTGACACACACGCTGCCCAATTGGGTTTGTGACACACACGCTCTACAGATGTGTTTGTGACACATACAGTTTCCAAGGGTGTTTGTGACACAAACGCTGTTCAATGGGGTTTGTGACACACACGCTGCCCAATGGGATTTCTGACACACATACTGTCCAATGGGGTTGGTGACACATACCCTGTCCAGGGGTGTTTGTTAAACACACCCTGTTTAATGGAGTTTGTGACAGACACGCTGTCCAATGGGCTTTGTGACACACACACTGTCCAGGGACGCGTGTGACACACACGCTGTCCAATGGGGTTTGTGACACACACACTGTACAAAGTGGTTTGTAACACACAGGCTGTCCAAAGGAGTTTTTGACACATAACCTGTCTAGATGTGTTTGTGACACACACAGTTTCCAAGGGTGTTTGTGACACAAACGCTGTCCAATGGGCTTTCTAACACACACGCTGTTCAATGTGGTTTGTGACACACACCCTGTCCAGGGTTGTTTGTGACACACACGCTGTCCAATGGGGTTTCTGACACACACCCTGTACAGGTGTGTTTGTGACAGACACGCTGTCCAATGGGCTTTGTGACACACACGCTGTCTAATGGGGTTAGTGACACACACACTGTCCAATGGAGTTTGTGGCACACACCCTGTTTAATAGGGTTTGTGACAGACAGGCTGTCCAATGGGTTTTGTGACACACACGCTGTCCAATGGGGTTTGTGACACACACCCTGTCCAGGGGTGTTTGTGACACACATGCTGTCCAATGGGGTTTGTGACACACACGCTGTCGAATGGGGTTTGTGACACACACGCTGCCCAATGGGGTTTGTGACACACACGCTGTCCAATGAGGTTTGTGACACATACACTGTCCAGGGACGTGTGTGACACACACACTGTCCAATGGGGTTTGTGACACACACACTGTCCAATGTGGTTTGTTACACACAGGCTGTCTAATGGAGTTTGTGACACACACCCTGTCCACGCGCGTTTCTGACACACACAGTTTCCCAGGGGGTTTGTGACACACACACTGTCCAGAGGAAGTTGTGACACACACCGTGTCCACGGGTATTTCTGACACACACCCTCTCCAAAGAGGTTTGTGACACACATGCTGTTCAATGTGGTTAGTGACACACACACTCTCCAATGGGGTTTTTGACACACGCATTGTCCAATGGGCTTTGTGACACACACACTGTCTAGGGGGGTTTGTGACACACACACTGTCCATGGGGTGTTGTTACACACGCTATCCAATGGATTTTGTGACACACACCTTGTCCAATGGGGTTTGGGACACACAGGCTGTCCAAATGGGGTTTGTGACACATACCCTGTCCAGGTGAGTTTGTGACACACACAGTTTCCAAGGGTGTTTGTGACACAAACGCTGTTCAATGGGCTTTTTGACACACACGCTGTTCAATGTGGTTTGTGACACACACCCTTTCCAGGGTTGTTTGTGACACACACCCTGTCCAATGGGGTTTGTGACACACACACTGTCCAGGGGTGTTTGTGACAGACACGTTGTCCAGGGCTGTTTGTGAACCACATGCTGTCCAATGGAGTTTGTGATACACACGCTGTCGAATGGGGTTTGTGACACATACCCTGTCCAGGGGTGTTTGTTAAACACACCCTGTTTAATGGGGTTTGTGACACAAACGCTGTCCAATGGGCTTTGTGACACACACGCTGTTCAATGTGGTTTGTGACACACACCCTGTCCAGGGTTGTTTGTGACACACACGCTGTCCAATGGGGTTTCTGACACACACCCTGTACAGGTGTGTTTGTGACAGACACGCTGTCCAATGGGCTTTGTGACACACACGCTGTCTAATGGGGTTAGTGACACACACACTGTCCAATGGAGTTTGTGGCACACACCCTGTTTAATGGGGTTTGTGACAGACAGGCTGTCCAATGGGTTTTGTGACACACACGCTGTCCAAAGGGGTTTGTGACACACACCCTGTCCAGGGGTGTTTGTGACACACATGCTGTCCAATGGGGTTTGTGACACACACGCTGTCGAATGGGGTTTGTGACACACACGCTGCCCAATGGGGTTTGTGACACACACGCTGTCCAATGAGGTTTGTGACACATACACTGTCCAGGGACGTGTGTGACACACACACTGTCCAATGGGGTTTGTGACACACACACTGTCCAATGTGGTTTGTTACACACAGGCTGTCTAATGGAGTTTGTGACACACACCCTGTCCACGCGCGTTTCTGACACACACAGTTTCCCAGGGGGTTTGTGACACACACACTGTCCAGAGGAAGTTGTGACACACACCGTGTCCACGGGTATTTCTGACACACACCCTCTCCAAAGAGGTTTGTGACACACATGCTGTTCAATGTGGTTAGTGACACACACACTCTCCAATGGGGTTTTTGACACACGCATTGTCCAATGGGCTTTGTGACACACACACTGTCTAGGGGGGTTTGTGACACACACACTGTCCATGGGGTGTTGTTACACATGCTATCCAATGGGCTTTGTGACACACACGCTGTTCAATGTGGTTTGTGACACACACCCTTTCCAGGGTTGTTTGTGACACACACGCTGTCCAATGGGGTTTCTGACACACACTCTGTCCAGGGGTGTTTGTGACAGACACGCTGTCCAATGGGCTTTGTGACACACACGTTGTCTACTGGGGTTTGTGACACACACTCTGCCCAATGGAGTTTGTGGCACACACCCTGTTTAATGGGGTTTGTGACAGACAGGCGGTCCAATGGGTTTTGTAACACACACGCTGTTCAATGTGGTTTGTGACACACACCCTGTCCAGGGCTTTTTGTGACACACACGCTGTTCAATGGGGTATGTGACAAACACCCTGTCCAGGGCTGTTTGTAACACACACGCTGTCCAGGGGTGTTTGTGACACACACGTTGTCCAATGGGGTTTTTGACACACACCCTATCCAGGAGTGTTTGTGAAACACACGCTGTCCAATGGGGTTTGTGACACACACACTGTCCAATGTGGTTTGTTACACACAGGCTGTCTAATGGAGTTTGTGACACACACCCTGTCCACGCGCGTTTCTGACACACACAGTTTCCCAGGGGGTTTGTGACACACACACTGTCCAGAGGAAGTTGTGACACACACCGTGTCCACGGGTATTTCTGACACACACCCTCTCCAAAGAGGTTTGTGACACACATGCTGTTCAATGTGGTTAGTGACACACACACTCTCCAATGGGGTTTTTGACACACGCATTGTCCAATGGGCTTTGTGACACACACACTGTCTAGGGGGGTTTGTGACACACACACTGTCCATGGGGTGTTGTTACACATGCTATCCAATGGGCTTTGTGACACACACGCTGTTCAATGTGGTTTGTGACACACACCCTTTCCAGGGTTGTTTGTGACACACACGCTGTCCAATGGGGTTTCTGACACACACTCTGTCCAGGGGTGTTTGTGACAGACAGGCTGTCCAATGGGCTTTGTGACACACACGCTGTCTACTGGGGTTTGTGACACACACTCTGCCCAATGGAGTTTGTGGCACACACCCTTTTTAATGGGGTTTGTGACAGACAGGCGGTCCAATGGGTTTTGTGACACACACGCTGTTCAATGTGGTTTGTGACACACACCCTGTCCAGGGCTTTTAGTGACACACACGCTGTCCAATGGGGTATGTGACAAACACCCTGTCCAGGGCTGTTTGTAACACACACGCTGTCCAGGGGTGTTTGTGAAGCACATGCTGTCCAATGGGGTTTGTGACACACACGCTGTCGAATGGGGTTTGTGACACACACGCTGCCCAATTGGGTTTGTGACACACACGCTCTACAGATGTGTTTGTGACACATACAGTTTCCAAGGGTGTTTGTGACACAAACGCTGTTCAATGGGGTTTGTGACACACACGCTGCCCAATGGGATTTCTGACACACATACTGTCCAATGGGGTTGGTGACACATACCCTGTCCAGGGGTGTTTGTTAAACACACCCTGTTTAATGGAGTTTGTGACAGACACGCTGTCCAATGGGCTTTGTGACACACACGCTGTTTAATGGGGTTTGAGACACACACACTGTCCAGGGGTGTTTGTGACACACACGTTGTCCAATGGGGTTTTTGACACACACCCTATCCAGGAGTGTTTGTGAAACACACGCTGTCCAAAGGGGTTTGTGACACACACCCTGTCCAGGGGTGTTTGTGACACACATGCTGTCCAATGGGGTTTGTGACACACACGCTGTCGAATGGGGTTTGTGACACACACGCTGCCCAATGGGGTTTGTGACACACACGCTGTCCAATGAGGTTTGTGACACACACACTGTCCAGGGACGCGTGTGACACACACGCTGTCCAATGGGGTTTGTGACACACACACTGTACAAAGTGGTTTGTAACACACAGGCTGTCCAAAGGAGTTTTTGAACACATAACCTGTCTAGATGTGTTTGTGACACACACAGTTTCCAAGGGTGTTTGTGACACAAACACTGTCCAATGGGCTTTGTGACACACACGCTGTTCAATGTGGTTTGTGACACACACCCTGTCCAGGGTTGTTTGTGACACACACGCTGTCCAATGGGGTTTCTGACACACACCCTGTACAGGTGTGTTTGTGACAGACACGCTGTCCAATGGGCTTTGTGACACACACGCTGTCTAATGGGGTTAGTGACACACACACTGTCCAATGGAGTTTGTGGCACACACCCTGTTTAATGGGGTTTGTGACAGACAGGCTGTCCAATGGGTTTTGTGACACACACGCTGTCCAATGGGGTTTGTGACACACACCCTGTCCAGGGGTGTTTGTGACACACATGCTGTCCAATGGGGTTTGTGACACACACGCTGTCGAATGGGGTTTGTGACACACACGCTGCCCAATGGGGTTTGTGACACACACGCTGTCCAATGAGGTTTGTGACACATACACTGTCCAGGGACGTGTGTGACACACACACTGTCCAATGGGGTTTGTGACACACACACTGTCCAATGTGGTTTGTTACACACAGGCTGTCTAATGGAGTTTGTGACACACACCCTGTCCACGCGCGTTTCTGACACACACAGTTTCCCAGGGGGTTTGTGACACACACACTGTCCAGAGGAAGTTGTGACACACACCGTGTCCACGGGTATTTCTGACACACACCCTCTCCAAAGAGGTTTGTGACACACATGCTGTTCAATGTGGTTAGTGACACACACACTCTCCAATGGGGTTTTTGACACACGCATTGTCCAATGGGCTTTGTGACACACACACTGTCTAGGGGGGTTTGTGACACACACACTGTCCATGGGGTGTTGTTACACACGCTATCCAATGGATTTTGTGACACACACCTTGTCCAATGGGGTTTGGGACACACAGGCTGTCCAAATGGGGTTTGTGACACATACCCTGTCCAGGTGAGTTTGTGACACACACAGTTTCCAAGGGTGTTTGTGACACAAACGCTGTTCAATGGGCTTTTTGACACACACGCTGTTCAATGTGGTTTGTGACACACACCCTTTCCAGGGTTGTTTGTGACACACACCCTGTCCAATGGGGTTTGTGACACACACACTGTCCAGGGGTGTTTGTGACAGACACGTTGTCCAGGGGTGTTTGTGAACCACATGCTGTCCAATGGGGTTTGTGACACACACGCTGTCTACTGAGGTTTGTGACACACACTCTGCCCAATGGAGTTTGTGGCACACACCCTGTTTAATGGGGTTTGTGACAGACAGGCGGTCCAATGGGTTTTGTGACACACACGCTGTTCAATGTGGTTTGTGACACACACCCTGTCCAGGGCTTTTTGTGACACACACGCTGTCCAATGGGGTATGTGACAAACACCCTGTCCAGGGCTGTTTGTAACACACACGCTGTCCAGGGGTGTTTGTGAAGCACATGCTGTCCAATGGGGTTTGTGACACACACGCTGTCGAATGGGGTTTGTGACACACACGCTGCCCAATTGGGTTTGTGACACACACGCTCTACAGATGTGTTTGTGACACATACAGTTTCCAAGGGTGTTTGTGACACAAACGCTGTTCAATGGGGTTTGTGACACACACGCTGCCCAATGGGATTTCTGACACACATACTGTCCAATGGGGTTGGTGACACATACCCTGTCCAGGGGTGTTTGTTAAACACACCCTGTTTAATGGAGTTTGTGACAGACACGCTGTCCAATGGGCTTTGTGACACACACACTGTCCAGGGACGCGTGTGACACACACGCTGTCCAATGGGGTTTGTGACACACACACTGTACAAAGTGGTTTGTAACACACAGGCTGTCCAAAGGAGTTTTTGACACATAACCTGTCTAGATGTGTTTGTGACACACACAGTTTCCAAGGGTGTTTGTGACACAAACACTGTCCAATGGGCTTTCTAACACACACGCTGTTCAATGTGGTTTGTGACACACACCCTGTCCAGGGTTATTTGTGACACACACGCTGTCCAATGGGGTTTCTGACACACACCCTGTACAGGTGTGTTTGTGACAGACACGCTGTCCAATGGGCTTTGTGACACACACGCTGTCTAATGGGGTTAGTGACACACACACTGTCCAACGGAGTTTGTGGCACACACCCTGTTTAATGGGGTTTGTGACAGACAGGCTGTCCAATGGGTTTTGTGACACACACGCTGTCCAATGGGGTTTGTGACACACACCCTGTCCAGGGGTGTTTGTGACACACATGCTGTCCAATGGGGTTTGTGACACACACGCTGTCGAATGGGGTTTGTGACACACACGCTGCCCAATGGGGTTTGTGACACACACGCTGTCCAATGAGGTTTGTGACACATACACTGTCCAGGGACGTGTGTGACACACACACTGTCCAATGGGGTTTGTGACACACACACTGTCCAATGTGGTTTGTTACACACAGGCTGTCTAATGGAGTTTGTGACACACACCCTGTCCACGCGCGTTTCTGACACACACAGTTTCCCAGGGGGTTTGTGACACACACACTGTCCAGAGGAAGTTGTGACACACACCGTGTCCACGGGTATTTCTGACACACACCCTCTCCAAAGAGGTTTGTGACACACATGCTGTTCAATGTGGTTAGTGACACACACACTCTCCAATGGGGTTTTTGACACACGCATTGTCCAATGGGCTTTGTGACACACACACTGTCTAGGGGGGTTTGTGACACACACACTGTCCATGGGGTGTTGTTACACATGCTATCCAATGGGCTTTGTGACACACACGCTGTTCAATGTGGTTTGTGACACACACCCTTTCCAGGGTTGTTTGTGACACACACGCTGTCCAATGGGGTTTCTGACACACACTCTGTCCAGGGGTGTTTGTGACAGACAGGCTGTCCAATGGGCTTTGTGACACACACGCTGTCTACTGGGGTTTGTGACACACACTCTGCCCAATGGAGTTTGTGGCACACACCCTTTTTAATGGGGTTTGTGACAGACAGGCGGTCCAATGGGTTTTGTGACACACACGCTGTTCAATGTGGTTTGTGACACACACCCTGTCCAGGGCTTTTTGTGACACACACGCTGTCCAATGGGGTATGTGACAAACACCCTGTCCAGGGCTGTTTGTAACACACACGCTGTCCAGGGGTGTTTGTGAAGCACATGCTGTCCAATGGGGTTTGTGACACACACGCTGTCGAATGGGGTTTGTGACACACACGCTGCCCAATTGGGTTTGTGACACACACGCTCTACAGATGTGTTTGTGACACATACAGTTTCCAAGGGTGTTTGTGACACAAACGCTGTTCAATGGGGTTTGTGACACACACGCTGCCCAATGGGATTTCTGACACACATACTGTCCAATGGGGTTGGTGACACATACCCTGTCCAGGGGTGTTTGTTAAACACACCCTGTTTAATGGAGTTTGTGACAGACACGCTGTCCAATGGGCTTTGTGACACACACGCTGTTTAATGGGGTTTGAGACACACACACTGTCCAGGGGTGTTTGTGACACACACGTTGTCCAATGGGGTTTTTGACACACACCCTATCCAGGAGTGTTTGTGAAACACACGCTGTCCAAAGGGGTTTGTGACACACACCCTGTCCAGGGGTGTTTGTGACACACATGCTGTCCAATGGGGTTTGTGACACACACGCTGTCGAATGGGGTTTGTGACACACACGCTGCCCAATGGGGTTTGTGACACACACGCTGTCCAATGAGGTTTGTGACACACACACTGTCCAGGGACGCGTGTGACACACACGCTGTCCAATGGGGTTTGTGACACACACACTGTACAAAGTGGTTTGTAACACACAGGCTGTCCAAAGGAGTTTTTGAACACATAACCTGTCTAGATGTGTTTGTGACACACACAGTTTCCAAGGGTGTTTGTGACACAAACACTGTCCAATGGGCTTTGTGACACACACGCTGTTCAATGTGGTTTGTGACACACACCCTGTCCAGGGTTGTTTGTGACACACACGCTGTCCAATGGGGTTTCTGACACACACCCTGTACAGGTGTGTTTGTGACAGACACGCTGTCCAATGGGCTTTGTGACACACACGCTGTCTAATGGGGTTAGTGACACACACACTGTCCAATGGAGTTTGTGGCACACACCCTGTTTAATGGGGTTTGTGACAGACAGGCTGTCCAATGGGTTTTGTGACACACACGCTGTCCAATGGGGTTTGTGACACACACCCTGTCCAGGGGTGTTTGTGACACACATGCTGTCCAATGGGGTTTGTGACACACACGCTGTCGAATGGGGTTTGTGACACACACGCTGCCCAATGGGGTTTGTGACACACACGCTGTCCAATGAGGTTTGTGACACATACACTGTCCAGGGACGTGTGTGACACACACACTGTCCAATGGGGTTTGTGACACACACACTGTCCAATGTGGTTTGTTACACACAGGCTGTCTAATGGAGTTTGTGACACACACCCTGTCCACGCGCGTTTCTGACACACACAGTTTCCCAGGGGGTTTGTGACACACACACTGTCCAGAGGAAGTTGTGACACACACCGTGTCCACGGGTATTTCTGACACACACCCTCTCCAAAGAGGTTTGTGACACACATGCTGTTCAATGTGGTTAGTGACACACACACTCTCCAATGGGGTTTTTGACACACGCATTGTCCAATGGGCTTTGTGACACACACACTGTCTAGGGGGGTTTGTGACACACACACTGTCCATGGGGTGTTGTTACACACGCTATCCAATGGATTTTGTGACACACACCTTGTCCAATGGGGTTTGGGACACACAGGCTGTCCAAATGGGGTTTGTGACACATACCCTGTCCAGGTGAGTTTGTGACACACACAGTTTCCAAGGGTGTTTGTGACACAAACGCTGTTCAATGGGCTTTTTGACACACACGCTGTTCAATGTGGTTTGTGACACACACCCTTTCCAGGGTTGTTTGTGACACACACCCTGTCCAATGGGGTTTGTGACACACACACTGTCCAGGGGTGTTTGTGACAGACACGTTGTCCAGGGGTGTTTGTGAACCACATGCTGTCCAATGGGGTTTGTGACACACACGCTGTCTACTGAGGTTTGTGACACACACTCTGCCCAATGGAGTTTGTGGCACACACCCTGTTTAATGGGGTTTGTGACAGACAGGCGGTCCAATGGGTTTTGTGACACACACGCTGTTCAATGTGGTTTGTGACACACACCCTGTCCAGGGCTTTTTGTGACACACACGCTGTCCAATGGGGTATGTGACAAACACCCTGTCCAGGGCTGTTTGTAACACACACGCTGTCCAGGGGTGTTTGTGAAGCACATGCTGTCCAATGGGGTTTGTGACACACACGCTGTCGAATGGGGTTTGTGACACACACGCTGCCCAATTGGGTTTGTGACACACACGCTCTACAGATGTGTTTGTGACACATACAGTTTCCAAGGGTGTTTGTGACACAAACGCTGTTCAATGGGGTTTGTGACACACACGCTGCCCAATGGGATTTCTGACACACATACTGTCCAATGGGGTTGGTGACACATACCCTGTCCAGGGGTGTTTGTTAAACACACCCTGTTTAATGGAGTTTGTGACAGACACGCTGTCCAATGGGCTTTGTGACACACACACTGTCCAGGGACGCGTGTGACACACACGCTGTCCAATGGGGTTTGTGACACACACACTGTACAAAGTGGTTTGTAACACACAGGCTGTCCAAAGGAGTTTTTGACACATAACCTGTCTAGATGTGTTTGTGACACACACAGTTTCCAAGGGTGTTTGTGACACAAACACTGTCCAATGGGCTTTCTAACACACACGCTGTTCAATGTGGTTTGTGACACACACCCTGTCCAGGGTTATTTGTGACACACACGCTGTCCAATGGGGTTTCTGACACACACCCTGTACAGGTGTGTTTGTGACAGACACGCTGTCCAATGGGCTTTGTGACACACACGCTGTCTAATGGGGTTAGTGACACACACACTGTCCAATGGAGTTTGTGGCACACACCCTGTTTAATGGGGTTTGTGACAGACAGGCTGTCCAATGGGTTTTGTGACACACACGCTGTCCAATGGGGTTTGTGACACACACCCTGTCCAGGGGTGTTTGTGACACACATGCTGTCCAATGGGGTTTGTGACACACACGCTGTCGAATGGGGTTTGTGACACACACGCTGCCCAATGGGGTTTGTGACACACACGCTGTCCAATGAGGTTTGTGACACATACACTGTCCAGGGACGTGTGTGACACACACACTGTCCAATGGGGTTTGTGACACACACACTGTCCAATGTGGTTTGTTACACACAGGCTGTCTAATGGAGTTTGTGACACACACCCTGTCCACGCGCGTTTCTGACACACACAGTTTCCCAGGGGGTTTGTGACACACACACTGTCCAGAGGAAGTTGTGACACACACCGTGTCCACGGGTATTTCTGACACACACCCTCTCCAAAGAGGTTTGTGACACACATGCTGTTCAATGTGGTTAGTGACACACACACTCTCCAATGGGGTTTTTGACACACGCATTGTCCAATGGGCTTTGTGACACACACACTGTCTAGGGGGGTTTGTGACACACACACTGTCCATGGGGTGTTGTTACACATGCTATCCAATGGATTTTGTGACACACACCTTGTCCAATGGGGTTTGGGACACACAGGCTGTCCAAATGGGGTTTGTGACACATACCCTGTCCAGGTGAGTTTGTGACACACACAGTTTCCAAGGGTGTTTGTGACACAAACGCTGTTCAATGGGCTTTTTGACACACACGCTGTTCAATGTGGTTTGTGACACACACCCTTTCCAGGGTTGTTTGTGACACACACCCTGTCCAATGGGGTTTGTGACACACACACTGTCCAGGGGTGTTTGTGACAGACACGTTGTCCAGGGCTGTTTGTGAACCACATGCTGTCCAATGGAGTTTGTGATACACACGCTGTCGAATGGGGTTTGTGACACATACCCTGTCCAGGGGTGTTTGTTAAACACACCCTGTTTAATGGGGTTTGTGACACAAACGCTGTCCAATGGGCTTTGTGACACACACGCTGTTCAATGTGGTTTGTGACACACACCCTGTCCAGGGTTGTTTGTGACACACACGCTGTCCAATGGGGTTTCTGACACACACCCTGTACAGGTGTGTTTGTGACAGACACGCTGTCCAATGGGCTTTGTGACACACACGCTGTCTAATGGGGTTAGTGACACACACACTGTCCAATGGAGTTTGTGGCACACACCCTGTTTAATGGGGTTTGTGACAGACAGGCTGTCCAATGGGTTTTGTGACACACACGCTGTCCAAAGGGGTTTGTGACACACACCCTGTCCAGGGGTGTTTGTGACACACATGCTGTCCAATGGGGTTTGTGACACACACGCTGTCGAATGGGGTTTGTGACACACACGCTGCCCAATGGGGTTTGTGACACACACGCTGTCCAATGAGGTTTGTGACACATACACTGTCCAGGGACGTGTGTGACACACACACTGTCCAATGGGGTTTGTGACACACACACTGTCCAATGTGGTTTGTTACACACAGGCTGTCTAATGGAGTTTGTGACACACACCCTGTCCACGCGCGTTTCTGACACACACAGTTTCCCAGGGGGTTTGTGACACACACACTGTCCAGAGGAAGTTGTGACACACACCGTGTCCACGGGTATTTCTGACACACACCCTCTCCAAAGAGGTTTGTGACACACATGCTGTTCAATGTGGTTAGTGACACACACACTCTCCAATGGGGTTTTTGACACACGCATTGTCCAATGGGCTTTGTGACACACACACTGTCTAGGGGGGTTTGTGACACACACACTGTCCATGGGGTGTTGTTACACATGCTATCCAATGGGCTTTGTGACACACACGCTGTTCAATGTGGTTTGTGACACACACCCTTTCCAGGGTTGTTTGTGACACACACGCTGTCCAATGGGGTTTCTGACACACACTCTGTCCAGGGGTGTTTGTGACAGACAGGCTGTCCAATGGGCTTTGTGACACACACGTTGTCTACTGGGGTTTGTGACACACACTCTGCCCAATGGAGTTTGTGGCACACACCCTGTTTAATGGGGTTTGTGACAGACAGGCGGTCCAATGGGTTTTGTGACACACACGCTGTTCAATGTGGTTTGTGACACACACCCTGTCCAGGGCTTTTTGTGACACACACGCTGTCCAATGGGGTATGTGACAAACACCCTGTCCAGGGCTGTTTGTAACACACACGCTGTCCAGGGGTGTTTGTGAAGCACATGCTGTCCAATGGGGTTTGTGACACACACGCTGTCGAATGGGGTTTGTGACACACACGCTGCCCAATTGGGTTTGTGACACACACGCTCTACAGATGTGTTTGTGACACATACAGTTTCCAAGGGTGTTTGTGACACAAACGCTGTTCAATGGGGTTTGTGACACACACGCTGCCCAATGGGATTTCTGACACACATACTGTCCAATGGGGTTGGTGACACATACCCTGTCCAGGGGTGTTTGTTAAACACACCCTGTTTAATGGAGTTTGTGACAGACACGCTGTCCAATGGGCTTTGTGACACACACGCTGTTTAATGGGGTTTGAGACACACACACTGTCCAGGGGTGTTTGTGACACACACGTTGTCCAATGGGGTTTTTGACACACACCCTATCCAGGAGTGTTTGTGAAACACACGCTGTCCAAAGGGGTTTGTGACACACACCCTGTCCAGGGGTGTTTGTGACACACATGCTGTCCAATGGGGTTTGTGACACACACGCTGTCGAATGGGGTTTGTGACACACACGCTGCCCAATGGGGTTTGTGACACACACGCTGTCCAATGAGGTTTGTGACACACACACTGTCCAGGGACGCGTGTGACACACACGCTGTCCAATGGGGTTTGTGACACACACACTGTACAAAGTGGTTTGTAACACACAGGCTGTCCAAAGGAGTTTTTGAACACATAACCTGTCTAGATGTGTTTGTGACACACACAGTTTCCAAGGGTGTTTGTGACACAAACACTGTCCAATGGGCTTTGTGACACACACGCTGTTCAATGTGGTTTGTGACACACACCCTGTCCAGGGTTGTTTGTGACACACACGCTGTCCAATGGGGTTTGTGACACACACCCTGTACAGGTGTGTTTGTGACAGACACGCTGTCCAATGGGCTTTGTGACACACACACTGTCTAATGGGGTTAGTGACACACACACTGTCCAATGGAGTTTGTGGCACACACCCTGTTTAATGGGGTTTGTGACAGACAGGCTGTCCAATGGGTTTTGTGACACACACGCTGTCCAATGGGGTTTGTGACACACACCCTGTCCAGGGGTGTTTGTGACACACATGCTGTCCAATGGGGTTTGTGACACACACGCTGTCGAATGGGGTTTGTGACACACACGCTGCCCAATGGGGTTTGTGACACACACGCTGTCCAATGAGGTTTGTGACACATACACTGTCCAGGGACGTGTGTGACACACACGCTGTCCAATGGGGTTTGTGACACACACACTGTCCAATGTGGTTTGTTACACACAGGCTGTCTAATGGAGTTTGTGACACACACCCTGTCCACGCGCGTTTCTGACACACACAGTTTCCCAGGGGGTTTGTGACACACACACTGTCCAGAGGAAGTTGTGACACACACCGTGTCCACGGGTATTTCTGACACACACCCTCTCCAAAGAGGTTTGTGACACACATGCTGTTCAATGTGGTTAGTGACACACACACTCTCCAATGGGGTTTTTGACACACGCATTGTCCAATGGGCTTTGTGACACACACACTGTCTAGGGGGGTTTGTGACACACACACTGTCCATGGGGTGTTGTTACACACGCTATCCAATGGATTTTGTGACACACACCTTGTCCAATGGGGTTTGGGACACACAGGCTGTCCAAATGGGGTTTGTGACACATACCCTGTCCAGGTGAGTTTGTGACACACACAGTTTCCAAGGGTGTTTGTGACACAAACGCTGTTCAATGGGGTTTGTGACACACACGCTGTTCAATGTGGTTTGTGACACACACCCTTTCCAGGGTTGTTTGTGACACACACCCTGTCCAATGGGGTTTGTGACACACACACTGTCCAGGGGTGTTTGTGACAGACACGTTGTCCAGGGGTGTTTGTGAACCACATGCAGTCCAATGGGGTTTGTGACACACACGCTATCGAATGGGGTTTGTGACACATACCCTGTCCAGGGGTGTTTGTTAAACACACCCTGTTTAATGGGGTTTGTGACAGACACGCTGTCCAATGGGCTTTATGACACACACGCTGTTCAATGTGGTTTGTGACACACACCCTTTCCAGGGTTGTTTGTGACACACACGCTGTCCAATGGGGTTTCTGACACACACCCTGTCCAGGGGTGTTTGTGACAGACACGCTGTCCAATGGGCTTTGTGACACACACGCTGTCTAATGGGGTTTGTGACACACACACTGTCCAATGGAGTTTGTGGCACACACCCTGTTTAATGGGGTTTGTGACAGACAGGCGGTCCAATGGGTTTTGTGACACACACGCTGTTCAATGGGGTTTGTGACACACACCCTTTCCAGGGGTGTTTGTTAAACACACCCTGTTTAATGGAGTTTGTAACAGACACGCTGTCCAATGGGCTTTGTGACACACCGGCTCTTAAATGTGGTTTGAGACACACACCCTGTCCAGGGGTGTTTGTGACACACGCTGTCCAATGGGGTTTGTGACACACACCCTGTCCAGGGGTGTTTGTGAAACACACGCTGTCCAAAGGGGTTTGTGACACACACCCTGTCCAGGGGTGTTTGTGACACACATGCTGTCCAAAGGGGTTTGTGACACACACGCTGTCGAATGGGTTTTGTGACACACATGCTGCCCAATGGGGTTTGTGACACACACACTGTCCAATGAGGTTTGTGACACACACACTGTCCAGGGACGTTTGTGACACACACGCTGTCCAATGGGGTTTGTGACACAAACACTGTCCAATGTGGTTTGTAACACACAGGCTGTCCAAAGGAGTTTTTGACACATAACCTGTCCAGATGTGTTTGTGACACACACAGTTTCCAAGGGTGTTTGTGACACAAACGCTGTCCAATGGGCTTTGTGACACACACGCTGTTCAATGTGGTTTGTGACACACACCCTGTCCAGGGTTGTTTGTGACACACACGCTGTCCAATGGGGTTTCTGACACACACCCTGTACAGGTGTGTTTGTGACAGACACGCTGTCCAATGGGCTTTGTGACACACACGCTGTCTAATGGGGTTAGTGACACACACACTGTCCAATGGAGTTTGTGGCAAACACCCTGTTTAATGGGGTTTGTGACAGACAGGCTGTCCAATGGGTTTTGTGACACACACACTGTCCAATGGGGTTTGTGACACACACCCTGTCCAGGGGTGTTTGTGACACACATGCTGTCCAATGGGGTTTGTGACACACACGCTGTCGAATGGGGTTTGTGACACACACGTTGCCCAATGGGGTTTGTGACACACACGTTGTCCAATGAGGTTTGTGACACATACACTGTCCAGGGACGTGTGTGACACACACGCTGTCCAATGGGGTTTGTGACACACACACTGTCCAATGTGGTTTGTTACACACAGGCTGTCCAATGGAGTTTGTGACACACACCCTGTCCACGAGCGTTTCTGACACACACAGTTTCCCAGGGGGTTTGTGACACACACACTGTCCAGAGGAAGTTGTGACACACACCGTGTCCACGGGTATTTCTGACACACACCCTCTCCAAAGAGGTTTGTGACACACATGCTGTCCAAAGGGGTTTGTGACACACACACTCTCCAATGGGGTTTTTGACACACGCATTGTCCAATGGGCTTTGTGACACACACACTGTCTAGGGGGGTTTGTGACACACACACTGTCCATGGGGTGTTGTTACACACGCTATCCAATGGATTTTGTGACACACACCTTGTCCAATGGGGTTTGGGACACACAGGCTGTCCAAATGGGGTTTGTGACACATACCCTGTCCAGGTGAGTTTGTGACACACACAGTTTCCAAGGGTGTTTGTGACACAAACGCTGTTCAATGGGCTTTTTGACACACACGCTGTTCAATGTGATTTGTGATACACACCCTTTCCAGGCTTGTTTGTGACACACACCCTGTCCAATGGGGTTTCTGACACACACCCTGTCCAGGGGTGTTTGTGACAGACACGCTGTCCAGGGGTGTTTGTGAACCACATGCTGTCCAATGGGGTTTGTGACACACACGCTGTCGAATGGGGTTTGTGACACATACCCTGTCCAGGGGTGTTTGTTAAACACACCCTGTTTAATGGGGTTTGTGACAGACACGCTGTCCAATGGGCTTTGTGACACACACGCTGTTCAATGTGGTTTGTGACACACACCCTTTCCAGGGTTGTTTGTGACACACACACTGTCCAATGGGGTTTCTGACACACACCCTGTCCAGGCGTGTTTGTGACACACACGCTGTCCAATGGGCTTTGTGACACACACGTTGTCTACTGGGGTTTGTGACACACACACTGTCCAATGGAGTTTGTGGCACACAACCTGTTTAATGGGGTTTGTGACAGACAGGCGGTCCAATGGGTTTTGTGACACACACGCTGTTCAATGTGGTTTGTGACACACACCCTGTCCAGGGTTTTTTGTGACACGCACGCTTTCCAATGGGGTTTGTGACAAACACCCTGTTCAGGGCTGTTTGTGACACACACGCTGTCCAGGGGTGTTTGTGACGCACATGCTGTTCAAAGGGGTTTGTTGACACACACCCTATTCAATGGGGTTTGTGACACACACGCTGCCCAATTAGGTTTGTGACACACACGCTGTCCAATGGGGTTTGTGACACATACCCTGTCCAGGTGTGTTTGTGACACACATAGTTTCCAAGCGTGTTTGTGACACAAACGCGGTTCAATGCGGTTTGTGACACACACGCTGCCCTATGTGGATTGAGACACACACGCTGTCCAATGGGGTTTGTGACATATACCCTGTCCAGGGGCGTTTGTGACACAGACCCTGATCAGGGGCGTTTGTGACACGCTGCCCAATGGGGTTTGTGACACACACGCTGTCCAATGGTGTTGCTGACATATACCCCGTCCAGGGGTGTTTGTTAAACACACCCTGTTTAATGGGGTTTGTGACAGACACGCTGTCCAATGGGCTTTGTGACACAAACGCTCTTCAATGTGGTTTGTGACACACACCCTATCCAGGGTTCTTTGTGACAGACACAGTTCCCAGGGGGGGTTCTGACATACACTGTCCAATGGGGTTTTTGACACACACACTGTCTAGGGGGGTTTGTGACACACACCCTGTCCATGGGGTGTTGTTACACACGCTATCCAATGGATTTTGTGACACACACCCTGTCCAATGGGGTTTGTGACACACAGGCTTTCCAAATGGGGTTTGAGACACATACCCTGTCCAGGTGTGTTTGTGACACACACAGTTTCCAAGGGTGTTTGTGACACAAACGCTGTCCAATGGGGTTTGTGACACACACGCTCTCCAATGGATTTTGTGACACACACACTGTCCGTGGGGTGTTTGTTACACACGCTCTCCAATGGATTTTGTGACACACACCCTGTCCAATGGGGTTTGGGACACACAGGCTGTCCAAATGGGGTTTGAGACACATACTCTGTCCAGGTGTGTTTGTGACACACACAGTTTCCAAGGGTGTTTGTGACACAAACACTGTTCAATGGGGTTTGTGACACACACGCTGCCCAATGGGGTTTGTGACACACACGCTGTCCAATGGGGTTACTGACACATACCCTGTCCAGGGGTGTTTGTTAAACACACCCTGTTTAATGGGGTTTCTGACAGACACGCTGTCCAACGGGCTTTGTGACACACAGGCTCTTCAATGTGGTTTGTGACACACACCTTGTCCAGGGGTGCTTGTGACACACACGCTGTCCAATGGGGTTTGTGACACACACCCTGTCCAGGGGTGTTTGTGAAACACACGCTGTCCAATGGGGTTTGTGACACACACCCTGTCCAGGGGTGTTTGTGACACACATGCTGTCCAATGGGGTTTGTGACACACACGCTGTCAAATGGGGTTTGTGACACACACGCTGCCCAATGGGGTTTGTGATACACACACTGTCCAATGTGGTTTGTAACACACAGGCTGTCCAATGGAGTTTGTGACACACACCCTGTCCACGGGCGTTTCTGACACACACAGTTTCCCAGGGTGTTTGTGACACACACACTGTCCAGAGGAAGTTGTGACACACACCCTGTCCACGGGCGTTTCTGACACACATCCTGTCCACATGCGTTTCTGACACACACCCTGTCCAAAGAGGTTTGTGGCTCACACGCTGTCCAATGTGGTTAGTGACGCACACACTCTCCAATGGAGTTTGTGACACACACCCTATCCAGGGTTCTTTGTGACAGACACAGTTTCCAGGGAGGGTTCTGACATACGCTGTCCAATGCGGTTTTTGACACACGCACTGTCCAACGGGCTTTGTGACACACACACTGTCTAGGGGGGTTTGTGACACACACACTGTCCATGGGGTGTTGTTACACACGCTATCCAATGGATTTTGTGACACACACCGTGTACAATGGGGTTTGGGACACCCAGGCTGTCCAAATGGGGTTTGAGACACATATCCTGTCCAGGTGTGTTTGTGACACACACAGTTTCCAAGGGTGTTTGTGACACAAACGCTGTTCAATGGGGTTTGTGACACACACGCTGTCCAATGGGGTTTGTGACACACACGCTGTCCAATGAGGTTGCTGACACATACCCTGTCCAGGGGTGTTTGTTAAACACATCCTGTTTAATGGGGTTTGTGACAGACAGGCTGTCCAATGGGCTTTGTGACACACCGGCTCTTCAATGTGGTTTGTGACACACACCCTGTCCAGGGGTGTTTGTGACACACACGCTGTCCAATGGGGTTTGTGACACACACCCTGTCCAGGGGTGTTTTTGAAACACACGCTGTCCAATGGGGTTTGTGACACACACGCTGTCGAATGGGGTTTATGACACACACGCTGTCCAATGGGGTTTGTGACACACACGCTGTCCAATGAGGTTTGTCACACACACACTGTCCAGTGACGTTTGTGACACACACGCTGTCCAATGGGGTTTGTGACACACACACTGTCCAATGTTGTTTGTGACACACACGCTGTACAATGGAGTTTGTGACACACATCCTGTCCACGGGCGTTTCTGATACACACAGTTTCCCAGGGGGTTTGTGACACACACACTGTCCAGAGAAAGTTGTGACACACACCCTGTCCACGGGCGTTTCTGACACACACCCTGTCCACATGCGTTTCTGACACACACCCTGTCCAAAGAGGTTTGGGACTCACACACTGTCCAATGTGGTTAGTGACACACACACTCTCCAATGGGGTTTGTGACACACACCCTATCCAGGGTTCTTTATGACAGACACAGTTTCCAGGAGGGGTTCTGACATACGCTGCCCAATGGGGTTTTTGACACACACACTGTCTAGGGGGGTTTGTGACACACACACTGTCCATGGGGTGTTGTTACACACGCTATCGAATGGATTTTGTGACACACACCCTGTCCAATGGGGTTTCTGACACACACGCTGTCCAAATGGGGTTTGAGACACATACCCTGTCCAGGTGTGTTTGTGACACACACAGTTTCCAAGAGTGTTTGTGACACAAACGCTGTTCAATGGGGTTTGTGACACACACGCTGCCCAATGGGGTTTGTGACACACACACTGTCCATGGGGTGTTGTTACACACGCTATCGAATGGATTTTGTGACACACACCGTGTCCAATGGGGTTTGGGACACACAGGCTGTCCAAATGGGGTTTGAGACACATACCCTGTCCAGGTGTGTTTGTGACATACACAGTTTCCAAGGGTGTTTGTGACACAAACGCTGTTTTATGGGCTTTGTGATACACACGCTGTCCAATGGGGTTTGTGACACACACACTGTCCATGGGGTGTTGTTACACACGCTATCCAATGGATTTTGTGACACACACCGTGTCCAATGGGGTTTGGGACACACAGGCTGTCCAAATGGGGTTTGAGACACATACCCTGTCCAGGTGTGTTTGTGACACACACAGTTTCCAAGGGTGTTTGTGACACAAATGCTGTTCAATGGGGTTTGTGACACACACGCTGTCCAATGGGGTTTGTAACACATACCCTGTCCAGGGGTGTTTGTTAAACACACCCTGTTTAATGGGGTTTGTGACTGACACGCTGTCCTATGGGCTTTGTGACACACACGCTCTTCAATGTGGTTTGTGACACACACCCTGTCCAGGGGTGTTTGTGACAGGCACGCTGTCCAATGTGGTTTGTGACACACACCCTGTCCAGGGGTATTTGTGACACACACGCTGTCCAATGGGGTTTGTGACTCACACGCTGTCCAGGGGTGTTTGTGACACACACGCTGTCCAATGGGGTTTGTGACACACACGCTGTCGAATGCGGTGTGTGACAAAAAGGCTGTACAATGGGGTTTGTGACACACACACTGTCTAATGGGGTTTGTGACACACACGCTGTCCAGGGGTATTTAAGACACACAGTTTCCAGGGGGCATTGTTACACACACTGTCCATTGGGGTTTGCGTAAAACAAGTTGTCCAGTGGGGTTTGTGACACACACACTCTGTAATGGGGTTGGTGCCACAGACCCTGTCCAGGGGCGTTTGTGACACAGACCCTGATCAGGGGCGTTTGTGACACACGATGTCAAATGGGGTTTGTGACAAGCACGCTGTCCAATGGGTTTGGAGATACACACACTGTCCAATGAAGTATGTGAAACACACACTGTCCAGGAGGGTTTGTGACACACACAGTTTCCAGGGGTGTTTGTGACACACACAGTTTCCAGGGAGGGTTGTTATACACGTTGTCCAATGAGGTTTGTGACACACACGCTGTTCAGGGGGAATTGTAACACACATGTTGTTCAAGGGCGTTTGTGACACACACACTGTCAATGGGGGTTTGTGACACACACGGTGTCCAGGATTGCTTGTAGACACACACCCTGTCCAATGGGGTTTGTGACACACACGCTGTCCAATGGGGTTTGGGACACACACGCTGTCGAATGGGGTTTGTGACACACACAATGTACAGGTGTGTTTGTGACACACACAGTTTCCAAGGG
Source organism: Nesoenas mayeri (assembly GCF_963082525.1). Classification (NCBI taxonomy): domain Eukaryota; kingdom Metazoa; phylum Chordata; class Aves; order Columbiformes; family Columbidae; genus Nesoenas; species Nesoenas mayeri. The sequence goes on from NC_137562.1 coordinate 73,045, forward strand.
TGTTTGTGACACAAACGCTGTTCAATGGAGTTTGTGACACACACGCTGCCCAATGAGATTTGTGACACACACGCTGTCCAATGGGGTTGCTGACACATACCCTGTCCAGGGGTGTTTGTCAAAAACACACCCTGTTTAATGGGGTTTGTGACAGACACGCTGTCCAATGGGCTTTGTGACACACAGGCTCTTAAATGTGGTTTCTGACACACATCTTGTCCAGGGGTGTTTGTGACGCACATGCTGTCCAATGGGGTTTGTGACACACACCCTGTCCAGGGGTGTTTGTGAAACACACGTTGTCCAATGTGGTTTGTAACACACAGGCTGTCCAATGGAGTTTGTGACACACACCCTGTCCACGGGCGTTTCTGACACACACAGTTTCCCAGGGGGTTTGTGACACACACACTGTCCAGAGGAAGTTGTGACACACACCCTGTCCACGGACTTTTCTGACACACACCCTCTCCAAAGAGGTTTGTGACACAGACGCTGTCCAATATGGTTAGTGACACACACACTCTCCAATGGGTTTTGTGACACACACCCTATCCAGGGTTCTTTCTGACAGACAGAGTTTCCAGGGGGGGTTCTGACATACGCTGTCCAATGGGGTTTTTGACACACGCATTGTCCAACGGACTTTGTGACACACACACTGTCTAGGGGGGTTTGTGAAACACACACTGTGCATGGGGTGTTGTTACACACGCTATCCAATGGATTTTGTGACACACACCCTGTACAATGGGGTTAGGGACACACAGGCTGTCCAACTGAAAGTGTGACACACAGGCTGTCCAAATGGGGTTTGTGACACATATCCTGTCCAGGTGTGTTTGTGACACACACATTTTTCAGGGGTGTTTGTGACACAAACGTTGTTCAATGGGGTTTGTGACACATACGCTGCCCAATGGGGTTTGTGACACACACGCTGTCCAATGGGGTTTGTGACACACACGCTGTCCAATGGAGTTTGTGGCACACATCCTGTTTAATGGGGTTTGTGACAGACACTCTGTCCAATGGGCTTTGTGACACTCACGCTGTTCAATGTGGTTTGTGACACACACCCTGTCCAGGGGTGTTTGTGACACACACGCTGTCCAATGAGGTTTGTGACTCACACGCTGTCCAGGGGTGTTTGTGACACACACAGTTTCCAGGGAGGGTTGTTATACACGTTGTCCAATGAGGTTTGTGACACACACGCTGTTCAGGGGGAATTGCGACACACATGTTGTTCAAGGGCTTTTGTGACACACACAATGTCAATGGGGGTTTGTTACACACACGGTGTCCAGGATTGTTTGTAGACACGTACCCTGTCCAATGGGGCTGTGACACACACGCTGTCCAATGGGGTTTGTGACACACATACTGTCCAATGTGGTTTGTAACACACACGCTGTTCAATGGAGTTTGTGACACACACCCTGTCCACGGGTGTTTCTGACACACACAGTTTCCCAGGGGGTTTGTGACACACACACTGTCCAGAGGAAGTTGTGACACACAACCTGTCCACGGGCGTTTCTGACACACACCCTCTCCAAAGAGGTTTGTGACACACACGTTGTCCAATATGGTTAGTGAAACACACACTCTCCAATGGGATTTGTGACACACACCCTATCCAGGGTTCTTTGTGACAGACACAGTTTCCAGGGGGGGTTCTGACATACGCTGTCCAATGAGGTTTTTGACACACGCACTGTCCAATGGGCTTTTTGACACACACACTGTCTAGGGGTGTTTGTGACACACACACTGTCCATGAGGTGTTGTTACACATGCTATCCAACGGATTTTGTGACACACACCCTGTAAAATGGGGTTTGGGACACACAGGCTGTCCAACTGAAAGTGTGACACACAGGCTGTCCAAATGGGGTTTGTGACACATACCCTGTCCAGATGTGTTTGTGATACACACAGTTTTCAGGGGTGTTTGTGACACACACGCTGTTCAATGGGGTTTGTGACACACACTCTGCCCAATGGGGTTTGTGACACACACGCTGTCCAATGGAGTTTGTGGCACACAGGCTCTTCAATGTGGTTTGTGACACACACCCTGTCCAGGGTTGTTTGTGACACACACGCTGTCCAATGGGGTTTGTGACACACACCCTGTTCAGGGGTGTTTGTAACACACACGCTGTCCAGGGGTGTTTGTGACGCACATGCTGTCCAATGGGGTTTGTGACACACACGCTGTCCAATGGGGTTTGTGACACACACGCTGCCCAATGTGGTTTGTGACACACACACTGTACAGGTGTCTTTGTGTCACACACAGTTTCCAAGGGTGTTTGTGACACAAACGCTGTTCAATGGGGTTTGTGACACACACGCTGCCCAGTGGGGTTTGTGAAACACACGCTGTCCAATGGGGTTGCTGACACATACCCTGTCCAGGGGTGTTTGTTAAACACACCTTGTTTAATGGGGTTTGTGACACACACTCTGTCCAATGGGCTTTGTGACACACAGGCTCTTCAATGTGGTTTGTGACACACACCCTCTCCAGGGGTGATTGTGACACACATGCTGTCCAATGGGGTTTGTGACACACACGCTGCCCAATGGGGTTTGTGACATACACGCTGCCCAATGGGGTTTGTGACACACACACTGTCCAATGAGGTTTGTGACACACACACTGTCCAGGGACCTTTGTGACACACACGCTGTCCAATGGGGTTTGTGACACACACGCTGTCCAATGGAGTTTGTGACACACACCCTGTCCACGGGCGTTTCTGACACACACAGTTTCCCAGGTGGTTTGTGACACACACACTGTCCAGAGGAAGTTGTGACACACACCCTGTCCACGGGCGTTTCTGACACACACCCTGTCCACATGCGTTTCTGACACACACCCTGTCCAAAGAGGTTTGTGACTCACACGCTGTCCAATGTGGTTAGTGACACACACACTCTCCAATGGGGTTTTTGAATCACACCCTATCCAGGGTTCTTTGTGACAGACACAGTTTCCAGGGGGGTTTCTGACATACGTTGTCCAATGGGGTTTTTGACACACGCACTGTCCAACGGGCTTTGTGACACACACAATGTCTAGGGGGGTTTGTAACACACACACTGTCCATGGGGTGTTCTTACACACGCTATCGAATGGATTTTGTGACACACACCGTGTCCAATGGGGTTTGGGACACACAGGCTGTCCAAATGGGGTTTGAGACACATACTCTGTCCAGGTGTGTTTGTGACACACACAGTTTCCAAGGGTGTTTGTGACACAAACGCTGTTCAATGGGGTTTGTGACACACACGCTGCCCAATGGGGTTTGTGACACACACGCTGTCCAATGGGGTTTGTGACACATACCCTGTCCAGGGGTGCTTGTTAAACACACGCTGTCTAATGGGGTTTGTGACACACACGCTGTCCAATGGAGTTTGTGGCACACATCCTGTTTAATGGGGTTTGTGACAGACACGCTGTCCAATGGGCTTTGTGACACTCACGCTGTTCAATGTGTTTTGTGACACATAGCCTGTCCAGGGATGTTTGTGACACATACGCTGTCCAATGGGGTTTGTGACTCACACGCTGTCCAGGGGTGTTTGTGACACACACAGTTTCCAGGGAGGGTTGTTATACACGTTGTCCAATGAGGTTTGTGACACACACGCTGTTCAGGGGAAAGTGCGACACACATGTTTTTCAAGGGCTTTTGTGACACACACACTTTCAATGGGGTTTGTGACACACACGGTGCCCAATGGGGTTTCTGACACACACGCTGTCCAATGGGGTTGGTGAGACATACACGCTGTCCAGGGGTGTTTGTTAAACACACCCTGTTTAATGGGGTTTGTGACAGACACGCTGTCCAATGGGCTTTGTGACACACAGGCTCTTCAATGTGGTTTGTGACACACACCCTGTCCAGGGGTGTTTGTGACACACACGCTGTCCAATGGGGTTTGTGACACACACCCTGTCCAGGGGTGTTTGTGAAACACACGCTGTCCAATGGGTTTTGTGACACACACCCTGTCCAGGGGTGTTTGTGACACACATGCTGTCCAATGGGGTTTGTGACACACACGCTGTCGAATGGGGTTTGTGACACACACGCTGCCCATTGGCTTTGTGACACACACGCTGTCCAATGAGGTTTGTGACACACACACTGTCCAGGGACGTTTGTGACACACACGCTGTCCAATGGGGTTTGTGACACACACACTGTCCAATGTGGTTTGTAACACACAGGCTGTCCAATGGAGTTTGTGACACACACCCTGTCCACGGGCGTTTCTGACACACACAGTTTCCCAGGGGGTTTGTGACACACACACTGTCCAGAGGAAGTTGTGACACACACCCTGTCCACGGGCGTTTCTGACACATACCCTGTCCACATGCGTTTCTGACACATACCCTGTCCAAAGAGGTTTGTGACTCACACGCTGTCCAATGTGGTTAGTGACACACACCCTCTCCAATGGGGTTTGTGACACACACCCTATCCAGGGTTCTTTGTGACAGACACAGTTTCCAGGGGGGGTTCTGACATACGCTGTCCAATGGGGTTTTTGACACACGCACTGACCAACGGGCTTTGTGACACATACAATGTCTAGGGGGGTTTGTGACACACACACTGTCCATGGGGTGTTGTTACACACGCTATCCAATGGGGTTTGTGACACACACGCTGTCCAATGGGGTTTGTGACACACATACTGTCCAATGCGGTTTGTAACACACAGGCTGTCCAATGGAGTTTGTGACACACACCCTGTCCACGGGCGTTTCTGACACACACAGTTTCCCAGGGGGTTTGTGACACACACGTTGTCCAATATGGTTAGTGACACACACACTCTCCAATGGGGTTTGTGACACACACCCTATCCAGGGTTCTTTGTGACAGACACAGTTTCCAGGGGGGGTTCTGACATACGCTGTCCAATGAGATTTTTGACACACGCACTGTCCAATGGGCTTTGTGACACACACACTGTCTAGGGGTGTTTGTGACACACACACTGTCCGTGGGGTGTTGTTACACATGCTATCCAATGGATTTTGTGACACACAACCTGTACAATGGGGTTTGGGACACACAGGCTGTCCAACTGAAAGTGTGACACACAGGCTGTCGAAATGGGGTTTGTGACACAAACCCTGTCCAGGTGTGTTTGTGACACAGACAGTTTCCAGGGGTGTTTGTGACACAAACGCTGTTCAATGGGGTTTGTGACACACATTCTGCCCAATGGGGTTTGTGACACACACGCTGTCCAATGGAGTTTGTGGCACACACCCTGTTTAATGGGGTTTGTGACAGACACGTTGTCCAATGGGCTTTGTGACACACACGCTCTTCAATGTGGTTTGTGACACACACCCTGTCCAGGGGTGTTTGTGAGACACACCCTGATCAATGTGGTTCGTGACACACACCCTGTCCAATGGGGTTTGTGACACACACACTGTCCAATGGAGTTTGTGGCATACACGCTGTTTAATGGGGTTTGTGACAGACAGGCTGTCCAATCGGCTTTGTGACACACACGCTGTTCAATGTGGTTTCTGACACACACCCTGTCCAGGGTTATTTGTGACACACACGCTGTCCAATGGGGTTTCTGACACACACCCTGTTCAGGGGTGCTTGTGACACACACGCTGTCCAGGGGTGTTTGTGACGCACATGCTGTCCAATGGGGTTTTTGACACACACGCTGTCGAATGGGGTTTGTGACACACACGCTGCCCAATGGGGTTTGTGACACACACACTGTACAGGTGTGTTTGTGGCAGAAACAGTTTCCAAGCGTGTTTGTGACATAAACGCTGTTCAATGGGGTTTGTGACACACAGGCTGTCCAATGGAGTTTGTGACACACACCCTGTCCACGGGCGTTTCTGACACACACAGTTTCCCAGGGGGTTTGTGACACACACACTGTCCAGAGGAAGTTGTGACACACACCCTGTCCACGGGCGTTTCTGACACACACCCTCTCCAAAGAGGTTTGTGACACACACACTGTCCAATATGGTTAGTGACACACACACTCTCCAATGGGGTTTGTGACACACATCCTATTCAGGGTTCTTTGTGACAGACACAGTTTCCAGGAGGGGTTCTGACATACGCTGTCCAATGAGGTTTTTGACACACGCACTGTCCAATGGGCTTTGTGACACACACACTGTCTAGGGGTGTTTGTGACACACACACTGTCCATGGGGTGTTGTTACACACCCTCTCCAATGGATTTTGTGACACACACCCTGTAAAATGGGGTTTGGGACACACAGGCTGTCCAACTGAAAGTGTGACACACAGACTGTCCAAATGGGCTTTGTGACACATACCCTATCCAGGTGTGTTTGTGACACACACAGTTTCCAGGGGTGTTTGTGACACACACGCTGTTCAATGGGGTTTGTGACACACACTCTGTCCAATGGGGTTTGTGACACACACGTTGTCCAATGGGATTTTTGACACACACGCTGTTTAATGGGGTTTGTGACAGACAGGCTGTCCAATGGGCTTTGTGACACACACGCTGTTCAATGTGGTTTGTGACACACACCCTGTCCAGGGTTGTTTGTGACACACACACTGTCCAATGGGTTTGTGACACACACCCTGTCCAGTGGTGTTTGTGACACACACGCTGTCCAGGGGTGTTTGTGACGTACATGCTGTCCAATGGGGTTTGTGACACACACGTTGTCCAATGGGGTTTGTGACACACACGCTATCCAATGGGGTTTGTGACACGTAGCCTGTCCAGGGGTGTTTGTTAAACACACCCTGTTTAATGGGGTTTGTGACAGACACGCTGTCCAATGGGCTTTGTGACACACAGGCTCTTCAATGCGGTTTGTGACACACACCCTGTCCAGGGGTGTTTGCGACACACACGCAGTCCAATGGGGTTTGTGACACACACCCTGTCCAGGGGTGTTTGTGAAACATACGCTGCCCAATGGGGTTTGTGACACACACCCTGTCCAGGGGTGTTTGTGACACACATGCTGTCCAATGGGGTTTGTGACACACACGCTGTCGAATGGGGTTTGTGACACACACGCTGCCCAATGGGGTTTGTGACACACACGCTGTCCAATGAGGTTTGTGACACACACACTGTCCAGGGACGTTTGTGACACACACGCTGTCCAATGGGGTTTGTGACACACACACTGTCCAATGTGGTTTGTAACACACAGGCTGTCCAATGGAGTTTGTGACACACACCCTGTCCACGGGCGTTTCTGACACACACAGTTTCCCAGGGGGTTTGTGACACACACACTGTCCAGAGGAAGTTGTGACACACACCCTGTCCACGGGCGTTTCTGACACACACCCTGTCCACATGCGTTTCTGACACACACCCTGTCCAAAGAGGTTTGTGACTCACACGCTGTCCAATGTGGTTAGTGACACACACCCTCTCCAATGGGGTTTGTGACACACACCCTATCCAGGGTTCTTTGTGACAGACACAGTTTCCAGGGGAGGTTCTGACATACGCTGTCCAATGGGGTTTTTGATACACGCACTGTCCAACAAACTTTGTGACACACACAATGTCTAGGGGGGTTTGTGACACACACACTGTCCATGAGGTGTTGTTACACACGCTATCCAATGGATTTTGTGACACACACCCTGTCCAATGGGGTTTGGGACACACAGGCTGTCCAAATGGGGTTTGAGACACATACCCTGTCCAGGTGTGTTTGTGACACACACAGTTTCCAAGGGTGTTTGTGACACAAACGCTGTTCAATGGGGTTTGTGACACACACGCTGCCCAATGGGGTTTGTGACACACACGCTGTCCAATGGGGTTTGTGACACATACCCTGTCCAGGGGTGCTTGTTAAACACACGCTGTCTAATGGTGTTTGTGACACACACGCTGTCCAATGGAGTTTTTGGCACACACCTTGTTTAATGGAGTTTGTGACAGACAGGCTGTCCAATGGGCTTTGTGACATTCACGCTGTTCAATGTGGTTTGTGACACACACCCTGTCCAGGGGTATTTGTGACACACACGCTGTCCAATGGGGTTTGTGACTCACACGCTGTCCAGGGGTGTTTGTGACACACACGCTGTCCAATGGGGTTTGTGACACACACGCTGTCGAATGCGGTGTGTGACAAAAAGGCTGTACAATGGGGTTTGTGACACACACACTGTCTAATGGGGTTTGTGACACACACGCTGTCCAGCGGTATTTAAGACACACAGTTTCCAGGGGGCATTGTTACACACACTTTCCAATGGGGTTTGCGTAAAACAAGTTGTCCAATGGGGTTTGTGACACACACACTCTGTAATGGGGTTGGTGCCACAGACCCTGTCCAGGGGCGTTTGTGACACAGACCCTGATCAGGGGCGTTTGTGACACACGATGTCAAATGGGGTTTGTGACAAGCACGCTGTCCAATGGGTTTGGAGATACACACACTGTCCAATGAAGTATGTGAAACACACACTGTCCAGGAGGGTTTGTGACACACACAATGTTCAATGGCGTTTGTGACACACACTCTATCCAATGGGCTTTATGACTCACACGCTGTCCAGGGGTGTTTGTGACACACACAGTTTCCAGGGAGGGTTGTTATACACGTTGTCCAATGAGGTTTGTGACACACACGCTGTTCAGGGGGAATTGTGACACACATGTTGTTCAAGGGCGTTTGTGACACACACACTGTCGAATGGGGGTTTGTGACACACACGGTGTCCAGGATTGTTTGTAGACACACACCCTGTCCAATGGGATTTGTGACACACACGCTGTCCAATGGGGTTTGTGACACACACACTGTCCAATGTGATTTGTAACACACAGGCTGTCCAATGGAGTTTGTGACACACACCCTGCCCACGGGCGTTTCTGACACACACAGTTTCCCAGGGGGTTTGTGACACACACACTGTCCAGAGGAAGTTGTGACACACACTCTATCCACGGGCGTTTCTGACATACACCCTCTCCAAAGAGGTTTATGACACACACGCTGTCCAATATGGTTAGTGACACACACACTCTCCAATGGGGTTTGTGACACACACCCTATGCAGGGTTCTGTGTGACAGACACAGTTTCAAGGGGGGGTTCTGACATACGCTGTCCAATGGGGTTTTTGACACACGCACTGTCCAACGGGCTTTGTGACACACACACTGTCTAGGGGTGTTTGTGACACACACACTGTCCATGGGGTGTTGTTACACACGCTATCCAATGGATTTTGTGACACACACCCTGTACAATGGGGTTTGGGACACACAGGCTGTCCAACTGAAAGTGTGACACACAGGCTGTCCAAATGGGGTTTGTGACACATACCCTGTCGAGGTGTGTTTGTGACACACACAGTTTCCAGGGGTGTTTGTGACACAAACGTTGTTCAATGGGGTTTGTGACACACACGCTACCCAATGGGGTTTGTGACACACACGCTGTCCAATGGGGTTTGTGACACATACCCTGTCCAGGGGTGTTTGTTAAACACACGCTGTCTAATGGGGTTTGTGACACACACCCTGTCCAATGGAGTTTGTGGCGCACACCCTGTTTAATGGGGTTTGTGACAGACATGCTGTCCAATGGGCTTTGTGACACTCACGCTGTTCAATGTGATTTGTGACACACACCCTGTCCAGGGGTGTTTGTGGCACACACGCTGTCCAATGGGATTTGTGACACACACCCTGTCCAATGGGATTTGTGACACAGACACTGTCCAGGGGCGTTTGTGACACACACGCTGTTCAATGGGGTTTGTGACACACACAGTTTCTAGGGGGGGTTGTGACACACATACCGTCCATAGGGTTTTGTGACACACACGCTGTTTAATGGGATTTGTGACAGACCGGCTGTCCAATGGGCTTTGTGACACACACGCTGTTCAATGTGGTTTGTGACACACACCCTGTGCAGGGTTGTTTTTGACACACACGCTGTCCAATGGGGTTTGTGACACACACGCTGTCGAATGGGGTTTGTGACACACACGCTACCCAATGGGGTTTGTGACACACACGCTGTACAGGTGTTTTTGTGACACACACATTTTCCAAGGGTGTTTGTGACACAAACGCTGTTCAATGGGGTTTGTGACACACACGCTGCCCAATGGGGTTTCTGACACACACGCTGTCCAATGGGGTTCGTGACACTTACCATGTCCAGGGGTGTTTGTTAAACACAACCTGTTATATGGGGTTTGTGACAGACACGCTGTCCAATGGGGTTTGTGACACACACGCTGTCCAATGGGGTTTGTGACACACACCCTGTCCAGGAGTGTTTGTGACACACACGCTGTCCAATGGGGTTTGTGACACACACCCTGTCCAGGGGTGTTTGTGACTCACATGCTGTCCAATGGGGTTTTTGACACACACGCTGTCGAATGCGGTGTGTGACAAAAAGGCTGTACGATGGGGTTTGTGACACACACACTGTCTAATGGGGTTTGTGACACACACGCTGTCCAGCGGTATTTAAGACACACAGTTTCCAGGGGGCGTTGTTACACACACTGTCCAATGGGGTTTTGTGACACACACGGTGTCCAGGATTGTCTGTAGAAACACACCCTGTCCAATGGGGTTTGTGACACACACGCTGTCCAATGGGGTTTGTGACACATATACTGTCCAATGTGGTTTGTAACACATAGGCTGTCCAATGGAGTTTGTGACACACACCCTGTCCACGGGCGTTTCTGACACACACAGTTTTCCCAGGGGGTTTGTGACACACACACTGTCCAGAGGAAGTTGTGACGCACACCGTGTCCACGGGTATTTCTGACACACACCCTCTCCAAAGAGGTTTGTGACACAGACGCTGTCCAATATGGTTAGTGACACACACACTCTCCAATGGGGTTTGTGACACACACCCTATGCAGGGTTCTTTGTGACAGACACAGTTTCCAGGGGGGGTTCTGACATACGCTGTCCAATGGGGTTTTTGACACACGCACTGGCAAACGTGCTTTGTGACACACACACTGTCTAGGGGGGTTTGTGACACACACACTGTCCATGGGGTGATGTTACACACGCACTGTCCAACGGGCTTTGTGACACACACCCTGTACAATGGGGTTTGGGACACACAGGCTGTCCAAATGGGCTTTGTGACACATACCCTGTCCAGGTGTGTTTGTGACACACACAGTTTCCAGGGGTGTTTGTGACACAAACGCTGTTCAATGGGGTTTGTGACACACACACTGTCCAATGGGGTTTGTGACACACACGCTGTCCAATGGGGTTTGCATAAAACAAGTTGTCCAATGGGGTTTGTGACACACACACTCTGTAATGGGGTTGGTGCCACAGACCCTGTCCAGGGGCGTTTGTGACACAGACCCTGATCAGGGGCGTTTGTGACACACGATGTCAAATGGGGTTTGTGACAAGCACGCTGTCCAATGGGTTTGGAGATACACACACTGTCCAATGAAGTATGTGAAACACACACTGTCCAGGAGGGTTTGTGACACACACAATGTCCAATGGCGTTTGTGACACACACCCTATCCAATGGGCTTTATGACTCACACGCTGTCCAGGGGTGTTTGTGACACACACAGTTTCCAGGGAGGGTTGTTATACACGTTGTCCAATGAGGTTTGTGACACACACGCTGTTCAGGGGGAATTGTGACACACATGTTGTTCAAGGGCGTTTGTGACACACACACTGTCAATGGGGGTTTGTGACACACACGGTGTCCAGGATTGTTTGTAGACCCACACCCTGTCCAATGGGGTTTGTGACACACACGCTGTTCAATGGGGTTTGTGACACACACACTGTCCAATGGGGTTTGTAACACACAGGCTGTCCAATGGAGTTTGTGACACACACCCTGTCCACGGGCATTTCTGACACACACAGTTTCCCAGGGGGTTTGTGACACACACACTGTCCAGAGGAAGTTGTGACACACACCCTGTCCACGGGCGTTTCTGACACACACCCTCTCCAAAGAGGTTTGTGACACACACGCTGTCCAATATGGTTAGTGACACACACACTCTCCAATGGGGTTTGTGACACACATCCTATTCAGGGTTCTTTGTGACAGACACAGTTTCCAGGAGGGGTTCTGACATACGCTGTCCAATGAGGTTTTTGACACACGCACTGTCCAATGGGCTTTGTGACACACACACTGTCTAGGGGTGTTTGTGACACACACACTGTCCATGGGGTGTTGTTACACATGCTATCCAATGGGTTTTTGTGACACACACCCTGTACAATGGGGTTTGGGACACACAGGCTGTCCAACTGAAAGTGTGACACACAGACTGTCCAAATGGGGTTTGTGACACATACCCTATCCAGGTGTGTTTGTGACACACACAGTTTCCAGGGGTGTTTGTGACACACACGCTGTTCAATGGGGTTTGTGACACACACTCTGCCCAATGGGGTTTGTGACACACACGCTGTCCAATGGGATTTTTGACACACACGCTGTTTAATGGGGTTTGTGACAGACAGGCTGTCCAATGGGCTTTGTGACACACACGCTGTTCAATGTGGTTTGTGACACACACCCTGTCCAGGGTTGTTTGTGACACACACGCTGTCCAATGGGTTGTTTGTGACACACACCCTGTCCAGGTGTGTGTGTGACACACACGCTGTCCAGGGGTGTTTGTGACGTACATGCTGTCCAATGGGGTTTGTGACACACACGCTGTCCAATGGGGTTTGTGACACACACGCTGCCCAATGGGCTTTGTGACACACACACTGTACAGGTGTGTTTGTGACACACATAGTTTCCAAGGGTGTTTGTGACACAAACGCTGTTCAATGGGGTTTGTGACACACACGCTGCCCAATGGGGTTTCTGACACACACGCTGTCCAATGGGGTTGGTGACACATACCCTGTCCAGGGGTGTTTGTTAAACACACCCTGTTTAATGGGGTTTGTGACAGACACGCTGTCCAATGGGGTTTGTGACACACACGTTGTCCAATGGGGTTTGTGACACACACCCTGTTCAGGGGTGTTTGTGACACACACGCTGTCCAATGGGGTTTGTGACACACACCCTGTCCAGGGGTGTTGTTACACACGCTATCCAATGGATTTTGTGACACACACCCTGTACAATGGGGTTTGGGACACACAGGCCGTCCAACTGAAAGTGTGACACACAGGCTGTCCAATGGGCTTTGTGACACACACGCTGTTCAATGTGGTTTGTGACACACACCTTGTCCAGGGGTGTTTGTGAAACACACGCTGTCCAATGGGGTTTGTGACACACAGCCTGTCCAGGGGTGTTTGTGACACACATGCTGTCCAATGGAGTTTGTGACACACACGCTGTCCAGGGGCGTTTCTGACACACACGCTGTTCAATGGGGTTTGTGACACACACAGTTTCTAGGGGGGGTTGTGACACACGTACCGTCCATAGGGGTTTGTGACACACACGCTGTCCAATGGGGTTTGTAACACACACGCTTTCCAGGGGCGTTTATGACACCAACGGTGTCCAGAGGTGCTTGTGACACACACCTGTAGGTATTTCGGGTCTGGCGGCCGGAAGATCTCGCACTGTACGGAAAGATAGTAGCCCCTCCCTAGGTAGGTAGCAGTATGTGAGGCAAGCAGACGGACGTGACGTTGTAAACCTAAGGTATATAACGCTGTGGTACTTGTTAATAAACGCCATTTGCCGTCCACCACATTGGTGTCTGTGTGCTGATGGACCGAGCGACCTGGTGGGTGGTTGCTGTGCTATCTCTGAACCAGGTCGTCTCTGCCCACTGAGAGGAAACAGGAAGGGAACAGAACAAAGGGACTGAGAAACAAAGCAAAGTTCAGATCAAAATGAAGAGACTGGAAAGGGAAAACATGCAGCAATGAGCTGGAGGAAGAGGAAAAGAGGGCTGAGGAGCAGGAAAGAGCAAGAGAAGACAAAGAAAAGGCAGAGCCAGCTGGACAGGGGAGATACAGCGAGAGGGGATGGGGCCGGGAACAGGCAAGGAAGACAGACAAACAGGACAGAAAGACATCAAGAAGGAAAAGGGGCAGTAATCTGGACAGAGATGGAGAAAGAAGCAGCAGGGAAAGGGCAGACAGGCAGAAAGACAGAGAGGGAGCAGGAGAGAGAAAGAACAATAAGGGCTGGGGCATGATAGAGATTGGGAAAAAATCCTGGGGTGGGCAGCAAGAGGGAGAGGGAGTGAAAAAGAAGAGGAGCAGGAATAGGCGCAGGGAGCAGGACAGAGGGATACAGTGAGAAATGATGGGGCACGGAGCGGGACAGAGCAACAGACAAGAATGACGACAAAGAGAAACCAGGGATGATGAGAACACAGAGGGGTGGAGACGGAGAGGGAGATACGAGAAACCCTGCACAGAGATTCAGAAGGGTGGGGGAATAGGTGAGGAAGCAGCAGAGGGCCAGAGGGAGAAGAGATGAAGAGGAAGAAGGGCACAGCAGGAAAGAGGAGCAAGCAGGGAGAGACTGGAACACAAAACAGGGTGAAATGTCCCCAAGGGCCCAGGACTCACCGCACTTCCTGCTCTCTGCACTGCCAGGCAAGCTGTGGGGTTCAGGCACTTCTGTCTGTGAGAAATGCAGTTGTGATTCGTGCTGAGATGGTTCCTGTTTACAGATACAACCAAATGAGGCTGGGGCTCTGAACCTGCAAAAAGGAAAAGGTGGGTAAGTTCTATGTAAAAAGTTCTGAAACTTGTTTATGAGATTATATTGATAGAGGGAGCTAACATTTTCAGGGTTAACCAACCACATAATAAGGGCCTACTAACAAACTAACACTTGAAGCCACATCATGAGTATCTAGTTTAGAGCTGTATGTAACCAGTTGTGTTAAGAAAAACCAGAACCTCATCGAGTGCCGAGATCAGAAGTTTTACAGCACCAGCTGTAATCTTGAGGAGACAAGACAGCCAAGAGTTAACAGCAAAAGGGAGGTCAGTCTGGTTTCAGTCGACTTGGCAGTGTGGGAGACCCATAGAGACCATAGAGCCCGTAGTGACCCATAGAGACCACAGAGACCATAGTGACTCATAAGAGACTACAGAGACCATAGAGTCCCACAGAGATCCACAGAGATCACAGAGACCCATAGAGACCACAGAGACCATAGAGTCCCATAGAGACCATAGCGCCTCCTCCTCAAAGCCGTCAAGTGAGACTGCGCAGGCGCAACAGGGCCGGGTCAAGGAGGAGACTATGGAAATGGTTCTCAGAGACTCATTTTAATGAGAAGCAGGAAAGGTTATGGATATGTACAGGCATTCCTGGGGTCATTATGAATATGTAACACCTTACTCTTGTTGTTTAAAGGTGTGCGTGTTGGGCGGAGGGAATCTCCTGCACACCCAGCGTTGTTTTGCTTATGCTCTAATGAACACGTGTTTAAGGAATACAATTAAGGAATTGGATTACATGTTGTTTATCGATAGAAAAAGCCTAAGTTATTTATTTCATTGCTTTACAACAAGTGATTGAATCTGCTATAGAAAAGTTCAACCCCCTCATGTACAGTAAAGGATAAAAGAAAGTATGGATTTTTGTTGCATCTAATCCATTACGCAAGTACCAATTAAAAATACATTAGCAGTGGGTTCCTTCAAATATTCACTGTGAAGGCAGTTCCTGGCACGATTATATCAGCGTTCTTACTATTTTACAGGAGAAACACAGGGCACGGCTGATTTTGCCCACGTGCAGCGCAATGATCACACGAGTGCGGTGAACCGGGTGAAAGGCCCTAGAGAAAGAAAACCAGGCTCCGTGTGCAGAGCCAAAACAGAAACCCTTTTCAAACTGTTTAATTTTAAAAAGCTACAACGGGTATAAAGAAGAAAAAAGAGCAGTGAATGTGCATAATGACACAATTAGATGGTTTTTCAGTTCCATGATGTGCTCTTTTACTAAAAAGTGTCTGGATATCCTGGACACGAACAGGCAGGTTCCTGGTGTTGTGCCCATGGTAATTCATCCACTGTGGCCGTGGGTGTCAGGCCTTGATACAACAGACACAAAACCTTGGGAGGGAGGTGATCACAGTAAAATGCTTAAAGATAATGAGCTAGCAAACTTGATTTAGTCTTTATTTAAAAATACACATGGCTGCTGGTTTTTTTTCCAGTTTAGCTAGGACAGGCTCCAATATCTCTATTAATTCTAACTACAACACATGACTAAAATTAAGGGGGGAAAGCTTTGTTTTTACAACGGTAAATACAGTCTAAATCGTAATTTGGGAAACAGATAAAGGGCTGTAGCAGATGAGGCACAGACTCTAAGACGCAGACAGACATATAATACAAACTCAGGTTTGCATTTGAAACATCAAGTACCTCTGTCCCTGATGTACCAATCCTGTATCAATCCCTCTGTCCCTGATGTACCAACCCCCTATCAGTCCCTCTGTCCCTGATATACCAATCCCGTATCAATCTCTCTGTCCCTGATGTACCAATCCCTCTGTCCCTGATGGTCCATGTCCCACACAGACTTTGCTGTTTGTGTTATTCCACCAGTGCTTGTTCTCACACTGTGACTCTTGCAGTTTCTCACGGGCCTGATGTCACAACCCTGCCACATCTCCCCTTCTTTGTTTAGCAATTGCAGCCATAGCAGCGTGTCACTGCACAGCCATTGCACCATTAAAGCTTTTTTCAACCATTCGTTGTGCACAAGAGAAGACACATGGTACACAATCAATAAGTACAGACTCCACATACAAACATTCTAAGCAGCGGGTTAAAGGGCCGTGTTTCGCAATTTTTGTGGCACCCATAACTGTTACAGAATCGCTACTTAATATTCCCTGCACAGTGTTTAACACAGAATAATGAGCTCCCAGTCAACTAAGAATTCTCATTCTCTGTTCTCCAAGTCAGGATCTATATTAATATATTACTGAGCTGTCACTTTAAGACGGTGTAAAAACTCAGTGGGAGACTCCTCACAATCCTGTTTAATCTCAGAAGATTTTGGTGTATTTACAGCTTTAGGCACAGCGTGTCTAATCCCGTATAAAATGCACTGGCGATACAAATGCAGCCTGTCCCCCGATATAAGGATATCAGGATCCCACCCTGGACCGACCGAGGGACAATTTTGATCTCATGTTCTCTGTGTATTCTACACCAATTGCTGTTCTTCAACAAACCTTTTACTGGTTTCCATTTCTTTCCCTGATTATCCTTTTTCAAAACAAATGGATCTGAAGGGGATAAAGACAATGCATATGTAACATTATGTATTGTGTAATATGCCTTATATAATAGGCAACATATGATTTAAAATAGATATCTTACTATATATTACATGTAGCACATTACTATACTACAGATCTCAAAGTATACCCACCTAGACCTGTGTAGCATATTAATATTATTTACAGTGGCCGCCATTAATTACAATATTCAATCAGATTCTCCCTGGTTGACGCCCTGTTGAACAGCAAACGATCCTTTTCCAATGTCAGAAAACACTGCCCGGGGGAGATTTCTCCCGAGTCCTTCTGTCGATTGTCCACTACCTACCTCACAATCACAATAACAGACAATTGGTGAACCCTAAGTACTGGACTATAAAATCCCCCAAGACACAAATAACAACAACAACAAACCACTAAAGCCAGAAACAATTATACAATTGCTAAGGCACAAACAGCAAAATCACTAAAGGTACCCTTATCAAATTACTGTTCCCTCGTTTTTCTCTTTTATTTATTGTTTTCTCGTTTTTCTCTTTAATTTTTTATTTCTTTCTTTGTTTAAGTTACCCAGTTTACCAAAATGCGCAGACGCGAATGCGCAGACCCAACACGCTGGTGTCGCCCACGTCTCGCGCAGGCAGCGTGCCAGCCCAACCAGACAATGAAAGTGCCTTATCTCGTTGATGAGGTTTTACCCGTGTCCTGAGCCGGTCCGAGGATCTGTGGTCCCTTCCAGGAATTCCCCGGTCCCGGCACAAGGTCCCAGAGATCCTGGGATCCACAGGAGGTCAGGCAGATTATCCATCCTCGTCGCCAGAAATGATACCGAAAAGTCAGCAAACAGACTCTTTAACACTCTTTTGAAAGTGTTAAAAAGCAGGCACTTTTATTACAGCGCGCTGGGGGATCGCTCCTCTAATCGAGCGTGCGTTCCGCTTTCCTCTGGTTTTACAGATCGTGGAACTCCTCAAACAGCAAAACATGCCAACCAATGTTACAGACGTCTCGTGCTCTTTCACCAGCGCGTGCAGCAGCAACGAGAAATCTGGAATGAGTGTCTACAGAAACACGTATGTATTTACGCAATTCAGAACAATGCGTTACATCCGCTGGCTGTACTTCATTGGCAGTAACCCCTCCTGGATTAACACCCTCTGTGGATGGCACGGTTGCCAACTGTTGGCAATCAGGGCAGGACATAAGAACATTCCTGGCCTGATCCACTGTCATTTGAAATTGTCATTTTAACGCCTTTCCACTCTGGTGAAAGAATTTATGTGATCATTTAGCTTGCTCCAAGGCTTTTGGCACAGTGGGCAGCACAGCTTGTGCATTGGCCCTCCTACTGCCTTCCGCAAGAGGTCCTGGAAGGGCCGTGCGAGAGTGGGTGTGCATTGCATAATACCCATGATGTCTATGATTTATTAGAAACCATAGCATTCTCAATTCAGCCATCAAAAGAGGATTATCCTCTTCCTTAAGAAAAGAAGCTTCCAGGCGGTTAAGTATGCCAGCTGCATAATATGAGTCAGTTACATTCAAAGGCTCGTTACAGAACACCTCAAAGCGATCCTAACAGCTGTCATCTCAAGAACTTGTTTGACCCTTGGTCTCTTTTTCTACCTTGTGTTTGCAGCACTGGGTATCTGAGTTTAGCCATGTCGTTACAACTTTATGTGAGTGACCAGAGGCATCAGTAAATACAGTCTTGTCGCTTACTGGTCGTTGCTGACAGCAGCATTTGCCATACAATGGTAAATTACCTATTTCAGCCCACAGTTTATGTTGACAGTAATAAACTGATATGTTCTCTGCGTATGTTGCCAATGCAATCTGGAAATTCACATTTTCAGTTAATTACCACTGCGAATTCTCCTTCCTTGTAGGAAGAAATATACCTTCAGGTCTACCCCATACATACCATACAAACATTCTGTGCCTTTAATTATTGGTTTTGCATACATTTCTTGTATTATCCAAACTGTTTTCATTGGTGTGTGAGCTAGAAAAACCCGTACGGCCACAGTCACCTTTCTCCCTCCTTGAGCTCTCCTGACCTGCGGTTCCACCACCGGTGTCTTCTTTCTTGATCCCTCTTGACTGGCGGGTGCGCTCCAACCCTCTTTATCCATCACTGTTCCTCACGGGTTCACCTCCTTCCTTGCTTTTCCTTTGCACGCCGCTCCCCCTGAAGAGAAACACACGGAGGACTGAGCTACACCAGCTCAAGGGCACTTTGGTCAGACAGGGGCTGAGTCCAGGGCTGAAACCTCCCCACACCCCACAGCGCGCCCACCTTGCCTTGGCACCAGCCCCTCGCACAGCCCTTCCCCTCAGCTCTGCCCTCCCTGCAGCACAGCTTCCGCACATGCCCTGCTCAGGCTGGACCTCCATGTCACGGGTTAGAGATGTCCCAGCTCAGTACAAATGCCCACGGTCCTCACCTGCTCTTTGGTACTTGCTGGACCCCAGTGTCATGGGATAGAGATGTCCCAGCTCAGTACAAATGCCCACAGTCCTCACCTGCTCTTTGGTACTTGCTGGACCCCAGTGTCACGGGATAGAGATGTCACAGCTCAGTACAAATGCTCACGGTCCTCACGGGTTAGAGATGTCACAGCTCAGTACAAATGCCCACGGTCCTCACCTGCTCTTTGGTACTTGCTGGACCCCAATGTCACGGGTTAGAGATGTTACAGCTCAGTACAAATGCCCACGGTCCTCACCTGCTCTTTGGTATTTGCGGAGGGTCACGTCGCTGTGCCCCAGGGCACTGGCCTGCACGGCCCTGCCCGGCAGCGGGAGCGTCTGGAGCTGCCGGCTGGTTCTCCAGCTTTAGGGTCACCCGCAGCAGCCCGCTCTCCTCAGCTCTGCACACCCAGCCAGTTGCGCCGCCCAGGCAAAGTCAGCTTCACCCTCTGCCCTACACCTCACCTGCAAACAGCCAACTCTTCAGCTGACAACCACCCCAAACCCACCGACAAACCCTCCAAATCTCAGCCTTTCGCTTTCAGCTGCTGCCTCTAGTGCATCTCACAGACAAGCCTCCAAAATCCCCGCATCCTGCAATAATACTCCAGCACTCATCACCTGCAGGAACAACCGCCACAATACCACGCAAACACCAACCAGTTCTGGCACGGAAATATCGCTTTCTCCTCCAGATCCCACCTACACCAACTGCTGACAAACACACGCTGTCCTCACCAAAGCCAAACGCTGCAACAACCAGCGACAACTCAAATGTGCGTGTGCGGCGCAAAACCGCAGGTGTGAGCTAACGCAGAGCTGGGCTTGACAGCTGCACAGTGTGCACCCTGTGGCTTAACGTGGCCAGTCACTGCCATTCCGCCTTCTCCCTGGGAGAAGCGCATGAGCATAGGCTGCTTCAAGGCACGATGCGAATGGTTTGGATCTCCGGGTCTCTGAGGGCGAGAGCGATAAATGTGATCTGTGTGTGGCACAGGAACTTCCCGTCCACTTGCTTCTCCATTCAGTCAGGTGCTGCAAGAGAGGGACAGAGAAAGAAACAGTTAGGACCGGATTAACAACCTCGTCATCCCTGTCCCCAAACCTGCAGGCGTCCTAGGAGGCCTGATCTAAGTTTGGCTCTTCTCCCGCTCTTTGCTGGAATACTTCACTGCACAAATTTCTGTCATGAACACTCTCTTAACCATCTGATGTGTTCATATCTCCCAGCCCAGCGTCCATTCCTCAAGGTACCTCAGCATTTCCCTTTGAAACCAGACCTGAGTGCCATCCCGTCCTGAGCTCCCTCAGCATTGCCCCCTGCAGCCTCCCTGATGTCACCCCCTCCCTGAGGGCCCTCAGCCTTCCTCCTGCCCAAACCAGCCCGTCTCTCCCCCTCCAGCCTCCCCCGTCAGCCGGGACCGGAGCGGCCCCGTCCAGTCTCCCCGGTGTCCGCCCGCCCCTCGCTCACCGCCGGCCCCGCTGCCGCACCGCTTGCACGCGCTCCTCGGCCCGCGCGCTTCTGCAGCGTGGCCCCGCCCATCCGGCGCAGGAGCCAATCCCGTCCGCGCCCGCCACCGGGCCCCGCCCCCCCTCCCAGCCCGGAGCCGCTGGCGGCCGCAGAGCGGCGTTGTCCGCCCGCAGCGCGGCCCCGGCCCCGGCGGGGCAGCGGCAGCAGGGCCGAGAGCGCTCGGGCTGCGCCTGCCCGGGACGGCCCGGGACCGAGGGCTCCGCCGCCTGCCCGGGACGGCCCGGGACCGAGGGCTCCGCCGCTGCAGCCCGTTTCGTGCCGGTTGCACCCCCGGCTTACAGGGCTGCAGCCTTCCTGCTGCTTTAGCTCACACATCTTTCTTCCTTCTACCTGCAGAGCAGTTCACACGCACAAACGTTCCGTGCTCATTGGCATAAGAATATCTGCAGAAGAATCTACAAACATTACACAGATATACCACGTACCACAGCTTTCTGAGCTTCCGGGTTAAAGTTCCTGTAGATCCCCATGTTTCAATAAAACAGACACCACCAGTAGAGCTGCTGCCTCTGCCGTCTTTGTTCAGAAAGAAGTGACAACACCAGAAAACACATCCCCACCACAGATGACCTGTGCCCATCAGTGCCAGCCCCTCTCCTCAGACCAGAACAAGAGTCCTGCTCCAGCAACAGAGCAGCCTGACCCCAATGAGTGTCTGCAGAAAGAGGTTTCTCTTCCTCCTGGATTCCTCCCTGCAGGCACAGAAATGCTGCCTTGCTCTTCTCCAGGGACATCCCTTTCCCCAGGTGAGGGTGTCCAGCCTGGCCTGGCCGGCTGGTCCTGGTTCCCTCCCTGTGCTCCCCACAGGGCCCTGAGCTGGCCATGCTGCTCTGCAGAGCGAGGGGCTGTGGTGCCCTGGGGCCATGGGTGACTCTGCTCTGGCCACGCTGGTTGGGCTGGGAAACAGACCCAGCTGGATGAGGATCACTGCTGCTGAGCCCTTTCCATCTTCCCAGCTGGCTCAGGAGCCCAGGACAAGGCTGGGCAGGACCATGGGGTGTCTCTCATGGCACAAAGGGCAGAGGAGGGCTGAACCAAGATGGTGTCCTGAAACATTCTCCAGTCTGACATCTTTTGGCATCCTGGCTCCTCACAGCCTGTCCTGGCATTGAAGGGCCCTTGTTACCCTGTGCCCTCCTCAGGTTCACCTCTTCCTCTGGGACACCTTGCACGATCACTCCTTTGACCAGGACTGTTTTGTTTAAGCCAGCAGGCAGCTGAACATCACACACAGCCCTTCTCTTCCTCCCTCCAGCCCAGTGGGATGGGAGAGGGAATCAGGAAAGAAAGAAACAGCTTGGGTTAAAATGAAGACAGTTTAATGAGACAGAAAGGCAAAACAATAACAACAGCAACAATAGCAACAATAGCTACAATAGCTAAAATAGCTAAAATAGCTACAATAGCTACAATATCTACAACAGCTACAATAAATATAGTAATGATAATAAGTAAAATAATTGTAGTAATAGCAATTATAATAATAATGATGGCAGTAGTAATAGTAGTAATTGCAAAAATGGTAATAATAATAACAGGAGATATAAACCAAGTCACGCACAATGCAATTGCTCACAACCCATGGAGTGACACCCAGCCAGATCCCAAACAGCGCTCCCCCAGATAACTTTTCTCTGGCTTACATACCAAGCATGCCATCATATGGTGTGGAATATCCCTTTGGCCACTTGGGCCAGCTGTCCTGCCTGTGCCCCTCCCACCTTCTTGTGCATCTCCAGCCTCCTTGCTGAAAACTCCTTGGTTTGGGATAAACATGGCTTAGCAACAACCAAAACATCCCTGTGCTATCAACATTCTTCTCAGGTTAAATCCAACACACCGCACTCTACTAGCTACTAGGAAGAAAATTAACTCTCTCCCAGCTGAAACCAGGACAGTGCCCCCCCCCCTTCTTCTGTACCATCTGTGTTGTGCCCGGGTCTCACACTCTCCAATACATTCCAGTTAATCAACAGCACTTTCCTGTCTCTGGATATACACACAGATCTCATGCCTCAGTCTATAGGCCACGCCTCTAAAATGTCCAATGAGTTCATGTGGTCCATGGCTTTGGGCTCCAGGGGTCATAAGAGTCTGTCAGGACAGGAGAGATGGTCTTTGCTGTTGGACTGTTGTGTCCTGTGTCCAGAGCTCGTAGCTGGTGTATCTGTCCCAGCCAGGGACAGTGTGTGAGTCTGGGTGGGCAGCGAGTGGCACCTCAGGGAGATCCTCTGGCAGCGTCTGGCAGCTCCACTCCTCTCCAGGATGCATCTGCCACTGCTGGTGGGACAGCGCCAGGCAGATCAGTCACAGACGTGTCCCTGTCTTTTGGGATGTGTGTGACCAAGAAGGGAGCTCTTCATCCAGGCCTTGGTACCTCACAAATCCCCCTGGGACCCTGAGCTAAACCCCAACCCTGACCACTTCCACTGACACCACTCCCTAAGCCCTAATCTAACACTTATCCATCCCTTATCCTAGTCCTAATCCTAACAGCTGCACTTCAAACTTAACCTACACCTATCATTCACCTAAAACTAAACATAACATTAACCCAACCACCACCCTAACCCTACCTCTTGCCCAAAATCTAACCTAGACCAAACCCCCCTAACCCTAAAACTAACCCTAACCCTAGCCTTCCCCTAACTCTTACGTGAAATATCACCCTAATGTTACCTCTAACCCTAACCCATAACCCTAGCCTAATCCTAAAACTAACCCTAATCCATCATACTAACACCAGCCTTAAACCAAACACTAAACTAAACCAAGCCCTAACCCTAAATCCTAATCTGTAACTCTTATGACTGACTCTAACCCTGAAAAATCCCTAATTGAAACCTTAACCCATTAACGTAGCGCTAATGCTATCCCTACCCCTAACTCATAAAACTAACCCCTTACACTAATCCTAACAACTTACACTAACACTACCCCCTAACCACTAACCAGAATTCTGACCCTAAATGCCAAAACCACCCTCAATCTCTAATATAAATCTGAAACTTAACTCTGACCATTCCACTATCATTACTGCCTAACATTAAACCTAACCCTAATGCTAACCCCACCCCTAACCCTATTCACTAACTCTAAAGCCTAATTCTAACAGTATGCCTAACCCTAACCTGAAAATTAACCACTAACCCTATCTCAATTGCCTAACCCCAAGCACTAACCATAGGCCTTTACCCCTAAACCTAACCTGTACTCTACATCCTGACCCTGACTCGAATTCTATTCCCTAACCCTAATCTAAACCTAACCGTAAACCTTATCCAACACTAACCCTTATCTAAATGATAACCCTAGTGCTAGCCCTAACTCTAAATGCAATCCTAACTCTTAAACCTAACTTAACCCTTAAACTAAGCCCTAACTTGTACCCTAACACTAACCTTAACTGTAATTCCTAACCCTAACTCCAAGTCTAACCCTAAACATCTAACGCTAACTCTACCCCTAACCAAAACCGTAACACCAGACCTTAACCCTTCTGCCAACTAGTAATGCCAACTCTAACCCTAACCATCATCCAGCCCTAGCTGAAACCCTAACCCTAAGTCATAACTGCTAACCCTATCCTTAACTATAATACTAACTCATTCCCTAATCACTAACCCTTCCCCTAACCCATAAAACTAACCTCTAACCATAACCACATATATGAACATTCATTGCTAAACCTCAACCCTGATCCTAACCTCTAAACCATAACTCTAACCCTAACCTAATCTCTACCCCCATCCCCAAACTCCATCCTATTCACAACCTAATCCTAACTGTAAGCCTACCCCTAACACCTAGCCCTAAAAAAAATCTAACCATAATGCTTAACCCATACCCTCACTCTAATCCTAAATCAAAGCCTGAGTCTAAGCCTAAACTCAAACCCTAACCCTACCTCTAACTTTAATCAAAAACCTAAATCTAAATCTAAACTTAACCCTAACCCTATCCCTTTCCCTAACCCATACACCTAACCTCTAAACCTAACCACTTCAACTGACCCTAACTCTACACCTTAACCCCCAAACCTAACACTATTCCAACCCTTAACCCTAACCTTAATCCTAACCACTACCACTAATTCTAACCATAAATCTAAAACTGAGCCCTAACGCTGACTCTAACAGTAACCCTAAACTCTAACCCCAATACTAAACTCTAACCCTAACCTAACACGAACTCTATCACTAACCTAACCTTAATGGTAAGCCATAACTAACCTAACCTAACCTAACACTAACACAGACCCAACACTAACCCTAATTCTAACCTGAAATCTACGCCTAACTCCTAGATTCACCTCTAACACAAACCTTAATCCTAAACATAACCCTAATCTAATCCTAGCCCCATTCATATCCCTAGCCCATGAACCCAGCCACCAATCGTAAGCACTTAGACTAAAATTAACGCTAACCCAACCCCAATATCTAACTCTAACCATTAACTCAACCTCTAAGCCTAACCCTAAAGCCTAACCTAAAACTAGCTCTAATCTAATGCTAAAGCCTAACCCATCATTCTAAGACTAACTATAACCCTAAGCCCCTATCCCAAAAATAACACTAACACTACCTCTAACCCTAAACCAGTGTCCTATCCCTAACCCTTCAATATAAATCTAAAACCTAAAACTGACCATTCAAATAACAAAACTCCCTAAGCCGTAACCCTAACACTTATCCATCCCTTACCCTATCCATAATCCTAACCCCTAAACCTAAAACTAACCCTACACCTATCATTCACCTAACCATAACATTCACCCAAACACCACCCTAACCCTACCTCTTGCACAAAATCTAACCTAAACCAAACCCCCTCAACCCAAAAAATAACCCTAGTATAACCCAAAACCTAAACCTAACCCTAAACCTAAGCCTATCCCTACCCCTAACCTTAACCACTTACACTAAAACTCACCCTAACTCTACCTTACCCTAACTCGAACCACTGAAATCTTACCCTAATGCGACCTCTAACCCTAACCCATAACCCTAGCCTAACCCTAAAACTAACCCTAACCCATCATACTAACATCAGCCTTAAACCAAACACTACACTAAACCAAGCCCTAGCCCTAAATCCTAACCTGCAACTCTTACGACTGACTCTAACCCTAAACTAACCCGAATTCAAACCCTAACCCATTATCCTAACCCTACAGCTATCCCAACCCCTAACCCCTAAACCTAACCCCTTACACTAATCCTAACGACTTACACTAACACTACCCCCTAACCACTAGCCAGAATTGCAACCCTTAATGCCAACCTCAACCTCCATCTCCAGTATAAATCTGAGACCTAACTCTGACCATTCCACTATCACTACTGCCTAACACTAACTCTAAGCCTAATTCTAACCCCATCCCTAACTCTAACCTAAATCTAAAGCTAAAACGTAATCCTAACTCTAACCCAAAACATAAAGCTAACCTCTAACGCTAACTCCAACCCTACATTCTAACCCTCTTCTAAACCTAATCTAAATCTCATACTTACCCATAAGCTTAACTCTTACCCTAACCCCAACCCTAGTCCTACCCTTCAACCCTAATATTAAAACCTAACCCTAACTGCTTACACTAACACTATTCCCTAACTGTGAAACCTAATCATTAGCTCTAACACTAACTATATGCTAACACTAATCTAATCCTAACTGTAAACCTCATCCAAACCCCTAACCATAAGTCTAACTGGAAACACCATCCCCTAACTCTAATCTAACCCTAACCCTAAATCTAATCTGAAACTTAACCCTAATTCAAACCCTAAATCCTAAAACTAACCCCTAACCTAAACCACTTCCACTGACACAACTCCCTGGCCCCTAAACCTAACCCTAACTGTAAATCTAAAACTAACCACTAACCCTAACTCTAAACAAACCCTAAACATAAATCTAACCCTAGTACCTAAACCTACTCCTAACCACTTCCACTACTCTGTATCCCCAACCCCTAACACTAACGCAACACTTACCAAAAGCCTAATCCTTATCCTAAACCCTAACCCTGAATCTAATCTGAACCCCAAACCCCTGTCCCGAAACCTAACTCTACCTCCAATCCCAAACCCTAACTGCAACCCTAACCCTATCCCCACCCCTAACCCTACCCCCTTACAGTAATCCTAACCACTTATAATAACGCTACTCCCTAACCTCTAACCCTAAATAAGCCCCTACCACCAACCCTAACACTAACCTAAAACTAATCTAACTGTAACCCCAAGCCCTTACCCCAATTCTAATCCTAACCCTAACTCCTAACCCTAACTTTAAATCTAAAACTAACCACTAACCACCAACCCTAACTCTAACCTGAACACTAACCAAACCCAAAATGTAAATCCAAACCCTAACCCTAAATCTAACCCCAGTACCTAAACCTACTCCCAACCACTTTCACTACTCCGTATCCCCAACCCGTAACACTAACCCAACACTATTCCCTAACCCCTAACCATAATCCTTACCTCTGACACTAACCCTAATACTAACCTTTACCACTAACCACATCCCTACCCTTAAACCCTAAACCTAATCCTCATCAAACCCTAATAATAACCCTAACACTACCTCTAACACCTATCCCTAAATCTAAACCTCTAATGTTAGTCCAATCACTTACTGTAATCCTAAAGCAAAGGCTAAATCTAAGACCAACCTCTCACCCTAACTCTAAAACTAATTCAATGCCCTAACCCTGACTCTAAATCTAAACCTTAATCTAACTCTACCCCTAAATCTAACCCCAAAACTTAACTCTACCCCTAAGAGAACTCCGGAACCCCTAATGCTAACCCTAATCCAACCATTACCCCAAACCAAATCCTAAAACTTAAGCCTAAATGGAAACCTAAATACTAATCCTAAATCTAATCCTAAAATTTAAGACAAATCCCTAACTCTAACCCTAAGGCTAACATCACATAAACAGAAATCCAAACCCTAACCTAATAATATCCCCAACCCAAAATCTAACGCTAACATCAAACCCTAACTGTAACCTTTCTCCCTAACTGGTAATGCTACCCAATAACTGACTCTAATCTAACCCTAAAAGGAACTATAACCCTAAGCTTAAGTCCTAACCACTTATCCTAGCCATAATCTTATCCTTCCTTATCCTAACTCTTCTCCCTAATACCTAAGCCTAACACCAACCCCCTAAAGCTGACTCTAAAGCTCAGCCCTAAACCTTAACCCTAACCCTAGCCAGTAACCATCATTCTAAACCTCACTCTTACTGGAGCAATAACCCCTAAACCCTGAAACTAACCCTACCTAACCCTAACCAGTTCCACTAACTGTAACACTGCTCCCTAACACAAACCCAACACTTATGATAACTCTAATGCTGACCCCTAACACTAACTATAACCTTAATGGTAAGCCTAACCCTAATACTAATTCTAACCCTAACTTGAAACCTAGTCCTAACACTAGAACTAAACCCTAACCATAACCTAACCATAACCCTATCACTAACCTAACTTTAACCACAACCCTTAAACCAACCTAACCCAACACTAACCCTAACATGAAATCTAATCCTAACCTGACCTCTAAACAGAATCCTAAGCCTAACTCTAACCCTAACTCTAGCCCCACCCCTAAACCTAATCTCCTATGCTAATCTTAACCATTTACAATAACATTACTCCCTAACCGTGAACCCAAACCCATATCTCCAACAGAATTCTAAAACCTAACCCTAACCACCTTTTCTAACACTACTGCCTAACCCCTAAACTTTAATCTAACCCTTACTCTAATCCTAATTATATTTCCTATCCCTAACTCTAACCCCAACTCCTAAATCTTACCCCAAGCCCCAACTCCTACACCTAAGCTACTCCTGTCACTAATGCTATTCCCTCAACCCTAAGCCTAACCCTAAATTCTACCCAATTCTCTTCACCCTAAGGGCACGCTAATGCAAACCTCTACCTCTAACTCAAACTCTAAACCTAATGCTTAGCCTTCTTACTGTAATCACAAATCTAAGCCTCAACCTAAAACCAAACTCTACCCCTAACCCAAACCCAAAAGCCCTAACCTTAATTCTAACCCTAATCCTAATCAAACCCTGACCCTACCCCTAACTCTAACCCTAAACCTGACTCTAAACATAACCCTAACCCTAGCCCTACCTCCTAAAACTAACCCCTAACCCTAACCACTTCCACTGACACTACTCTCCAACTCCAACACTAATCAAATCCTACCCCTAATACTTGAACACCTAACCCAAACCCCAATGCAAACACATACCCGAACCTCAAACCCTACCTCTCAGACTAATCCCTAGCTCCTAACTCTAGCACCAACCATAACGCTTAACCCTAAAGCCTAACTCTAACACATACCCCTAATCCTCAACCTCATCTAACTCAAACACAGGAATTCTAACCCTAACTCTGACCCCTTGCCCTACGTTTAACCCTATTTCTAACCCTAAATGTAACACTTCCCCCTAACCCTAGCTCAAACCCCTAACCGTAAAATCTAACCCCGCTCCCTAATTCCTAAGCCTAACCTTAACTGTAACTCCTAACACTTACCTTTACCCTAAATCTAACCCTAGACCTTATCCCTACCACGTAACCGTAACCTAAACCTCATATAACCCAAACACAAACTCCTAACCCTTAACGCTATTCTCTAACCTCTTGCCCAAAGTTTAATCCCAACTTTAAGACTAACTCTAACCCAAAACCTGACCCATAACCCTCACTCAAAACCTTAACCCCAAACACTAACCCTAACCATGCTCCCTAAGCCTATCCCAAACTCTAACCCTAACTCTGTCCCCTAACCCAAAACCTTATCTAACACTAACCCTCAACCTTATCTAAGCCTAACTATAACCATAACCCTAACTGCTTACTATAACCCTGTCCTTAACTCTACTTCTAATTCTAACCACAAAAACAAACCCCTAACACTTATTCTAAACCTAACTCCTAAACCTTAACCCCAACCCTAGCTTGCAAGCCTCATTCTAAACCTCATACCTACGTTAACAATAACCCCTACACCTTAACACTAACCCAAATCCTATCCCTACAACTAAAATTAATTATTTTCCCTAAGGCTAAGTCTAACCCTACCTCTAATTTGGACCCGAAAACTAACCACTAACCCTAATCGCAAACCCTAATCCTAACCATAACCCTAACCCCTAAACCTACCTGTAATCTAAACCTAACCTGAAACCTTACCTAATGCTAACTCTAACTCTACACCCAAACCCCTAACCCGTATCTAAGCCTCACCATACACTTTATCTCAACCTAACACTAATCCTAACTCCTAACTGGTAACTCTAATCCTGACCCTGTGCTTTACCCAAAGCCCTATCTATCCCTAAATCTGACGAAACACTAACCCCCTCTGACGCTAATACAAACCTACTCCCAACCTGTAGCACTAGTTCTCAACCTAACATATCCTCTAACCCTAGCCCCTAACCCTAACACTGAAACCTAACTCTAAACACTAATCCTAACTCTAAACCTAACTAATACACGCTAGCCAAGAAACAATCACCAACAAATGATAACCCTAAGCAAAACTCTGACCCTGGTCCTAACCGCTAACCCCAGCTCTGCCCCAAATTCCAACCCTTACTCTAACACTTAACCCTAACCACTATTCCAAACACTACCAGGCCCCTAATCCTAACCCCAAACCCAAAATCTAACCATTTCCCTTATCCCCAAACCCTATCACTAACTACAATGCCAGTTCCTCATCCCTAACCCTACCCTAATCCTAACCACTAACACTAACTCTAAACCTAAACCATAAACCTACCTCTAACCAAAACCCAACCTTAACTCTGTCCCTACCCCTAACCCTAACTACTTACCATAATACTCTTCACTAAGCCCTAACACTCGTCTAACCCTAACTCTAACCCTAGCACCTAACAGCAAACTGTAACTTTAATCCTAATCCTAAACCATCAACCTAACTTTAACCCTATCACTACCTCAAACCCTAAACACTAAAGTTAAACCCAAGCCCTCATTCTAACCCTTACCCACAGTCTGTAACCCTAATGCTAAACCTCATTTTAACCCTGAGCAGCACTCTTCTGTCTCCTCCATCTCCTCCTTTTCTTCCTCTTGAGGGGGCAGATGGGCTCTGTGTCCAGACAGGTCCTGGGGCCTGACACTTGCACCACGGGCCTGATCTTTCGGTGCTGACAGCTGGGTGCCTCCCTGCCACCGCTGGGACCCTTGCCTGCCACCTCCTTCCCCGCAGGGGACACTGAGCCCTCCTGCGAGATTCTTCTTCTTCTTCCCTGGGGGCTGGAGACTTGATCCTTGTCCTTCACAGCCAGAGCACAGGGGCTGCTGTCTGCTCCACGGGGCTGCTTACACTGCCTCTTTTTGGAGGAACCAGCGGTGACCTGGCTGGGCTCCTTCTCGCTGCTGCAGGGAGGAAGGTGGTGCGAAGGGTGGGCAGTGGAACAGGTGGTCACGGGGAGGCTGGGAGCCAAAGGGCTGAGCTGAGGATGAAGCTGAAGGTCGGCTTTTCAGGATTTGGCCAATGGAGAGCAGACGAGGACAGCCTGCAGAACAGGAAAAGAGGCTGACATGATCTGAAGGCCAGGTCAGGAGCAGGAGCCCCCCTCTTCCTCCACACTCCACAGTGCACAAGCACAGCACCCAACTGCTACCATCTTAGCCAATCCAAGAGAACAGGACAGGTGGCTGCTGAAATCACTCCCGCGGGCCACCTGCCATGTCAGACAGTTGCCTCCTGGACTACTGGCCTTGCTGCCGTGCAGGAGCCTGGGAGCGACTGGCACCACTTACCTCGACTTGCCAAAAGGCCAAGGAGTTGGGGTGGGTGGTGTCCATGGGGTAGGTGTGGTTGGCAAATTGTGAGTGAGGTGGTGTGCAATGGTCACTTCTGCTCGCCTTCCACAGGATGCTGCGCTGCAGTTATTGACATGAAAAAAAAAAAAAGAACAAACTTGATGATCTAAAGAAAAGAGGTTTCCATGAGCCAAGAGAAGAAAATAAGAAGGTGAGCCCATGGAAAAAGGAAGGGTAAAGACTCAGGAGGGGAGAGGAAAGTGGGGGTGGTCAACAAATCAGAAGTGTTATCTCTTAGAAGCAGAAACGAAAAAAGGAAGGAGGGAAATTTAAAGAACAGAAACCCCAGCGCACTGTCCTGAGCCCTGGTTGCACAGCGGCGCCCAGAGGGCCGGTCCCAGCCCCTGTGTGGGGAGGAGGGGACTCTGCAGCCTCCAGCTGGGGAGTCACCTGCTCCCATCACCCCAGGGGACAAGACACTCAGAGAAGATTGGTGAGGCCACCCCGCTCCAGGGACTGGCACAGCCACTCCTCTGTCCTGAGCAAGAAGACAGGAGGCGTTTCTCCAGCCTTAATCAGGGATGGGAACAACAGCGGGGACCTGGCCCTGTACCCCAAACCAGAGCAACTGCTGCAGCCCTGGGGCTGAGGGGCTCTCCCTGTCTGCCTCCAGCTTAGCAAGACATCCAGCATCCGGTCTACACTCTCCCCAACACAATCTCCAACTCAGAAGACACAAGGCACCTATTGAAGACTCCAGGCAGAAGCTCAGACTCACTTTTTGGCAGAAAGCACCAGCTTCATGGCTGGTGGTGGAGACATGGTGATGTTCAGCTCCAGAGCAGTACTGGCCAACAGGGAGGATTTCAATGTTGCCGGTTTGGAGTCTCTGGGGGCAGGTAGCTTGGTGCTGGAGCCAGTAGGGCGGTCTATGCTACAGTCCATTTCCTGAGAGGTGCAGAAGCTGCTGGTTTCACCCTGGGCCTTCTGGGATGCTTTGGGCAGATCCCCGCTGTGCCGTGCACTGGGCTGGCAGCACCGCTGCTGCAGGAGTCCCTCTCCAGGGTCTCAGCATTCTCCCCACTGCCCCTGGGCTCCTGACTGGCGATGGGCTCCAGAAGCAGCTTGGGTGAGGTAGGTGGCTGCTTGCTCTCCCAGGAGCTCTGCCAGGACAGCTCTGCTTTGGCCCCACTTGTGCTGCTGCTGTTACAGGAGCTCTGAACTGTTCTGGGCACAGGAGGCAGCTGCAAGTGGGCGAGCAGCTTTTTGGGCCTCCAGGCTGAATCACTGTGCCAAGGACACAGGGTGATACTGCAATTCCATCCCCTCCAAGCTCACACAGCAACCCTTAACTGAGCAGGATCCTTCCTGCAAGCCATCCTCCCTCACCCCTGTCCATTGGGTGCAGTGCCTGCCTCCCTGCCAAGCTGCAGCCCACCTGCCCTCGCAGAGCAGGCAGAGGGGCAGCAGCTCCTGCAGCTCTGGCCCAGAACAGCCTTCAGGACTCACCTGGCCTGTCGCTGCTGAAGACCTGGGGCTGTTGGTCTCAGCTTTTTTCACCTGATCAGAGACGCTGGACCCAAGAGATAAAACAGAGCATGATCACAGGGCCACAGGCTGCACCAAACCCCTGAGCCTGACCCCAGCCAGGCACTGGCCAGCATGCCATGAGGGACGGCTGTACTGTCCCCAGTCCCATGGAGCCTCAATGGAGGAGTCGTGGCTCATGCTCAGGCAACAGGCTCTGCTCTGCCAGACAGAGGCAGCACAACAACAGAAGCTGCTTCCCTCTTGCCTGCACCCTGCCTGACACTGGCAGTTAAGCAGCCTGGAGAGCAGTAACGGTGCAGCTGCAGGAACATCCCCTGTGAGAGCAGAGCTCCCCCACCCACACCCTGCCCCACTACCTGATCTCCAGCACCAGGTCCAGGAAAGGGTCAGAGCTCTCCCAGATGCTCTTGCACGCTGAGAACTTCACTGTAAAAGCAAGAGCAGGAAGCACACTCTGGCACAACACCTGCACCCAACACCACCCCAGCACAGCACAGGCAGCTGCCGTGTTCCCCCTCTCCAGCTTTGGGCTCTGGGATGTCGGCACTAGGATTCACAGCGTGCAATTCCACTGTGCGCTGGGACAGCACGTGCTGCTACATAACTGCCAACATGGGTTCCTCAGCTGGTGGCAAAGAGCTGGGGGCCCCCAGCCAACAGCTTTTTTCATCACTACAACACACGTCACAACCCACAGGAACCACAAGACTGACCAGCTGCACCTCTGGATAAGTTACACACACTCAGCAGTTTTCCCAAAAGATTTGTACTGCAAGGCTCTCAGGGAAACCGCTGCCCTGAGAGTCACAGGCCCACGACCTGGCAGCCAGCGCTCACCACGGAACCACAGGGATCCGCCAAAGATCTGGTGAACCAGCATGGTGGCCTGGGTCTGGTGATCCAACCTGGAGACAGCAGCACCAGAGCTCACACTGCCCCTCTGCAATGGCCACCCCTGTTACCCACCGCTGCGTCCTCAGGATCCAAACCCATCCCAGTGGCAGCTCCTCTCTCCCTTCCCATCAGGAGCATCTTGCCAACATTTACCCAGCACTTGCAGTGGCCACTAACCAGGCCTGGAGCTGTCAGGAGAAAGGACTCCCTGGAGCTCACCCAGCTCTAAACTCAGTCCCAACCCGCCGCTGGCTCGGCAGCCGGCACTGCGAGCAGCGCAGAGATGGAGCGGGTGGCAAAGAGCTTTGCAAAGCAGAGCCCTCTGGGGCACAGCACTGAGGCGGACCCACTTCCCCTCTGCGTGACCGAGCGTCAGCCAAGAAAGTAGCAAGCTAAATTTCACAGGAACAGAAAATTAACATGGAAACGCTTATTTGTTCCAAGGTCGTACCTGTGGGATCGCCCCGAGGCTCACGGACAGACTCAAGTCAAGAAGTCAAGTAGCCGCTGCCTACAGGGACGGCTGGAATCAAGTAGAAAGGAAAAGAGTTGTCATTTCACGTTGTGATCTACCTTGTCCTCAGTGACCTGCAGTGCCTGGACGGGGTTCAGGCAACAACACGAGACCCAGACGCATGCTGAAATTTCCAAAGCTGCAGAGGGGCTGCAGACCCCTTGGCTGGGACCTGGCAGCTTCCAAACCACTGTGTCCAGGCCACATGCAACACCCCTCAAGGACCAGATGGACAAACATGGGGCCTTTCAGGGCCTTCTGACCAGGACACCTCTCACACACACAAAAGAAAACCCACACTAAGGTGGGAGCATGGAGCACCAGGGCAAAAAATGATCATCCATGTTTCTTCTAGCAAAGAGCCTGCTGGCTACTGCAAGGCACAACTATTGCAGGAAAATGTTAACAAATAATAAACCAAATATTAACAAATGCAGAAGGCCAGTGACCAATGAAGACTGAACACTTACCCTGGCATTGTCCCCAGGCTCAGGACCAGGATTACACCAAGAGGCTTGATCACCATGGACTGCAGGAACCAAACAGGGAGTCAACCACGGGTGAGGAGCTTCCGTGGCATGTTGTGATCTCCTTCTTCCTCAGTCATCTGCAGTGATGGGAAGGGGTGAGGTAATAACACAGGACACATACAAAGGTGTACGTTTCCACAGCTAGAAATGGAACATGGGTGACTTTTTGCTGAGACCTAGCAGGTTTTCTTGTCTGTGTAACACCATCAAGGCACAAAAAGCTTTTGGAAAGCCTCTGAAATGATCTTGGGTACAATCACACATGAACAACCTATTAAAACGTGAGTGTTTATTCCTTCAAGCAGACAGACAGTGACAACTCACCCCTGGGACAGCCCAAGGCTCATAACCAGGATCCAGCTAAGGAGCTCGATCAGCTCTCCC
Organism: Nesoenas mayeri; assembly: GCF_963082525.1. Lineage (NCBI taxonomy): Eukaryota > Metazoa > Chordata > Aves > Columbiformes > Columbidae > Nesoenas > Nesoenas mayeri. Next base: position 109,070 of record NC_137562.1, read on the forward strand.
AATGCCATGGCCCGGAGTCACCACAGATCAGAGAGGTTTCCAGGCTCACAGAGCAATACTCCTGCATTTCGGGTAAAAGAGGACATAAAGAAGAGAGAAAAAACCAAAACAAAACACAGTACAACATATTTAGGACAACAATGCCCATATATTGCAGAGAAATAGCCCTATTTAGGGGGAAAACTGGAAAAATGACTAAATATTCCAAATATTTGGGGGCTAAATTGGCCAATACAGGCACAAGAGTATTTGGGCAAAAAGTGGCCAAAAAAGGCAAAAATGTCTACATTTGGGAGCAAAACTGCTGGCAAAGGTGAAAATATCCCATATTTGGGAACACAGCTTCTCCATTAGGGGAAAAAATGGGTAAAAGCACCTGAGTATATGGGGTAAAAAGAGCCAGAAAAACCAAAGCACCACTAGATTTGGATCAAAAGTGGCAAGAAAGGGGTATAACATCCCCAGATTTGGGGTGAAATTGGACCAAAAAGTCAAAGTATGCCCAGATTTGGGTAAAAAGTGGCCAAAAGTGGCCCAAACACCCCCAGATTTGGGTAGAAACTGGACTGCAAAGCCAAAGAGCTCCCAGATCTAGGCAGAAATGACCCCAAAGGGCACAAATGTGCCCAGATTGAGCTCAAAACTGGCCCAAAGGGCCAAAGGAATCCCAGCTTTGATTTGAAACGGGCCCAAAGGCTCAAAGCGTGCCCTGGGATGGGGCCATGCGGCACGGGGCTGGGGGGCAGGGAGGGCCCCACAGGGACTCAGTGCTGGTTTCTGCCCCTGTGCCACCACTCGCAGCCTCCGCTTGCCCAGAACTTGCCCCTGAAGCAGCCGCAGCCCCTCTCCCCTCCCTGCGGGGCGTCTGCCCCCTGCCCACACCCTGGTGCTGCCTGGCTCGCCCTGCCCGGCCCAGCCCGGCTGCTCTCCCGGCCCCAGCCCCAGCCCTGGCCCCACTGCTGCCCTGCTGAGCTGCTCGGGGCTGGGTGCTGCCCCTGCCCGCCCACCTGCTCCCTGCGCTCGGCTGGAGCAGCCTGGGCCTCCCGGGCTGGCAGGGACACCAGCAGGAGGAGGAGGGTGAGGACCGTGGCCCCCACACTCGCACCATGCTGCTGCTGCTGCTGCTGCCGAGACACAGCACAGCACGTCACCGTGGGGCTGTGACCTCATAGTCACATTGGAATCACCACATCTGCACACGACTGCATGGCCTTGTTCTACACGAGCATGGGAGGAACAGAAGTGGAGAAGGGTGAACCTGTTTTGGGAGGCAGCGCTGCCTATGGGAGTGCGCAGGCTCTCACTTCTTGCTTCCCAGAAATCAATCAATCAATACCAAAAGCTCCATATTAAGACTAAATTAGAAAAAAAAAAAAAAAGGCCAACTTCAAGGGTCTTTCCTTGTAACTATTTGTGTCAGGCAGCTCTCTAGGAAGAAATGAGCTTTACCTGCTAGTTTTACCACAGCTTCAATGCCTTTAAAGCCACCACTTCTTACCTCTGCTGCTCCCACACAGCCTCACAGCTCAGCAAAATCATAGTGCAGGCAGAAACCTTCACCATACAAAGAGGGAGAGTCAGGAATACGTTACTCTCAAGAAACAGACACTGTCAACCACTCTTGCTCTTGCTTACCAAATTCAGACAGTGTAAGAAAACAACAAGGAAGCAAGATTCTTATTTTATGGATCCCATTATACTGACCATTCAACATCAAGTCCAACCAGAGTCTGAACCTCTGAATAAGAAACATCATCTTAAAATTTCTAGGAAAATGAAGGGCTTTCAAGTGGCAAGACCCTAAAATGTTCATAAAAGCACTGCCATGCAAGTCCACATCCCTGATCACAGACCACCTGCCCTGGTACCTAAGGCAGTGATGTTCTCAGCTGATTCACAGTCACTGACATCTGGAAAACAGCACAAACTCTCATGTTCTTCAGTGCCAAACTTGTAGTTTAGAACTGAAACAGGCAAGAAAACCATCTACAGTCAGTCAGGTTTCATTCAAGGCCATCAGGACAAGTTGAGTTCACATTCACCTGGAACCACAGCAGGTCCCACCCGTCCCTGCAGACTCCAACACCGCTCCTGCGCAGGGTCCCGAGGAGCAGGAAGCACAGAACAAGAAACCTCCCTTCCAAAGAAGGCCCACAGCCGCTCTTCCAACAAGCTGCATAAGCAGCAGCTGAGAACAAGCTCTGCTGTAGGTGCCCCCGGCTCTGCCGTCTGCACAAGGAGACCAGCTCCTAAATGATCCCCAGCCCTACAGACACAGATCTTCCCCAGAGCAGGGGTGAGGAAACACCAGAGTGCACGGACACCTGGTCATTCAGTTGAAGCTGCTGGGGAGAAGGACAGAGGACTAGAGAGAGACAAATGAGACAAGAGAGAAGACAGAGGAGCTGAGAGAGAAAGAAACACACAGGGAAAAGGATGGAGAGATGGAGAGATCAAGGCAGAAAGGGACAAGGAGCCTAGAAGAAACAGGGAGGAAGAAACAGCAGGGCCGAGGAGCAGGACAGAGGGATGGAGAGGGGGGAGGAGGGGGAGCAGGAAGGGGGTAGAGAAAGTCAGGGAGGGGGATGTACAGATGGAGAGACAAAAAGAAAGTCTGAGAAATAAAGCAAAGTTCAGATCCAAATGAAGAGACTGGAAATGGAAAAAACATAGCAATTAGCTGGAGGAAGAGGAAAAGAGGGCTGAGGAGCAGGAAAGAGGAAGAGAAGAAAAATAAAAGGCAGAGCCAGCTGGACAGGGGAGATACAGTGAGAAAGGATGGGACTGGGAACAGGCAAGGAAGACAGAAAGAAAACCAGGACAGAAAGACATCAAGAAGGAAAAGGGGCAGTAATCTGGACAGAGATGGAGAAAGAAGAACAGGGAAAGGGAAGACAGGCAGAAAGACAGAGAGGGAGCAGGAGAGAGAAAGAACAATAAGCGTTGGGGGTAGGATAGAGATTGGGGAAGAAATCCTGGGGTGGGCAGCAAGACGGAGAGGGAGTAAAAAAGAAGAGGGACAGGAATAGGTGCAGGGAGCAGGACAGAGAGATACCGTGAGAAATGATGGGGCAGGGAGCAGGACAGAGCAACAGACCAGAGTGACAACAAAGAGAAACCAGGGATGATGAGAACCACAGAGGGGTGGAGACAGAGAGGGAGATACGAGAAACCCTGCACAGAGATGGAGAAGGGTGGGGAAACGGTGAGGAAGCAGCAGAGAGGGACAGAGAGAGAAGAAATGAAGAAGAAGAAGGACACAGCAGGAAAGAGGAGGGAGCAGGGAGGAACTGGGACACAAAACAGGATGAAATGACCCCAAGGGCACAGGACTCACCGCAGTTCCTGCTCTCTGCACTGCCAGGCAAGCTGTGGAGTTCAGGCACTTCTGTCTGTTTGTCTTTCCCTCCCCTCCTATTCTGTAGCTCCAGTCGCTCGCCCATCCTGCACCTAAGAGAACACATCGGTATTTGACAGCTCTTACAGCACGAGGCTTCCCAGATACACACCACACACACACACACTATACGGCCGTACAGTCATTCTCCTCACTGACACAGACCCTGCGGTGCAGGTTTGTGATCTGCTCTGCTGAGGCTGCTCACAGGGACTCTTCCTCACCCAGAGGGGCAGCTGTCTCTGTGCAGCTGCAGCAGCAGCTGTGGGCATCCCCTGCACTTCACCCTCCAGCTGCTTCCCCTTCTCCTGCTCTCTCCAGCTCCAGCCCCAGCAGCTCCTCTACAGCAAGTGCCCCCTGCCCCCTCCCCTGCCCAGGAGAACAAGGCCAGAGCAGCCCACGCACACCTGAGCCAGAGGCAGCAACAACATCCCCAGGGCCCCAGGGCTGGGCCGGGGGCTGCTCAGCCTTGGGGCAGCTCCACAGGCCCATGGCAAAACTCACCCTGGCCGCCTGCAGAGCAACCGCCTGCGCTGCGCCACCATTGGTCGGGAGGGCTGTCAGTCTCCTCCCCTGAGCTGATCCTGCAGCTGATTGGCTGCCTGGGCTGTGACTCTGCCCTGGTTTGGAGCTCACCCTGCCCTGAGGCGATGCTCTCTCTGATTGGCTGCCTGAGGGGTCACTCCCTCCACAGTGTCTGCCTTCCCTGAGGCACTGTTTCCTCTGATTGGCTGTCTGGGATTTCCCACTTGCTATCCCCACCAAATGATTGGTCAGACCATTTGTCAATCATCCATGTGCTGCACTCCCACCAGGTGTGATTGGTTCAGCCAGCACAGCCCGCCCCTGATCGCTGCCCAGTTTGTTCCACTGTCGCCAACTGTCCTGCAGGTCTCAAAGCTTGATTGGCTGCTTACATTTCAATCACATGACTTGCCCCGCCTCCTCCAATGTGATTGGCTGCATTTCATCCCCTGACTGGCCCCAGACTTCCGGGCGGTTGTTGCCAGGCAGCGAGCTCCACCTGAAAATGAAGCTGTGGGCCCTGAGCAAAGGCCACGGGTGATGAAAGACACGTTGGGACCCTAAACATGAGGATTTGGCCCCAAGAAGGAGGCTCTGGGCACTCAGAAGGACGGGCAGATGCTACGGATGGCGCTTTGGCCCTGAACACGAGGGGACCCTCTTGGTTCCACCCGAGCTGGGTTTGGTGCCCGTGATCCCACGTCCGAGCTGTCTGCTGCGCTTTCTGACCGCATGGGCCCTCTGGTCCTGCCAAACTGCTGCTGCAGATCCTACTGTAGGAAACAATCACCTCGCCAACGGAACAGGCTCGGGCAGCATCTCTCAGCAAAGCGTATTTTATAAACGGTTTTGCAAGACCAGGTGTTCTGCCGAAAGACAGGCACCGGGAACAGGACAAAAAGCCCCCGCTTACAGATCCGCCGATCCCAGCTGCACATCCGCTCCCCTGCTCCCATCGGCTGGTGCTGCAGGGTTTACAGACTACCCACTGCCTGCCTCAGTTTACCTGTCTCATTCATCTAATTCTAACAACCCTCTAACCTTATTGATTTATTCAAAATATGGATTCCTGGCTCTTTGGTTACCCTTCCCCCTAGATTAACTTTTTAAATACAGTAATCAGTTTGGATTCTGGGATTATTTCCAATGGACTTTGTTTTACGTTAAGGATTCGTAGGCTGGTGTCTCGGAGTCCTTCCCCTGCTGGGGTCAGGTGCCAGAGCAGTTCCAAAAACACCATTCCCCCTTCCAGTGGCTCCTTACAACTCCACATTGAAACAGAAGGGACGGCAAGATGGGCACACACAACACACAGCTCCCAAAACCCACCACAGACACTTCTCAGAATGGGGATTTCTCCAATTGCCTCAAAACCCACAGAGAAGCAAACACCCCATGAATGACACACACGAGGCCAACAGGAGTTTGTTTTTAATCGTGGCTTTGGCTTTTCTGCCCGCTGGTGCGCAGTGAGTGTTTCTGAGCAGCGATCCCAGCCGTGGCACGCAGGTCGCAGCTCTTCCTCCAGGGGCCTGTGGGCAGGCGGGCCGGCCGGCAGAGCTGCCCGTGGCTCTGGAAGGGCTCTCTGAGCTCTTCCTGCCAGAGGCAGCACTGGCTGCTGGTGCCCTTGGGGCAGCTTGGTCCTGCTGGGGCAGCTTTGCTGCTTCCTGGACTCTTCCTCCTCCTCTTCCTTCTCGCCAGCATCACAGGCGTCAGATGCTGTGTCCTCCCTGATCCAGGCTGCAATCTGCCCCCGTCACCACCAACCGTTTTCCTCATCTGCCTCTGCAGGGCACTGAAGCCTTCCTGCTCGTCCTCCTCCTCTGTGCTGAGGGGTCACAGTCCGTGATCTCCACAAACTGCCTGTGGAGATCATAGCGGCACCGCGGGGATCTGCTCCGCTCCCTCTGCCTCAGCTGGGTCTGCCCCCGAGCAGCTTTGCGTGAGGAACGACACCGGGAGCTGCCGCTGGAGGGCCCTGGAGCCGCATCATCCCTTAGGGCTCAGTCAGACTGCGGAGGACTTGTTCTCCAACTCCTTGTCCTCCTTGCTGAGTGATGCTGGTCTGTGATCTCCAGAAACCGGCTGTGGAGATCATAGTCCCGCCGCGGGGATCTGCTCCGATCTCTCCGCCTTGGCCGGGTTTGCCCCTGAGCAGCTCTGGGGGCAGGAGCAGACTGGGAGCTGCTCCTGGAGGGCACTGGAGGTGCTGGTGCAGGCTGGAAGCTGCCATTGGAGGGTCTTGGAGCTTCCTCGTCCCTGTGAGTGCGGTCACAGCTCAGGGGACTGGTTCTCCCCCTCCTCCCATCTGAGTGTTCATAGTCCGCGGTCTCCACAACCCAGCTGCGGAGATCGTTGCCCCAGTGCGGGGATCTGCTCCTGGGCCTCTCCCTGGCACCGTTCTCCTGGCAGGGGGCAGAAGGGCTGAATCCCCGCTCCTCTTTGCTGCTGTCCTCTCGTGCAGAGTGGAGCACACGGTCACGGGGGTGACAGCGCAGCGGGCATGCAGCTTTCCTTCTGGACACCAGCCTGAGAAAGCCGTGGAAGAAGCGACGCAAGCAGGAGCCCACGGAGGAGCTGCTGTTGATCCTTGCTGGCCAGATGGGGCACGGCCAGCCCGCAGCTGCCTCCTGGGCTCCTGCCCGCCTTTGCTGGCTGGTGATGGCTGGTGCGGGGGAGCTGCTGTCCTCTGGAGAGTCCTCCATGCCCCCCGCCATGTCCTGCAAAGAGAGCTGTGAGAAGCTCCTGCCCTTTCCTCCTGACAGGACCCACCAGTGGGGAACCCCCAGAAGCTGTGAGGGAACAGCTAATGGCCTCCCAAAGGCTCCTGGAGGCTGCAGAGGGGCCAAGGAGGACAAATGGGATGGATCCAGGTGGATGCTGGGAGTGGGAGCCGTGCTGCAACTGTGCAGAAAGCTGCCGTGTGGGAGGGAAAAGGGAGCGCTGCCAAGATCCCCAAAAGAAACCCACTGTCCATCTGGTGCCCTGACCACCTCCCCACAGCCACCTTAGTCCTACGGGGCAGATGCTGCTGTCCCACAGAACCCACCTGCTTGCTGCCGGCCACCCACTGACTGAGGAGGGAATGGGCTTCTGATGGTGCTGGTGAGGAAGAAGCCCTTTGTCCAACCTCCAAATCAGAGCACCTGGGAAAAAAAGAGGGATCTCTGTTGAGGGCTGTTCCTGCAGCCTCCTCTGGGTTCTGGCATTTTCTTGGAACAGTTTATATGACAGGGAGAAGATGCAACTAGGACCACAAATGGGAAATGTGGTTGGGCTGAAGGATGCAGGTGGTAATTTTCTGCTATGCCAGAAACACTCAACAGGATGAGAAGAAAAATAGCAAAGCCAAGAAAAGGAAACGTGTTCTGAACACAGTTTAAAACTTGTGATTACCTGATGTAAAACAGTAAATAGGCTTGCTGCGTGAGGACTGTGTCACTGTCACAAAGATCCACAGTCTCATCGTTCATGCAGTACCACAGTCCATCACTGGCCTGCAAAGAAAAGCGTCGATATCTGGAGATGAATGGCACGGCTTCTCCACAAAACACAGCCAAAAACTGCTGAACCAGCAGTGTTCAAAACATATGCATTCCAGCCCCTGAGGAAACCTTCTCCCCTCAAATCCTTGGCTGCCAGTAACACGGCCAGGAAAGTCAGTTTTCCCCAGGATACATTTTTCCTTTGTTCAGAAGGAAGTCACGTTTCACCTTAATGTAGCAGAAGTAGTGTCCTGCACAGCAGCTGCCACCTCCATGCACCAGGACGGCGTATAAGGAGTAGAGGAGCGGTTCTCCGGCTGCCTGAGACATGTACGGGCGAAGATCCAGGTACTGGGGATACTCCACAACCTACGGAGAGACCAGGAGGGCTCAGCAATGACCCCGGAACACTTCAGGACACAGCAATATGTCCCGAGTTGGGTGGCAGGAAGCCCATGTGGACCAAAGCAGCTCTGTGGGAGCAGAGGACACACTTGTCTTCCCATGGGAACTGTCCCCAGAAGGGAACGTGAAAACCTCAACATGAGCAGCTTGTGACAGAGCGTCCGGCTTTGGGAAACCCGCTCCAGGAAGAGAACGTTGCACTCCAGTTGTGCACACACCTTGCTGATCTTCTCGCCAGTGAAAGCTTCAAACCTCTTCAGACACACCGTGAGAACCTTGGGCGCGCGATGGACTGTGAACCTCTTGGAGACGGCAGTCATCTTGTCACACCTTGAAAGCCAGGACAGAGCCAAGGGCTGAAACACACCATTTTTTCCCCCAAAGGCCAGACAGCCTTTCCTGTCTCACACATCCTTGTGCTCTTTTAAGGCTATTCAGTACCATAACGCCCTGTTAAAAAACCTGCGTCTCATTACTGTGCCTTAATCCAATGTGAAAAGCTGACTTCTGCTCAATGACACCTTCGCAAAGGATCTAGTATGAATACATCATCAATAATAGCCTTACTTGCTACATTTAAAGCAGTTTTCACCATCCAGGTGCTCAGGTTTCACAAAGTCTTCCAGAGCTGCGGTGACAGATGCGGCTGCCTGGAGGAGTGAGAAGGGAGAGCCCTGAGCTCCGGGAAATTCCCACACCCAAACACTTACGAGGAGTTTACGCAAAAAAACAGCTCGATGACGCTGAGGAGACCCCCTGTGAACCCGCAAGCAGTGCCCAGGAGGCAGAAAGAGGGTGTGATGCTGAACATCTCCCTCATTTCCCAGGGATTCACAGGGTTCTCCAGAGCCACCTCTTTGTGGCACCGCACAGTTCAGCTACGATGGTATGGGTGTCACCAGTGATGGAAACAACACCCCCATGAGCCTGGGAGCCAGACGAGTGTTGAGGGAGGGCAAGGGAAGAAGGAGGTGGGTACGTCACAGTGCAGAGAGGGGCACGTGTGCCTGTCCAGCTGAAACCAGCACCGACAGGGAGACCACTGCCATGGCCTCTGCAGAACACAGTCCATTCCACCTCCCACCCACCACCAACCTCTCTTGTCAGATACATTTTTAAGCCAACTGTTTGGGATCTGGAATGCTACAGGGACCTTGGGACATCTTGAAGCACAATTACAAACTCTCTTACTTTGATATCCAGAGGAACATCCAGGAAGGCCTCATAGGAATCAGAAACCTCTTGGCAGCTCCAGCATGTGACTGGAAGGCAAATGGAAATGCTCAGTGACGGGGGAAGTCGACTGACTGTGCCGGGTTACGCTCTTCACACCCACTGCGCCAGTCACACCATCGGCTGTTATCGCAGGCATGCGAGAACAGGAGGGCACAGACGATTCCAAGGAGAGCAATAGCAGTGGAAAAGTACCTCTGGATCTCAGAAAGCCCCCAAAGATCTGGTGGACGATGGTAGTTGCTTGAGAGGACATGTCCAAGCTGCAAACCAATGGGAAGGTGGAGTTATCTCCTCCCAGAGTCTGGCTTTGTCTGAATGCCCTGGGCATAGTTCTCCTTGAGGGGAGGACATCAAGGACTCCAAGGGGTTTGGGAACGCTGGAAACACAATTTGCTTGCGCTTACTCGCTGTTTCCGCTCAGACAAGCTCTCTGCATGGCGTCCACGGTGCAGCGTAAGAACTCGTGGGCGTCCTCCTGCCTGCCATGCTGGAAATTTTCTCCTATTTCTAAGAAAGAAGAAATTACTAGTTCTCTCCTACAAGAACGGCATCAATCATGTCACAGCACCTGCACTGACTCACCTGTGAGAAAATCGACGACAGCCCAAGGCTCGATGGCACTGGCTGAGGAATGCAGGACCTGTTGAACATGCACTTCCATCCTGCACATCACGCAGAAGCCTTTCTGGCGACCTGGAGAGGGAGGGAGGAACGGGAGAGGGAAGCTCCTGAGGTTTGCAAAATATCCACAGCGATGGGAAACCTAAGGGGGGTCTTGCAGTTCTAAGAATTCTCCATTCCTCCCAAGGTGCCCAAGTCCCAACAAGCCCAGGACATTTTAATGCACAGAAAGCTTTCTTCAGAGGGATGCTGAACTGACGGAAGCTTTCTGTGCAGTAAGCAAAGGAGTTTAACTTGCAGCAACAGGGACCAAGAGCCTGGGATAGAAAGAGGTGCCTTTCTGAAGATGGACACATCCAGATACAACAAGCTGCTTCTAGGCTTGAGTATTCAGAGAACACCAACTCAGGGAGCTGACAAAGAAGGGCCACTTTTCTCCTAGATCAGCTTCCAGATTCTGGGAGCCCTTGGGCCCTGCTCAACAGATGTACAAGGAATGTTCCCAAAAGTACTGACAGGCTCGGCTGTGCTCCCCAGAGAGCAGGTGGTTGGCCAGAGGGGGGGTATAGGTCAGGCACTGCAGGATGGAGTTGAGCCAGCACATGTTGCCCAGGTTGTGCAGTCCCGCTCCAGCTCTCTGGCTGTGCTGCCAGGCCATGCAAATCTTCTCTGGGGGAAAGAGGATCCTCTGCGGCGGAGCCATTCCCTCAGCAACGACTGCCAAGAAACCACATTGGAAGAGAGATGAGTCCATGTTCTTGCACAAAAGCAGATTGAAAAGTTGAGTTCTGGACAGAGCACCCAGGAAAACAAGCTCTAACCTCCCACGCAGAAACACTGGGGGAAGCCTAACACTGCTCTTGAAAGTTCCTGGTCAAGGAAGAGTTTTGGAAAATAGCGTGTTCCTCTGCTCACTTTGCCAAAAGTGCAACAAATCCGCACTCTGACTTCTGTGCCCTGAGCAACCTTCCTTTCCCTCTGGAGTCTTGACCTGGATCAACCCCCGGCACAGTCTCCCCGTGCGTGTCAGGGCTGCAGGGTGCCCAGCAGACGGGCTGCAGTGCTGGAGCCAGGCAGGACGGGGAAAGCGCCCAGTGCAGCGGGTGAGGAACTCACTTGAGATGGGCAGGAAAGGTCCCCGTCCCACAGCACGGCTGCCTCCTGCCCGCCCAGCTGCCTCTCGCTGCCCGTGCCCTGCATCAGGAGTTGGGTCCTCTCTGCCCGCAGAGGCTGTGCTGGGGCCGGCTCCCAGCTCGGAGCAGCCCTGGACTTGAGGCAGCATCATGGCCAACACCTGTGGAATCCCGCTGCGAAACGTGATCCTGGTGTTGAGCAGGGAGCGCTCGCTGGCCCCCGCCCTGCCCAGACAATCAGGGCCCCTCACTCACCCATCTCCAGGTGCTGGGCCATGCACAGCTCCTGGGGCTCTGCTAGAGAGCTGCTCTCCTGGGGAGCCCTGTCCTCCTCCAGGGCCACCATGCGGCAGGTAGGGTGTTTGTCTGCCATTTCGTGGGTTTGGGGAAGGAGGTATAGGTGAGGAATTGGGAAGACTTGGTGAAACACCACGAGTCTGCCAAGGGCAGCCGGGAAAGACGTGGGCTGCACTTGGGGAGTCCTCAGCACAAGTCTGCCGCGGGCAGAGGGGAGTCTGCCAGGGGCAGCTCAAGTGAGGGTATGGTTGGACTCAATGATCTTAAAGGTTCGCTTCCAACCAAAAAGATTCTCTAAATCGCAAACTCAATCAAAGACGTGGGCTACGCTCGGGGGCTCTCGCCAGCTCCGTGCTCACACCCTGTCTCGTCACCATCCTGCCGGACAGTGTGGGCTGGGGCTGCAGCTGCACTTAGCACATGCAGGGCAGTGGGTGTCACAATGTGAGGTCACAAAGGGCCCCACTGTGACCCTGCGCCTGGGGAGCGAGGGGCAGCATGTCCCATTGGGAGGCACAGGCCAGTTCAGCCCTGGGCACCTGGGTGCTCTCAGGTGTCTCCAGGTCCCCCTTTGCCCTCATGTCCCCTCGGGACTGCCCTGTTGCCCTGTGGTATGTTCCAGAGCCCCATGCTCACCTGCTGGTTGATCTGAACAGCAGTGAAGCTGCTCCTTTAGTGGGTTTGTAGAGATTTCTAGGGAATTCCAAGGGTGGGCAGCAGAGGAGATGGGCTTTGTGTGCTGTCTCACCGCTTACAGAAGCTCTCAGTGGCTTGAGGATAAACTGGCCATGTAACCAAGTGACAAACTGTTGGAGCGGGCAGAGCACAAAAGGAGGAATCCAGGTGGTGGGGGGTGAAAAAGGTGGAAAGCCTGAGGTACTAAATGCCTTCTTCGCCTCAGTCTTTAACAGTCAGAACAGTTGTGCTCCAGGTACCCAGCCCCTTGAAGCAGAAGACAGACATGGGGATCAGAGTGAAGCTCCAGTGATCCAACGGGAAATGGTTGGCAACCTGCTACACCACAAGTCTGTGGGGCCAGATGGGATACACTCAAGTGTTCTGAGGGAACTGGCGGAGGGGATCACTGAGCCACTTTCCATTATTTACCTGCAGGAGGACAAGAGACACAGAGAATATTGCTGCTTTCCCTTATTAAATTCATCAGTGGCCACACAGTGTCTTTCTTTCTCATTTAGCTGTTCCTGCAGTAGTAACAGCTCATTATGGGGCCCCTGAATTGCCTTACAGGTCTGGGCTGAGTTTTGATCTGGACTGTTGCTGTGCCTGGCAGCTGCTGTCCTTGCAGACCAGATGAACTCACTTCTGCCACCCTGCCTGGCAGTTTGTTCCATCCGTGTCACAGCTCTGTCTGCAGCACTGACAGCTCCAGCTCCCCCAGTCAGGTCTCTGGCTGAGGACATGGCCTCACATCTGGGCTGAGCCACCCCAGCTGTGGCACCAGCCCAGCTCTGACCTGCCACAAGAAACCTGGTACCAAGTGTCCAAGAGCCCATGTGTGCAAAGGCTTTGCTGCAGAGCACAGACATGACATGGCTAAATATTGCTGAATGTCTCTCTGGACCTGGGAGTATAATCCAGAATAAAATTACTAAATCCATTCAACTGAACATATTCCTCCTTCAGCTTGGAAAAATTAGATCCTTTGCTGTAACCTTCCTGGCATCCTGTCTAATGATGGGACAAGAAGAGATAATTTTCATACCAGTTTATTTTCTAAGAGGAAGAATATAATGCTGGCAAGAAGTGTCTGTGCAGAGGAGAGAGAATCAACATCACTGATTACTTGAAGTTGTTCGAAAGGATGGAGCCCCAGGGACACCTGGAGGAGCCCAGAGGGGACAGAGAAAGGGACATCATGGGCTGCTCCTGTGCTGCTGAGCTGGGCTGGGTTCCTGGGACACAGGGAGCTCATGGCAGCGGCAGCGCTGCAGAGGGACAGCTCTGCCCAGGAGCAGCTCCTCTGCACACGCAGCAGGGCTGAGGGCTCTGCCTGCAGCACCGAGGGCACAGGAGACAGGCACAGAGAGGCAGTGGCGTGCGCCTGTTGTCCCAGCTGTCCATGGGAGGCAGAGTCTGTCGAATCGCTTGAGCCCGGGGTTCGAGTCCTGCAGAGCGGCGCTGAGGCTGCCGGAGCTGTGTTCGGTGTTGAAACCCCGGAGGGGTGGGGCCGGGGGCACCAGTGTAGTAATTGAGGATAGGTGGGAGGATGAGAGCAGTCTAGGCTCAGGGCTCAACCTGAACAAAAACGTAAAACATGATAATTTGTGATGTCTTGTCTAAGTACTTCTCCAAGTTTCATTTGTTTTGATACTGTTTTAAGGATAAAACCTTTCTGAAGCGTCTTTCCAGACACTACTTTTTTTGTTAAGTTTTATTTCAAGGGCTACAGCACTCACAGTATCCAGTTATTTACTGGCTGAACTTACAAGGAGTCCCCTGTAAACCTTAATTATTTGTTACAGGTCGAGTCATGTTTTGTCTTTAACCCAACACCTGCCAGTGAACCCAGTCAGACAAAATAGTGGGTTCTGCTTTGAGTCTCCCCAGGTTGCACGACTCTTTCACTGCTGATGCACATTCTGGGCACAGATCCCAAAAACGGAGCCCTCTTTCTTAAACGTGAGGGCTTGTGACACTACAAATAACAGGAACTTTTTTACCTTCAGCGAACATTTGGATGAAGTCTCTTGTGTCCTTCTTCCTCTATTATTTCAATAGTGCTGAATTTAGCCCTGAACCTTAGAACAACATACTTGAAATGCCAGACTTTTACAGGCAGGAATAGCTAAGAAAATAGCTAAGAAAAGCCAGAAAAAAGCGTTCGGGGATTGTAATTGAACTGTCAGACGTGCTAAGAGGAAGAGGTTTATGTGACGAATGGAAGTGGAATTCCCATCCCCTAATGCTTGAGCTTTATATTCTGCACAGACTTGGAAGTGTCTCCAAGCCTGGTCCTCCCTCTCCAGCTTCTGCTTCCTATTATCCTGATTTTTCCACCTCTCTTCTCCTCAGTTCACTGGCAGATCACCTAGGGTTTCAAAGCTTTTGCAAACCACAGTTGCCAGATCTCAGCACAGAATGGTGCTTGGACATCTGGATATGAGGCCAAATGCTGTGTGAATCGCTCAGGTGAACCAGTGGGGAAGAAAATAAAAAACCTGCATTTTTCACTGGCCGATTTCTCACCTTTCGCTGTTTTGCCCTTCTCAGTAGGTTAAATTAGCCCATGCTGAGCTCTTTGTTACTGTAAGAGAAATGATACAGTCTCCCGCAGCATCCTCACAGCTAACCTAAGGGAGTGTGGTCTGGATGAGTGGGTAGTGAGGTGGACTGTGAACTAGATGAAGGGAAGAAGCCAGAGAGTCGTGGTCAGTGGGGCAGAGTCCAGCTGAGGCCTGTATCCAGTGCAGTCCCTCAGGGGTCAGCACTGGGGCCTATATTGTTCAATATATTCATCAATGACTTGGATGAGGGAACAGAGTGACTGTCAGCAAGTTTGCTGATGACACCAAGCTGGGAGGAGTGGCTGACACTGGAAGCTGTGCTGCCATCAGAGACCTGGACAGGCTGGAGAGTTGGGCAGGGAGAAATTTAATGAAATAGAACAAGGGAAAGTGTAGAGTCTTGAATCTGGGCAGAAACAACCCCAGGTTCCAGTGTAAGTTGGGGAATGACCTATTACAGAGCAGTGCAGGGGAAAGGGACCTGGGGGTCCTGGGGACAGCAGGGTGACCATGAGCCAGCACTGGGCCCTTGTGGCCAGGAAGTCAATGGTACCTGGGGTGGGTTAGAAGGGGGTGGTCAGTAGGTCAGAGAGGTTCTCCTGCCCCTCTGCTCTGCCCTGGGGAGACCACACCTGGAATCTTGTGTCCAGTTGTGGCCCCTCAGTTCCAGCAGGACAGGGAACTGCTGGAGAGAGTCCAGCGCAGCCACCAAGATGCTGAAGGGAGTGGAGCATCTCCCGTGTGAGGAAAAGCTGAGGGAGCTGGGGCTCTGGAGCTGGACAAGAGGACACTGAGGGGTGACCTCATTAATGTTTATAAATATATAAAGGGTGAGTGTCAGGAGGATGGAGCCAGGCTCTTCTGGGTGACAACCAATGATAGGACAAGGGGTAATGGGTTCAAACTGGAACACAAAAGTTCCACTTAAATATGAGAAGAAACTTGTTTGGGGTGAGAGTGGCAGAGCCTGGCCCAGGCTGTCCAGGGGGGTTGTGGAGTCTCCTTGTCTGCAGACATTCCAACCCGCCTGGACACCTTCCTGTGTAACCTCATCTGGGTGTTCCTGCTCCATGGGAGGATTGCACTGGATGAGCTCTCCAGGGCCCTTCCAGCCCCTCACATTCTGGGATTCTGTGGTTTTCTTGAATGTAAGAAAGATTGAATAGTAAAAAAACCCAAAAATACTCCATAATAATAGATGATTTTTTCAAAGCCATTTATGATGACTGATACGCATGAGGAAGAAATCTTAGATATAAATAGGAACAAAATAATTAACTTAAATCAGGCAGATAATTTCTTATATATTTTTAAAATTACAGTGTTAGCAAGAACCATACTCCAGGAGATTTCAAGCTAGTTTCTAACAGCTTGTTTTGCTGGTCAAATGCTGAGGACTACAAGTTTCTGGGACTTCTAGGACAATATACCTGGGACTCCAGAGCTTCCAGTGCCTTGGAAGCCTAAACTGTATTAATGGTCTTTAGTCTTTGCTTTCACAGGAGGGATAAAAAAAGCAATAAAGAAAAATAAGTAGGTATAAAATTATACAGAGAAATTTCCATAAGATAATATAGTGAGAAGACTGAAACATAGTGGCCCATGTTGTTCTAAAACAACAGCAAATGGGTTCTCTTTTTAGGAAAGCATTGCTTAAGCATTTTATTTTTTCCCCTTTTCCCAACTGTTTAGCTCTACAATAATAGCAGCAGTAGAGAAAAACAAGGAAATTAGCTTTTTTGCTTTATTATGCAATAGAACTGGTTTATTGACAAGACTGTTGTTGCAGTCACTGACTCAAACTGAATCTTGTGAAGATCCTGCTCTTTGCTGTTTCAAAACAGAATCTTGGCACTTCTTCATTCTTTGTTCATGGTCAACTGCATTTCTATTGTTGGTGGTTACTCTGTGAGCACCTCTATTAATGTATATGGTACTACTTGTAATTAATACTGACATATAGTAAAGGTGATAGGGTCAAATTTCTAGCAGCACTTCGCACTGATGTGGAGTTGTCTTTCAAAAGATTGTTGGGACAATCTGTCCAAACGTAAACATCTGAGATCTATTCTGAAAATATAGCATGGTATTCAGTGGGAACATGTGGAAAGAATTATATCTTGCCAAGAATAATCGGCTATGCAAAAATAGGATGGCAAATAACCAGCTGTTTACCAGTTCTTCACAAAAATTTCTGCATATTGTGGATGATAAACTGAGCTTGAGATAACAACTTTGTGCTATGACACAATAGGCAGATGTAGTATTGGCCTATATATGGAGAAACTTAGTCTTAAGGACACATAAAATCCTGCTGTAGTCCTGTACTGAGATGAAATGCTATTAAAGGTACTTGACCCCATAAGTTAAGAAATACATCAACAAAATGGTGGTGGTCTTAAATATAAAATGTGCTCAGACAGACTGAAAGATCTAGGGCTCTTTAGTTAATAAAAGACCAGAAGGGAAAGTTGCAGCAATTTACAAGTAGGCAAAGAAATGTTGCAGCAAACAAGAGAAAAATCTGTTTCCCACATCCATATGGGCTATGCCAAGATGTAATGTGTGTAAACCGAACCACAGAAGATTAAGTGTAACAGTAAGGAATGGCTGCATGTTCTTTATCAGGCTGGACAGAGATCAGGCACTAATGATGCAGCGTGTAGTAGGGATAAAATCTTTTTTTTTTATGAAGAGAAAAGCTTTTTAGTTCTCTGCCACAGTGCAGTTTCCTTTAGTAAAAGGTTCACATGGACAGTGAGTCATTTCTGGTGGTACTTCAAAAATACTTTCAAATTTTCACTCACGTTAAACCATCGCGTAGCTGCATCCATGACACCATCACAGCCCAACACTTGCTGCGGTTTTAGGTAGCAAGGTGGCATCTGTTACACACACAGTTGTTTTTTGGCTGAGATGCAAACCCTATCTGTGCAGTAAAGCTTAAAAATACTCCAGACAGGTGCTACACAACCCTCCATTGCCATAAAGCACATCAGATTGGGCCACTCTCTTTAAACGCTTTTTCCACTGAATTTTAATATGTGTTGAGTCCGTGTTTTCATTATGTTGTGTGATGTGCTGTTAATGTATCTAGAAAACTGCATGAAGTGGAGTGAAGGCTATGGGATTAACTCATGTCCCTTTGGCACCATGCATTTTTTGTATAATCTTGTAGAAATCTCTAAAAAATCTGCTCTAGAAACAGAAATTTATCTGGTAGGAACATGGCTTGAATTTCCTCAGGAACCAGTGACTATCATCTCAAACATTACCCATTTTAAGATGAGCATACCATTTCCTACTGGTTTTCTTCAAAGCAGTTCATAACAACGTAAACAATGTTTTCAAAAACAGCACATACAAACAAAACTGTTGACATTTTTTTTTTCCCTGTGAGGGGAGAAGAAAACAAAACATGGTATAAACATTAATCTTGGTGCTCAGTGCATTTCTGGAAAATGGCTGCTGTTGGCAATGTAAAACAAAAAAAGAATGGAACTATATAATGTGTTCGGGGTGAGAATTTGACAGGTTCAGGAGGCTTTGACACTGCAAAAGCTGACAGGGTCATCTGCTCTGAGGGAATGCCTACCACTGGTTCAGTCTCAAACAGTTGATAAAAACAGCATTTTCCTGCATGCAGTTTTAAAGTAAATGAACGTTATTTTTCTTTTGCTTTAAAAACCTCTGCTTTAAAGCTCGGCTGCTCATCCTCCTCCTCTACTCAGCCCCAGCGAGACCACACCTGGAATATTGTGTCCAGTTGTGGCCCCTCAGTTCCAGCAGGACAGGGAACTGCTGCAGAGAGTCCAGCGCAGCCACCAAGATGCTGCAGGGAGTGGAGCATCTCCCGTGTGAGGAAAGGCTGAGGGAGCTGGGGCTCTGGAGCTGGACAAGAGGACACTGAGGGGTGACTCATTCATGGGGATCAATATGGAAAGGGGCAGTGTCAGGAGGATGGAGCCAGGCTCTGCTGGTGACAACCAGTGACAGGACAAGGGGCAATGGGTGCAAACTGGAACACAGGAGGTTCCACTGAAAAAGGAGAAGAAACTTGTTGGGGGTGAGGGTGGCAGAGCCATTTATTAGTTGTACCTCCTTTTCTGTCATGTATATGTTCTTCCTAGTCCTCCGGATTTATCCTGGGTATATACTCTTGAGTAGAGTCACATCTGGTCTGGTCATTTGCAGGTTTTCAGGAAAACATCATGGTCCCAGGACCGCTAGCCCTGCAAAACTCTGCTTTTAGTAATAGTTGTCAATTCTCTTGGCAGTAGTCTGCAATCTTCCCAGAGAGCTTGTCATACTCTTTTCTTATTCCTGGGATATTACTATAGAAGAATAGGATTAAAACAAAGTTGTAGTGGAGAATAAACACAAATAAATAGAATTTGCCAAATCCAAATTTAAGCAATATGCACACTTCTCATCACCCTGTCTGGGACACCAAATAAATGAGGTTTCCCTTTCATGTTCATTTTTACTGCTCCAGAATTGCTCTGTTACTAGTTATGTTGTTCTACGTGGTGACTAATGTAGCTTGCTTAGGTCAGAGAATTTTCCTCAAGCAGAAGACTAGAAGAAAAGGCAATGGGACAATCAATAATTAATTATCTCTTAGATCAGGCAGCTCTTCCTCCTCAAAAGTGAGTGCTGGAAAATAGTGTGAATACTGTTTTATGAAGTATGTCAACTCTGCCTCTAGCTAAACCCTTCCAAAGCTGTACATCGAGTTTGCCAGACAAGAGACTTCAGTTTGAACTGGTTCAGTTTGCCAGCCATTCAGCAAACATGCTCTGTTGACTGATTATTCTGCTATATATATAGAAGCCAACTTCTCAAAAATTAGCCTTGACAGAAGCCAAGTCTGAAGCGTGCATTGGGTGAACAAATATTTAAGTTTGCAACAGGAAAGACTGCTTATGAAAGAAGTCAGGTGGTAGAAAAGCAGGATGATTGGACTTGGCTGAAGTAACTGGAGGGTGAAATACACATACATAAGAGATTGTTGCTTTCTCTTGACAGTCCTAATATGTGAATACAGAAATTGGAGGTGAGAAAGACAGCAATCCAGTACACATTATTTTATTTTCCAACTGTTTGCTAACCTTTCATAGTTTCACAAAAAGAATTGGAAAATATAACAGAAAAATTTGAATTGAAAGATCACCTGCATTACTTTTCTGATAATACCTTTGTGAATGGATGACTTCAATTTATTGAACAAAATGTGGTGGCATAATTTTTGTGCCCTACACATAAACATGCAGTAAAACTTACCTGGTTCAGATATCATCATTGTGAATGTGCCAGAAATAATTTAAAGATTCAAACTTTATGTTGCCAAAATAAAACTTCATAAAGAATGCCTTAGATATTTAGCCATAAAAAATTAACTATCATTTTGCATGTTTCTTCATATGTATTTCTTTGATGTATTTACTGTCACACAATTCCAGATCATGACAGAACATATTTGATGGTCCAGCGATAAATTCTACCATCTGATCTTCTCAAGAAACAAACTGTACAAAACGCAAGTGCAGGACATTCCAACCATGCTTCTGTGCTCAGGAAATGATGCTGAGGACAGGGCTTTCAATTCCGAGTGAGAATGTATATCTAAACGTGTAGTTACATGTCTTCCTTTTCCTGTGATCTATATGCTAAAATCTTTATCTTGCATCATAAGATACATATCACATGTGTGAGAAAACTGAAGGAACAGTGAGTTGCAAGGGTGTGTTTATCTTGAGATGACAACATGCATCTAGAAATCAGGACCCAGATGTTGGCTGCTGCTGAACTAAGAGTTATGTAAAGTACTCACAGTATTAATCACGGTCATGTATTGGATATAATATTTTAGTCTTTGTAGTGCTCCAGGGTCTTTTTAATATTTTTTGTAATTAGGAGAAAAATAAATCTTTAGCTCTGTGATTTTTACATACACAGTTAAGACAAAATGCACAAGGATAATTACAAGCTGAAATAAAGAACAAAGATCTGAGATGGATAATAACGTAATGCATCATCTGCACTCATGTAATTTACATTGTTTGCACTGTTTCACATGCCCAAATTAGCTTTTTCCTTTAAAGAAATCTGCAGAAGCAAGTTAATTTGCATGAGTTATGTCTGTACAGTTGTGAATTTAGCACTCATTCAATATTTTGCATAATACTCCTGAATAGTTTTATTATATGGAGATAAGCAAATTCAAACCTTTTTTTAATTTTTTTTTTCTGTAATTCTGGGATTTCCCTATATAACAGTAATAGCATGAGCTAAAATAAGATGGCTGGTCTTTCATTTGATTATACCATAAGGTGTCTTAAAGATGTATGACAAAGTTTGCCAAAAAACTGAGATTTAGTGGAAAGGTTAGAGAGGTCAGTCTTCTATGTATATATTCTTTATGATTAATGGGAGGTGTGCTTCTTTTTTGGGAGGTATTCTTTAGTTTCAAACTCTTCCTTGTCACAAGGAGCAGCAGATCAAAAAATAAAAAAGAAGCAAAACCAATATTTTAACAGCTTTGCTGCTTCTTGTCTTTAAAAATTATGAATAGTTTTGTCCAGTTGGATTTCATGGACATGTGCCTACCAGCTTCCTGATCTTCAGTATCAGCTACTGTTAAATTCTGCACATATTTAACATTCCCAATCTGGAATGAGAGGATTTGTCATGAGTCACTGATTACACGTTGGTGGTGGTGGTGGTATTTTGTCCTTTGAACTCTGAGGAAATCTCTTAGCTACATTGTTTTGGCAACAAAGTCATGTTATCAAACTCCCTTTCTACAACAGTTGTCAAAGGCAATTGAAAATGGAGGCAGCAGGATTTGGAACATGGTTATTCAAGTTTATCAGGGGAAAAAAAAAAGGTCTTGTGGTATTTTCATAGTTATGTTGCTAAGTTTAACCCATCATTTCTTAAGCAATAGCCTGTAAATGTTTTACTAATTTAAGTCTCCCACAAACTGGTGAAATTCTGTGAAGGAATACATTCTCCCCAATCACCTAGAAAAAAATGTTTGTTAAGATCTTTCAGTTTTTGCAGCAGATCTTTATGCCTAGCCAAGAATAATTAAAAGCAATTAAAGTGTATTATCAGTTTAACAACCTAAGGGAAAGGCACATAGTAAATATTTATAGGTAAACTCAGAGATCTTTGAATCCATATTATTCAATTGCTTCTCTTATTGACTTTCTTATTTTTAGGAAAAAAAAAAAAAATAAACACTTCAGGCAATAAAAAAAAGACGTAATATGGTCCAACACAGTGGTGAGAATACAAGCATTTGGATAAATTATTAAAGCATAGTGCATTATTTTCCATAGTTAAATTGTCTAGGTGTTTACTACGAAGGCACACTTAGCATTACACTTCAGAGTTTTAATAGTATTTAATAATTTCCAGTTTTATTAATTTCTGTTTGATCTAATGTTTTTCATTGCTCAGAGTCGTTGTCATTGTCCTGGAGAATTTTATCTATGATATCAGATATGGAAGACTGAAGAAAACCTTCAGGTAGTCTGCTTGACAGTTTTGTAATGAAACAGTCCGAATACATAAAGTTAAGGAATAGTTCTAACTCTACTGACAAAAAATGGAAGATTTTCAATTCCAGAATATGGAGTTTATTTTCTTTTGAATTACATTTCTATTCTAGGAGGAAGGTAATATATTACACTCCAAAGTAAATAATCTAATTTGAACTGAAAAGTTATGCTTTTGTCTGGCTAGCAGTAGCAAAAACATCATCAAAACCCACCTGCTTGACTGAACGCGGTGTTCTGAAGGGACTAATCCTGATGTCCTAAAGAGAGCTCCAGTGCTGGCAATCTATAAAAGCAGTGTGTTGTTTTGAGTTCATTTCAGTTATTTTTCCTAGTGGTGCTACGGATTTTCTCAGAGCAATGATCTGATGTAATTTCATAGGTCTTATGAGTTATTTCTGTTTTGGTGCCTTTGTTCAAGTGAGTTGTTGGTTCATTCACAGAGTAGGTTTTCTCTCTGCCCAAGTGCTCATCCATTGTTTTTCCCTAACTGTAAAGTAGAAAATATATAGCAAGAAAGCATTTTTAAAGAATATTTTACTATGAACCACAGGCTGTTGTTGACTGAAATCGTGCAGGAGGATTTTCATTGCTGCTTCCTTCCCTGGTAAAAGATGTCGTGGCAAGCACCATCAGATTATTGTTTCATAATTGACAGGCACTACACAGGGATAAGAGAAGTCAGCAATGTGAACTGTCCCATCGTTAGCTGAAATTACCATGACAGATATATATAATTCCACCTCAATCTTCAACTTGCCATTAGGTGAACCATCAAAGGCGTGATGGTGGATCAGCATGGAGAACACTGCAAGGCTCCTCGTTGCCTTCTTGTTCCTCTTTGCAGCTTCTTCCATTTATTTCTTCTTCATCCCTCCTCACCATCCCATCCTTGGACTACCAAGAAGCCACAGAGTTGTTAGTGCTGTCAGGTGCAGGGGCAGAGTTTGGCAGGTACCTCCTTCCCATGCACCAAAATTGGTGTATCCTGCATATGAAGTGAGTTAGTGTTCAGGGTACTTTTGACACTAGAAAATTATTTTTCCTTGACTCTTCTTTCTCTGCAGTGTCTAAACCAACACTACTCACTGGCAGAATCCATTCCAGGCCCCAGCTATGAATAAATTTTAAGCATTCTCATCCAGTGTTATAAAAGTTAGTTCTCACTATTTTTCCAGTCCTTTTGGGCACATAGATGTGACAACTGTTGAAGAGGGTGGCTGGACCACAGTCCTGTGGTGGTAAACTTCTCTGTGGACCTCGATGAGCTGCTGCAACCTGCAGGTTGTAGTAGATGAAGGTGTAGACAGGAGCCCCACTATTAGATTATTTCTCTTCATAGGTCAGTACACGGTAGCTTAACAGAAGATGAACTTAAAACTCTTCACCGTAGTCTTCCATTGTAAGGTTTATTTCAAAAACATAATTCTGTGTGTTTATTTTGTTACAGATTTAAAGGTGAAAGTATAGCTGTTTGAAAATGTTCTAGGTCTTCTTGTTTCCTTCCATTTCTTGTTCTTGCTTCTGCTATAAAGAAACCAAACAATAAACACAAGGCAAGCAGCCAAGCACTCTGGCATTTTATTACCTGAATCTTACACTGCCTCTTTGGAGTTCCTTGCCACTAGATACTCTGAATTATCCAAGTTCACCATAATTAGTGCAAGATGAGTTTGTGAAAGAGAAGTCCCCTCAAGATTACTGAATAGAAACTGTGTTTGGTTCAGGAAGCTCCCGAATTGTAAATGGGGAAAATGCTGGGAGAAATATCACATCTGGGCAGCTTTTTTGGTCCTTGTTGGAGGCAAGGCCAGATAAACTTTTGTTCATATCCAGTACAGCTCCTATTAAGTTCCCATTGAGGCAAGCCAGTTTTTCCAGCACTTTAATACTTTCCCTGGTTCATGAATTTTGTAATCTAATCCAAACCCATCATGAAAATATTGCAGCCTGTTTTTCACATTCTCACCAGCATTATTTTTATGTAAATTGCTGAACAAAATCTTGAGTTTATTCTAAGGACTCCCCTTCTGTAGTAAAACCACAGTTTTACCACCCATAAAAACCAATTCCAGTGTACTGCAGCCCTCAGAACAGTAAGAATTGCAGAAAAATAAATTTTACACATAAGTTAATAAGGAAAATATTATTTTCTCAGCAATGGGTAAGAAACAAGAAACAGTGGACACATTTAGTTGTTTGGTAAATTGAATGTATGTAATTTCACCTCATCAAATAACGAGCTGGACTATGGTAAGTTTTCGAGCTCTAAAAACCTGCAACTAGTTCTGCATAAGCTGCGTTTATCTGCATTGAGCTGTCAACTCAGACAATTTTTCTCAAGCTTGTAGTTAAGCAAAAGGGGAGATATTTCAGTGAGAGGCATGAACAGTCAGGATGGTGATGTATGCATGCATACATATATATATTATATATATTTAAGGAGTGGGTGGACTGACCGTTGCTTAAATATAACCTTTCTTCATTCCTAGTACTAAAAAAAGGTGTGATAATGGTGTCAAAAAAAAGTGTGGATCAGCATGATTTGAATATATAATGCCCAACAGAGCTGCTTGATGATGTTTCCCCTACATCACACTGATGCTGAGTTGGCTGCTCCACAGCGGTCTTTTATGTGCCAAGGTTTGCTCAAATAGTCTTAGGGTGACTCCTTGCACTTGGGTTTAGAGCAAAATTCTTGTCGGTGAAGGTTCACCTGCTCAAAAATACCCTTTGAGTTTGTTTGGGAGGGAGCCGTTGGTTTTCTTTCCATTGAAGGAAACCACCTATAGCTAGACTGCCTATTTTGGTTCATTTCAAACCTATTTATTGGCATCCTTTTACTTTATGCAGGCCTGGTTTTACAAATGGAAGAGACATTGTTGCTGATTTTCTGATATATGTTTTATTAATTGTGCTTTTTTTTTTATTAACTACAACAAATTGTCTGATCAAAATGGGTTAAGAGAACTCAAATAGTTGAGACTTTAAGTGCTGACAGAGTTTCAACTCTGTATTAACCCCTTACAATACTGATAATGAAATGATTGTTACTGACAGAGTAAAAGCTGAATTGTAAATTATATATACATTCAGCATCTGGCAAAAAGCAGGTATCTTCAGGCCATCTTTAATGTTATAATGCATACATAAATTGACTTCTTTGTACTGAGTAGTATTAATTACATAAACTCTTACCTGAATTACTGAAGGTACTCTCCATGGAGTTCTTGTTAGCTTCAGTGAGCTTGATTCTGTATCACACGTGCTAACTTTATTCCAATGAAATGGCTCTGAATTTATCAATTTTCCTCCTCACCTACACTTGAAGATAACAAAGCCAGAGCATTGTACATCAAAATTATATGATCTTGATATATTGCTCCATTTCCTTTACCTTTGTGTACACAGCTATTTCAGTGAGCTCTGGTTTCAACAATCTGGAGGTGCTGGGTTCTGATTAGTATTGTGTTATTTTTCCTCAGGTAATATTTACATCAGCAGAAATCATGGTGTTAATTTTTGGCATGTTCTACTGCTTGCAATTTGTCCTACACAATTTGCTTTCTTCCCTCTCCTGCCACCCACCTGAGCTGAACCACATTGCAAAGTAATGCAAAAGCCAAATCATTATTCAACATCCTGAGATAATTCTTTTAATTCTTAGCTTTGGTTTATGTACAGTATTAGAATTGTGTGCATTGTCAATAGTTAATTGCCTGTCCATTCCTTCAGTTGAACTTCACAAGCAGCTAAATTTTATTGCATTAATTTGCAATCTAAGCAATAAGATTGTGTCATTCCATTAATATATGTGAACAAATAATTAGTTACTCCACAGGTAATAGCTGAATTTACCTTTAGAATTACATTTACAAAGAGCAACATTTCTTGATGTATGTTTTCTTTTTTTTTTTATTTTGGTAATTTTTTTATTATTATAACCTCAGTACTTTGAGATTACAAGTTCTTTGCTGATTTTTGTCAACATTTTTAAGTACATATCTAGAAAGTATCTGGATTCATTAGTGTACACACTGTGGTTTTAAAAGAAATATTTGATGCTCTGCACCTTACTGGACCACCTGGTACTTTAGAACGCTTTGCACTTTTAATTATTGTAAAAGCATTTTGATGTTGGTCATGTATGTTAGTAGCTGTTAGAGAAAAGCTTGTTTCATCATCTGTCAAGGCCACAAGGAGTTTTTTGATAGTGCCCAAGGGACTTTGGGACAGATGCTTTGCATGTAAGGAATACTAGTGACCCTGGAGTGAGGTTTGAGAAATACGTTGCATTTCCATTCTACTCATCCAGTGAAATCAAGTTCCTCCCCGACAAATAACAGAGGTGCAGAGCCTTAATCTGATGCTGCTTTGAAAAACCTAAATATATTATTAGCGTTATGTTCTGGATCAGGGATTCTCGGGAAGTCTCAGACCATTAATGGTTTTTGGCCAGACCGCACCTCCCTGTGGGAGAAGTGATTCAGCTGCTTAATGAGCATCAGCTGTCATTTGAGAAAACCACGGTTATCCGTTCTGGCCTCCATCTATCTCTTCATAAGTAGTAGATCTTCCACAGGTCCTGTGTTGTATGTAATGATCACGTACAGATACTTTAGATCTCCCGTGACATGAAATACGTGACTCTAATGCCGTTCCAATGCACTGATACACACCACAATGCCTCCTCATGTCCTACTGGAGGTTCCCAGCTGCTCACAGTGCTGCATCCTCCATCCATGGAGACCACAGAAACAGCACCATTTACAAATGACCAAACCACAAAGGATTTACATCGTGTCGTCAGACATCAATGGGAAAACAGGAGTACCGTAGCAATGATTAAAACTGAGCTTTCAAACACATTTCCTTAGGGAAGCTGATTTTCTTAATGCTGTTATGTCCTTTTTATTCCAGTAAAACCGAGTAAGTTGATGGGTGTTTTTGTTTGCCTTTGTTTATTTGTTCGGTTTTTTCTCCATAGAAAAATCATGACTTTGTTAACTGCTCCAAAGAGCTAAGCTTATTTTAATATTTTGGTTTTATTTCCTCTAGTCCTAGGCTACCACTACGCTAATATTAATTTATATGCGTAACGCAGTATCTCACTATAATTCATTAAGGAAATACATGTCTTTCTTAAACATTATGTCATACTATCAAGCAGCGGTTGCAAAACAGCCCAGGCTGAGGTTTGCACCCCAGGTTTTACTGAGCGATACTGGGCTTTAATAAACTTTAGGAACACAGTATCTTCTCACATTGTGCTTCGCTTCAAGTCATTTCCTTGTTTATAAAAATATACACACACATTTCTGCCAAATAAATAGTTACAGCCCTGAAGCATCTACTGCCTGACTTTGGCTTTTTCCTGCATTCAGGATGTACTCGTCATTTGTACAGTACTAAACAAATGCCCAAAGTGCCCCCAAACTGCTGTTTCGGGAATGCCGTCTGCCAAAAGTGCGTCCCCACTCTTTGCTGATGCCACGTAATTAATTAAAAGAGGGGCAGTGCGAGGCTGAGCTCCTCAAATACGGACTTTGGAGCATTCCCATGAATACGGTCAACACGGTGGGGTCAGCAACAGGAGCACGTGGGGGTGAAAGGTAATTTCCGCTGCCCTTTCTGCAAACTTTGTCCATGCGGACGTGGCTTCCTGCCAGCATTCCTTTCATGTTGTAAATACAGTGGGGAATTCAAAATGTCGTTGTATTTATGTGTGCTTAAGGATGGATCCTGCACGTATTTTTGAAGGTGAGTGGAGTTAACTGGTGCAAAGTCTGTCGTTGTGGGGCTACTTGGCTGAGTGGAGGTTGTCACTTTAAAGTTTTGTAGGGCCAGATGCCTTCTCATGTTCAGCTTGCACTAAAATTAACAAAAAAATCAGAGAATAAGCTATTCTTGTAATTTCCATGTAATTCTGTAAATTGCCAGAGCCATGGCAGTTTTTGTATTGATAATGGTTTGGAGGGTTTTTTTCCTTTCCCTTTTCCTCTCAATTCTTGAAAAAGTGTTTCGTCCCGACATTTCCAGCACTTGCCAGGAGCCCTCCCGTGCTCCCCCCGAGGTCAGTGTGTTTTCTGACCCCACGTGTGCTCGTCCCACCTGCAAACCACACACGCCTAGTTTGCCGAGCTGGGCTGTGCCCCCCTGGCCCCTCCATCTCCATGTCTTGTATCTGACCATGCCCTTCTGGTGGTCTCCTGGTCCTCTTTGGGTTCCCTAAAGCCCTGGGAACCCCAACTTCTGGGGCAGGTGAAGGGCTGCCCATTGCTGCAGAACAAACTCCAAGGTTGGCCAGAAACAGCGACACTGGGTCCTGCAATGGTGATGCTTAAAAATAAGTAGTGTTTTTTCCACAGGGCTCAGACAGCTGAAATTCTGTGTTTGTGGTTTTCAGAGATCCCCTTGGTCTTGTACCTCTTTGCCCTGATTTCTGTCACCTGGCTGTGGTGAGGACTGCACCTGGCTTACCGGCACCTCTGGAGAGGTCTGGTCTTCTTCATCATCTTCAACAGCCTGCAGGTAAGAGATGGCACCTTTTCCTTCGGTGCTTTCGCAGTGCTCCCCCAATCATATATTGGGCATCTCAGCTTCAGCAGAAGCATTAATTTTGTGTTCTGTTTATTTCTGAAATAAATGCAAATTAAACCAAGGGATGCATTGTTTTGAAACAATAGCAGTACAATTGCATAGACTTAATTTCATAGCTAATACACTGGGAAAGTCGCTTGCTTTTGTATGTGATATATTACTGGGATAGTTATAGCAGTAAAACTGAAATATCTGCAGCCTTTGCAAAAATATTGTGTATCTCAATTTTCTGTATCTGTTAACTCTACTTAAAAGAAAAAAACATATATATAACCATAATATTGATTTGTTGTTGTTGTTGTTATTAGAGGTGACCCTCAAAGCTTAGGTTTTCTCTTGCAGTATACATATTTGTGGCAGAATGCAACGCTCCCCCCGCCTCTCTCCCCCTCTTCTGCCCCCACTCTCCCCCTCCCTCCTTCAGTATGGAGGAGTGGGCACATCCCCCTCTCTCCTGGCTGCCGTGGGCCTAACAGCCTCTTTGTCTGGCCCCAGAGCACCCATACCAGAGTCGTTAGTGGCAAAAGCCACTGGGCGCCCACGCCCAGGGTGGGGGATGTTTTTGGGGGGCTTCTGGGAATAGGAGGAATGACTGCAGTCAGGTCAAGGTCTCTTATAAAACGGGACTCTCGTCGAAAACTTCCCTTTGGCCTTGGAGTTTTCTCGGAGAATGAGCTTGGCCGCTGCCGCCAGAAGCCACGGCCCCGCAGCTCCCCGAGATGGAGACTGCACTCGCCTCGCCGCCACGGCCGTGAGTAAAACTTCTCGCAGGATTGCGAGCATATTTATACTTTCTGTGCACGTTTGCACACGTACTTTAAATTATTTCCTCGCACGACCACGAGTGTGTTTTCCTCCCGTGCTTCCACGTAAGCACATGTAATATTCCGTGCACACTTGCACATGTAAGTAAATTAACTCTCGCACAATTGCGAGTGTATTACAAATTTACCCTCGCGGAGTCGCGAGTGTACACTTTCCGTACTCACTACAAGTACACGTATCTCTTTAAAATAATTCTGCGATAGGCTTGGGCAAGTGTGTGCTTCTCTGGGACTCAGGGGCGACTCCGGCATTGTTTTGAGTGAAGCCACGTGCATGCACTCTGTGGACCGCCTGCTGTAGTGGTTGCTGCCCCTAAATAAGTTTCCTCAGCTGATATTCGAAGCTGTATTTAAGTCACTTTTGGAATATTAAAACCCTGTTCTCACCGGTTTAATAAAAGTTGTTTTGGACCCTGCTGTCCCTTAAAATAACCTCGGGGTAATATTCCGTGACAGTATTGATAAAGCAAAGCTCTTTTCGTCGGAAAAAAAATCAAATACAGATTAGATGTTGATTATGAGTTTTAAAAAAAGCAAATAGCCTTTTGCAGAATTTTAAATGTGCAAGTGCTTCAGCTGGACTCAGTGCTGCACGACACTGAATTCAATGCTATACTGCACATTATGGAACTGTTTATAGAACAGAGGATAGTATATCACAGATGACAAAATTATGTCTGGAAACAGGGAAATGATGAGGAAATAAAAATAGATGTATCCAAATTCGTGTGCAAGTTCCTCTGCCGTTTTTACAAGAGAAATGGGTGTGTTACCATGTTTGATTTACCTGTATTAAAAATTCTTACACCTCATCAAATAAAAATGAATTAAAAAGATATAGTTTCACATAACAGATTTATTTTAGATTTGAATTCAAAAGGTGGGAGTTTCCTTAAGGAGAAATCTAAACATTTCCAAAATGTACATGTCAGAAGTATTTTTTTTAAATGGAGAAAAAAAAAAAAAAGTAGCTTATTCTCCTTGCAATACATTTAATTATTCATTACATATTGCCATATAACTATTCTGTGTATATTAATGTTGCCAGTTTCAAGACGCCAATTCACGCAATAGGGTCAAGAAGTAAAACAGAATGTTGAAAGCAAGTCGTGTAACATATGAGACCCACAAGGTCTGCGGGGATTTATTGTGTCAGTGGTTCAATATGATAGCAGGTGGTGTGAAAAACACAGATATAAAAGTGTGCCTAGAATTTTGTTTAAGTCATGACTGCTGCTTGCGATGCACCACTCCAAAGTTAGGATTTTGTTTAGATACAGTTAAAAGTGAGATGAAATATTTTCTCAATTTATGTGAGGTTTTTCAGTTACTTAAATTTACTGCTCTTTATATAGTTTTATTTCCATTCATACACTCAAAAATCATCAAGTTTTAGGAAGTTCATTTTCTTTCTTTTTCTTTCTCTCTGTCTCTCTTTCTCTCTTTTTCTCTTTTTTTCTTTTTCTCTTTCTTTCTTTTTCCTTCTTTCTTTCTTTCTGTCTCTCTCTCTCTTTCTTTCTCTCTCTCTTTCTTTATTGCTTCCTCTCTCTCCTTCTTCCTTCCTCCCTTTCTCCCTTTCTCCCTCCCTTTCCTTCCTTCCTTCCTTCCTTCCTTCCTTCCTTCCTTCCTTCCTTCCTTCCTTCCTTCCTTCCTTTCCTTTCCTTTCCTTTCCTTTCCTTTCCTTTCCTTTCCTTTCCTTTCCTTTCCTTTCCTTTCCTTTCCTTTCCTTTCTTTCCTCCTCTTTGATAGCTGTCTGGTCTCTTATCAGCATTGCTTGTCCCTACAAAAGGTATATAACAATAAGACATGTATGTAGTACATAACTCCTGTGTGCTTCTGATGGAACTTTTCAGTGGGTATTGTAATGTCAGAAATATTTCTACCGCAGTTCCACGCAACCCATGAATTCATGTTTCTGTGGGTATTTTGGTACTCAAGGACCCAACATAAATATCAAGAGCTCTGTTTGTCCATGGGCTCTATGCTGCAGCAGCATGGGGTCATGCACAAAGATCAAATAACCTCTGTGGGCAGGTGCATTTCTAATTTTTCAGAGGCATGTCCCCAAATACGTCTCCACTCTCAACTGGACAGCTGGGAAATGTATATTCAGAAACTTCGTTAGGAATCCTTGTGTTCCGTCGTTATCACCGCTGTGCAACCCCATGCATAGAGCAGAGCTCTAATTTCAAACCCATGGTGATGCTACATTGTCCTGCCCATAATTCTTCTTTTAACTCTCTGCCAGCCTGAGCAACAGCTTCACCAATGGTTATCATCCCTATTCTATCCTAATTACATCAATATTGGTCTTCCACATCAAAAGGAGAAAGGTGTTATCTTTTGCTATTCCTAGCCCTAGAGAATCTGTAAAACCTCGAATATAAAATAAATGTTCCTTTTTTGAAAGGAGATGTGATAATTCCATAATAATGTATACTCTCTTCCTGCTTAATATTTTAAATTAAAAACATGGAGGTCTGTAGCGCCAACTCAAACAGCTATGGAGAAATCAAGTTCAATTTTTAAAAACTTTTATTACCCTTTGCCTGAATTTTCAGACTTAATGGCACATTATTCACTAGCTTTTATTACTAGATGTTGGAAATTACTTTTTAAAGCCTAAAGTTACCAAATATTTAAAAGGAAAAGATACCTTGTTAGAGTTCCCACCTCGCTGGCTGAAAAGATCCCAGTGGACTCTTTTGCATGTGAGCTTTCCTTCAAACAGATGTAGGTGTGGGTTTTCTGGGCATTTTCTTTCTTAACATAACAGTGCAAAAGAGCAGATGTACAGAGCAGCTTGCTGAGGTGAAGTAACAAAAGCTTAAATTGTCTTCCATCAGCACATATCAGTAAAATAACCAACAACCTTTAACAACAATATCTTACAGATGTTTTTCAAGAGGCCACCACATCTGAGAAGAACTTCATGTTGCCTGTCTGTGCTCCCACCTTTGGGACAGCCTAATTGTCTGCTTGAAGCAGTTCTCACCTTCTTCCAAGGGAAGTGCGTTACTAACGATTTTTCCTCTTATCTTTTATTGTGATGTTGTATTAAATGTACTATCATAACATAACTGTAAATGACATGGGGTTAAATATTTTGTGAGCGGCCCTGTGGGCTCAGTGTAGAGAAATTGTGTAGTATTATAATTAAATCCTCCAGAGCCTTAGTTCTTTAGCTTAGTCGTTCAGTCTGCTTCCACAGAGCCCAGGTCAAGCTCTCAGGTCAGTCATTTCACTCTGAGACCCAATAGTTTATTTTGGCCTTTCCGTGCATGCTTGTGGGCTGAAGAGAATGGCTCTGGGTTTGTATGCAACAGCAGAGGCTATTAGTACTAGGCTGAGGTTTTGTGGGTATTTTAATGAAATCTTCTTAAGAATACAACATTAATATTTACCACATTTTTAACGGAGGTGTCATTGCCTGTATTACTAACTTCAATACCCAGACCTGCCTTCTTTCGATCCCTTTGGAGTGTGTATGTTTCTTCTCTTAACATCCCGCAGGTCTGGCAGACCTGTCAACAGAACGTGACATTTCTCTGCATTTCATACTTGCTGCAACTGGCGAGGACGATGTCTGTGTGTCTCTGGAAAAATAAAGTGGTGCCAACTTGGCCAAAGTTGTTTATATCATAAACACAGAGAAATATTACAATACCAACAGTCTTGTTTTCATAGTGCTTTAAGACTATTTTTACAGTGTTAAAGGTCGAAATGAAAAAGAACACAACTGTCAAAAGTGTGATGAAGGACAATTCAATTCTCAAACTAGTGCTTTTGAAAAAAAAAAAAACCACTGAGACTGTGAAAGCTGTGGTTGCAGTGACACAACCCGAGTGTCTGCATCCTGCCCATGCTCTTTGAGAATAAACAGCCCGGTAGCTGATGGTGATAAAATAAGAATGGATCAATATGACTTGATCCATGGCATCTTCATGTGTATGATCATTGGTAACTCAGTATTGTTTGGGCAGGACTATTTGCCTTGTTTTGATTTCACAAAATTCAGTTGCACTGGTTTCTAATAGAGATGCAGGGTGGTGAGAATAAAACCACAAATCCCTTTAGATACTTCAAACAAAACCGCAGTGATGGCACGTAGGAAGTCAGCTCTACAGAGTGTGTCTTCTTGAGACTCTAGATTTGGATGGGAATGAGTCAAAGAAGGTTCCATCTTTTTTCCAACTAACCTCCTTGGCAGCATTGGGTTTTGTTAGGTATAAGCTTCTGTTTGTAAGGCATTGCTGTAATATTTTCAAAGAGTGCTGCCCAGGACAAGGGTCTTAGTCTCTGCATGACAGCGAGGGGCAGAAGTGGTGGCAGCAGGGGGAGTGGCAGCAAGGATGTTTTGCATATCAAAATGCATTTCTGTTGTTCTGGTAGGTTCCTCAGAAATAGCAATGTCTGAAGCACACAGAGAGTTAAATCAGGAGTCCAGGCTGAGTT
Organism: Nesoenas mayeri; assembly: GCF_963082525.1. NCBI lineage: Eukaryota > Metazoa > Chordata > Aves > Columbiformes > Columbidae > Nesoenas > Nesoenas mayeri. The sequence goes on from NC_137562.1 coordinate 142,858, forward strand.
AGGGAGGTGCTGCTGAAGGAGATACCTGCTCTGGTGAGACCCCCTGCAGTGCTGGTCCAGCTCTGGGTCCTCAGCACAGGACACACATGGACCTTCTGGAGAGGGGCCAGAGAAGCCACAGGAATGATCTGAGGCCTGAACAGCTCTGCTGGGGGACAGGCTGAGAGAGTTGGGGTGTTCAGCTGGAGAAGAGATGCTCCAGGGAGACCTTATTGTGGCCTTTTCTTACTTAAAAGGGGCCCATGAGAAAGATGAGGACAGACTTTTGAGCAGAGCCTGTTGTGACAGGACAAGGGGTGATGGGTTAAACTAAAGGAGGGAGATTCAGACTGGACACGAGGGAGAAATTGTTGTCCCTGAGGGTGGTGAGAGCCTGTGCCAGGTTGGCCAGGGAGGTGGTGGATGAACCATCCCTGGAGACACCCCAGGCCAGGCTGGACGGAGCTCTGAGCAACCTGAGCTGGTGAAGATGTCCCTGCTCATGGCAGGGGTGGCACTGGGGGAGCTGGGAAGGTCCCTTCCAACCCAAAATATTCTATTAATTACAGCATTTTATTTCATGTTTATTTGTTTTAAAAGAGTGAGTGTCCACACTCGGGGCTGCTCAGGAGCGTGACACAGCGTGGGCCTTGCACGCCAGTGCCTCATGTCCCTGTGGTTCTGAAAGACAGGGCTGTGCAGCATTTTCAGCTAATGGCTTTTCTTGAAAAGTACAAAATCGCTTGAAATGTGTGTGCAACTTTTGTGGCTAGGTCCTCAGGGACCAAAACGCCAGAGGCTGCTCTGAATTCAGTGTCATCACTGTTATCTGTTCTTCTTGGGGGTTTTATCCTTTCACGTCCATTAAACATCTTAAATTAAAAGAAATACATTTGCTGAACCCATTATGCTTGACCTACATCAGAGTCACTGGATTTGTTTATAGAATGAAAGGACATCTTCGTTCCTTTTTAGTGTCTTTTAAGTGCAACATGTGTTTGCATCAGATTTTTCAAATATATTCACTTACATGTATCGAAAATAAATTTCAGTTAACTGCTGTGGGTACTTGTGACAAAAAACCACAATAATCTAGAAAAATGGAAAAATGTTTTCTCAAAATAGTTCTTTTTAACACTTTTTTGTTGGTCCACTGTTAAAAAAAAAGGTGCACATGGATCTCTATGTCTTAATAGCAACTGTATGAGGATATTTCCAGTGTTTGACCATCTGAGACTGAAATCCCATTGAATCCCATTAACTTTTGTTATATGTCACTTTGGATCACAATGCTTTGTCATATAGTTTTGGAATCAGAAATTATAAATCTGTGGATCATGAAGTGTTGCCGCCTGTCCTATAGAGATGGAAATAAGCATACCTCTTGGGTATTTGTACTCCCCATGTATCTTCAAAATTCCTTTCATTAGGAGTTCTCAAATACAATTAGATGAAACTTCTTACTGTTTATAATCCCATTTATTGCTTTCATGCCAATGGGTACCTTTCCAATAAATTGTTCTGTTTAGGGCAGTTGGTTTCAGGGTTCTAGAAGACAATGTGAAGTACAAAAAAAACCCAATTCAAATGTAATTGTATTGCAGCAATTGGGAAGAATTCAGAAGTCTTCTTTCTGTACTCTTTTGGTTAACCCCTTCTTTAGTAATTGTTGAACTGGTTGATTATCAATTGAAATGGATTCTTTTCACTCGAGACTAGTGCAACTTAAAAATTTGAGAAAGTCAGATGTCACAATCAGAAGTTCAATTACTGTATTTCTTTGCAAAAAAAAAAGAAAAAAATAAAAGCCGTGGTTATAATTCATTTCTTGGCTAAGTCAAAGGTCAGAATTAGCAAGTTTTAAAGAAGAACTGCAGAGGGATACAGCAGGGGCTTTGTAGTAATCACAAATGAAAGACAGTGCTGAATTTGTGGATATCATAGAGATCCTAATTTATAGTCACAACGTGGTAGCTGTGACGGCAGCTGTGCAGTTTGCACAAGATGGAAATTGGGGCAAGAATTCAAAGAGCCAGCAGGTCAGTAAGGAAATAAAGAATTGTGGCTAGGGGCCAGCAGCCAAATCCTATTGTGAGGGTGGCGCTTAACCACATTTTCACTATTATGACAACTGTGAAACTAAAGTTGGTTTTATTATTGTTGAGATCTTGGCTTTGCTTTGCAACCGTGTGGGTTCAACCAAATAATCATTTTCAATAACTCTTTTGCATTGGGTTTTGTGTGTTTGTGTGTTTAGCTGTGGGCCTCAGGATATGAACTTTCTTATAACTTCCAGGTCTCTGACAGTCAGTGGCATCATCTCTTGTTTTCCATAGAAACGCGCTGCAGCCCTTTGAGGCATGAACTGCTGGCGAAGGGAAGGCATCATGTAGGACTTCGCCATGACCACCTTCAAACTCTGATCTACACTTTTCCTCTGTTTCAGGGTCTTTATGTCTTTGTGGTGTATTTCATCCTGCACAACCAACTTTGCTGCCCTGTCAAAGCAAGTTATACTGTAGACATGAACGGGCACGCAGCTCCGGGATTGCCTTTCTTCACACATGGCAGTGGTCTGCCGGTGGTGGGTGGGTGGAGAGATCAGCAAGTCCACTCAGAACCTCATCAGCGCTATGGAAGAGGTACCAGTGACTCTATGGTCGTTACCTTGTGTGTTGGAAGTGTACCTGGAGATTTAACTGCAGTACTATATGTAATACACAGGAATAAGAATAATTATAATTATAATTATGATGATGATAATAATAATAATAATTTATTATTACTATTATTTACTATTATATAATATTAATTATTATAATATTATTATATATTATAATTTATGTTATGTTATGTAATGTTATGTTATATATACTATATGTTGTATTATATTATATTATATTATATTATATTATATTATATTATATTATATTATATTATATTATATTATATTATATTATATTATATTGTAATAAATATACTAATAATTATTAATAATTATATATTATAATATATATTTATATTAAAAGTATATAAATATATACTAATATCTTATTAGTATATATAATGATATTTAAAATATATAATATAATATATAAAATATATAACATATATTAATATATAAATATAGTAAAATAAATAATATGTGATATATATATAAATATAGAAAGCCTCCATAAATAGAATATAAAATATATACATATAATAATAACTATTATTATTATCATCATCATCATCTGGCTTTGGAGAGGGGAAGATTTTTTTCCATAAAATTTTTATCTTTAGCCATTCTATGAATTTACAATTCCTTGGCAACATCGCCGGTACAGAATTTCCTCCTTTCTACTTGAGTCTTCAGTTTGTTATAGAGGCTGGTTAAAGTGTTGCCAAAACTAGGTAATGCGAAATCAAAACAGCAAGTTAATTCAGCTTACTATAGGTGTTAGATGAGTTTTAAGTCTTCAGCTTTCCAAAGTCATGCTGTGCAAAATTTCTGGAAGTTTTGATAGAATAGAATAAAATTAGAATAAAGTTGGAATGAAAAAATGATAAAAGGAAGAAGAAGAGGAGGGGAGGGGAGGTGATACTTTGAGGGAAATTGTTTTAAGTCTCTTTGTTGCTGGAGCTGGAATGCTGCTAGTATAACTTTTTACTGTCTGTAGTAAACCAAGGTGATTTTGCTGCTAGGTACAAGTTGATAGAGCTAGTTGAAAATTTTCCAGTTAAATAGTTTTGTTTTTTTTTTTTTTTTCCAGGAAAAACACTGATTTAATGGAATTGAGATATTTCAAGAGAACCTGCCAGTTCTAGCAGTAACTTTTGTGGAAACCAAGCTGCTCACCTGGCAGGTTTGTCTGTATTTTAAAGCTCCTCAGCTTCCTCCTGGCAGATCACTAGATTTATTCAACTTCTTAGCACCTCATTTAAGGTTGTGCCTGACCCCTCAGTTTAGTGGACAGCACAGCATCTCAGCATTACATGGGAAGTTTTCATGTTCCTGAGCTCCTAAATGGTAGATGAGCAATAAAACAAGAAAATATATTTTGACTATTCAAAAATATATATTTTTTTTAGAGTTCACTATTTTGTCTTTTCATCACATTTAAGGGGGAGGTAGATTTTCAAAACTACCTCTTTTCCTATGAAATGGAATTCCAGTTTTTGGTGCCGCTCAAAAAATAAACAGGAGCGGCACAAAAAATAAACTATCACAAAGTTGATATCGAAACTATAGGGCTGTATGCCACCACCAGAACGTTCAAAGACTGGCAAATTGCTTTAAAATATTCTATTGGTAAACACGGGAAGCAGCATGTTGCCAACTGTAGATCATACAATGCAAAATAATTATTAGTGGCTATAGAAAGGAGAAGCGGGGTCCAGCAGAGGAAGAGGCATTGGTAAGAGAGGAGTGAACTGGAACCTTTCAGTCTCTTAATTTAAAATTATCCATAACAGGAGGCAGTGTTCAGAAATAGCAATATTTTTTCAACTTCTTGAGATGGCTGGGAGAAGCATCAAGACCACAAGATTAAATTACTTGTAACCAAGTTTTATATATTTATTTATATTTATATGTCTATATGTTTTTTTTATTATTTTTATTTTTTAAAGGGCTACCTAGTTCACTATTGAAGTGACAGAATAGCTGGATGCCAAATCCTTTGGTCCTGAGTTGGACTCTGGTCATGGTTTCTAGTTTCTGCACTGTAGTTTTGACTTAACCTTTGCAGGTGCCTGCAGACTGGGAGCGGGCATCCCTGCAGCCTGCCAGTCAAGCTAGTGCTGCCTTTAAGCAGAGCCCACAGAACGGCAATGTTTTGCACCCTTCTGGAGGATTTAGTACCGGCTCGTTGGTTGCTGATGAGGAATCAAAAGAGTTTGATGATCTAATATTTGCTTTAAAGACTGGTGAGTGACTCTTCGCCTTGCTCCTCAAAGGTTATGTTGCTATTCGCCCTAACGATGTCACCATTCCATGAGATCCAATTAACAAGATCTGTTCGTATAATCTGATTGCCAGTTAAAATTACGAAGTAAATTTTTTTTGCCCTTGACTGCTGTTCTATAAAAATCACTGTGCAGGCTCTCTAAAGTAACAGAAGGAGTCTGAAAAAATATGTTTTGAGTCATGATGATAAGCAGACCTACAGAAAGTAGCAACAGATTGAAGGCTCTGACATTTTTTCACAAGTGCTTATGTGGCTCACTTGCTGCCTCTAAACACGGGCTGTTTTGTCTTCTTTTCAAATTGATATCTAGAGTGTATACAATGCCTATCTTTATTGTATATACATATCTCTCTGAGAAACAGCATAACTTCATAAATATTGATTCTCCCACTAAGTGTTAGACAAAATATTTATATAAGATACGTTTGGACCTGAAAAATATTGTATTCTGGAAAGATAACCTAGATAGACTTCTGCCCAAACACAAGAGCCAGCTGTGAGGAGATCACTGTGCTGCTGGAGGACAGAAGCAGGCGAAGCCACTCTAGGTGTCCACACTTAAACTAAATCATAGAATCATTTCAGTTGGAAGAGACCATCAAGATCAAGCCCAACCATAACCTAACTCTATCACTAAATCATGTCCCTGAGAACCTCATCTGTGGCATCTTCTAAACCCCTCCAGGGATGGTGACTCCACCACTGCCCTGGGCAGCCTGTTCCAATGCCCGACAGCCCTTTCCAGGAAGAAATTTCTCCTAATATCCAATCTTAAACCTTTCCTGGTGCAACTTGAGGCCATTTCCTCTTATCCTATCACATGCTACTTGAGAGGAGAGGTGAACATCCTCTATGCTCCAACCTCCTTTCAGGCAGTTGCAGACAGCTCAGCCTCCTGTTCTCCAGGCTGAACTACACCTGCAAAACAAAACACTTGTTATCAGACTCTTCTTTATAGCCTTAGAGTTCAAGTCTTCCAAATCCCAGGCTTTGCCCTCAGTTATGTGTCGCTTTTCTGCCTTCTCACCCACTCCACCAAAGAAACTTCGTGTTCAAATGATGATGTAGATAGTCAGAGGTGGCCACAGGTGGCAGAAATTATGTGAAACCTGATTCAAAGATAGGTCAGCATGGGAATGTCTGAGAAGCCGACCACAAAGGCAAAGGAGCACCAGCTGGTAAGACCTGGCAGATGCTAAGCCAAGCCCATCTCCTGTAGGCACCAGATGAAATGTAAATGGAGCAGCTTGGTAGTAGGTCACCTGGATGAACTCTGGAGATATTATGAAGCTTTGCCAGAGACAGACGAGAGGTACTGGTGACATTAGTGGGTTAAGTGCTCTGGAACCTGTCATTTCAGGAGTTTGTTCCCTTTGGTGACACCAAGGAAAACAGTCAAACTGGTTGTAAGACTGGGGATGCCACTGGTGAAGGGGTAGTTTTAATCAGTATATTCATACTACTTTATCTCCTGAGCCAATTTCTATTGCAGAAAACTCCTCTAGTTATGAAGATAAATGGATGATTAATAACTTGCCTAGTGCTAAGAAATACTAATTTTTATGAAGACCACCACGAAATCTGTGCTATTAATTTTCCTGGACATTTTGCAGACTGCTTCTACTTTATTATGCAGTTAAAGATTTTAGGCAAGACTTTCAAATGTAGATGTATAAGCTAATAGTTGCAAACCTTTTTTTTTTTAAGTACCTAAGAATGTAGCTTTTACTTTTTTACTGTATTCTGAACATTTTGAAGGAAAACAGAGAATTCATAGATTGCTAATAAGATGTGAAGCCATTCACATCTAACACTCCCACCTTCGCTTACAGCGTTTACTGCTTTAGCAGCTCAGATGACATCAGTTGGCCTATTTTCTGCAGCAAACTCTACACACTGTGGAAGACTGAGCCTTAAATCATGAAGAACTATCTAGGCAACAGCAGTAGTCAAAACTCATGGTTAATATAATTTGCCATAACTTCAGCATTTAATGATTTTTTAACAAATCTTCAAGCCCCATCCATATTTAATATGTTTTCAGTCCTTCCAAAGGAAGCAGGTCTAGAACACGCTTTTTATTATGCCACCTAAATTTTGTTATTGCTTTCTTTAATATTTTATTATCATTTGTTCTTATGAGCCTTTGTATTTATGTGATTTGAAGCGGAGACAGGCCATAGTCAGAGAAAGATACTTTTGCTTTCACCACTGATTCAAGTAGTACCTCACCTTTTCACCCTAGTGCTTATTGATGTGTCAAAACTGTGTCCCCAGCAACATTGCAGAGGCAAAAAAAAAGAAGATTGTTTCTAAGCCAAACCAGTTGTGCCATCTGGTTTCAGCTCCACGTGTATTTGAATAAACCAAACTGATGAGGCGGTGTTGAGTTTAGAGTAGCTTTCACCATGAAAGTAAATGTTTATCAGCTACTGCTTTGGATACAAGCTGTAGCTCTACACATCCTTTTGAACAAAACTCATGAGATTTTCTGTAAATACAAGGCATATCTGTTTTATTATTCTCATCCAGACTTGCTCTCCAGTCCAGCTTAGTGGACAAGGAGTCGAGGTGCTCCCAACGGCACAAGGGAGGAACTGTGAAGCAATAAAAAGGGAGATGAACCAGTGGAAAGTGGGATTTCTTTTCTGTTTGGCAGGACAGGTTTATGCTGCTAAAGTGCTCACTGAGCTGTGGTCTGACGGCAATTTGGAATCATAGAATCATTTTGGCTGGAAGAGACCCTCAAGATGATTGAGTCCAACCATAACTCTGGTGTTAACCCATGTCCCCAAGAACCTCGTCTGAAAGCCTTTTAAACACCTCCAGGGATGGTGATTCCACCACTTCCCTGGGCAGCTTGTTCTACTGCTTCTCAACCCTCTCCATGAAGAGATTTTTCCTAGTGTTTTGTGGCACTGAAAGGAGCTGGTCTCCTGCTCCCTCCTGGCAGCACATTCCTTCTTCCTCCATTACATTGTTGCTTGTACTCACATGAAACCACAACCACTCAAGTGAGAAACTCCTCTCCACACCAGTCTGATGCCCTTTGGGCACTGGTCCTGGCTCTAAGGAAGCCATTGGACATCAGCAACTAGAAGACCAGCACCTCTTCTCTAAGCAGGCTAAAATGCACAGGCAGCTGAGATGCCTTTTTTCTGCCTTGCTCTTGTCTGTCACTTGCTGTAAGCACTGCTTCTCAAAGCTTTTTAGACCAGGTTTTATCTCAGTAGGCTGAGAATTCCTCATCTGGAGCCTCTAGGAGAGCAGGGGAAAGGTGCTTTGCACCACATTGGCTGTTTTTATCACTCCCAAAATGAGAAGTGTGGTTTTTAGGTATAGATAAACTGAAACAGAAACGCCCATTACCTGTTCCCTAAAGCTGTCAATCTGTAACCAAACTCAGCCTCAGATGTGCTAAAATATCTCCCACTCTGAAGGCTGGCTGAGGATCAGCACTGATTAGCAGAGGAATATGCAAAAAAAACCCCTTTATGCCTCTTTGCACTTCATCTGTCCAATCTGCTTATGTAGTTTGGAGCTGTCTGGAGGTTGCTTTAATATATGCCCACTGTCTGTAGCTGCGAGGTTTAATCTGGCAGCCAGGATCAGTGAGAATGAGGGTATAATCGCAGCAAAGCTACAATCTCATTCCTGTCCTCCTGCCCCACTCTCACACTGCAGCTGTAGAAATGAAAAACGACTGATGCAGGTTAAGAAAAACATCATAAAAAATGAAACAGATCCCTACAGAACAACTTTATTCTTTAACTTGCGGTGGTTTAGTAATTCGCAGCTTGCAGTGCAGCTCCACAAATAGATGCGTTGGCACACTTGGCCTTGTCACCAAAAAAATGTGTTTTAGAACTATGCAGTTAGCCCTTGGTTCCATAATCATTAATACTGGGCCTAATTACAGATTAACCTGAAGTATGGACTGGGTCAGATGAAGGCATACAACTGCATTTCTAGCAAATCAGGTGGACAACAGTGCACTGTTTCTTAGCCAGCTTTCATGCTAGCTTTATGCAAGCTTTGCATCACGTGTAGAATTTTTTGTTCGATCCAAGAAATACAAAAGTCGGACTTCTTACATTGTAAAACCATGGCCTCTGAATGCCTTATCAATAAATTGCTCCTTTCCATTAAATGCGTTCATGTCCGTACAGGAATATATAGTTAGGATTCACTATGCTCACTATATCACCTCGTTTCTTATACTGTAGATATCTTTTGGAAGGCCAGGCAGCTCTGAGGAAGTTTATGTGAAAGAAATAATAGAAGAAAAAAGATAATGTAAGTGCATGTCCTGCCTATTGATATGTGCTAAAACCTTTTTTTAAAAATTATTTTTATTGTTTATGAATTTGGCTTAAAGCATGTATTTTATTATATTTAATTAATGGCCTTTATAATGAATCAAAGTGTAAGCTACTGATCTCTGAACTTCCATCCATATTCCCATCTCCTGCATATGCTCTTGTCCTGCCCCTTCTGTGATGCAGAAAACCAAACCCATTCATTGGTTTGGGTGAGAAGTGAATTTAAAACACAACAAAGCCTTTGAAAGAGGCCCAAACCCCTCCAGTGATGGTTGATGACCCACCCCTGTAGGATTTGTTTGCAAAGACATTTATGGGTTAGAGCAGAGAATACCAGTCTAGCACATGGTACTTTCCAAATATATATTGGTCGCTATCAAGGGAGGATATTGCTACATCCACATCTCAGTGTACTTTTGGCGCTTGATAGAGCCAAATATGATAAATCCTAAATAAATATTCTACACGGATAATACCTGGGAAAAAAAAAATCTACCGTATAAGTTAAAAACCCCACACAAATGCAGCTATTACAGTAACGATGCTATACAAACCAACTCCTAATTTTCAATCTAATGCAGCTAGGGTTCTGAAGTCAGCACTGGTTAAACCTTGGTGTTGCTGCTGTAGGTGCCTGGCTTAAGAATTAAGCATCTCATGTTGGGCATCCTGAACTAGAGGAAAAACTTGAAATCTCGGATTCTGAAAGGTACCCAGTGCCACATCCTGGAGATGTTACAGGGCAGATAAATTGCACATGGTAGCAAAGTGCCAGATTCGTGCCCTGCCTTATCAACCTACATCATTTCTGCTTTAAAGGGCTCACTTCACAGGCAGAAAGGAAAGAAGGGTAGATGGATTGCGTGTTCATTCAACTTCCCATTTGTGATTGCTCACAAATATGCAACCTGTTGTCTGTTGAACGTAACTGCATAATATCCAGGCAGCATTTTCAGTCTAGTCTGAACTTTGTAGAAGTCCAGTTGCCTGTTGGTGTCATTTCCATAAAGTTAAAACCCTAAAATAAGAATTAAAGTTGGTTTGTGCAGCTTATTCATGTCTATCTAATACATCCTACGCATACAATATAAATAATGAATGATTCAGAAGGCAACATGGAAGCGCTTACAAAGTAAAAATTCACGCCAGAGGTATGAGTAGAGCAATTACAAAACAAACTCGGTTGTTCTAGTGAAAGTTTGAGACATATCTGAACAGGTAGGTGGTGAGTGCTCAAGAGCACGTAGGAGCAGCGAGACAAAACCCGTCACCAGTAGATGTCACTGGAGGGATCTCGCTGGGCTTGCAGAGCCAGCTGTGAATTCTCAGTTTCTATCTTAGTCCTCGGATGCAAAAAGAAAGGAAGAAAGGCCTAATTTTCCTGCATCTTTTCCTTAAAATAGTTGTTTCACAAGTTGGGGAAAGTCATACTCCCGGCTACATACCACCATCCAACTCTAGCATCTCTAGTGGGGGGTGCATGCTTTTTTGGATCTAATTGTGTTTAAACTCTGCTCTAATCTGAGAACAAGCTGGACCTATGAACTCTGTGAAACTTTGTCGTGTAAACAGACGTACCCTCTCCAGTCTGCCGAGTGTTTGGTAAGCTGGTGTCCTGGTTACATTTCAGCTCTCGTTCCTAAAAAGGATCCGCTCTCACATAGTTTGTCTTTGCATCAGCAGCAGAACAAGGCTATTGTAAACCCCAAGTAGCCTACTTCAGCCTCTGGTTTAACAATTTCCTGATAAGAACCTCCATAACAACAACAACAACAATCTTCTCTTGCTTTGCACAAAGCATACACATATATGACACTTAAAAATATACACATAGTGTAATACCATATTAGACCAGTATCTGATCTTTATATAGTGACCAACACAAGATTCTTCAAGAAACCTCATTCTGAGTAATTGCAGTGTAGCCACCAGGAAGATAAGTATTTTTCTAACCCTCACAGTAAGTGTTCACCTTAAAATCCGAACCCAAGTTGATCACATTTATATATTATTTGAAACATTTTCAATGGTGTATTTTTCCCTTTTTGAAATTTGTACCCTCTTAAGACTAAATAAGTGTTTTGAGTAAATTCCAGTGTTGATGGTACATAAGCACTGTTGTTTTGTTTCACAATTCAAAACGTTTTATTTACCTCAAGGTTATTACCTTGTTCTTCTGTCCCCAAATGGTAAATACAGGAGTTTAATTTATCTTCTCTATTACACTCGTGTTTCCTTTCTAAAACAAACAGTTTTAGAGAAGATAAGGGAAAAAAAAAAACAAACCAAAACAGAACCAAACCAAGTAATTTGCTTATGTTTTTCCCAGGACTTTCAAGCAGTTTTTAGTTATTAGAACCATGATTAAATAAAAAGGTTAAACATGCATGTAAATTTAAATCAATAAGTACAACTTGATCACCCACAGTACCCTTATAAACAAGGATTTTAATGATTCTGAGCCTGATCTTCTTGTCCGTATTATTGTGTCTCTGTACATTGATAGATTTTTACTCTTGCCATACTCGGACAGCAATTCCTGGTCTCTCAAGAGCTTGGGTCAGAGGTTGGAGGGCCCTGGAAAACTCATCCAGTGCAATCCCCCCATGGAGCAGGAACACCTAGATGAGGTTACACAGGAAGGTGTCCAGGCGGGTTGGAATGTCTGCAGAGAAGGAGACTCCACAAGCTCCCTGGGCAGCCTGGGCCAGGCTCTGCCACCCTCACCAGGAACAAGTTTCTTCTCAAATTTAAGTGGAACCTCTTGTGTTCCAGTTTGCACCCATTGCCCCTTGTCCTGTCACTGATTGTCACCAGAAGAGCCTGGCTCCATCCTCCTGACACTGCCCCTTTCCATCTTGATCCCCAGGAATGAGTCCCCCCTCAGTGTCCTCTTGTCCAGCTCCAGAGCCCCAGCTCCCTCAGCCTTTCCTCACACGGGAGATGCTCCACTCCCTTCAGCATCTTGGTGGCTGCGCTGGACTCTCTCCAGCAGTTCCCTGTCCTGCTGGAACTGAGGGGCCACAACTGGACTCGTGCAGTAGATCACAGTATCACAGTATGTTTGGGATTGGAAGGGACCTCAAAAGATCATCTAGTCCAATCCCCCTGCTGGAGCAGGAACGCCTAGATGAGGTTGCACAGGAACATTTCCAGGTGGGTTTTGAATGCCTCCAGAGTAGGAGACTCCACAACCCCCCTGGGCAGCCTGTTCCAGCGCTAAGCCTGTTCCACCAGTAAGGGTGACAGACCCTTACTGAGAAGAAGTTTTTTCTCAAATTTAAGTGGAACCTCTTGTGTTCCAGCTTGATCCCATTACCCCTTGTCCTATCATTGTTTGTCACCGAGAAGAGCCTGGCTCCATCCTCGTGGCACTCACCCTTTATATATTTATAAACATTAATAAAGTCACCCCTCAGTCTCCTCTTCTCCAAACTAAAGAGACGCAGCTCCCTCAGCCTTTCTTCATAAGGGAGATGCTCCAATCCCTTAATCATCTTTGTTGCCCTACGCTGGACCCTCTCCAGCAGTTCCCTGTCCTTCTTGAACTGAGGGGCCCAGAACTGGACACAATATTCCAGATGTGGTCTCACCAGGGCAGAGTAGAGGGGAAGGAGAACCTCTCTCGATCTACTAACCACCCCCCTTCTAATACACCCCAGGATGCCATTGGCCTTCCTGGCCACAAGGGCACAGTGCTGGCTTATTGTCATCCTGTTATCCCCAGGACCCCCAGGTCCCTTTCCCCTACACTGCCCTCTAATATGTAATTTCCCAACCTATACTGGAACCTGAATGCCAAAGAACACACGTTCACTCCATAACCCAGACACCAAAACCAGCTGTAAGGAGGATCGCAGTGCAGAAATACCCATTTCTCACCTGGATGCAGTAGGGCTGGGTTCACATGGTGCTGCACCCAAGTTTGGCCCCTACCAGCGCTTCTTCCAGACCTCCGCAGGGAAGTCTACCCAGACCTGCAGGTTCTTCTGCCCAGGTTCTCTGACCAAAGCTCCATGTTCAGAATTGCAGCCTGAATTCCCATAGAAAAGGAGCATCTCACCGCTGCCCCATTTTCCATACTTCTTTTCTGCTTGATTTCATAAAAGTGGAACAACATGGGGCATAGAAAATTAAGTAAAATCAAGTAAGCTACCCTTATATTGTCTTTTGCTGAACAAGCCAAAGCCTGGAATGTCAGCAGAGGAAGAAATAAGGGAGGCACTGTACAATTGATAGAAACTCCTGAAAATATTTTTTTAGTATGAAAATGCAGATTCATGCTTCTCCCAGCATACCCTTTTTGGGGCTTTTTTGAGCCAAATGTAATTCTTTTGTAATTCCCTTGAACCATGACTACTTACAGACCTGCTTCTGCGCAAAATGAACAACTTCCCTAGGTATTTGTGAGATCGCTATAAGACCATGTCTGTCTTGAAATTACCATGTCTAATCATACTGATGTGCGGTTGTCCACAAATATAAAGCTCCGCGGCCGCCGGCGGCTCCGGGCCGGGAGGGGGGGCGGGGCCCGGTGGCGGGCGCGGACGGGATTGGCTCCTGCGCTGGATGGGTGGGGCCACGCTGCAGAAGCGCGCGGGCCGAGGAGCGCGTGCGAGCGGTGCGGCGGCGGGGCCGGCGGTGAGCGAGGGGCGGGCGGACACCGGGGAGACTGGACGGGGCCGCCCCGGTCCCGGCTGAGGGGGGAGGCTGGAGGGGGAGGGACGGGCTGGTTTGGGCAGAAGGAAGGCGAGGGGCAGGCAGCCGCAACAGCGCGGCCCCGGGCCGGGCCGAGCAAGGGGCGAGGGGGAAACACGCAGGCGGCTGTGAGGGAAGGGAGCCTCGGGCTGAGCGCTGCGCGGGGCTCGGGCGGGGCCGTGGGGCGGAGGGGGGAGCCCGTGGTGCCACAGGGTAGAGGGAGGAAAGCGAGTGGGAGGAGGCAGCGCCAGGTTGGGAGGGGCCGGGAACGGGGGGAGTGGCGGGAGTGGCGGAGGAGCCTGAGGGTGGGACGGCGCGGAAGGAGCTTGGGCGGGAAAGGCTGAGGGACCTCGGGGGGGTGACATCGGGGAGGCTTTGGCGGGAAAGGCTGAGGGACCTCGGGGAGGAGATGGCGTCGGGGAGGCTGCAGGGGGCAATGCTGAGGTAGCTCAGGACGGGATGGCACTCAGGTCTGGTTTCAAAGGGAAATGCTGAGGTACCTTGAGGAATGGACGCTGGGCTGGGAACTATGAACACATCAGACTGGTTAAGAGAGTGTTCATGACAGAAATTTGTGCAGTGAAGTATTCCAGCAAAGAGCGGGAGAAGAGCCAAACTTAGATCAGGCCTCCTAGGACGCCTGCAGGTTTGGGGACAGGGATGACGAGGTTGTTAATCCGGTCCAACTGTTTCTTTCTCTGTCCCTCTCTTGCAGCACCTGACTGAATGGAGGAGCAAGTGGACGGGAAGTTCCTGCGCCACACACAGATCACATTTATCGCTCTCGCCCTCAGAGACCCGGAGATCCAAACCGTTCGCATCGTGCCTTGAAGCAGCCTGTGCTCATGCGCTTCTCCCAGGGAGAAGGCGGAATGGCAGTGACTGGCCACGTTAAGCCACAGGGTGCACACTGTGCAGCTGTCAAGCCCAGCTCTGCGTTAGCTCACACCTGCGATTTTGCGCCGCACACGCACATTTGAGTTGTCGCTGGTTGTTGCAGCGTTTGGCTTTGGTGAGGACAGCATGTGTTTGTCAGCAGTTGGCGTAGGTGAAATCTTGAGGAGAAAGCGATATTTCCATGCCAGAACTGGTTGGTGTTTGCGTGGTATTGTGGCGGTTGTTCCTGCAGGTGATGAGTGCTGGAGCATTATTGCAGGATGAGGGGATTTTGGAGACTTGTCTGTGAGATGCACTAGAGGCAGCAGCTGAAAGCGAAAGGCTGAGATTTGGAGGGTTTGTCGGTGGGTTTTGGACGGTTGTCAGCTGAAGAGTTGGCTGTTTGCAGGTGAGGTGTAGGGCAGAGGGTGAAGCTGACTTTGCCTGGGCGGCGCAACTGGCTGGGTGTGCAGAGCTGAGGAGAGCGGGCTGCTGCGGGTGACCCTAAAGCTGGAGAATCAGCCGGCAGCTCCAGACGCTCCCGCTGCCGGGCAGGGCCGTGCAGGCCAGTGCCCTGGGGCACAGCGACGTGACCCTCCGCAAGTACCAAAGGCAGGTGAGGACCGTGGGCATTTGTACTGAGCTGTGACATCTCTAACCTGTGACACTAGGGTCCAGCCTGAGCAGGGCATGTGCGGAAGCTGTGCTGCAGGGAGAGCAGAGCTGAGGGGCTCTTGGGCTGGTGTAGCTGGTGTAGCTCAGTCCTCCGTGTGTTTCTCTTCACGGGGAGCAGCGTGCAAAGGAAAAGCAAGGAAGGAGGTGAACCTGTGAGGAACAGTGATGGATAAAGAGGGTTGGAGCGCACCTGCCAGTCAGGAGGGATCCAGAAAGAAGACACCAGTGGTGCAACCGCAGGTCAGGAGAGCTCAAGGAGGGAGAAAGGTGACTGTGGCCGTATGGGTTTTTCTAGCTCACACACCAATGAAAAGAATTTGGATAACAAAAGAAATGTATGCAAAACCAATAATTAAAGGCACAGAATGTTTATATGCTATGTATGGGGTACACCTGAAGGTATATTTCTTCCTACAAGGAAGGAGAATTTGCAATACATGCTGCTGTCAGCAGCGACCAGTAAGCGACAAGACTGTATTTACTGATGCCTCTGGTCGCTCACGTGAAGTTGTAATTACGTGGCTAAACTCAGATACCCAGTGCTGCAAACACAAGGTAGAAAAAGAGACCAAGAGTCAAACAAGTTCTTGAGCTGACAGCTGTTAGGATCGCTTTGAGGTGTTCTGTAACAAGCCTTTGAATGTTGTCACTGGCTCATATTATGCAGCTGGCATACTTAACCGCCTGGAAGGTTCTTTTCTTAAGGAAGAGGATAATCCTCTTTTGATGGCTGAATTGAGAATGCTATGGTTTCTAATAAATCATAGACATCATGGGTATTATGCAATGCACACCCGCTCTCGCACGGCCCTTCCAAGACCTCTTGCGGAAGGCAGTAGGAGGGCCGATGCACAAGCTGTGCCGCTCACTGTGCCTAAAGCCTTGGAGCAAGCTAAATGATCACATAAATTCTTTCACCAGAGTGCAAAGGCATTAAAATGACAATTTCAAATGACAGTGGATCAGGCCAGGAGCGTTCTTATGTCCTGCCCTGATTGCCAACAGTTGGCACCCGTGCCATCCACAGAGGGTGTTAATCCAGGAGGGGTTACTGCCAATGAAGTACGGCCAGCGGATGTAACGCATTGTTCTGAATTGGGTAAATACGTACGTGTTTCTGTAGACGCTCATTCCAGATTTCTCGTTGCTGCTGCACGCGCTGGTGAAAGAGCACGAGACGTCTGTAACATTGGTTGGCATGTTTTGCTGTTTGAGGAGTTCCGCGATCTGTAAAACCAGAGGAAAGTGGAACGCACGCTCGATTAGAGCAGCGATCCCCCAGCGCGCTGTAATAAAAGTGTCTGCGTTTTAACACTTTCAAAAGAGTGTTAAAGAGTCTGTTTGCCGACTTTTCGGTATCATTTCTGGCGACGAGGATGGATAATCTGCCTGACCTCCCGTGGATCCCAGGATCTCTGGGACCTTGTGCCGTCACCGGGGAATTCCTGGAAGGGACCACAGCTCCTCGGACCAGCTCGGGATGCGGGTAAAACCCCATCAATGAGATAAGGCACTTTCATTGTCTGGTTGGGTTGGCACACGGCCTGCGCGAGACGTGGGCGACACCAGCGCGTTGGGTCTGAAAGAAAAAATTAAAGAGAAAAACAAGAAATCAATAAATAAAAGAGAAAAACGAGGGAACAGTAATTTGATAAGGGTACCTTTAGTGATTTTGCTATTTGTGCCTTAGCAATTGTATAATTGTTTGTGTCTTTAGTGGTTTGTTGTTGTTGTTACTTGTGTCTTGGGGGATTTTATAGTCCAGTACTTAGGGTTCAGCAATTGTCTGTCATTGTGATTGTGAAGTAGGTAGTGGACAATCGGCAGGAGAATTCGGGAGAAATCCCCCCCGGGCTGTGTTTTCTGACATTGGAAAAGGATCGTTTGCTGTTCAACAGGGCGTCAACCAGGGAGAATCTGATTGAATATTGTAATTAATGGCGGCCACTGTAAATAATATTAATATGCTGCACAGGTCTAGGTGGGTATACTTTGAGATCTGTAGTATAGTAATGTGCTACATGTAATATATAATAAGATAGATATTTTAAATCATATGTTGCCTATTACATAAGGCATATTACACAATACATAATGTTACATATGCATTGTCTTTATCCCCTTCAGATCCATTTGTTTTGAAAAAGGATAATCAGGGAAAGAAATGGAAACCAGTAAAAGGTTTGTTGAAGAACAGCTATTGGTGTAGAATACACAGAGAACATGAGATCAAAATTGTCCCTCGGTCGGTCCAGGGTGGGATCCTGATATCCTTATATCGGGGGACAGGCTGCATTGGTATCGCCAGTGCATCTCATACGGGATTAGACACGCTGCGCCTAAATCTGTAAATACGCCAAAACCTTCTGAGATTAAACAGGATTGTAAGGAGTCTCCCACTGAGTTTTTACACCGTCTTAAACTGACAGCTCAGTAATATATTAATACAGATCCTGACTTGGAGAACAGAGAATGAGAATTCTTAGTTGACTGGGAGCTCATTATTCTGTGTTAAACACTATGCAGGGAATATTAAGTAGCGATTCTGTAACAGTTATGGGTGCCACAAAAATTGCGAAACACGGCCCTTTAATCCGCTGCTTAGAATGTTTGTATGTGGAGTCTGTACTTATTGATTGTGTACCATGTGTCTTCTCTTGTGCACAACGAATGGTTGAAAAAAGCTTTAATGGTGCAATGGCTGTGCAGTTACACGCTGCTATGGCTGCAATTGTTAAACAAAGAAGGGGAGATGTGGCAGGGTTGGGACATCAGGCCCGTGAAAAACTGCAAGAGTCACAGTGTGAGAACAAGCGCTGGTGGAACAACACAAGCAGCAAAGACTGTTGTCGCGGTTGAGACGGACAAGCGACATGGACCAAATTCTTTCAAGATGAAAGTAATAGATGCCATTTATTGCTACAAGTGCATTTTTATACAATTCTGCCAGTTCATGTGTCTTTTCACTATTGGTTACAAGTTACAGCACTAACATCTCATTGGTTAAATTTGTTATCATCCATGTTATTCTTCTATCCCCTTCTCTCTCATGGGTACATCTCTCCTCTCTCCGGATACTCCTTTACTCTCATCCTCCTCAAGGGTAAATCTTAATATCTCAAGGCTGATCTCTACTCTCATATTTTCTGTCAAGGATTCCACAGACCCGCTGCATTTTCCCACAATTCCCCCTTTTGTTATTTGTGCTAAAAATGTTGCCCTCATTGTCCACTGCAGGGCCCTTTGCAGCAGAGAAATCATGCATGGCAACATTAGTAACACAAACACAACAATCATAAAAATGATCAGTCCTGTTTTCACTACTGATAACAACCATCCTAAAAATTCTCAACCACTAAGCAATTTATTTAACAAATCCCATCAAAATCTTCACACCCATGTCCTTGAGCTAATAACAAAAATCTATCGTGGCTCTACTCTGCCGTGTGGCGTGTCTTACAGAATCTACATCTAACAAAAGTCCACTTAAAGCCTTTTAAGTTCTGTTAGTTTGCTTAACTAGCCAGCATCCTAATTTTCTAAAATATTTAACACTTTTAGCTGTGCCAACACCAGATACAAGAGATCCTAAAACCCTTAACCTTGATCCCCAAAAATCTACATTATCATCACATTTTGACTCTTATACACGCAAAAGCTGTTTTTCTCATCTTACTCTTCTGTGATCTATTATCATAGATACATTGGGCGTTAAGAGAGTTAATAGTCCCAAAATACACAGTCCTCCAACAGCATTAGAAGGAATTCCTGGTCAGGCTCTATCTCCACAGATCAAGAATACACCATACAGGAGGCTTTGGGGTCGCTGTTCCACATTATCAATGACAACCCTTGGATTCTTCTGTGAGGCATTACACCATCGAGTTTCATTTCTATAGTCACCAATGGTAGCATTAACATTTTGCAGTCTTATCCATTCATGCTTTAGCATATTGTCCTGGCACTTTTCACAAACCAGCTGGATACAAGCATCCATGGGCACAGATCCCAGTAATTCCAGTTCCTGTGGTTCAATGTCTATTTCCGGGAGACAGTTAATCCAAAGTGCCATGTTAGTATTATTACAGTTTGTTGCAATGCCTCTGCATCGACCATTATTTTGAAACAATTGTGTGATGCTGCTGTAGTCATCAAGGAGGATGCCAACCAAGCATGTGTGGAACGGGTTTTCCGGAGATGCCATAGCTAGGCATATGGAATCCTGGTCAGTCATGTTGGCTAAAGTACTCCACATGTTAGTCTGTCTGTGCGGGCATCCAAAAACACAGCAGCTGCAGCAATCATTGTCAGGAAGATAGCACAGGTTTCACGTTTCGTGCCAGCAACCATTGCGGCCCTTGATCTGTAGAGACACAAGCAGAACCTCTCCCCCAGGTTATCAATTGATGTGGCCTTTTCCATTGACTAGTGATTTGACCATAACTAATGTAGGTTCTTTCTGATTTGGCATGATTTTGGGTCATACTTGCAAAGTATTTAATCACATACAATGCTTTTGACAATTGGTTTTGTGGTGTTTTCCCTACTTCTCCCCCCTTTTTGTTTTAAAAAGGAACAAAACCAAAACAAAAAAACACAGTTCAGAAGCAGATACGTGCATTGAACCTTGACTACATACTCAGAATCACAAATCAAATTTAGAGGTTCCTCCTTAAAAAGCTCTAAGTAATTTAAAGCTGTGCCAAGTTCTAATAATTGGGTTGAACCTTCAAAAATTTTTTCAGAATGATGCCAATTGTTATCTTCACACTAAACCACTACAGCTTTATGAGACTTCCCAAAACCACCAACAAAAACTTTGCAAGTATGTAGGATCAGACCAAATACAAGTATGGCCTATGACCTGATGTTAAAGACTTGCAGGTTCTGCAGTAATTTACATTTTACATTTATGCATGCCAAAAGCTGTGATGTTAAGAAAACCAACTAGTGCAATTTATAGAGACATAGATTACAAATAAAAAAATCAAAATTAAATTTCACAAATGGTACATATATGACAAAAGGATCATGGCCTATTGAAACTTAAATTAATTCCCTGCATTTTCTTGAGTAAAGTGATAATTGGTATATAACAATCAGTATATCAGTTTGCTAGCAATCTCATCATACTGTCCCACAATAGCCACAGGTTGTTTCTATGTTGTAGCCATAAATAGACAAATCTGCAAGTCCAATCGAACACAGTCAGCCTGTAACGTTGTCATAAATTTATTCCTTAAAGTTTCCAGCTCCATTTTGGCTGTCATATTTATTGGATATTGTTTTCCTTACCAGATTGAAGTCCTGTTTCAGATCAATCAGTGTAGTATTTGCTTTATCAAAACATTGGCTGTTAATACTAGTGGAAATACAGCATTTGAAATTTCCTTGGAGATTTCTCACTTGCAGCAAGCAGATCTGCAGCATCCCAGCAGCTTCTTGTAGGCCATGCAACTAAACAGAAGTCTCAGAAAACGTTATTTGAGCTTACAATTTACTTAACAAATCTTAACCTAAGAGAGGTATAGGAGTTTCTAACAACTATAAGAATTCACGTATTTAAACTTTATTCCAAATTTGGCATTCCATTGGTCTCAAAAAAAGGCCTTTCTTTTGTTCTCTCTCATGACCTCAAAAACTAGCATGGTGAATTTACTAAGAAGTCACTTACAACTAATTACCACAGAATAAGTCTATTAAAAAATTTTTGGTTTAATTTTCCAGTTTCATTAGAACTATGGATCCACTGGGATGCCTTTAAATTTCACCCTCAGACTCCTTCATGCAGTATCACAGCTCTCTAGCAGTAACATTGCTTGGGGGAGAGGCGCGAGGGGGAATAAAACTTCCCTCTCGCCCCCACCTGAGATGGCAAGACGTACAGCCCAGCATGAAAACACATCAGGTTGAACTCCACATCAAACCAATCTGGCTCCACTCCACACCCAAATCAGTACCAGTCTGACCCAGAGAAGCACTGAACACTGTGACCCCCCAAAGCTGACCAGTGTGAAAAGACTGACTTCAGCAAGGAGGCAAAATTATGAGCTCTTTTCCCAAATGTGCCAAAACCTAGGAAACAAGACAGAAGCAAAAATAAACAACACCAACAACCCCTGATTCAAAGACGAAAAGCAACACAGTGCCACAACAAAAATGGGTAACAATACTTCAGGGAAAAAAAAGGACAGAGCAAGGGGAGTAAAGCCCCCCTTTCTCCGCTTAGCAGCGGGAAAACAGGTTTCTCCATTTTTCTTTTTCGTTCTCTTCTTCCTGCAGTTCAGATATAGTCAAGGTCACGCAGCTGGTACGAGGTGGGAGGCTCTGGTAAACTCCTCAGTTACAATGAGCTGCACATAGGCCTGGAATATTTTGCTGTTTTGTTTTCCCATTTCATTCCAACCATAATACACTTTATATGCAATTTCAAGTAGCTCAGCAATAGTTACATTCCTTAGCTCCATTTAACTTTTACAATTTAGAAATGTCAAGAAACAGTATAAACCAGTATAATAAACATAAATCCCTTATTCTATTTTCCTAAATCTAAATCAGTTACTATTCTAGCAACTTTTAAATACAACCTCTTCCAAATTCACAGCTATCATAGCATTTTAACAATTTAAATACTTTTCTAACAATATAAGCAATTACTCTAATGTGTAAGGATGCATCCTAAGGGGGAGCAAGGTGGAATTTTAGCAGTGGAACCGGTTCCCATTTTGTAATTATCTCCCCAAACAAGATTCTTTTGGTACCAAATATGAATATGCAAACTAAAATACTGAGCTCAGATATGAAAACCATATACCAAGTTCAAATATACAGATGGATCACAGTCACACCAATTTAAGACAATATCTCAATTTTTTATATTGCACCTTTGGGCCGCTCACTGCTCAGCCAGTTGGAGGTACCTCTGGGTCTCCCTGACAAAAAAAGTCAGTTGCGCGCTGAAACCCATCCGCACCCGCCGAGCCGGACTGAGCAAGGCCTTCTTTTGTTTTGTTTTGTTTTGGTTTTGTTTTAGTGTCTCATCTGGTGCGCTACAACTGTTATTCCAAAACCAGGATTCTTTACATGATGTGCATACGGAAAAACCAAATCCAGCACACCGAGATGAGACACAGCCTGTCACAGAGTTGCGCAAGTCTGAATGCTGGAATAAAGCTGGCATGCTAGAGAAAAAAAAAATAACAACTACTACACACAAAATTTACCATCACATTCACGCAGTAAAGAACTAAATTACTCATGATCTTCTGTATTATCACAGAACGCACATTTTGAGTCAAGGAATTCTCATGATTTAACAGACTGTGAACTTATCGTACCATATAACAAAGACCTACCAAAATGACAACATGCGTAAACCGATACCCACAAAGAAAACAGGTTAATGAGGAAAGCATCTTGCAGACTTTAGCAAGTTTACTGTAACCTGTGTGTTATCAGTTAACTCTCTCTCAGCTTGTTGACGTTCAAACCGTTCCAGCTGTAAAACTGTCTGTAATGATCTAATGATCTCTTGGAGAGATTTATTTTGTCCTGCTCTTCTCACCTTAAAACCAACATTAATTGCAACAAAATTCTATTCTCCGGACACTTTTACCAATCATTTAACGTAAACAGCACCGAACACTGATTTCAGTATTTAACAAGATATTCCTTCCTTATAATTCTGAGTGCTTTCCTAAGTTTTAAAACACCTCCCAATACTGATTTTTAGGAACACAACTGAAAACAATTATTCCTGACCGCATCTTGCAAGTAAAAACCTTGAGAAGGGGGAGGAAGGGAGAGGTTCTGCTTGCAGCATGACTGGGAAAAATAGGGAGAGAGTTTTACGGCGCACTTAGCTCACATTCCTGACAAGGTGCTTGATTTTCAGAGAGGCAATACACAGAAACGCATAATATGTACTGTAAAACTCGCAGATAGCAAACATGAGCATTCTCTACTGCTAATTTCAACACCAATGCTTCCTTAGCTTGTAAGTTTTCAACCTGCTTACTGATAGCCTCTTGAAGATGGTCAATAAATTGCATGTAATTCTCACTGGGACCCCGATTAACAGTTGTAAATGATTTGGCCGCACTGCTGATCCCAGGCACCCCTATCACAGCTTGATATGTGAGGTCTGTTGACTGCTTCAGGATTTCAGAAAGTTATCGTGCCTGTATAGTGTCTCTTCCAGAAACGCACAGGGTCCCGTGGTTTAACTGTAATCGAAACTGGGGGTAAATCCCAGCTTTTTGGTAAGTTCGGTTTACGCTCTGAAACTCTACCCTCACCCTCAGGAATTCAGTGTGAGAGGGAGGTGGGGGCAAATTGGAGGGCCCCAAATCTGTAGGAATTACGTTATTTGGCTCGGTCTGGCTCACCACGGGGGGGTCCTCCCCACCTAAATCTCCAGGCAAGGGGGGATAGGAAAAAAAAAAAATGTCCATTTTTTTTTTTTCTTCCGCGACTGATAGCGGCGGGGCAGAGGGTTGAACTGTGATCAATGGCGGTGATGCAGATGGCGGAACCGCCGTTGCTGATGATAGAGGAGAGGTTTGAGCTGTAATTGATGACAGTGGAGCGGTCGGCCGAACGCACCGCTCCAACTGGTGCTCCGACTGGTTCTCTGAGGGCCCCTCCTGAGACCATAACGCTGTTTTTTCATGTGAGTCTTTCATAGCTTTTAACCGATCTCAGGGCCACACATATGTATACGACTCTTTCACAGTTTTTTTCTGATCTCGGGGCCACATATACGTGCGCTCCTCCTTTATTCCTTTTAACTTTCCAAGAAAGTGCCGCGGATCCTTGTCCGTGTCAGATAATATGGATTTGGGTGGTTTTAACGAATCTTTAGTAACAGGGGGTGTCGGAGTAGTACTTAATCTTGCTTTTTTCTCTGAATCTGGTCCAGAAGAGCCAAGAAGACCATCCCCCTCAGCCGCCTCTGCCTGTTGCTGTTTTAACTCTTTCAGAGTATCTAATAATAAGCACCACCTCGTTAACAGTTCAGTTGCTTCCTTGGACCCTTGGGTAGCACTATCAAACAATTTATCTCCCAAGTCCATCCATTGTGACACACTAAATGCTGTCACAGGATTAACCTCTAAACCTTGTGCTTTGCCCCATAGTAACATTTTTCTTAAAGTCAGTTCCAGAAGGCTAACACCCTGCTTCTTCAGAAGCAGCTTCCATGTAGATAATATAGTACCCTCTTCTTTAGATAAGTTTCCCCCCATGTTCCCGGTAGCTCACCTCCTCCTTCGCGAGGTGTCTTTTCAATCGATCCGGATCTTCGGCAGCTCTCCTGGGCTGTTCTTATCAGCTGTACCGGGCTCCGTCTCCACAGCTCTTCGACTGTTCACAGCTTTTCACTGTCACCTTGTTAGGTGAGATCCTCTTCAGGTAGGATCACATCGGGGTCACCACATGTTGCGGTTGAGACGGACAAGCGACATGGATCAAATTCTTTCAAGATGAAAGTAATAGATGCCATTTATTGCTACAAGTGCATTTTTATACAATTCTGCCAGTTCATGTGTCTTTTCACTATTGGTTACAAGTTACAGCACTAACATCTCATTGGTTAAACTTGTTATCATCCATGTTATTCTTCTATCCCCTTCTCTCTCACGGATACATCTCTCCTCTCTCTGGATACTCCTTTACTCCCATCCTCCTCAAGGGTAAATCTTAATATCTCAAGGCTGATCTCTACTCTCATATTTTCTGTCAAGGATTCCACAGACCCGCTGCAGTTTCCCACAGACTGTATAGGACATGAACCATCAGGGACAGAGGGACTGATACGGGATTGGTACATCAGGGACAGAGGGATTGATATGGGATTGGTACATGAAGGACAGAGGGATTGATACGGAATTGGTACATGAAGGACAGAGGGATTGATACGGGGTTGGTACATGAAGGACAGAGGGATTGATACGGGATTGGTACATGAGGGACAGAGGGATTGATACGGGCTTGGTACATGAAGGACAGAGGGATTGATACCCGATTGGTACATCAGGGACAGAGGTACGCGGTGTTTGTATTAAATGTCTCTCTGAATCTTAAAGAGAGTCTGTGCCTCATCTGCTACACCCCTTCATCTCTTTCCCAAATTACGATTTAGACTGTATTTACCGTTGTAAAAACAAAGCTTTCCCCCCTTAATTTTTGCCACGTGTTGTAGTTAGAATTAATAGAGATATTGGAGCCCGTCCTAGCTAAACTGGAAAAAGACAGCAGCCATGTGTATTTTTAAATAAAGACTAAATCAAGTCTGCTAGCTCATTATCTTTAAGTGTTTTACTGTGATCACCTCTCTCCCAAGGTTTTGTGTCTGTTGTATCAAGGCCTGACACCCACGGCCACAGTGGATGAATCACCATGGGCACAACACCTGGAACCCGCCTGTTCATGTCCAGGATATCCACTCCAGCAGACACTTTTTAGTAAAAGAGCACATCATGGAACTGAAAAACCATCTAATTGTGTCATTATGCACATTCACTGCTCTTTTTTCTTCTTTATACCCGTTGTAGCTTTTTAAAATTAAACAGTTTGAAAAGGGTTTCTGTTTTGGCTCTGCACACGGAGCCTGATTTTCCTTCTCTAGGGCCTTTCACCCGGTTCACCGCACTCGTGTGATCATTGCGCTGCACGTGGGCAAAATCAGCCGTGCCCTGTGTTTCTCCTGTAAAATAGTAAGTAAAATAGTAATATTCACAGTGAATATTTGAAGGAACCCACTGCTAATGTATTTTTAATTGGTACTTGCGTAATGGATTAGATGCAACAAAAATGCATACTTTATTTTGTCCTTTGCTATACAGGAGGGGGTTGAACTTTTCTTTTGATCTGAACTTTGCTTTGTTTCTTAGCCCCTTGTTCTGTTCCCTGCCTTTCTTTTTGTCTCTCCATCTGTACATCCCTCTCCCTGTCTTTCTCTAGCCCCTTCCTGCTTCTCCTCCTCCCCCCTCCCCATCCCTCTGTCCTGTTCCTCAGTGCTGCTGTTTCTTCCTCCCTGTCTCATCACGGCTCCTTGTCCCTTTTTGCCTTGATCTCTGCATCTCTCCATCCTTTCCCCTGTGTGTTTCTTTCTCTCTCAGCTCCTCTGTCTTCTCTCTTGTCTCATTTGTCTCTCTCTAGTCCTCTGTCCTTCTCCCCAGCAGCTTCAACTGAATGACCAGGTGTCCGTGCACTCTGGTGTTTCCTCATCCCTGCCCTGGGGCAGATCTGTGTCTGTAGGGCTGGGCATCATTTAGGAGCTGGTCTCCTTGAGCAGACGGCAGAGCCGGGTGCACCTACAGCAGAGCTTGTTCTCAGCTGCTGCTTATGCAGCTTGTTGGAAGAGCGGCTGTGGGCCTTCTTTGGAAGGGAGGTTTCTTGTTCTGTGCTTCCTGCTCCTCGACACCCTGCGCAGGAGCGGTGTTGGGGTCTGCAGGGACGGGTGGGACCTGCTGTGGTTCCAGGTGAATGTGAACTCAACTTGTCCTGATGGCCTTGAATGAAACCAGACTGACTGTAGATGGTTTTCTTGCCTGTTTCAGTTTCAAACTACATGTTTGGCACTAAAAAACATTAGAGTTTGTGCTGTTTTCCAGATGTCAGTGACTGTGAATCAGCTGAGAACATCACTGCCTTAGGTACCAGGGCAGGTGGTCTGTGATCAGGGGTGTGGACTTGCATGGCCGTGCTTTTATGAACATTTTATGGTGTTGCCACTTCAAAGCCCTTCATTTTCCTAGAAATTTTAAGATGATGTTTCTTATTCGGAGGTTAAGACTCTGGTTGGACTTGATGTTGAATGGTCAGTATAATGGAGTCTATAAAATAAGAATCTCGCTTCCTTGTTGTTGTTTTCTAACACTGTCTGAATTTGGTAAGCAAGAGCAAGCGTGGTTGACAGTGTCTGTTTTTTGAGAGTAACGTATTCCTGACTCTCCCTCTTTGTATGGTGAAGGTTTCTGCCTGCACTATGATTTTGCTGGGCTGTGAGGCTGTGTGGGAGCAGCAGAGGTAGGAAGTGGTGGCTGTAAAGGCATTGAAGCTGTGGTAAAACTAGCAGGTAAAGCTCATTTCTTCCTAGAGAGCTGCCTGACAAAAACAGTTACAAGGAAAGACCCTTGAAGTTGGCTTTTTTTTTTTTTTCTAATTTAGTCTTAATATGGAGCTTTTGGTATTGATGGATTGATTGATTGATTGATTGATTGATCTCTGGGAAGCAAGAAGTGAGAGCCTGTGCACTCCCATAGGCAGCGCTGCCTCCCAAATAGGTGCACCCTTTTCCACTCCTGTTCCTCCCATGCTCATGTAGAACAAGGCCATGCAGTCGTGTGCAGATGTGGTGATTCCAATGTGACTATGAGGTCACAGCCCCACGGTGACGTGCTGTGCTGTGTCTCGGCAGCAGCAGCAGCAGCATCACGGTGCGAGCGTGGGGGCCATGGTCCTCACCCTCCTCCTCCTGCTGGTGTCCCTGCCAGCCCGGGAGGCCAAGGCTGCTCCAGCCGAGCGCAGGGAGCAGGTGGGCGGGCAGGGGCAGCACCCAGCCCCGAGCAGCTCAGCAGGGCAGCAGTGAGGCCAGGGCTGGGGCTGGGGCCGGGAGAGCAGCCGGGCTGGGCCGGGCAGGGCGAGCCAGGCAGCACCAGGGTGTGGGCAGGGGGCAGACGCCCCGCAGGGAGGGGAGAGGGGCTGCGGCTGCTTCAGGGGCAAGTTGTGGGCAAGCGGGGGCTACGAGTGGTGGCACAGGGGCAGAAACCAGCACTGAGTCCCTGTGGGGCCCTCCCTGCCCCCCAGCCTCGTGCCACACGGCCCCATCCCAGGGCACACTTTGAGCCTTTGGGCCCGTTTCAAATCAAAGCTGGGATTACTTTGGCCCTTTGGGCCAGTTTTGAGCTCAATCTGGGCACATTCGTGCCCTTTGGGGTCATTTCTGCCTAGATCTGGGAGTTCTTTGGCTTTGCAGTCCAGTTTCTGCCCAAATCTGGGGGTGATTGGGCCACTTTTGGCCATTTTTTACCCAAATCTGGGCATACTGTGACTTTTTGGTCCAATTTCACCCCAAATCTGGGGATGTTATACCCCTTTCTTGCCACTTTTGATCCAAATCTAGTGGTGCTTTGGTTTTTCTGGCTCTTTTTACCCCATATACTCAGGTGCTTTTACCCATTTTTTCCCCTAATGGAGAAGCTGTGTTCCCAAATATGGGATATTTTCACCTTTGCCAGCAGTTTTGCTCCCAAATGTAGACATTTTTGCCTCTTTTGGCCACCTTTTGCCCAAATACTCTTGTGCCTGTATTGGCCAATTTAGCCCCCAAATATTTGGAATATTTAGTCATTTTTCCAGTTTTCTCCCTAAATAGGGCTATTTCTCTGCAATATATGGGCATTGTTGTCCTAAATATGTTGTGCTGTGTTTTGTTTTGGTTTTTTCTCTCTTCTTTATGTCCTCTTTTACCCGAAATGCAGGAGTATTGCTCTGTGAGCCTGGAAACCTCTCTGATCTGTGATGACTCCGGGCCATGGCATTGGCAGAGCTGATCGAGCTCCTCAGCTGGATCCTGGTTATGAGCCTTGGGCTGTCCCAGGGGTGAGTTGTCACTGTCTGTCTGCTTGAGGGAATAAACACTCGCGTTTTAATAGGTTATTCATGTGTGATTGTACCCAAGATCATCTCAGAGGCTTTCCAAAAGCTTTTTTTGCTTTGGTGGTGTTACACAGACAAGTAATGAATATTCATTTGCCTGAAAACCTGCTAGGTCTCAGCAAAAAGGTCACCCATGTTCCATTTCTAGCTGTGGGAACATACACCTTTGTATGTGTCCTGTGTCATTACCTCACCCTCTCCCATCACTGCAGGTGACTGAGGAAGAAGGAGATCACAACATGCCATGGAAGCTCCTCACCCATGTTTGACTCCCTGTTTGGTTCCTGCAGTCCATGGTGATCAAGCCTCTTGGTGTAATCCTGGTCCTGAGCCTGGGGACAATGCCAGGGTAAGTGTTCAGTCTTCATTGGTCACTGGCCTTCTGCATTTGTTAATATTTG
The DNA here is from genome assembly GCF_963082525.1 of Nesoenas mayeri. Taxonomy (NCBI): domain Eukaryota; kingdom Metazoa; phylum Chordata; class Aves; order Columbiformes; family Columbidae; genus Nesoenas; species Nesoenas mayeri. Next base: position 172,423 of record NC_137562.1, read on the forward strand.
GTTTATTATTTGTTAACATTTTCCTGCAATAGTTGCACCTTGCAGTAGCCAGCAGGCTCTTTGCTAGAAGAAACATGGATGATCATTTTTTGCCGTGGTGCTCCATGCTTCCACCTTAGTGTGGGTTTTCTTTTGTGTGTGTGAGAGGTGTCCTGGTCAGAAGGCCCTGAAAGGCCCCATGTTTGTCCATCTGGTCCTTGAGGGGTGTTGCATGTGGCCTGGACACAGTGGTTTGGAAGCTGCCAGGTCCAGTCAACGGGTCTGCATGGAATGGGCGGGTTCTAGGACCCTGGGCGTTCCCTGGGAGGTTTTTAGGACCCTGGGGGTTCACCAGGAGGGTTTTAGGACCCTGGGGCTTCCCCGGGAGGGTTTTAGGACTCTGGGGGTTCCATAGAGATTCATAGAGCCCTATAGGGACCCATAGGTACCTGTAGGGGCCCATGGAGCCCTAAGGAGCCCCATGGACACCCATAGAGCCCCATAGAGACAAGAGAAAGGGAGGATTAAAGCTCTTTGCTACCCGCTCCATCTCTGCGCTGCTCGCAGTGCCGGCTGCCGAGCCAGCGGCCGGTTGGGGCTGAGTTTAGAGCTGGGTGAGCTCCAGGGAGTCCTTTCTCCTGACAGCTCCAGGCCTGGTTAGTGGCCACTGCAAGTGCTGGATAAATGTTGGCAAGATACTCCTGCCGGGAAGGGAGAGAGGAGCTGCCACTGGGATGGGTTTGGATCCTGAGGACGCAGCGGTGGGTGACAGGGGTGGCCATTGCAGAGGGGCAGTGTGAGCTCTGGTGCTGCTGTCTCCAGGTTGGCTCACCAGACCCAGGCCACCATGCTGGTTCACCAGATCTTTGGCGGATCCCTGTGGTTCCGTGGTGAGCGCTGGCTGCCAGGTCGTGGGCCTGTGACTCTCAGGGCAGCGGTTTCCCTGAGAGCCTTGCAGTACAAATCTTTTGGGAAAACTGCTGAGTGTGTGTAACTTATCCAGAGGTGCAGCTGGTCAGTCTTGTGGTTCCTGTGGGTTGTGGCGTGTGTTGTAGTGATGAAAAAAGCTGTTGGCTGGGGACCCCCAGCTCTTTGCCACCAGCTGAGGAGCCCATGTTGGCAGTTATGTAGCAGCACTTGCTGTCCCAGCACACAGTGGAATTGCACGCTGTGAATCCTGGTGCCGACATCCCAGAGCCCAAAGCTGGAGAGGGGGAGCTGCCTGTGCTGTGCTGGGGTGGTGTTGGGTGCAGGTGTTGTGCCAGGGTGTGCTTCCTGCTCTTGCTTTTGCAGGCAAGAGCATCTAGGAGAGCTCTGACCCTTTCCTGGAGCTGGTGCTGGAGATCAGGTAGTGGGGCAGGGTGTGGGTGGGGTGAGCTCTGCTCTCACAGGGGATGTTCCTGCAGCTGCACCGTTACTGCTCTCGAGGTTGCTTAACTGCCAGTGTCAGGCAGCGTGCAGGCAAGAGGGAAGCAGCTTCTGTTGTTGCTGCCTCTGTCTGGCAGAGCAGAGCCTGTTGCCTGAGCATGAGCCACGACTCCTCCATTGAGGCTCCATGGGACTGGGAACAGTACAGCCGTCCCTCATGGCATGCTGGCCAGTGCCTGGCTGGGGGCAGGCTCAGGGGTTTGGTGCAGTCTGTGGCCCTGTGCTCATGCTCTGTTTTATCTCTTGGGGCCAGTGTCTCTGATCAGGTGAAAAAAGCTGAGACCAACAGCCCCAGGTCTTCAGCAGTGACAGGCCAGGTGAGTCCTGAAGGCTGTTCTGGGCCAGAGCTGCAGGGAGCTGCTGCCCCTCTGCCTGCTCTGCGAGGGCAGGTGGGCTGCAGCTTGGCAGGGAGGCAGGCACTGCACCCAATGGACAGGGGTGAGGGAGGATGGCTTACAGGAAGGATCCTGCTCAGTTAAGGGTTGCTGTGTGAGCTTGGAGGGGATGGGATTGCGGTATCACCCTGTGTCCTTGGCACAGTGATTCAGCCTGGAGGCCCAAAAAGCTGCTCGCCCTCCTGCAGCTGCCTCCTGTGCCCAGACCAGTTCAGAGCTCCTGTAACAGCAGCAGCACAAGTGGGGCCAAAGCAGAGCTGTCCTGGCAGAGCTCCTGGGAGAGCAAGCAGCCACCCACCTCACCCAAGCTGCTGCTGGAGCCCATCCCCAGCCAGGAGCCCAGGGGCAGTGGGGAGAATGCTGAGACCCTGGAGAGGGACTCCTGCAGCAGCGGTGCTGCCAGCCCAGTGCACAGCACAGCGGGGATCTGCCCAAAGCGTCCCAGACAGCCCAGGGTGGAACCAGCAGTTTCTGCACCTCTCAGGAAATGGACTGTAGCATAGACCGCCCTACTGGCTCCAGCACCAAGCTACCTGCCCCCAGAGACTCCAAACCGGCAACATTGAAATCCTCCCTGTTGGCCAGTACTGCTCTGGAGCTGAACATCACCATGTCTCCACCACCAGCCATGAAGCTGGTGCTTTCTGCCAAAAAGTGAGTCTGAGCTTCTGCCTGGAGTCTTCAATAGGTGCCTTGTGTCTCTGAGCTGGAGATTGTGTTGGGGAGAGTGTAGACTGGGTGCTGGATGTCTTGCTAAGCTGGAGGCAGACAGGGAGAGCCCCTCAGCCCCAGGGCTGCAGCAGTTGCTCTGGTTTGGGGTACAGGGCCAGGTCCCCGCTGTTGTTCCCATCCCTGATTAAGGCTGGAGAAACGCCTCCTGTCTTCTTGCTTAGGACAGAGGGGCGGCTGTGCCAGTCCCTGGAGTAGGGTGGCCTCACCAATCTTCTCTGAGTGTCTTGTCCCCTGGGGTGATGGGAGCAGGTGACTCCCCAGCTGGAGGCTGCAGAGTCTCCTCCTCCCCACACAGGGGCTGGGACCGGCCCTCTGGGCGCCGCTGTGCAGCCAGGGCTCATGGAAACCTCTTTTCTTTAGATCACCAAGTTTGTTGGTCGTTTTTTCATGTCAATAACTGCAGCGCAGCATCCTGTGGAAGGCGAGCAGAAGTGACCATTGCACACCACCTCATTCACAATTTGCCAACCACACCTACCCCATGGACACCACCCACACCAACTCCTTGGTGTTTTGGCAAGTCGAGGTAAGTGGTGCCAGTCGCTCCCAGGCTCCTGCACGGCAGCAAGGCCAGTAGTCCAGGAGGCAACTGTCTGACATGGCAGGTGGCCCGCGGGAGTGATTTCCGCAGCCACCTGTCCTGTTCTCTTGGATTGGCTAAGATGGTAGCAGTTGGGTGCTGTGCTTGTGCACTGTGGAGTGTGGAGGAAGAGGGGGGCTCCTGCTCCTGACCTGGCCTTCAGATCATGTCAGCCTCTTTTCCTGTTCTGCAGGCTGTCCTCGTCTGCTCTCCATTGGCCAAATCCTGAAAAGCCGACCTTCAGCTTCATCCTCAGCTCAGCCCTTTGGCTCCCAGCCTCCCCGTGACCACCTGTTCCACTGCCCACCCTTCGCACCACCTTCCTCCCTGCAGCAGCGAGAAGGAGCCCAGCCAGGTCACCGTTGGTTCCTCCGAAAAGAGGCAGTGTAAGCAGCACCATGGAGCAGACAGCAGCCCCTGTGCTCTGGCTGTGAAGGACAAGGATCAAGTCTCCAGCCCCCAGGGAAGAAGAAGAAGAATCTCGCAGGAGGGCTCAGTGTCCCCTGGGGGGAAGGAGGTGGCAGGCAAGGGTCCCAGCGGTGGCAGGGAGGCACCCAGCTGTCAGCACCGAAAGATCAGGCCCGTGGTGCAAGTGTCAGGCCCCAGGACCTGTCTGGACACAGAGCCCATCTGCCCCCTCAAGAGGAAGAAAAGGAGGAGATGGAGGAGACAGAAGAGTGCTGCTCAGGGTTAGAATGAGGTTTAGCATTAGGGTTACAGATTGTGGGTAAGGGTTAGAATGAAGGCTTGGGTTTAGGTTTAGTGTTTAGGGTTTGAGTTAGTGATAGGGTTAAAGTTAGGTTTAGGGGTTAGGATTAGGATTAAAGTTACAGTTTGCTGTTAGGTGCTAGGTTTAGACTTGGAGTTAGTGAAGAGTATTATGGTAAGTAGTTAGGGTTAGGGGTAGGGACAGAGTTAAGGTTGGGTTTTGGTTAGAGGTGGGTTTATGTATTAGGTTTAGAGTTAGTGGTTAGGATTAGGGTGGGGTTAGGGATGAGGAATTGGCATTGTAGTTAGTGGTATGGTTTGTGGATAAGGCAAATGGTTAGATTTTGGGTTTGGGATTAGGATTAGGGGTCTGGTAGTGCTTGGAATAGTGGTTAGGGTTAAGAGTTAGTGTTAGAGCGATGGATAGAGTAAGGGTTGGAATTTGGGGTAGAGCTGGGGTTAGCGGTTAGGACCAGGATCAGAGTTTTGCTTAGGGTTATCATTTGTTGGTTATGGTTTCTTGGCTAGTGTGTATTAGTTAGGTTTAGAGTTAGGATTATTGTTTAGGGTTAGGTTTCAGTGTTAGGGTTAGGGGCTAGGGTTAGAGGATATGTTAGGTTGAGAGTTAGTGCTACAGGTTAGAGTTAGGGCTAGATTTGTATTAGCATCAGAGGGGGCTAGTGTTTCGTCAGATGTAGGGATAGGGCTTTGGGTAAAGCACAGGGTCAGGATTAGAGTTACCAGTTAGGGATTAGGAGTAGTGTTAGGTTGAGATAAGGTGTATGGTGAGTCTTAGATATGGGTTAGGGGTTTGAGTGTAGAGTTAGAGTTAGCAGTAGGTAAGGTTTCAGGTTAGGTTTAGATTACAGGTAGGTTTAGGGGTTAGGGTTATAGTTAGGATTAGGGTTTGCAGTTAGGGTTAGTGGTTAGTTTTCGAGTTCTAATTAGAGGTAGGGTTAGACTTAGCCTTAGGGAAAAGAATTAGTTTTAGGGATAGGATTTGGGTTAGTGTTAAGGTGTAGGGGTTATTGTTAAAGTAAGTATGAGGTTTAGAATGAGGCTGGCAGGCTAGGGTTGGGGTTAAGGTTTAGGAGTTAGGTTTAGAATAAGTGTTAGGGGTTTGTTTTTGTGGTTAGAGTTAGAAGTAGAGTTAAGGACAGGGTTATAGTAAGCAGTTAGGACTTATGGTTATGGTTATAGTTAGGCTTAGGGTTAGATTAGGGTTATTGTTAGGGTTTGGTGTTAGGGCTTTGGTCAGGGCTAGTGTTAGCATTAGGTTTCAGGTTTAGACTTAGGGTTAGGATTTACAGTAAACGTTAGAGTTAGGGTAAAAATTAGGGCTTAATTTAAGGGTTAAGTTAGGGTTAGATTGAGAGTTAGGGTTAGGATTTGGTTTAGGTTTAGCATTTAAATGAGGGTTAGGTTTTAGATAAGGTTGAGGGTTAGTGTTAGATAAGGTTTTGGGTTAGGGGACAGAGTTAGGGTTAGAGTTTGGGATAGGCTTATGGAGCATGGTTAGGGTTAGTGTTTGGGGTTAGGGTTTAGAGTGAGGGTTATGGGTCAGGTTTTGGGTTAGAGTTAGTCTTAGAGCTGGGATTGAACTTTAGGCAAGAGGTTAGAGTATAGCATTAAGGGTTAGGGTTGGGAGTTTGTGTTTGGGTTATATGACGTTTAGGTTAGGGTTACGTGGTAGGGTTAATGTATAGGTTTAGATTTAGGGTAAAGGTAAGTGTTAGGAGTTACAGGTAGGGTTAGGCTTAGGAATTAGGGGGTTGGGTTAGATTTTGGGGTTAGGGTTTGAGCTAGGGTTAGGGGGAAGGGTTACATTTAGGGTTAGAAATAGGGTTAAACGTAGGGCAAGGGGTCAGAGTTAGGGTTAGAATTCCTGTGTTTGAGTTAGATGAGGTTGAGGATTAGGGTTATGTGTTAGAGTTAGGCTTTAGGGTTAGGAGTTATGGTTAGTGCTAGAGTTAGGAGCTAGGGATTAGTCTGAGAGGTAGGGTTTGAGGTTCGAGTATGTGTTTGCATTGGGGTTTGGGTTAGGTGTTCAAGTATTAGGGGTAGGATTTGATTAGTGTTGGAGTTGGAGAGTAGTGTCAGTGGAAGTGGTTAGGGTTAGGGGTTAGTTTTAGGAGGTAGGGCTAGGGTTAGGGTTATGTTTAGAGTCAGGTTTAGGGTTAGAGTTAGGGGTAGGGTCAGGGTTTGATTAGGATTAGGGTTAGAATTAAGGTTAGGGCTTTTGGGTTTGGGTTAGGGGTAGAGTTTGGTTTTAGGTTTAGGCTTATATTTGTGATTACAGTAAGAAGGCTAAGCATTAGGTTTAGAGTTGGAGTTAGAGGTAGGAGTTTGCATTAGCGTTCTCTTAGGGTGAAGAGAATTGGGTAGAATATAGGGTTAGGTTTAGGGTTGAGGGAGTAGCATTAGTGGACATAGTTAGGAGTAGCTTAGGTGTAGGAGTTGGGGCTTGGGGTAAGATTGAGGGGTTGAGGTTAGAGTTAGGGATAGGAAATATAATTAGGATTAGAGTAAGGGTTAGATTAAAGTTTAAGGGTTAGGCAGTAGTGTTAGAAAAGGTGGTTAGGGTTAGGTTTTAGAATTCTGTTGGAGATAGGGGTTCGGGTTCATGGTTAGGGAGTACTGTTATTGTAAATGGTTAAGATTAGTATAGGAGATTAGGTTTAGGGGTGAGGCTAGAGTTAGGGTTAGAGTTAGACTTAGGATTCTGTTTAGAGGTCAGGTTAGGGTTAGATTTCAGGTTAGGGTTAGTGTTGGTTTAGGTTGGTTTAAGGGTTGTGGTTAAAGTTAGGTTAGTGATAGGGTTATGGTTAGGTTAAGGTTAGGGTTTAGGTTTAGTGTTAGGACTAGGTTTCAAGTTAGGGTTAGAGTTAGTATTAGGGTTTAGGCTTACCATTAAGGTTATAGTTAGTGTTAGGCGTCAGCATTAGGGTTATCATGTTTATATTAGGGAGTAGTGTTACGATTAGTGGAACTGGTTAGGGTTAGGTAGGGTTAGTTTCAGGGTTTAGGGGTTATTGCTCGAGTAAGGGTGAGGTTTAGATTGATGGTTACTGGCTAGGGTTAGGGTTAAGGTTTAGGGCTGAGCTTTAGAGTCAGCTGTAGGGGGTTGGTGTTAGGCTTAGGTATTAGGGAGAAGAATTAGGGTTAGATTGAAGGATAAGATTATGGCTAGGATACGTGGTTAGGACTTAGGTTTAGGGTTACAGTTCCTTTTAGGGTTAGATTGGAGTCGATTATTGGGTAGCATTACCAGTTAGGGAGAAAGGTTAGAGGTAGTGTTTGATGTTAGCGTTAGATTTTGGGTTGGGGGTATTGTTAGATTACGATTTGGATTTCTATTTATGTGATGTTAGTCTTAGGGTTAGAGTTAGGGGTTTGTCTTAAATTTTAGTATTAGATTTAGGATTAGTATTTAGGTTTACATTTAGGCTTAAGTTTTAGGATTTGGTTTAGGGTAATGGTTGGATTAGAGTTAGTGTTAGGGGTTCCGGAGTTGTCTTAGGGGTAGAGTTAAGTTTTGGGGTTAGATTTCGGGGTAGGGTTAGATTAAGGTTTAGGGTTAGCATCAGGGTTAGGGCATTGAATTCATTTCAGAGTTAGGGTTAGAGGTTGGTCTTAGATTTAGCCTTTGCTTTAGGATTACAGTAAGTGATTGGACTAACATTAGAGGTTTAGATTTAGGGATAGGTGTTAGAGGTAGTGTTAGGGTTATTATTAGGGTTTGATTAGGATTAGGTTTAGGGTTTATGGGTAGGGATGTGGTTAGTGGTAAAGATTAGTATTAGGGTTAGTGTTAGAGGTAACGATTAAGGTTAGAGGTTAGGGAATAGTGTTAATATAAGCAGTTAGACTTCATGTTTCGGGGGAAAGGGTAGGAATATGGTTAAGGTTAGCACTATTTGTAAGTATTACAGTTATAGTTAGCTTTAGGTTAGGGGTGAGTGTTAGGGGTTAGAGTTAGAATTAGCGTTAGGGTTAGGGGTAAGGGTTAGAGGTCATCTTAGGGGTTACCATTATAATTTTGATTAGATTTAGGGATAGAATTAGGCTTAGATTTTAGACTTAGAGTTAAGATTTGACTTAAAGATAGGGATTAGGATTAGGGTTGGGGTAAGGGGGTTGCATTAGAGTTAGATGTTGGGGTTAGGAGTTTTGTTATTTGGATGGTCAGGTTTAGGTTTTAGACTTATATTGAAGGGTTAGGGATAGGACACTGAGTTAGGGTTAGAGATAGTGTTAATGTTATTTTTGGGATAGCGATTTAAGGTTAAAGTGTATCATAGAATGATGGGTTAGGATTTAGCATTAGATTAGAGATAGGTTTAAGTTAGGCTTTAGGGTTAGGCTTAGAGGTTGAGTTAATGGTTAGGGTTAGATATTAGGGTTGGGTTAGTGTTAATTTTAGTCTAAGTGCTTACAGTTGGTGGCTGGGTTCATGGGCTAGGGGTATGAATGAGGCTAGGATTAGATTAGGGTTGTGTTTAGGTTAAAGATTGGTTTAGAGGTGAATTTAGGTGTTAGGTGTAGATTTCAGTTTAGAATTAGGGTTAGTGTTGGGTCTAGGTTAGGGTTAGGTTAGGTTGGTTTCGGCTTACCATTAAGGTTAGGTTAGTGATAGGGTTAGTGTTAGTTTAGGGTTAGAGTTTAGTATTGGGGTTAGGGTTTAGGGTTTCTGTTAGGTTTAGAGTCAGGGTTAGGGCTCAGTTTTAGATTTATGGTTAGAGTTAGTGGTAGAGGTTAGGGGTAAGGTTAGGGTATGGGTTGGAATAATGTTATGTTTCGGGGTTAGGATGTAGTTTGGATTTACATTTAGGATCTGGTTAGTGTTCAGGTTAGAGTTAAGGTTAGTTGTTAGTTCTAGATTTACAGTTAGGGTTACGTTTACAGTTAGGATTAGATTAGTGTTAGGATATAGTTAGTGTTAGGGCTAAGCATTAGGTTTCAGAGCTAGGGAATAGTGTTAGTGTAAGCAGTTAGGGTTAGGTTTTAATATTAGGGTTGAAGGGTAGGACTAGGGTTAGGGTTAGAGTTAGGATTATGGGTAAGTATTAAAGTTAGATTAGGTTTAGAAGAGGGTTAGAATGTAGGGTTGGAGTTAGCATTAGGGGTTAGTTTTATGTTTTGGGTTAGAGTTAGGATTACGTTTTAGCTTTAGATTTAGGTTAGACTTAGGGATGGGGTTAGCACTAGGGTTAGGGTTAGTGTTAGGCAGTAGTGTTAGTGGAATGGTCAGAGTTAGGTTTTAGATTTATACTGGAGATGGAGGTTGGGGTTGGCATTAAGTGCTGCAATTCTGGTTAGTGGTTAGGGGGTAGTGTTAGTGTAAGTCGTGAGGATTAGTGTTAATGGGTTAGGTTTAGGGGTTAGGGGTCGGGATAGCTTTAGGATTAGGATAATGGGTTAGGGTTTGAATTAGGGTTAGTTTAGGGTTAGAGTCAGTTGTAAGAATTGCAGGTTAGGATTTGGTTTAGGGCTTGCTTTAAGTTAGTGTTTGGTTTAAGGCTGGTGTTAGTATGATGGGTTAGGGTTAGTTTTAGGGTTAGGCTAGGGTTATGGGTTAGGGTTAGAGGTCACATTAGGGTGAGCTTTCAGTGGTTTGACTTAGGGTAAGGGTAGAGTTAGGGTTAGTTTTAGTGTAAGTGGTTAAGGTTAGGGGTAGGGATAGGCTTAGGTTTAGGGTTATACTACAGTTAGTTTTTGGGTTGAGGTGGTTTGGTTTAGGTTAGATTTTGTGCAAGAGGTCGGGTCACGATGATGTTTGGGTGAATGTTATGGTTAGGTGAATGATAGGTGTAGGGTAAATTTTAGGTTTAGGGGTTAGGATTATGGTTAAGGTAAGGGATGGATGAGTGTTAGTGTTACGGCTTAGGGAGTTTTGTTATTTGAATGGTCAGTTTTAGGTTTTAGATTTATATTGAAGGGTTAGGGCTAGGACACTGGGTTAGGGTTAGAGGTAGTGTTAGTGTTATTTTTGGGATAGGGGTTTAGGGTTATAGTTAGAATGATGGGTTAGGATTTAGCATTAGATTAGGGATAGGTTTAGGTTAGGCTTTAGGGTTAGGCTTAGAGGTTGAGTTAATGGTTGAGGTTAGATAATGGGGTTGGGTTAGTGTTAATTTTAGTCTAAGTGCTTACGGCTGGTGGCTGGGTTCATGGGCTAGGGATATGAATGGGGCTAGGATTAGATTAGGGTTATGTTTAGATTTAAGGTTTGGGTTAGAGGTGAATTTAGGGGTTAGGTGGATATTGCAGGTTAGAATTAGCGTTAGGTTAGGTTAGTTACGGCTTACCATTAAGGTTAGGTTAGTGATAGAGTTAGTGTTAGTTTAGGGTTAGAGTTTAGTATTGGGGTTAGAGTTTAGGGTTACTGTTAGAGTCAGGGTTAGGGCTCAGTTTTAGATTTATGATTAGAATTAGTGGTAGGGGTTAGGATTAAGGTTAGGGTATGGGTTGGAATACTGTTCGGTTTTGGGGTTAGGGTGTAGTTTTAGGGTCAGTTGAAGTGGTTAGGTTTACAGGTTAGGTTTATGGGTTAGGGACAGGGATAGGGTTATGGTTAAGTTGAGATTTAGATTTAGATTTATGATTAAAGTTAGAGGTAGGGTTAGGGTTTGAGTTTAGGCTTAGACTCAGGCTTTGATTTAGGATTAGAGTGAGGGTATGGGTTAAGCATTATGGTTAGATTTTTTTAGGGATAGGTGTTAGGGGGTAGGCTTACATTTAGGATTAGGTTGTGAATAGGGTTAGGCTTTGGGGATGAGGTAGAGATTAGGTTATGGTTAGAGTTATGGTTTAGAGGTTAGGATCAGGGTTGAGGTTTAGCGATGAATGTTCATATATGTGGTTATGGTTAGGGGTTAGTTTTATGGGTTAGGGGAAGAGTTAGTGATTAGAGAGATGAGTTAGTATTATAGTTAAGGATAGGACTAGGGTTAGCAATTATGACTTAGGGTTAGGGTTTCAGCTAGGGTTAGATGATGGTTAGCGTTAGAGTTGGCATTACTAGTTGGGGGAAGAGTTAGAGTTAGGGTCTGGTGTTACGGTTTTGGTTAGGGGTAGAGTTAGCGTTAGATGTTTAGGGTTAGACTTGGAGTTAGGTTTAGGAATTACAGTTAAGGTTAGTGTTAGGGTACAAGTTAGGGCTTAGTTTAAGGGTTAAGTTAGGTTTAAGAGTTAGGATTGCATTTAGAGTTAGGGTTAGCACTAGGGTTATCATTTAGATAAGGGTTAGTGTTGGATAAGGTTTAGGGTTAGGTTTAGATTAGGGTTAGGGAGTAGAGGTAGAGTCAGGGTCAGGGCTAGAGTACAGGTTAGGTTTAGGGGTAAAGTCCTATGGTTAGTGCTTGGGGTTAGGCATTTGAGATAGGGTTAGTGGTTAGTTTTCAGGATAGGGTCAGGCTTACTGTTAGGGTTAGGCTTAGGGTTAGGAGTTAGGGTTAGGGTTAGAATTGGGGTAAGGGCTTGGGGTGACAGATTAGTTTCAGGTTAGTGTTAGGGTTGGTGGTAGGGGTTCATTAGTTTTAGGTTAGTGTTAGGGGTTTATTTAGGGTTAGGGAGTAGCGTTATTATAAGTGGTTAGGATTACTGTAAGGGGGTAGGGTTAGGGGTGGGGATAGGGTTAAGGTTAGAATGACGGGTTAGGGTTGCAGTTAGGGTTTGGGATTAGGGGGTAGAGTTAGGGTTTGGGACAGGGGTTTGGGGTTCAGATTAGAGTCAGGGTTAGGGTTTAGGATAAGGATTAGGCTTTTGGTAAGTATTGGGTTAGTGTTATGGGTTGGGGGTACAGAGTAGTGGTTAGGAGTAGGTTTAGGTACTAGGGTTAGATTTCGGGTTAGAGTTAGGGTTTGGATTTACATTTTGGGTTTAGTTAGTGTTCAGGTAAGAGTTATGGTTAGTGGTTAGTTTTAGATTTACAGTTAGGATTAGATTTAGGGGCTAGGGAGTTGAGTCAGTGGAAGTGGTTAAGGTTAGGGGTTAGTTTTAGGATTCAGTGTTTGAATTAAGGTTAAGTTTCAGATTAGATTTAGGGTTAGGGTTATATTAGGGTTAGAGGATGGTGTTTCCAGTTAGACTTATGGTTAGGGCTTTGGATGAGGTTTACAGTTAGGATTAGATTAGTGTTAGGATATAGTGAGTCTTAGGGCTAAGCATTAGGTTTCAGAGCTAGGGAATAGTGTTAGTGTAAGCAGTTAGGGTTAGGTTTTAATATTAGGGTTGAAGGGTAGGCCTAGGGTTAGGGTTAGAGTTAGGATTATGGGTAAGTATTAGAGTTAGGTTTAGAAGAGGGTTAGAATGTAGGGTTGGAGTTAGCATTAGGGGTTAGTTTTATGTTTTGGGTTAGAGTTAGGATTACGTTTTAGCTTTAGCTTTAGGTTAGAGTTAGGGATGGGGTTAGCATTAGGTTTAGGGTTAGTGTTAGGCAGTAGTGTTAGTGGAATGGTCAGAGTGAGGTTTTAGATTTATATTGGAGATGGAGGTTGAGGTTGGCATTAAGTGTTGCAATTCTGGTTAGTGGTTAGGGGATAGTCTTAGTGTAAGTCGTGAGGATTAGTGTTAATGGGTTAGGTTTAGGGGTTAGGAGTCGGGATAGCTTTAGGGTTAGGATAATGGGTTAGGGTTTGAATTAGGGTTAGTTTAGGGTTAGAGTCAGTCATAAGAGTGACAGGTTAGGAGTTGGGGTTAGGGCTTGGTTTAGTGTAGTGTTTGGTTTAAGGCTGGTGTTAGTATGATGGGTTGGGGTTAGTTTTAGGGTTAGGCTGGGGTTATGGGTTAGGGTTAGTGGTAACATTAGGGTGATATTTCAGGTAAGAGTTAGGGGAAAGCTAGGGTTAGGTTTAGTTTTAGGGTTAGGGAGGGTTTGGTTTAGGTTAGATTTTGGGCTAAGAGGTAGGGTTAGGGTGGTGGTTGGACCCGGGCACAACACAGATGGTACAGTATAAGGGGGGGGGCACTGTCCTGGTTTCAGCTGGGAGAGAGTTAATTTTCTTCCTAGTAGCTGGTAGAGTGCGGTGTGTTGGATTTAATCTGAGAAGAATGTAGATAGCACAGGGATGTTTGGTGGTTGCTAAGCCATGTTTATCCCAAACCAAGGACTTTTCAGCAAGGAGGCTGGAGATGCACAAGAAGCTGGGAGGGGCACAGGCAGGACAGCTGGCCCAAGTGGCCAAAGGGATATTCCACACCATATGATGTCATGCTTGGTATGTAAACCAGAGAAAAGTTATCTGGGGGAGCGCTGTTTGGGATCTGGCTAGGTGTCACTCAATGGGTTGTGAGCAATTGCATTGTGCGTGACTTGGTTTATATCTCCTGTTATTATTATTACCATTTTTGCAATTACTACTATTACTACTGCCATCATTATTATTATAATTACTATTACTATTACTATAATTATTTTTTTATTATCATTATTATATTATATTTGTTGCAGCTGTTGCAGCTATTGTTACTGTTGTAGCTATTGTAGCTATTGTAGCTATTGTAGCTATTGTAGCTATTGTAGCTATTGTAGCTATTGTTATTGTTTTGCCTTTCTGTCTCATTAAACTGTCTTCATTTTAACCCAAGCTGTTTCTTTCTTTCCTGATTCCCTCTCCCATCCCACTGGGCTGGAGGGAGGAAGAGAAGGGCTGTGTGTGATGTTCAGCTGCCCGCTGGCTTAAACAAAACAGTCCTGGTCAAAGGAGTGATCGTGCAAGGTGTCCCAGAGGAAGAGGTGAACCTGAGGAGGGCACAGGGTAACAAGGGCCCTTCAATGCCAGGACAGGCTGTGAGGAGCCAGGATGCCAAAAGATGTCAGACTGGAGAATGTTTCAGGACACCATCTTGGTTCAGCCCTCCCCTGCCCTCTGTGCCATGAGAGACACCCCATGGTCCTGCCCCGCCTTCTCCTGGGCTCCTGAGCCAGCTGGGAAGATGGAAAGGACTCAGCAGCAGTGATCCTCATCCAGCTGGGTCTGTTTCCCAGCCCAACCAGCGTGGCCAGAGCAGAGTCACCCATGGCCCCAGGGCATCACAGCCCCTCGCTCTGCAGAGCAGCATGGCCAGCTCAGGGCCCTGTGGGGAGCACAGGGAGGGAACCAGGACCAGCCGGCCAGGCCAGGCTGGACATCCTCACCTGGGGAAAGGGATGTCCCTGGAGAAGAGCAAGGGAGCATTTCTGTGCCTGCAGGGAGGAATCCAGGAGGAAGAGAAACCTCTTTCTGCAGACACTCATTGGGGTCAGGCTGCTCTGTTGCTGGAGCAGGACTCTTGTTCTGGTCTGAGGAGAGGGGCTGGCACTGATGGACACAGGTCATCTGTGGTGGGGATCTGCTGGAGTTGAATCTGCTTTTCCTGTCTGTCCACACCTCCTCAGGAGACACTCTGCATCAGTATCCATGGGGGAATTCTTCTATCACATGTTCAAAGTGCTCACTGCCGAAACAGTGTCATCCTTACCAACTTCTCTGTCATCCTCACTCACACAAGATAAATCAACCTGTTGCCCATGTCATTGAGCAGCTCCATATACCTGAGCTGATCCTTCACACGGGGGGATCCCTCTGTCCTCACCCGCCCTGGGACTCTCTCCAGCAGACCCTGTATCCTTCAGCTGAAACACCACAGCTCAGCAAGCTGCCCCACCTCACCTCATATAATCCAAAACTGTCACAGTGCTTTGACAAGACATGGAGCACCTCCTGGCAGTGGATGTTCGGAAGCTTGTTCAGTGCTACACCACCTGGCTTTCCACCATCCAGAGGAACACAGATTGCCTCTGTGATACCCCTCTTGTACAGCCAGACCTAATGAACAGCATTTTAAACAATACCTCAGACTCTGAGCGCATTTCCTTCTGGGATCATACCAGACCAGCATCAACTGGGGAAAAACACTCTCCCAGCACTCTTGGATGCAAACCCTCTGGTCCCAAGGGCTGGTAAGGCTGCAGTTTGCTCATGAAACCCCTGGCTTGATCCCCATCCACCAGAGCTGTTGCCCTCCAGAGTCCTGCCTGGAAGCACAAAGGTCTGGAAGACTGATAGGCTGATATGCTTCTTTGTGTGTCTATTTTGAGAGCTCCTAAACAAAGGGAAGAGGAAGAATCCCACCTCCTGTAGGTGTGTGGCAGGGATGGCAGAGCTGAGTGTCCTTCTAGTGCTGAGAATAGAAATGCAGGAGGAAAAGCCTCCACCGACTCAGCTGAATCCCTTCCTTCAGCATGGGTAACAAAGATCCCTCCCTGTCACTTTCTGGGTGTCCTGACTAATAATAAAACAAAAAAAGAAAAAAGATGATAATTAGAGGTAACTTTGCCTCTGAGACGGAAAATATACTGTTGGAAATAAGTGTTTCTGCCCAGCATAAGGAGGGAACATCAGTGATGACTTGAGTCTGTTTCACAGCAGGTGCCCCAGGGACACCTGGAGGAGCCCAGAGGGGACAGAGAAAGCGACATCATGGGCTGCTCCTGTGCTGTGAGCTGGGCTGGGCTCCTGGGACACAGGGAGCTCATGGCAGTGGCAGCGCTGCAGATAGACAGCTCTGCCCAGGAGCAGCTCCTCTGCACACGCAGCAGGGCTGAGGGCTCTGCCTGCAGCACCGAGGGCACAGGAGACAGGCAGAGAGAGGTTAAAGACAACATGGGGTGGAGGATGCTGAGACATCACTGGGAGATAAATCTTCACAGCCCTGAAAAGAGTAAGTCTCTGGCTACAGCCCAATTCAACTACAGTTCCTGGAGAGATGCTAAAGCTGGAACATTCCACAAGCCGTGGCATCTGTCAGGAGGGACGTTGCAGTTTCTCCAGTGTAGAGAAAACATGTTATATAGAGGTGAGTTTCTCTGCTGCACCTTCTGAGGGACATTTCTAATGGGCTTTTTCAAGGAGAAGGTAAAGGAAGGGATTACAGTAAAGATAAGGAGCTTTCTCATGTCCTTATTTTCAATTTGTTTCCCTTTGGGGAATTTGAGAGGAGAAATGGAAAATGAGCTCTCATAGTTGAACAAGTCATGGAGACCACTCAGCTGTAACTTCTTCAGTAGGTCTGATAGGAGCCTCCTGATGAGCCTTCATCCACTCCTCTGCCCATGGACAGATGCAGCATCGCCTTTGCTGGACCCAGCAGGATCACCCACCTGTCTTTGTTTTCAACCTGCAGACAGGAAGATGCTCCCAGGCGGTGCCCTGCAAACAGGCAGGTGTCTGTAGGGCCAGGGTGAGCGCACAGAGTTTGGGATGGGGTCTGTGAGCTCTGACAGGGAAAAGACATGGGACAGGGAATCACCTCCCAGGAGGAAAATCTCCTGGCAGCAGGGACATGATCTGGGAAGAAGGAGAAAAACCAGAGCTCTTGTGGGAGGGAGGATGTAGAAATCTCTGATTGACCCCCTGCAGGTCAGATCCCTCCTCTGAGCAGCCCCCTCGCCTGCTCTCCCACCCAGCAAAGCCTCTGCCCTCAGGGCCGGGGGCTCCAAGGCATGAAGCAGCTGCTGTGCAGCCAGAGCTCCAGTTCCTCTGCAGAGCACAGAGGCTGAGAGCAGCTGCCTGGCACTGTTGGTGTCTGGGAGGTGGCTGCACAGCTGGGGAAGGGGGACGCTGTCTGAGTGCCCGGCTGCCTCTGCCCTGGCCTCTCTCACCCCCACCCTCACTGCCTTTTCCTTCTTGCTCCCCTGCTCTGGGTCACTTCTGTTGGGATCTTGTTCTTGCTGTCAGGCTCTCTGGGGATGGCAGTTTCAGCTGCAGAGTCACAGCCTGATCTTGTGGGTCCTTTCCTGCAGGTGTGTCCATGGGCACACGTGTCCCAGCTTTGCTCTGACCTGTGGGCTGTGGGCAATGAAGTCTGTGGGGCTGAATCTCCCTGAATCAAATGCCATCCTTCGGACACTTGGCTATCTGCATGAGGTTTCCATCCCAGCTGTGAGGTCCCCTCCGGGATGCAAACCCATCCTATAGCATCTTTGTGTTATCTGAAAGTCTCAAGGAGAAGCACAGAAATGGTGCGACAGTCAAAATTCTGTTTGGTTTGTGAAATGAGCTACTTCTGCCCTGGGCTAAACGTGGGCTGCTGAGACCTTAGAAAGCAGTGAGATGTGTAGTGGTCTGAGGTGGATCCCTCTGCTCTCAGCAGTGTCTGGTGGCTTTTCAGGGTAACATGGGAGTGTGATCACCCTCCATCTCAGAAAGGTGCCAGCCCAGGGCAGCTGGAGCAAGACAGAGGGACAGACCAGCTCCCCTCACTCTGCACTAAGCCACAGGCATCCTCTTGCCTTGCAGGACTCGCTCTGTTCTCCTTGAGTGCAGCAGAAATACTGATGGTTTCTGACATCCAAGAACATTCTCCAGGGTGAGAGGGGAGAAGGAGCTGTAAAAAACCCCAAACCTCTCAAGCTGCCTTCTGCCACCTCATTTCCTTATCCCTGGGAGTGCAGATGCTGACAGGTATTTCTGGACCAGGAGCAGCTTCATGTGACAAAGCTGAACCCCGGGTCTGTCCCCTGCCCCCGTTCCCATGACCCCACTGCTGCAGAGCAGGGCTGACTCCTCAGCAGCCAGCGGGCACAGGCCCTGCTCCTCACGGCCCCTCCAGCCAGCACCACCCAGGGCTCAGACACGGAGCTGAGGGAAGGTCTGGAAAAGGACAAGGGGGTGTGGAGCAGGGCGGGGGGGGGGGGGGGGGTGTGAGAAATGGCTTAGACTTTGCTCAGAGAAATCTCCCAAAAATTCTCACTGTCTTTTTCTTCTGTGATAGCCCCCATAGCCAAAATCAGCAAATGTCCAACAGCAGCTCCATCACCCAGTTCCTCCTGCTGCCGTTCACAGACACATGGGAGCTGCAGCTCTTGCACTTCTGGCTCTTCCTCGGCATCTACCTGGCTGCGCTCCTGGGCAGCGGCCTCATCATCATCACCATAGCCTTGGACCAGCACCTCCACACCCCCATGTACTTCTTCCTCCTCAACCTCATCATTGACCTGGGCTACATCTCAACCACTGTCCCCAAGTCCATGGCCAATTCCCTCTGGAACACCAGAGCCATCTCCTACACAGGATGTGCTGCCCAAGTGTTTCTGTTTGTCTTTTTAGCTTCAGCAGAGTATTGGCTCCTCACCATCATGGCCTATGACCGCTACATTGCCATCTGCAAACCCCTGCACTACGGGACCCTCCTGGGCAGCAGAGCTTGTGTCCACATGGCAGCAGCTGCCTGGGCCACTGGGTTCCTCTATTCTCTGCTGCACATGGCCAATACATTTTCACTACCACTCTGCAAGGGCAATACTGTGGACCAGTTCTTCTGTGAAATCCCCCAGATCCTCAAGCTCTCCTGCTCAGACACCTACCTCAGGGAAGTCTGGGTTCTTATGATTTTTTTCTCAGTGGCACTCGGCTGTTTTGTGTTCATTGTGGTGTCCTACGTGCAGATCTTCAGGGCTGTGCTGAGGATCCCCTCTGAGCAGGGTCGGCATAAAGCCTTTTCCACCTGCCTCCCTCACCTGGCCGTGGTCTCCCTGTTTACCAGCACTATCATATTTTCCCACCTGAATCCCTTCTCCTATCCCATCCCTGGATCTGGTGGTGTCTGTTCTGTACTCAGTGGTGCCTCCAGCAGTGAATCCCCTCATCTACAGTGTGAGGAACAAGGAGATCAAGGATTCAGTGTGGCAACTAATGAATGGCTGTTTTATGAAGCAATAAACTGCCCATAATCTTCTGCATGGCATATGTAATGTAAATAATTTTCTCACTGAGTGGTTGTGCCCGTGTCCACTGGACACCCTAGAGAACCTGCTGCAGGTCAATCGTCATGGACCGGCCTCTCACAACCACCATTTACAGCACTGGCTTCTCACTTCAGCTTGAAGAGGTTCTTTGTCCCTCCCTGGCAGCACAACTAATGAGTAGGTCAGATGTCCATGTTTGCATTGTGTAGACAAGATGTTAACAAACGCACAAAGTGCTTCTGAGGTGATGAACCCCAGTGAGCAGAAACACCATCAGCTATTCCTTGGGGTTCCATGAAGGTCAGTGGGACAGACAGTGTCTTGATGTGATTTCATGTTGAGAGTAACATCCTTTGGGGAACCACGTGAATGTAGCACTGGGATGTGCTTCCTGGAACAGAAGATCCCGTGTCCATTCTTTATGCCATGAGGCATCTCATGTAAGTGCAGAGAAAGGTGACAAATGGCAGGGCCGAGGTGCCTCCCAGCCCCCTGGAGTGGCAGCAGGAGGTCAGAGGGACACAGTGACTCCTGCATCTGTGTGTACAAGGGAAACACTCTGTCTCTCAACATCCATGGGTGCATAAGGAGTCCATGGTGAGGTTACTTCTCTCTGGTCAGGCTAAAGACCACAAGAAGTCTGATGAGTTGGGGTCCCTGCCTGCAGAGCAGTTTCTGAGATATAGTCAAGCTTTCCATGGTAGTGGGAAGAGGCCGGAGAGGGGAAAAAAAATAATAACTGAAAAGGACAACTTGGGAGGTGCATTCTGGATATCAGGAGGAAGAAACGTCAGTGGAAGGGCAGTGCTGCGGTGCAGGAGGTCACCCAGAGGCAGTCGGGATCAGCCCATGGCTTTGTGTTTCAACAAACAGCCAGTGAGGGTGCAGTGAATGAGGCACGGACTCTCGGGAAGGTGCAATGAGAGACATTTATTACAAACTCAGGCTTGCATTTATACTTGCTATGATTCTTGCTCAAGCATTTGCTGATTCGCCAAGTGAGTCATTACATAAGCGATATATTTTGTGTTCCCACCAAAGTTACTGCCATAAACACAGGTTTTGTCTGTCATAAGCTATCCCTCTGTCCTTGATGTCTCACATAGCATACAGTACTTGCTTCTTGTATTTTTCCACTAGCACTTGTTCTCACATTGTCGACTCTCGCAGTTTCTCACAGGTCCAATCTTAGCACACTGCCACATCTCCCCTTCATGTTTACTGAGTGCATAGCCATAGCAGTATGTAATTGCATGGCTATTACCTGTCACTAGATTTAAGAACGTTATGATCCTACCCTGGATCGACCAAGGGACAACTTTGATCTAATGTTCCCTGTATATTCCCTGCCAATATCTGCCCTATACAACAGTGTTTCAAACTCTTTCCCTGATTATCCTGTTCAAGGGTCAAAACAAATGGGTCTGAAGGGGATAAATATAATGCCTATGTATCCTTATTTATTGTGTATTATGCATTATGCAATAGTCAATATATGATTTAAAATACACTTCTTATGATGTATTACATATAAGGCATTACTATACTACACATCACAAAGTATACCCACCTAGATCTGTGCAGCGTATTCATATTATTTACAGTGGCCGCCATTGATTACAAAGTTCAATCAGATTCCCCTCGGTTGCTGTTCCCCAGGGAGTCAAACAATCTCTTTCCAACGTCACAAAATACAACCCGGGGCGGGGAGGGGATTCCTTCTGAATCCCTCCTGTCGATTATCCGCTACCTATTCACAATCACAATAGCAGACAGTTGCTATACCGTAAGTATTGGACTGGAAAATCACCGAAGACACAAGTAACAACAGCAACAAATCACTAAAGACGCAAACAACGATACAATTACTAATGCATGAACAACAAAGTCACTAAAGGTACCTTTATCAAATTACTATTTTCTTGTTTTTCTCTTTAGTGTTTTCTCATTTTTCTCTCATTTCCTTACTTTTCTTTTTTCTTTTTATTTTTTTTCTTTTCTTTTTACCTTTTTTAAAGTTACCCAAGTTACCAAAGCTTCCAAAATGCAAAGGCCCCATGCGCTGGTATCCCTCCGAAAGGCAGACAAGTTCCACATGTGTCACTTGGGTCACCAAAGTATCAATAACCAAAATGCAAAGACTCAATGCGCTGGCAATAAAACCACGATAGACACTCACTCACGGCCTTCCCTCAAAAGGGAAAGGAGAAACTTGGATTGAGATAAACAGAGTTTAATAACATAACAAAATACTAATACACTGCTAGTAAGTATCTATATAATACAGAGATAAAAGCTACGCAATGCAGTTCCTCACAAACTCTATCTGCACACAGCCAGTCCCAGGAAGCAGCACCCTGGTCCCAACAGCTGATCCCAAAGAGAGAAACAACGCAGAAAAGCGCAGAGGCCTCTCCAGAATGGCAAAAGGCCAAATCAAACGTCCCGAACTGAACTCCCCTGGCTCCCATAAAAAACCTAAGGAAGAACTCACAAGAGAAATAAAAGAGCCCAAAGGCCAAGAGAGAGAGGCCGGACGATCCCAACTCTCCTAAAGATGAAGCATGAGGCTAATGGGATGGAACACTCTCATTGGTCAGCCTGGATGTCAGTCAAGCTCTGCCTCGTCCCTCCCCCCTTCCTCGCTGCCTCACACCTGTGGGCAGAGCACTCAGAGTGTCCTTGGCTCTCAGACCAGAGCAATTGCAAACACCAACTGTGCTGAGCTGTTCTCTCTTGTTCTCAAACTAAATCCAAATAATGACCGTGCTAGCTATGAAAAAGTAAGGTTTCTAACTGCATGAGGAAAATTAACTCCTTTTCAGTCAAACCAGCACAGACCAGCTCTCCCATGCCAGACCAACAAAGCTAGAGAAGTAGTAAAGAAATTATTGAAGAGAAACAGTCTCAGCACAGCAGCTCTGCCAGGGAGCACCAGCCTTGTCCTTTCCAGAGCTGTTCTCCTTCCACTTCCCCACTCTCCTGTGAGCCCTTGTGTTGGTGTAAGATCTGAGCACTCCTGACCCCTGGTTACAGTCCCGCTGCGTGTCAGTCCTGTGACCACAGGCAGGGACAGGCAATGGGCACTTCTGTGACAGAGCTGCCTCCAGAACAGCATCTCCATCAGCAAGGGGATCTCCCTAGCACAGTGCTCGAAGGCTTAGGTCTTCTTCGAGAGTTGCTCTCAAGAACATGCGTAAGGAATAGTCTCTCAAAAGGCTTTGTTTTCTGTGTTTTCTGTGGGCTCAGTGGGATGAGATCAGGGTCCCAGTTTGGCTTTCCAGGGACTTAGAGCTGGTGGTTCAGGCTTCGGTTGTCGGTGTCCAGCACCCAGGCAGGTGGTGGATAAGGCAGAGCAGCTCTGAGCACCCTCCATGGCCACCTCAGAGCTCGTGTGGGAGGCGGTCACAGTGACAGTGACCAACATCAGCTGGGTCTGTCTCTCAACCTGACCAGTATGTCCCTGCAGAGCCACCACAGCCTGGGCATCACAGCTCACTCACTGCACAGAGCAAAAGCCCCAGCTCGGGGGCTGTGTGGAGTGCGGAAACAGGGTGCAGGAACATCTGGCCAGGCCCGTGCAGATGTGCTCTCCTTGGGGAAAGGCTCTGTGGGGAGATGGGGTGTCCCAGGAGAAGAGCAGGGCACCGTGTGTGTGCAGGCACGGAAAGAGAAACCCTTTTCTGCCGTGGGTGCCAGTTTGGCGCAGGCTGCCCTGTGCATGGGGCAGCAGGAGCTGCCTGAAGAGCCCCGGGGCCAGGACTCGGTGCTGTCCTGGGGAGCGGGGCTGGCACAGGGTGCTGAAGGCTGCCGGGCATCGGGACATCCTGAGCGTGGCGGCCAGAGAGACACTGTGACTGACCTGTTTCTTCCATCTCACTCTACAGGGCCTGTCCAGACTGGGCTTTCCTGCTGGGCTGGAGTGAGAGCAGGATGTGGGGAGAGCTGGCGAGGAGCTGGGCTGGAAAGTGCCCCAGAGACGAAATGCCATCAGCGATTGCTGAGGAGGCCATGGAGGCTTGTGGGACAGTGTATCGAGGTCACTTCATGTTGAGAGTAACTTCCCCAATAACCACCTGAATGCAAGAGTCATGCACTGGATGGTCTGTCTCCAGAAGGCAGCTGTGCCTTGGCTATGGGGATTTCTATTCCCTACATTTCATTCTTGCCCCAGAGTTCTGTGACCCCAATGGAGCCGACAACTTCTGTGATTCTGCTTCATTGCTGGAGATCTCCTGCAGTAATACTGTGACACTCATGTTTTCATAATCACCATTTTAGAGCCAGTTTTCCCCTCCCATTCACATGGGCGTCCTGTAAATGCATCGCTGCTCTTCACCCCAGTGCAGACAGGCAGAAGACCTTCTCCACCTGGCCCTCTCACCTCACCGGTGCCACTGTTTTCTACAGCACCCTCACGCTTGACTGCATGATGCCAGAACAGCACTCCTGAGACAGTTTGACAAAGTCTTTTTCCTACACCATCCTCACATCCCTGCTCAACCTGCAGCCCAAGAACCAGGAAGGTTGAGCAGAAGTGGAGCACTGAGAAAGAATTTTAAGAAAGCTTTGAGGTTCACACAGAGACCATCAGAGTTGCTGACTTCCCGTTGCCTTCTGAACAGGCCCAGAGGACCTGGACAGCATTTGCTGTGTCCCAGAAACTCACCTGGAAGGACAGGATATAGAGAGAGCCTTTGGTGTGGGAAGGGGCAGAGAGTTGCTGGTGGAGCTGGCTGGTGTCTCTGTCTCTCAAACACCTCAGAAAAGTTGTGACTATCAGGGAGGTTCCGTGGTCCTCTGAGAAATAAAATATCAAAATTGTCTTCAAGTAGGTTAAAAAGGAAGATGATTGGTAGAATTACAGGCTGGGCAGCTTCACCTCAGTCCCTGGGCAAGTGATGGGGCAAATGCTCTTCCAGACATCTCCAGGCACCTGAAGAAAACAAAAAAGAGTGCAGAACCTGCATGGGAGGGGAAAGCAGGGAATGTTGTGTACCTGGACTTTAACAAGGCCTTTGACATATTCTACCATAATCATATTGGTGATATCTGGATGGAAAATAGAGATGACAACATGTGGGGGAGTTTGGCTGGATGGTCAGGCCCAGATGCCACCAGTACAATGGACTCCTCCTGGCAGCCAGTCACTGATGGCATCCCTCAGTGACCAGCACTTGAGCCAACACCTGTGAACATCTTCATTATCTGCCTGTATGATGGTTTAGAGCTCACCTTATGGTCCCTTGTGGATAAAGGCAAACTGTGGGGAGCCCTTGAGCTACCCCATCAAGTTCACCTGCCTCAAGCAGCACAGTCAGGATGACATTCCGGTGTCTTCCAATCTGAGTGAATCTATGATGCAAGGAATCTTCCCTTGGAGAGCTCTTTGAAGAAAGAAAAGGGAGAGGATGGAGAAAAGCCAGAGAAACAGAAGTACATAGACAGAATCTTACACTCTAAATACAGAAGAAAATTTGTTTTCATAAGTGGCTACCTAAAATTATTCACATAAATCAAGAAAACATGATCAACTGCTGGTACATGGCCTTAGTGCTATTAATAAAAAATAATAAAAATCTGAAAATTCATAAAAAACTAAGCATGCTGGAAATGAAGACTTTTTCAGTGATTGTCTTGAGCTTTTTTTCTGCAAAGGTTTCAGCTTTTTCCTAAATGCTCCCCCTCACCTTGAAAGGAATCCACTACTCTAACCCTTAGCCTGAAACCTTACCTCTAAAACAAAGCCCAAACCCCTAACCTCTTACACTTACCCTACCTTTGTCCTTACTTAGCCCTCACATGAAAATGCTGGCCTTCATCCTAGCCCTGACCCCAGCCCTGACAAAACCCTAACACTCAAAGCCTGCCTATACCCTAAACACTAACCAGACACCTTTAGCAGAGCTCCAAACCCTCCTGCTAGACCTTTGTCTAATCCTGAACCCTGGAAGGTGAGCTCTAATCCTGAATCCCTAACCTGAAAGCCTAACAGCCAAAGCCCTCCTTCCCATGCTCTCAATCCCTCACCTTCAGTCCCTTTCCTAACCTGGACTTAGGCTGCTTGGCACCTTGGGGGCAGGACATGAGGTCCCAGAGCAGTCTCATGGTGTGGGAAAAGGAATGTGGGGTGACCTGTGTCTGATCAGCTTGTAAACCAAAAGGGTGAGAATGCTGTGCTGAGCTCAGCTGAGCCTTAGAAACTGCTACTCCAGCAGCATGGGACTGTGAAGGTGGCTGTGAGGTCAGTTCAGTCTCTGGAGTTGAACGGCATGTGGCTTGGAAGATCCTGGTGAGGTTACTTTTGCCTGGTCAGCTGGTGCAGCTCGTCCTGCAGAACTCATCTCTGGAA
This sequence comes from Nesoenas mayeri, assembly GCF_963082525.1. Taxonomy (NCBI): domain Eukaryota; kingdom Metazoa; phylum Chordata; class Aves; order Columbiformes; family Columbidae; genus Nesoenas; species Nesoenas mayeri. Next base: position 197,325 of record NC_137562.1, read on the forward strand.
GGGTTATCTCATTTCGCTCCACTGATCACTTTGTTTTCTTACAAGGAAAGAAATGAAGTTGTCATTCTACTGGCCCTAAAAGAGGCTCTTCACATGTGAATTTGTTGCTACATTTTACATAAAGATAAGGACATGCAGTTGGCCTAATCACTGGCAGCAGGTGGGAGCTTCCTGCAGACTTCTCTGTTGTAACCCAGTCTATCCTGCAACTCACACAACTGTGTGCTCAGCACAACACAGACTGAAGGCCAAGCTGTACATGGGCACAGCCCTGGGTCTACTCTAGTTTACTGTTATGTGGACCTCTAACTCTCCATGTACAATGCTGTTCTGGTCAGGATCACTGAACCTCCTGAGGAAGGTTAGGAAGAGGATGAGTTGTCCCTTAGACAGCTGGAGGAAGCCTCGCAATTTTAGGCCCTGGTAGTCATTGGGGAGTTTGAATACCATGGACCTCTACTAGAAGTCTTTGGTTTAAGGGAAAGTAGAAAATATTCCCTGATCCAACAAGGTGGGAATGGTCTCCTGGCTATGTTTTTCACAAGAAGACAAAGCAGGACTGCTGGACAATGTGGAGGGGCTAGAAAACCCTGTGGGAAGTGAGCGAGACCCTTGTTGAGCTATTCAACTAAACTAGTACCTCCTTCTATCATCCTCAGTGCCTTGTAATGCCTGATACTCCGATCTTGTCAGGGGCACCATAAATCTGATCGGCCATCTATATGGACTCATTAACAGCTGGCAAAGCAGAGCTTCACTCCAGGAGAATCTTTAGAAACTCTGGGATTGGGCAATAAAAACCTCATGAAATTTTAGAAGGAGAAGTTGCCAGTTCTTTACTGGGGGCAGAATAACCCCACACATGAGGGCAGGCTGGGACCTGAACAGCTCAGGAGTGGCTCTGAGCAGAAGGGGCTGGGCATGACGAGGGATGCCATACGAACCAGTGGTGCATGCTCACCATGAGTAAGGCCAAGGGCATGTGGGGCTGCGTTAGGAGGAGTGTGGCCAAAAAACAACAGAATTATCGTTCCCTTTGAATCAGTGCTGTGATGTCCACATCTGGGCTAGTGTAGGGTGTGGGACTCCCTGTTCTGGAGGAATGGAGAAGAACTAGAGAAACTTCCAAGATCTGTCAGGATGTGGTTTGGGGCCTTTGAGAGAGGCAGAGAAACATGGGTTTCTTGAGCCTGGTGAAGTGCAGGCTCAGGGCACTGTAGCAGTAGCCTGCAACTGCTTGAAGGGTGGTTTCAGAGATAATGGAGCTTTTCTTGGTAGTAGGAAGAGAAGGAAACCTCCACAAAGTGCAACTTGGAAGGTTCAAGATTGGAAGTTCAGAAAAAGACATCTCAGTCCAAGGGCAGTGCTGTGGTACAAGAGGTCAAGCAGAGGGAGTCTGGATCAGCCCATGGCTTTGGGCTCCAAGGAAAGAGCAGTGAGGGTGGAGACACATCAGTGAAAGTAGGAAATGCTGGGATGAGAGCTAGGTAGGAAAGCAAGATGGATGTCAACAGCCTGAAGGCACAAAGGTGCCTGAAGGGGACAGTATCAGCAAACATGAAGTAGACATGGCCAAGGGCTCTGGTGAGGCTGAAAGGCCAGACAGGACCAAAGTCTTTGTCCCCCTGGCTATGGCAGTTGTATCTGTCTCTGAGACCTACCAGGATAAACTCTGTTTTGAGAGTCTGGACTTTGATTTCTCGTTGCCCCTTTTTGGGGAAGCCAGGAGGGGTTGTACAGCTTCCTACACTTGGCCTTGCTCAAACTCACACCCCACTGCTCCAGGAAGAGCCTGAGCCACGCATGAGGGATCTGCCTTCCCAGGGCCTGGGGTCAGGGTTTGGCCTTTAGCTGGTAAAATAAACCAAGGATTTTCTCCATAGCAGACCAACCTGTACAGTGCCTTTTCCTACCTGCAATCACAACCTTCAATTATCTTCTCTAACGAGTCCATGGAGAGGCTTTGTCAACAATGACCCTCAGTGGGGTCAATCAATGTTTCAAGGTACTTTGAGTTGCGCTTCTGACTTCCACCTCTTGAGCAATTTGTTCAGTCTCTTCTCAGTATCTGTAGTTCCTGGACTAAGGGCCAAATACACCATGGGACTCATTAAAATACAGAAAGTATTAATGAACTCTTTCCCTTCCTGTAATTTTCTTCAAGTCTTCGAGACTAATTTCAGCTGTTTCATAATGTAGCAAAGAAGGAAGATTTCAAAATGCACCTAGCAGAAATTATTCTGTATTTTGAAGGGCATATTATGTTCCTTTTCATTTCAGTGAAGAGGTGATAGTAGCGTTCTCTCATTGATAACAATCCAGAATGTCTCCTTAGTAGGTCTGGACAGGTAGGAAAAACAGTCCCTTGAGGTCCAACATGGTATGGACAATGCTCCTCCTCACCTGCCCAACCTTACCCTTTCTCTCATTGCCTCCTGGGAGTTGTTCTCACTTTTCTTTACATCAGATTTGTCCACATTTCTCTGCAGCTGGATGTTACAGCTCCTTTGTACCATCTCCCAAATGTTCTTCCTAGAAAGCTGGCTACACAGAGACACCGAATGATTTTTCCTAATTACAAACAAGGAAAAGTGAAGCACAATTAAGCTTCAAAAATAATAAAACACACTCCTCCACCATAAGTTAAGTACAAGCTGCCTTTAATGAGGTTGTCTTTCAACAAGGGATAATCTTATGAGAAATGTTTTAGGTAAGCAGATAAAAGAATAAACATACAAACATAATTAAAGAGTTGACTAAGGAGACAATTAAACTACTGCAAAACAGGCAAACATTTAACTATCTGAAGTTCAAAACAGCATCTGGCAAGTTGAGAGCAATCTGAATGAATAAATAATAAGAGAAAGAGAAAACTGGACAATAATGAAAAGGGTCTTTGTCTAGAGAGTCTGCACCTGAAAATGGGACGTTAGAAACAGTCATTATATCAGGACAGGTGAAAATAGGTGAAAGATCACAGAAATTAAATACACCATATAACAGGCAGAACAGTGGCAAGGATGTTGCAGGAGATCAACACATCTTCGGAATATCCCTTTTGAAAGGTCACAGGATTGGTAGAGGTCTCTTGTGAGTGAGAAAAACCCAATGTTGCAGCCAAATGTGCCTGCCAGGGAACCACAAGCTGTACAAGAACATTCTGATGAGGAGTGACCTGTCCAATGAGTCCTCTTGGGTGACATTTCTGGGCACCTAAAAGAGCAAAACATGTCCAAAAACCATCAGCATGGACTTAGCAAGGGTAATTAATGTCTCACAAACTTGACTGGCTTCATGATGAAGTAACTGCATTTCTGCGAGAGGGGAGAACAGTGGATGTCATTTACCTCAGCTTCAGCAAGGCTCTTGGCATGGTGTCCCTCAATGTTCTTGTACCCGAGGTAGGCCATTACAGTCGGATGGGTTGACAAACAGATGAGTGAAACCAGTTGGATATCAGGCTGACAGAGCAGTGGTGAAGGGGTCTCATGCCCAACCTCGAGACCACTGGGACTTACTGGGGCCTTGTGGGGCAGCACAGGGGACTCTGCTGAGACCTGGGCAGTTTAATACTTTAATAATCTGTGACCTTGAGGAGACAACTCTCAGCACATTTGTTGATGATGCTAAGTTGGGAAACCTCATAGGCAGGAGGGCTGTCCTGTCAGGAACATCACGACAGAGAAGGACAAAGGGCAGGTCCTGCACCTGGCATAGACTAACCCCTGAAGATGTTGATAACTGGGAGAGAGGTCAGTGGAGGGCTGCTAAGATGCTCAGGGACAGGAGCCCAGCCCTGCTCAGCAGCACAGGAGCAGCCCAAGGCAGCATTTTCTCTGTATTCTCTGGGCTCCCTCAAGATGTCCCTGGGGCACCTGCTGTGAAACAGGCTGAAGTCACCACTGATGTTCTGTCCGTCAGCTGGGGAGAAACACTCATTTCCAGCAGAGACATTTCTCCTAATAAGAAAAGAGTTGGACGTAAGAATCACCTTTCCTTTTCTCAGCATTAGAGAGGACACCCAGGCGGGGACAGGTAGGGATCTGCTTTACCTTTGCTGAGGGAAGGGATTCATCTGAGTCAGTTGGGGCAACTCATCCTGGGTTTGTAGTCCTGGGGTTGGCAGCGGACTCAGCTCTCACCTATGGCTGCCACAAACCCACAGGAGGTGGATTCCTCTTGCCTCAGTTAAGATGGGTACAGAATAGGCACCTCCTGCCTGGGAGCTGCTTGTCTCAGCTGTTGTTCAGACAGCTGAGTTGCTCAGACCCAACCAACCAGTGACATCGGGGGTGTCAGTGGTGGTCCAAGATACATGCAGTCAGATTCAAGGCCCAGTGGAGCAGTGCTGAAGCAGGGCAGTTTCTGGGAGCAGCATTTTTGAGACCAGTGGGGAATTCCTTTGGCCAAATGAAAGGACAGCAGTTGATCATGTTTGGGACAAAGAAACCTGTCCCTCCTTAATATGCTCATGTCTAAAACCCATATAGAGCTTACCCAATGTAGCCATTGCCATAGGGAGAGCTCAGCCTTTCTCCTCCTCTTCTCCACCACCTGTATTTACTAGGCTTCCACTGGGAAGAATGGCATTTGTCTCAGGGACATCCCTCCATTACCCAACCTAGTTCAGGGCAGCTGCTCAATGTCATGGCCAAGTCCAGGCCTGTGCTGCTACCTGAGGTGTGTACAGGGCTCTCCAGCACAACTGCATTTGTCTGGCAGGGACAGCACAGCAGCTATAGGAAAGCCATCCCCACTCAGAGCAGGTGTGGGACAGACCACCCAGGGCATCTCGGACAGACCCACTTTCTCTGGGTCAGTGACTGGTCACCAGCACTGTGCTGAGAAGAGCCTCTCCCACCTCCACCTGGTAGATACAGGCCAAGAAGGAATATGAAGCATGTCCCACCAGGGTCTGTACTCATGTGTCTCTGCTCCTGAACTTTGCTGGTTCTTCTCGCTCCTGTCCTTTACTCATCCCATTGATGGTGTTATTATCAAGGTGTTCCTGGAACACAGGATGTCCCCAGTGAATGGAAAAAAGGAAATCATATCCATCTAACATAAAATAAAAACAAACAAAAAACTCCACACCACCAACAACAAAAAACTACAACAAACCAACCAACCAACCAAACCCCAAGACGTAAAAAGGAGGACCCTGGGAACTACCACCCACTCAGCCTCTCTTCTGTGCCTGGAAAGGTCAAGGAGCAGATCCTCCTGGAAGCTCTGTTGAAACGTATGGAACACACAGAGGTGATTAGAGACAGTTCACAAGGCTGAACCAAGGGTAAATCGTGCCTGACTAACCTAGTGGACTCCTCTGAAGGAGTGACTGCATCAGCAGACAAGGGAAGAGCTATGAATATCATCTATCTGGGCTACTATAAGACTTTTCATGCAGCCCCCACCGAAAAATTGCTGAGATGTTGGTGTGATGGATAGATGGATAAGGAACTGACTGGATGGCTGTGTCAAAAGAGTAACAGTCAATAACTCATGTTCAAGCAAAAATAAGGAATGAGCAGTTTCTGTCAATTGTCCATTCTGGGATGAATACTGTTTAATATCTTAATAAATTATATACACAGTACACCCTCAGCAACTTTGCAGGTCACAGAGTCATAGAACATCACCACCTGAAAGGGATCCGTATATATCATTAAGTCCAACTCCCTGGTCCTTGCAGGATGACATAAACCATATGACTAAGAGCATCCTCCAGATGCTCCCTGAACTCTGACAGGTTTGGTGACATGGAGACAGCGAGATGAGTTATGTTATGTGTCATATGTTGAAGAACATAGACACTTTGTAGCTTCTAGCAGGCATCCAGTCACCAGTTTCCACACTGCATCCTGCAGCTCCTTGTTCCTCATACTGTAGATGAGGGGGTTCACTGCTGGAGGCACCACTGAGTACAGAACAGACACCACGAGATCCAGGGATGGGGAGGAGAAAGAGAGGGGCTTCAGATAGGAAAATATGACAGTGATAAAAAACAGGGAGACCACGGCCAGGTGAGGGAGACACATGGAAAAGGCTTTGTGCCGACCCTGCTCAGAGGGGATCCTCAGCACGGCCCTGAAGATCTGCACATAGGACAGCACAATGAACACAAAACACCCCAAATACACAATAGCACTAAACATGAGAAGTCTAAATTCCCTGAGGTAGGCGTCTGAGCAGGAGAGCTTAAGGATCTGGGGGATTTCACAGAAGAACTGGTCCACAGCATTGCCCTTGCAGAGTGGTAGTGAAAATGTATTGGCCGTGTGCAGCAAAGCATGGAGAAACCCAGTGGCCCAGGCAGCTGCTGCCATGTGGACACAAGCTCTGCTGCCCAGGAGGGTCCCGTAGTGCAGGGGTTTGCAGATGGCAACGTAGCGGTCATAAGCCATGACTGTGAGAAGAAAGTACTCTGCTGAAATGAAAAACACAAACAGAAAGAGCTGTGCAGTGCATCCTGTGTAGGAAATGGCCCTGGTGTTCCAGAGGGAACAGGCCATGGATTTGGGGAGAGTAGTGGAGATACACCCCAGGTCAAGGAGGGAGAGGTTGAGGAAGAAGAAGTACATGGGGGTGTGGAGGTGCTGGTCCCAGGCTATGGTGATGATGATGATGCCGTTGGCCAGGAGAGCAGCCAAGTAGGTTCCCAGGAAGAGCCAGAAGTGCAAGAGCTGCAGCTCCCGTGTATCTCCAGACTCCATGAGGAGGAACTGGGTGATGGAGCTGCTGTTGGACATCTTCTGTCCCTGGTCATGATGACCTGTCCAAGTAGGAAAAGGCAGTGAGCAGTTAGGGCAGAGTTCTTTGATGGAAATCTATTCAATGTCTCATGGAGATCCCCTAGACTGCCTTGGCTCTTTCATGTTCCTTTTATGAGCTCTACTCTGTGCTGACTGACTGTGCCTCTGGGAGCAGGGGGCTCTGCTGTGGACACACAAATATCCCAATGCTCCTTTCAAGGCAGGAATGACAAGGACAGACAGACAGGTACTCAGGAATTTCTCTTCTTTGGGGTCACACTTCCAAGAGGACTCAGCCTGAAACCCCACGACCCTGGGGGCAGATGCTGTGCTGGGTGTGAGACCTGGGAGCTGCTCCAGGAAAGTGTCTGCACTGTGGGGGATGGCAGGGATGTGCATGAATTTCGTCCTCCAACAGCATTTCTGTCAGCAGCTCCTTCTCCGTCCCTACTCATGTCTCTGCTGTCTGGAGCTGTCCCTGCCAGGAGCTGCTTCTCTCTCCCCATGTTTCATCCCTGTTTGTGCTCATAATCCCCATCTCACTTACTGTCTGCTCAGCTCTGCCCTGCAGACCCCCCTGGCAGTGGGGCCCTGACCAGAGGCATCTCTTTACGGGCAGCGATTCAGCAGGATCCTGAATCCTAAAGAGAACTGGGATCTGAGTGCCTTCTCCAGAGGAGAAGAATAAACTATTAACTCCAACTGCAATCTGAGCCAAACAAGAGCAGAAAACTCAAAGCACAGACTCCTTCCCTTTTAGATAATCTCCATTTTGACCTTCTTCTTGAAAAGTCCCCTTGGAAATACCCTGGAGGTGATTTGGAGCTGTGAGCAGTGCTAGGCCATGCAGCACCCTCTCAACAGCAGGACCCTGCCTGCTCTGACAGGGGTTGCCCCTTCCACCCACAGCTTCTCCTCACAGCACTGTGGGGATCTCCCCGGGCAGGTTCAGTACTGACTCTGGCAGGCGGCAGAGTCCCTGCCCGGCACACAGTCCTAGGATGCAGGGACCCTGCTCTGCAGGACAGCCCTGGGCACCCATCCTGCACACCCAGCTTCACACTGCTGCAGCCATCTCTCAGAGAAGGCAGTCGTTATGCCTTTCTCCTCTCATGGTGCAGCAGGGAAGCCCTGCTCTAGAGCGTGTCCTCCTTCTCCACACCAGACCAGTCAAGACAGTCATCTTGACGGGTCCTATCAGCCATGGGATGTACTGGCTCTAGAAGATCCCCCCAGGATGCTCATCTGAATTTCCCCACTCCCATTGACTTACTGTGTCAAAAGTTGTGAAGGGTTCTCCATGAACAAGAGATCACCTTTAAGCTCTTCCTTTCTCACTCCTCTGCCCTCGGTGCTGCAGGCAGTGCCCTCAGCCCTGCTGCGCTTTGCAGAGGAGCTGCTCCTGGGCAGAGCTGTCTCTTTACAGTGCTACCTGGTTGCCACGAGCTCCCTCCATCCCAGAGCCCAGCCCAGCTCAGCAGCAGAGGAGCAGCCCAAGGTGGCGCTTTTTCTTGGCCTTCTGGGCTCCCTCCAGGTGTCCCTGGGGCTCCAGGAGAACCTGCTGTGAAACAGGCTGAAGTCACCACTGATGCTCCCTCCCTCAGCTGGGGAGAAACTCTTATTCCCAGCAGTCTCCGTTCTTCTCTCAGAGATAGAGTTACTTCTAAAAATTCCTTTATTTGAGTTATTATCAGACCGGACACCCAGACAATGACAGGCAGGGATCTGCTTTACCACTTCTGAGGGGAGTCAGCTCAGTCAGTTAAAGTATCTCATCCTGTGTTTCTATTGTTAGCACTGGAAGTGGACTCAACACTCTGCCACAGCTGCCACAAAGCCCTGAGAGCTGGGATTCCTCTTGCTGCTGTTCAGGTGTGCATTAAACAGGCATCTGTATGTGAGCTCCTTGTCTCAGCTTCCATGGTAAGTAATGAAGATGTAGGTCAGGAGTGAGCTGTTCAGATGAAATACCTGGTGACTTTGGAGGTTCCAGACGTTGTCCAAGCTTGTTCATCCCACTGGCACTGCCCTTATTTACGATTTGTTTGTCAGCCGATGCTGCCATCTGACCAAAAGGTGTCCTGTATCATAAGGACAGCCAAGTTTCTCTCCATCTTTTCAATCAGCTGTGTTGACTAGATCGCCATTGACTATAATGATGGTTCATCTACACATCGCCTAATCAAATTCCAGGCAGTTACACTATTTAATGCCCAACTAGAGGCCTGTAGTGCTAGGTGAGATGCCAAGGCTCTCACACGTATCTACATGGAGCTGGCAGGTACAATTCAGTAAAGCCATTCCCACTCAGAGCGAGTGTGTGACAGACACCCAGACAGCATTGCACAGAGATTCGTTGCCTTTGTGTGAGCCACTGATTGCCATCACTGCAGTGTGGTACATCTGTCCCTTCTCTAGGCAGTAGATGTAGCGCAGCACAGGAACACAAGGGCCATCACACTAGGGTCTCCACTTGTTTACCTAAATTCTCAAACTGCTGCTTTTTCTCTCTACCACGTCATACTCACCCCCTTGAGAATACAGTCAAGCAACAGATAAACCATTTTCACAGTGGGCCATTCAGCAGCATCTTGTCATTCCTGCAGATCAGTGGCACCTCTGCCAAAGTCCCTCAGAGGCAGCAGAGCCACCTCTGAAGTAAACCAGGTTCTTTCCAGGGTTGCACTTCACAGCCCTGTTGGTTGCTCACTCTCTTGGCATCCACTTTCAGCTTTAGATTTCCATCTGCTGACCACTCCATCATGCCTCAGGTCTGAAGCAAAGCCTTTGAACAAACGGGGTCTTAGACACTTCGTACGAGTTTTCTTTATAAGTCCGAGCTTTGCCTGGAGGCACAGCTGATGTGCTACAGCCAAAATGTGCACCAATTCCCTCAGCCCAGGGCACAGACAAGCTCAGTGAGCCCTTGTAGGTGAGGATCATAGGAGAGTCCAGCAAATGTGAAAGTGTAGTAGGAGACAAGGAAACCGCATCAGCTTGGGAAAGCAGCCATAGACCTCTCTAAGCCATCTGGGAAATCTCTGAATGTATAAGCCTGGGCCTTGCTGGGGACCTCAATAACCCTGGCATTTGTTGGATGGAGAACACAGCAGGACGGTGATGAAGCTGGTGAGGCACCTGGAGCACAAGTCTTATGAGGAGCAGCTGAGGGACCTGGGGCTGTTTAGCCTGCAGAAAAAGAGGCTGAGGGGAGACCCTATTGCTCTCTGCAACTGCCTGAAAAGAGGTTGTAGCATGGAGTGTGTTGGTCTCTTCTCCCAAGTAGCAACTGATAGGACAAGAGGAAATGGCTGCAAATTGAGCCAGGGATGGTCCAGATTGGATATTAGGAAACATTTCTTCATGGAAAGGATTGTCAGGCATTGGAACAGGCATGGAGATGAGGTTCTTAGGGACATGGTTTAGTGCCAGTTTGGGGTTAATGGGTGGACTTGATGATCTGAAGTGTCTCTTCCATCTGAAACAATTCTATGATTCAATGATTCTGTAACACAGAGAAGTCGTCAGAAACACTGCCAGGTATTGCAGAATCACAGCATGGTTGAAGTCGGAAGGCACCTCTGGATGTGATCTAGTTCACCTCCTCTGGTCAAGTGGGGTCGGCTACAGCAGGTTGTTCAGAGCCACACTGGGCCTTGAATATGGGAACTCCGCAACTTCTCTGGGCAGCTTGTCCAGTGATCAACATCCACACCTTAATTAAGTGCTTTCTGCAGTTTAGGTACAATTTCCTCTGTTTTAGATTGTGCCCTTGCTTCTTGTCCTGTCACTGGGCACCACTGACTATGGTCTCATACCTCCCTCAGCCTTTTCCATGTCCTACGAAACCAGGACTCCAGGCGTATTTGTCACTGGCCTCATGCTTTCCCTTGTCTTACTCTTGCTGTTGATGTTCTTCTAGAATCCTCTTTTGTTGCTGTTCACACATCATTACACTCTTTTAAGGTTATTCAGTACCAAAAGGCCATATTAAATATGCTGTGTCTCATTGTGCACTAAACTGATGTGAAAAGATGACTTCTGCTCTATGACATGCAGCACCTTCATGCATGATCTAGTATTAATATGTCATTAGTAATTGTCTCACTTGCTACATTTAAAGCAGTTGTTGCAGTCCAGGTGCTCAGGTTTCACAAAGTACTCCAGAGCTGCGGTGACAGATGTAGCTGCCTGGAGGAGTTAGAAAGGAGAGAAATGAACTTGGAGAAACATCTTTGCCCAAACACTTACTAGGAGTTTACACAAAAACCCAGGTAGCTGATGCTGAGGAGACCCACTGTGAACCCACAAGCAGCATCCATACGAAGGGTATTACGCTGAACATTTCCCTCATTGCCAAGGAATTCCTGGGGCTCTCAACAGCTCCCCCTCTGTGGCATCACGCAGTTCAGCTCCTGATGGTGTGCAGGGTTGTCAACAACGGAAACAACACACCTCATCAGCCTGGGAGCCAGATGGATGTTGTGGGAGGGCAAGGGAAGAAGGAGGAAAATACGTCATGGAGGCAAGAGAGGGTCATGTGTGTCCATCCAGCTTAAAGCCAGCACCCACGGGGAGAGCACTGGCACGGCCTCCCCAGAAGGACACAGTCCATTTGACTTCCCACCCACCACCAAGATCTCTTGTGTTCGCAGTGTCAGTTTGTAAGCCAACTGCGTGGATTCTGGAAAGCTACAGGGGCCTTGGGATGTCTTGAAGCACAATTACAAACCCTCTTACTTTTGTATCCAAAGGAAAATCCAGGAAGGCCTCACAGGAATCAGAAACAGCTTGGCAGCTCTTGCACGAGACTGGAAGGCAAATGGAAATGTTCAGTGATAAGAGAAGTTGATCATGCTGGTTTACACTTCTCATATATACTATGCTAATTAGCTGATCAGCTGATTATCACAGGCAGACAGAAGGGCACAGAAGATTCCAAGGAGAGCAATAGTTGTGGAAAAGTACCTCTGGATCTCAGAAAGCCCCCGAATATTTGATGGATGATGGTAGTTGACTGAGAAGAGACGTCCATGCTGGAAACAAATGGGAAGGCAGAGAGTTATCTCCTCCAAGACTTTGGCTTGTCTGAAAGCCCTGGGCCCAGGTTTGCCATTATGGGAGTACACCAAGGAGTCCAAAGGGCTCAGGAACACTCAAAAGGTAATTTCCTTGCACTTACTTGCTGCTTCCACTCAGACAATCTCTCGCTGCATGGCATCCACGGTGCAGCGTAAGAACTCGTGGGTATCCTCCTGCCTGCAATCCTCATTTCTGTGCCCCAGACAACCTTCCTTTCCCTCTAGAGTCTTGAATTGCATTAGCAGGTCAAGTCTTCCCTTTTCTTGATTTTAAGTTGATGAAAACAACCAAGTCCCTGGAACAGAAGGTAACCCTACCGATGTCAGACCTTTCTGCGAGCAATGACATCTTTAAAACTCCTGTACAGAGGGGCAGGGAGTGACAAAACACATCTTCTCGTGTCTAACTGAGAACACCTTGGTAAGTCTGGCTGCTCTCAGGAAGTGCCCCAGAATTCACTCCAGGTTGTCAGCACATCAGTATTCAGGAACTGAGCACCAGCCACGTCCGTTGACTTTGGGGATTCACAAAGTCCGAGGCTGCTGCTGCAGCTGCTACTCACAGAAGTCATTCTCCATTGTGGCCATCGCTCCTCTCAGGAACACAGGGCTCTGGATGACAAAGGATGTCAGGATGTGCTCCTGAAAGAGAAGATGAGCATCAATCCCGTCACCTGATTCCAAATAAAGAATTGTACCTCAACAAAATGATTAAAAAATACCCAAATTGAAACCAACAGAACAGCATCTGCCACCAAGAGTGTTTCAGTGGCAGTTTTAACTGCTGCAGAGCTGCAAGGCTGATGACCTTCCCATGACTGTCACAGGGCCTCAGTTCACAGCAGTTTCAAAGGCCTTTTGAAAGTCTCCAATGCACGTTACCTCCTCTGAAGAGGACCTGCTGCTGACCTGTTGCTGCTCCTGCCCCATCAACACATAGATATGGGTGGGCTCCTCACAGGGGTCTGCTGTCACCTGTGGGGAGGAGGGGACGGTCACCCAGCGTGGCGGTGGCATGGGCAAAAGGGGTGGGGGTGAGGGGTCGGCGTACGTCATCGATGCCACGGGAGAGGGCCTGGCAGTGGCAGGTGTGGCAGCCAGAGTCATGGAGGAAGAAGAGGGTCCTGCCATAACCCAGCAGGAAGAGGTGCTGCTGGGCAGGCACCAGCTTGCAGTGGCCGTGAGCAAAGGGGGATGGGATGGAGGCCACCAGCGCTGGCTGCCGACAGGGGCCCAGGCCCTGGAGGCTCAGCCCGTTGGTGTCTGCAGGGGGAAGCAGAGACGTTGTCATGGGCTGGGGACAAAGTGCCACCACCCTCCCCTCCCTTGGCGGTGCCGGGGGCTCACAGCTGAGACTGCGGCATCTTGCCGGGCCGGGTGCTGGTGGGGGCAGAGGGGGCAGAAGCGGCCCCAGGCGGCCTCGCTGTTCACAGCTCATGGCGGCAGCAGCAGGTCTGGCCCCGGCTCAGCAGGCCGGGCAGCGTCAGGAGATGATGAGCAGGAGCTGTGGGGAGGCGGGGAGAGCGTCAGCCCTGGGACCCCCTGCTCTGAGGGGAGACCCCAGCCCCGCCATCCCCCCTGCTCAACTCACCATCTCAGGGCAGACGTGTGATGGCGGCCACGTCCTCCCCTCCTCACCGTCCTCCAGGTGCTGTGGGGTCGCTTGTGCTGCGGGAGGGGATGTGGGGGAGGTGATGGCCGGCACCCCCACGGCAAACACGGCCTCTGCCATCATTGCCCACCCACCCCATCCTCCCCCTCAGCGTCACATCCTCATCACTGTCGGTCACGTGCCGGCGGCGATGGCGGCGAGAAGCCCGGTGGCCCATGGCTGCTGTGTGGTGGCACAGCCCAGGGACACTGACTCTGTGAGGCGGTGGCTCCCACAGAGACGGGGGGTCCAGGACATGGGCAAGGGGGGTAGAGCTGGGGGAGGGCTGAAGAGAGGAGGCGGGGCCAGGCCGGGGGCTGCTCAGCCCTGGGGCAGCCCCACGGGCGCCATGTCCAAGCTCAGCCCGGCCACCGGCAGAGCCGCCGCCTTCTCGCATCCACCTTTGCCAGCACAGGGCGGCAGGGCGGCCAGTCTCCTCCCTGCGGTGACGCTGCCCCGCATTGGTCCCCTGGGCTGTCACTCTGCCCTGCTTTGGGCCGCCCTTCCCTGAGCTGATCCCGGCTCTGATTGGCCCCCAGCTGGTCAGGCTCCTGCACTGCAGTGCCCGCCCTTCATCTGAGGTGCTGACCTCTGATTGGCTGCTTGAGCTGTCACTCTGCCCGACACCTTGCCCCTCACGACTCACATTGGGATGTGCATAATCAGCCTGTGTTCTGTCACTTTCAGCAGCTGCTTCTTTGGCAGAAATGGCTTCAGAAGCTGATGGAGTAAAAAGATTCTCCACCTCTTGGCTCAAGTTGGAAGGAACCTTCCTGGATTCTCCACAGGCAAACAGAGCTTCCATCACTGCGGGTCCCATCACAAGATTTCTGAGGTCCAGGGGCACTGCACAAGATAAAACCGTATTTTTCACTTGAAACAGTCCATCTAGAAGATGAACGTCAGGAGTAAATGCCCTGGAGGAAAAAATGGGTGGCTACTGGAAAACTCTGAGTCATGTTCCCTTTAGAAACTCAGTTCCCAGAGAAAGTGTTTGTTTGGGTTTTTTCCTCTTGATTCTGCAAGTCCTGCATTAAAAAGCTGCTCCCAGCGCATCTGTCTGATCTGCTGCTCTGAATCACATCAATAGTCAAAACCGCTGTATTTGTTTCCCTCCCAACTAGAGCAAAGTAAACACCTGGATTTCACGCTCTTTCCCAAGGAGCTGATCGTAGGAAGTTACATTCACATCCCAGGATGGAAATAAAGGGAAAGAGGAATAGGAAAAGCATTCCAGACAATGGAAAAAAAAAATGGAAAAACATTCTATAAAGGAACAAATATTTTCCAAGAGGCATCCACCTGTATTTCATATCAGAAATACGATCAGTGCCGATGTTTGCAACACGAGGTGTACAATGTGGCATTCTCTGTACTGCTTTAAATCTGTTAAATATATTAATAGACAAGTAAAACAATGATAAACTTTTATGTAACCTTGTTTCCATCAGAGTGCACTCACTTCACCTTATTTCCTCTGACAAGCTGTTCAACTGGCCATATGTGAGAGATTGTAAGATAATGTCTTGAGGACCCGTGTTGGAACGTAAAATATGGGAAAGCAAGATGTGCGGTTCCAGCCACCTGGATGATAAAGAAAGATTAATACTGACATGACCATCTGGACGGTCAAAGACATAATACTAACATAATAATATATAAAGGACCTTGGACAGATTACTTTGAAGTACGTTTCTCGTAATTGTAAAAAGTTATAGCCCAGACTGGTGAGAATGGTATCTCAGGCTGGATAACCGTCCCAAGTGCATGGGATGTGTGAATGTCCTTGGGCCTGGTCTGTGAATGAGTGGAAAAACAAGTGAGACAAACATCACATGAGTTTAGCGTGTTCTTAATAACAATTAGTGGAAAAACACCTTTTGTAAACATCTTAGTCCAGGCCCATACCTGTAAATCCTATAAATTGTGAATGGTGAATAAAGAAGGCAGCCTAGGCGTAGGTCAGGTCTCTGCTTGGCCAGGCTCTGCGCTCCTTCCTGAACAAGATCTCTGCCTCTGCGTGAATTTCTGTCCGCATCCTGGTGCGCGTCGTTTCTAATCGCCGCAAAAAATCCTGCAGGTGATCTGGAACTGTGAGCAGCACAGACCACACGGCACCCTCTCAGCAACAGAAGCAACTTTCCTGTCCGATAGGGTTTGCTCCTTCCCCCCACATCTTCTCCCCTCAGTGTTGTCGGGATCTCCCTGGGCAGGCTGAGCGCTGACCCTGGCAGGCGGCAGAGCCCTGCCCGGCACAGCCCTGGGGTGCAGGGACCCTGCTCTGCAGGACAGCCCTGGGCACCCCTGCCTGCACATTTACATTTACACCCCACAGCCATCCTGGGGAGAACGCAGCATTAACGTCTTGTCATTCTGACAGCGCAGAAGGCAACCCCTGCTCTGCAGCTCATCCTCTCCTCTGCATCAGGAAATCTCTAAGAGTTGTCCTTACATCTCTTGTAGGCTCTGCAGTGTGACAGCTATCAGAGATTCTGCCATGATTTGCAGATGCAATGTCCTGCAGCCACAGGCTTAATATTTGTGAAGATTTCTCTCCCAGTGATGTCTCAGCATCCTCCACCCCATGTTGTCTTTAACCTCTCTCTGCCTGTCTCCTGTGCCCTCGGTGCTGCAGGCAGAGCCCTCAGCCCTGCTGCGTGTGCAGAGGAGCTGCTCCTGGGCAGAGCTGTCTCTCTGCAGCGCTGCCGCTGCCATGAGCTCCCTGTGTCCCAGGAGCCCAGTCCAGCTCAGCAGCACAGGAGCAGCCCATGATGTCCCTTTCTCTGTCCCCTCTGGGCTCCTCCAGGTGTCCCTGGGGCTCCAGGGACACATTCTTTCAAACAACTTCAAGTAATCAGTGATGTTGATTCTCTCTCCTCTGCACAGACACTTCTTGCCAGCATTATATTCTTCCTCTTAGAAAATAAACTGGTATGAAAATCACCTCTTCTTGTCCCATCATTAGACAGGACGCCAGGAAGGTTACAGCAAAGGATCTAATTTTTCCAAGCTGAAGGAGGAATACGTTCAGTTGAATGGATTTAGTAATTTTATTCTGGATTATACTCCCAGGTCCAGAGAGACATTCAGCAATATTTGGCCATGTCATGTCTGTGCTCTGCAGCAAAGCCTTTGCACACATGGGCTCTTGGACACTTGGTACCAGGTTTCCTTGTGGCAGGTCAGAGCTGGGCTGGTGCCACAGCTGGGGTGGCTCAGCCCAGATGTGAGGCCATGTCCTCAGCCAGAGACCTGACTGGGGGAGCTGGAGCTGTCAGTGCTGCAGACAGAGCTGTGACACGGATGGAATGAACTGCCAGGCAGGGTGGCAGAAGTGAGTTCATCTGGTCTGCAAGGACAGCAGCCGCCAGGCACAGCAACAGTCCAGATCAGAACTCAGTCCAGACCTGTAAGGCAATTCAGGGGCCCCATAATGAGCTGTTACTACTGCAGGAACAGTTAAATGAGAAAGAAAGACACTGTGTGGCCACTGATGAATTTAATAAGGGAAAGCAGCAATATTCTCTGTCTCTTGTCCTCCTGCAGGTAAATAATGGAAAGTGGCTCAGTGATCCCCTCTGCCAGTTCCCTCAGAACACTTGGGTGTATCCCATCTGGCCCCACAGTCTTGTGGTGTAGCAGGTTGCCAACCATTTCCCCTTGGATCACTGGGGCTTCACTCTGCTCCCCATGTCTGTCTTCTGCTTCAAGGGGCTGGGTACCTGGAGCACAACTGTTCTGACTGTTAAAGACTGAGGCGAAGAAGGCATTTAGTACCTCAGGCTTTCCACCTTTTTCACCCCCCACCACCTGGATTCCTCCTTTTGTGCTCTGCCCGCTCCAACAGTTTGTCACTTGGTTACATGGCCAGTTTATCCTCAAGCCACTGAGAGCTTCTGTAAGCGGTGAGACAGCACACAAAGCCCATCTCCTCTGCTGCCCACCCTTGGAATTCCCTAGAAATCTCTACAAACCCACTAAAGGAGCAGCTTCACTGCTGTTCAGATCAACCAGCAGGTGAGCATGGGGCTCTGGAACATACCACAGGGCAAAAGGGCAGTCCCGAGGGAACATGAGGGCAAAGGGGGACCTGGAGACACCTGAGAGCACCCAGGTGCCCAGGGCTGAACTGGCCTGTGCCTCCCGATGGGACATGCTGCCCCTCGCTCCCCAGGCGCAGGGTCACAGTGGGGCCCTTTGTGACCTCACATTGTGACACCCACTGCCCTGCATGTGCTCAGCGCAGCTGCAGCCCCAGCCCACACTGTCCGGCAGGACGGTGACGAGACAGGGTGTGAGCACGGAGCTGGCGAGAGCCCCCGAGCGTAGCCCACGTCTTTCATTGAGTTTGCGATTTAGAGAATCTTTTTGGTTGGAAGCGAACCTTTAAGATCATTGAGTCCAATCATACCCTCACTTTAGCTGCCCCTGGCAGACTCCCCTCTGCCCCCGGGAGACTTGTGCTGAGCACTCCCCAAGTGCAGCCCACGTCTTTCCCGGCTGCCCTTGGCAGACTCGTGGTGTTTCAACAAGTCTTCCCAATTCCTCACCTATACCTCCTTCCCCAAACCCACGAGATGGCAGACAAACACCCCACCTGCCGCATGGTGGCCCTGGAGGAGGACAGGGCTCCCCAGGAGAGCAGCTCTCCAGCAGAGCCCCAGGAGCTGTGCATGGCCCAGCACCTGGAGATGGGTGAGTGAGGGGTCCTGATTGTCTGGGCAGGGCGGGGGCCAGCGAGCGCTCCCTGCTCAACACCAGGATCACGTTTCCCTGCACGCTGGCAGGGGGGTTCCACAGGTGTTGGCCATGATGCTGCCTCAAGTCCAGGGCTGCTCCGAGCTGGGAGCCGGCCCCAGCACAGCCTCTGCGGGCAGAGGGGACCCAGCTCCTGCTCCAGGGCACAGGCAGCGAGAGGCAGCTGGGCGGGCAGGAGGCAGCCGTGCTGCGGGACAGGGACCTTTCCTGCCCATCTCAAGTGAGTTCCTCACCCGCTGCACTGGGCGCTTTCCCCGTCCTGCCTGGCTCCAGCACTGCAGCCCGTCTGCCGGGCACCCTGCAGCCCTGACACGCACAGGGAGACTGTGCCGGGGGTTGATCCAGGTCAAGACTCCAGAGGGAAAGGAAGGTTGCTCAGGGCACAGAAGTCAGAGTGCGGATTTGTTGCACTTTTGGCAAAGTGAGCAGAGGAACACGCTATTTTCCAAAACTCTTCCTTGACCAGGAACTTTCAAGAGCAGTGTTAGGCTTCCCCCAGTGTTTCTGCGTGGGAGGTTAGAGCTTGTTTTCCTGGGTGCTCTGTCCAGAACTCAACTTTTCAATCTGCTTTTGTGCAAGAACATGGACTCATCTCTCTTCCAATGTGGTTTCTTGGCAGTCGTTGCTGAGGGAATGGCTCCGCCGCAGAGGATCCTCTTTCCCCCAGAGAAGATTTGCATGGCCTGGCAGCACAGCCAGAGAGCTGGAGCGGGACTGCACAACCTGGGCAACACGTGCTGGCTCAACTCCGTCCTGCAGTGCCTGACCTATACCCCCCCTCTGGCCAACCACCTGCTCTCTGGGGAGCACAGCCAGGCCTGTCAGTACTTTTGGGAACATTCCTTGTACATCTGTTGAGCAGGGCCCAAGGGCTCCCAGAATCTGGAAGCTGATCTAGGAGAAAAGTGGCCCTTCTTTGTCAGCTCCCTGAGTTGGTGTTCTCTGAATACTCAAGCCTAGAAGCAGCTTGTTGTATCTGGATGTGTCCATCTTCAGAAAGGCACCTCTTTCTATCCCAGGCTCTTGGTCCCTGTTGCTGCAAGTTAAACTCCTTTGCTTACTGCACAGAAAGCTTCCGTCAGTTCAGCATCCCTCTGAAGAAAGCTTTCTGTGCATTAAAATGTCCTGGGCTTGTTGGGACTTGGGCACCTTGGGAGGAATGGAGAATTCTTAGAACTGCAAGACCCCCCTTAGGTTTCCCATCGCTGTGGATATTTTGCAAACCTCAGGAGCTTCCCTCTCCCGTTCCTCCCTCCCTCTCCAGGTCGCCAGAAAGGCTTCTGCGTGATGTGCAGGATGGAAGTGCATGTTCAACAGGTCCTGCATTCCTCAGCCAGTGCCATCGAGCCTTGGGCTGTCGTCGATTTTCTCACAGGTGAGTCAGTGCAGGTGCTGTGACATGATTGATGCCGTTCTTGTAGGAGAGAACTAGTAATTTCTTCTTTCTTAGAAATAGGAGAAAATTTCCAGCATGGCAGGCAGGAGGACGCCCACGAGTTCTTACGCTGCACCGTGGACGCCATGCAGAGAGCTTGTCTGAGCGGAAACAGCGAGTAAGCGCAAGCAAATTGTGTTTCCAGCGTTCCTAAACCCCTTGGAGTCCTTGATGTCCTCCCCTCAAGGAGAACTATGCCCAGGGCATGCAGACAAAGCCAGACTCTGGGAGGAGATAACTCCACCTTCCCATTGGTTTGCAGCTTGGACATGTCCTCTCAAGCAACTACCATCGTCCACCAGATCTTTGGGGGCTTTCTGAGATCCAGAGGTACTTTTCCACTGCTATTGCTCTCCTTGGAATCATCTGTGCCCTCCTGTTCTCGCATGCCTGCGA
Organism: Nesoenas mayeri; assembly: GCF_963082525.1. Taxonomy (NCBI): domain Eukaryota; kingdom Metazoa; phylum Chordata; class Aves; order Columbiformes; family Columbidae; genus Nesoenas; species Nesoenas mayeri. Next base: position 217,398 of record NC_137562.1, read on the forward strand.
TAACAGCCGATGGTGTGACTGGCGCAGTGGGTGTGAAGAGCGTAACCCGGCACAGTCAGTCGACTTCCCCCGTCACTGAGCATTTCCATTTGCCTTCCAGTCACATGCTGGAGCTGCCAAGCGGTTTCTGATTCCTACGAGGCCTTCCTGGATGTTCCTCTGGATATCAAAGTAAGAGAGTTTGTAATTGTGCTTCAAGATGTCCCAAGGCCCCTGTAGCATTCCAGATCCCAAACAGTTGGCTTAAAAATGTATCTGACAAGAGAGGTTGGTGGTGGGCGGGAGGTGGAATGGCCTGTGTTCTGCAGAGGCCATGGCAGTGGTCTCACTGTCGGTGCTGGTTTCAGCTGGACAGGCACACGTGCCCCTCTCTACACTGTGACGTACCCACCTCCTTCTTCCTTTGCCCTCCCTCAACACTCGTCTGGCTCCCAGGCTCGTGGGGGTGTTGTTTCAATCACTGGTGACACCCATACCATCGTAGCTGAACTGTGCAGTGCCACAAAGAGGTGGCTCTGGAGAACCCTGGGAATCCCTGGGAAATGAGGGAGATGTTTAGCATCACACCCTCTTTCTGCCTCCTGGGCACTGCTTGCGGGTTCACAGTGGGTCTCCTCAGCGTCATCGAGCTGGTTTTTTGCATAAACTCCTCGTAAGTGTTTGGGTGTGGGAATTTCCCAGAGCTCAGGGCTCTCCCTTCTCACTCCTCCAGGCAGCCGCATCTGTCACCGCAGCTCTGGAAGACTCTGTGAAACCTGAGCACCTGGATGGTGAAAACTGCTTTAAATGTAGCAAGTAAGGCTATTATTGATGATGTATTCATACTAGATCCTGTGCGAAGGTGTCATTGAGCAGAAGTCAGCTTTTCACATTGGATTAAGGCACAGTAATGAGACGGAGGTTTTTTAACAGGGCGTTATGGTACTGAATAGCCTTAAAAGAGCACAAGGATGTGTGAGACAGGAAAGGCTGCCTGACCTTTGGGGGAAAAAATGGTGTGTTTCAGCCCTTGGCTCTGTCCTGGCTTTCAAGGTGTGACAAGATGACTGCCGTCTCCAAGAGGTTCACAGTCCATCGCGCGCCCAAGGTTCTCACGGTGTGTCTGAAGAGGTTTGAAGCTTTCACCGGCGAGAAGATCAGCAAGGTGTGTGCACAACTGGAGTGCAACGTTCTCTTCCTGGAGCGGGTTTCCCAAAGCCGGACGCTCTGTCACAAGCTGCTCATGTTGAGGTTTTCACGTTCCCTTCTGGGGACAGTTCCCGTGGGAAGACAAGTGTGTCCTCTGCTCCCACAGAGCTGCTTTGGTCCAGATGACTTTCCTGCCACCCAACTCGGGACATATTGCTGTGTCCTGAAGTGTTCCAGGGTCATTGCTGAGCCCTCCTGGTCTCTCCGTAGGTTGTGGAGTATCCCCAGTACCTGGATCTTTGCCCGTACATGTCTCAGGCAGCCGGAGAATCGCTCCTCTACTCCTTATACGCCGTCCTGGTGCATGGAGGTGGCAGCTGCCGTGCAGGACACTACTTCTGCTACATTAAGGTGAAAAGTGACTTCCTTCTGAACAAAGGAAAAATGTATCCTGGGGAAAATTGACTTTCCTGGCCGTGTTACTGGCAGCCAAGGATTTGAGGGGAGAAGGTTTCCTCAGGGGCTGGAATGCATATGTTTTGAACACTGCTGGTTCAGCAGTTTTTGGCCTGTGTTTTGTGGAGAAGCCATGCCATTCATCTCCAGATATCGAGGCTTTTCTTTGCAGGCCAGTGATGGACTGTGGTACCACATGAACGATGAGACTGTGGATCTTTGTGACAGTGACACAGTCCTCACGCAGCAAGCCTATTTACTGTTTTACATCAGGTAATCACAAGTTTTAAACTGTGTTCAGAACATGTTTCCTTTTCCTGGCTTTGCTATTTTTCTTCTCATCCTGACGAGTGTTTCTGACATAGCAGACAATTACCACCTGCATCCTTCAGCCCAACCACATTTTCCATTTGTGGTCCTAGTTGCATCTTCTCCCTGTCATATAAACTGTTCCAAGAAAATGCTGGAACCCAGAGGAGGCTGCAGGAACAGCCCTCAACAGAGATCCCTCTTTTTTTCCCAGGTGCTCTGATTTGGAGGGTGGACAAAGGGCTTCTTCCTCACCAGCACCATCAGAAGCCCGTTCCCTCCTCAGTCAGTGGGTGGCCGGCAGCAAGCAGGTGGGTTCTGTGGGACAGCAGCATCTGCCCCGTAGGACTAAGGTGGCTGTGGGGAGGTGGTCAGGGCAGCAGATGGACAGCGGGTTTCTTTTGGGGATCTTGGCAGCGCTCCCTTTTCCCTCCCACACGGCAGCCTTCTGCACAGTTGCAGCACGGCTCCCACTCCCAGCATCCACCTGGATCCTTCCCATTTGTCCTCCCTGGCCCCTCTGCAGCCTCCAGGAGCCTTTGGGAGGCCATTAGCTGTTCCCTCACAGCTTCTGGGGGTTCCCCACTGGTGGGTCCTGTCAGGAGGAAAGGGCAGGAGCTTCTCACAGCTCTCTTTGCAGGACATGGCGGGGGGCATGGAGGACTCTCCAGAGGACAGCAGCTCCCCCGCACCAGCCATCACCAGCCAGCAAAGGCGGGCAGGAGCCCAGGAGGCAGCTGCGGGCTGGCCGTGCCCCATCTGGCCAGCAAGGATCAACAGCAGCTCCTCCGTGGGCTCCTGCTTGCGTCGCTTCTTCCACGGCTTTCTCAGGCTGGTGTCCAGAAGGAAAGCTGCGTGCCCGCTGCGCTGTCACCCCCGTGACCGTGTGCTCCACTCTGCACGAGAGGACAGCAGCAAAGAGGAGCGGGGATTCAGCCCTTCTGCCCCCCGCCAGGAGAATGGCGCCAGGGAGAGGCCCAGGAGCAGATCCCCGCACTGGGGCAACGATCTCCGCAGCTGGGTTGTGGAGACCGCGGACTATGAACACTCAGATGGGAGGAGGGGGAGAACCAGTCCCCTGAGCTGTGACCGCACTCACAGGGACGAGGCAGCTCCAAGACCCTCCAATGGCAGCTCCCAGCCTGCACCAGCACCTTCAGTGCCTTCCAGCAGCAGCTCCCAGTCTGCTCCTGCCCCCAGAGCTGCTCAGGGGCAAACCCGGCCAAGGCGGAGAGATCGGAGCAGATCCCCGCGGCGGGACTATGATCTCCACAGCCGGTTTCTGGAGATCACAGACCAGCATCACTCAGCAAGGAGGACAAGGAGCTGGAGAACAAGTCCTCCGCAGTCTGACCGAGCCCTAAGGGATGATGCGGCTCCAGGGCCCTCCAGCGGCAGCTCCCGGTGTCGTTCCTCACGCAAAGCTGCTCGGGGGCAGACCCAGCTGAGGCAGAGGGAGCGGAGCAGATCCCCGCGGCGCCGCTATGATCTCCACAGGCAGTTTGTGGAGATCACGGACTGTGACCCCTCAGCACAGAGGAGGAGGACGAGCAGGAAGGCTTCAGTGCCCTGCAGAGGCAGATGAGGAAAACGGTCGGTGGTGACAGGGGCAGATTGCAGCCTGGATCAGGGAGGACACAGCATCTGACGCCTGTGATGCTGGCGAGGAGGAAGAGGAGGAGGAAGAGTCCAGGAAGCAGCAAAGCTGCCCCAGCAGGACCAAGCTGCCCCAAGGGCACCAGCAGCCAGTGCTGCCTCTGGCAGGAAGAGCTCAGAGAGCCCTTCCAGAGCCACGGGCAGCTCTGCCGGCCGGCCCGCCTGCCCACAGGCCCCTGGAGGAAGTGCTGCGACCTGCGTGCCACGGCTGGGATCGCTGCTCAGAAACACTCACTGCGCACCAGCGGGCAGAAAAGCCAAAGCCACGATTAAAAACAAACTCCTGTTGGCCTCGTGTGTGTCATTCATGGGGTGTTTGCTTCTCTGTGGGTTTTGAGGCAATTGGAGAAATCCCCATTCTGAGAAGTGTCTGTGGTGGGTTTTGGGAGCTGTGTGTTGTGTGTGCCCATCTTGCCGTCCCTTCTGTTTCAATGTGGAGTTGTAAGGAGCCACTGGAAGGGGGAATGGTGTTTTTGGAACTGCTCTGGCACCTGACCCCAGCAGGGGAAGGACTCCGAGACACCAGCCTACGAATCCTTAACGTAAAACAAAGTCCATTGGAAATAATCCCAGAACCCAAACTGATTACTGTATTTAAAAAGTTAATCTAGGGGGAAGGGTAACCAAAGAGCCAGGAATCCATATTTTGAATAAATCAGTAAGGTTAGAGGGTTGTTAGAATTAGATGAATGAGACAGGTAAACTGAGGCAGGCAGTGGGTAGTCTGTAAACCCTGCAGCACCAGCCGATGGGAGCAGGGGAGCGGATGTGCAGCTGGGATCGGCGGATCTGTAAGCGGGGGCTTTTTGTCCTGTTCCCGGTGCCTGTCTTTCGGCAGAACACCTGGTCTTGCAAAACCGTTTATAAAATACGCTTTGCTGAGAGATGCTGCCCGGGCCTGTTCCATTGGCGAGGTGATTGTTTCCTACAGCAGGATCTGCAGCAGCAGTTTGGCAGGACCAGAGGGCCCATGCGGTCAGAAAGCGCAGCAGACAGCTGGGACGTGGGGTCACGGGCACCAAACCCAGCTCGGGTGGAACCAAGAGGGTCCCCTCGTGTTCAGGGCCAAAGCGCCATCCGTAGCATCTGCCCGTCCTTCTGAGTGCCCAGAGCCTCCTTCTTGGGGCTAAATCCTCATGTTTAGGGTCCCAACGTGTCTTTCATCACCCGTGGCCTTTGCTCAGGGCCCACAGCTTCATTTTCAGGTGGAGCTCGCTGCCCGGCAACAACCGCCCGGAAGTCTGGGGCCAGTCAGGGGATGAAATGCAGCCAATCACATTGGAGGAGGCGGGGCAAGTCATGTGATTGAAATGTAAGCAGCCAATCAAGCTTTGAGACCTGCAGGACAGTTGGCGACAGTGGAACAAACTGGGCAGCGATCAGGGGCGGGCTGTGCTGGCTCCACCAATCACACCTGGTGGGAGTGCGGCACATGGATGATTGACAAATGGTCTGACCAATCATTTGGTGGGGACAGCAAGTGGGAAATCCCAGACAGCCAATCAGAGGAAACAGTGCCTCAGGGAAGGCAGACACTGTGGAGGGAGTGACCCCTCAGGCAGCCAATCAGAGAGAGCATCGCCTCAGGGCAGGGTGAGCTCCAAACCAGGGCAGAGTCACAGCCCAGGCAGCCAATCAGCTGCAGGATCAGCTCAGGGGAGGAGACTGACAGCCCTCCCGACCAATGGTGGCGCAGCGCAGGCGGTTGCTCTGCAGGCGGCCAGGGTGAGTTTTGCCATGGGCCTGTGGAGCTGCCCCAAGGCTGAGCAGCCCCCGGCCCAGCCCTGGGGCCCTGGGGATGTTGTTGCTGCCTCTGGCTCAGGTGTGCGTGGGCTGCTCTGGCCTTGTTCTCCTGGGCAGGGGAGGGGGCAGGGGGCACTTGCTGGAGAGGAGCTGCTGGGGCTGGAGCTGGAGAGAGCAGGAGAAGGGGAAGCAGCTGGAGGGTGAAGTGCAGGGGATGCCCACAGCTGCTGCTGCAGCTGCACAGAGACAGCTGCCCCTCTGGGTGAGGAAGAGTCCCTGTGAGCAGCCTCAGCAGAGCAGATCACAAACCTGCACCGCAGGGTCTGTGTCAGTGAGGAGAATGACTGTACGGCCGTATAGTGTGTGTGTGTGTGGTGTGTATCTGGGAAGCCTCGTGCTGTAAGAGCTGTCAAACACCGATGTGTTCTCTTAGGTGCAGGATGGGCGAGCGACTGGAGCTACAGAATAGGAGGGGAGGAAAAGACAGACAGACAGAAGTGCCTGAACTCCACAGCTTGCCTGGCAGTGCAGAGAGCAGGAACTGTGGGGAGTCCTGGGCCCTTGGGGTCATTTCATCCTGTTTTGTGTCCCAGTTCCTCCCTGCTCCCTCCTCTTTCCTGCTGTGTCCTTCTTCCTCTTCGTCTCTTCTCTCTCTGTCCCTCTCTGCTGCTTCCTCACCATTTCCCCACCCTTCTCCATCTCTGTGCAGGGTTTCTCGTATCTCCCTCTCTGTCTCCACCCCTCTGTGGTTCTCACCATCCCTGGTTTCTCTTTGTCGTCATTCTTGTCTGTTCCTCTGTCCCGCTCCGTGCCCCATCATTTCTCACTGTATCTCTCTGTCCTGCTCCCTGCGCCTATTCCTGTCCCTCTTCTTTTTCACTCCCTCTCGGTCTTGCTGCCCACCCCAGGATTTTTTCCCCGATCTCTCTCCTGCCCCCAACGCTTATTGTTGTTTGTTTCTCCTGCTCCCTCTCTGTCTTTCTGCCTGTCTTCCCTTTCCCTGTTCTTCTTTCTCCATCTCTGTCCAGATTACTGCCCCTTTTCCTTATTGATGTCTTTCTGTCCTGGTTTTCTTTCTGTCTTCCTTGCCTGTTCTCAGTCCCATCCTTTTTCACTGTATCTCCCCTGTCCAGCTGGCTCTGCCTTTTATTTTTCTTCTCTTCCTCTTTCCTGCTCCTCAGCCCTCTTTTCCTCTTCCTCCAGCTCATTGCTGCATGTTTCCACTTTCCAGTGTCTTCATTTGGATCTGAACTTTACTTTATTTCTCAGACTTTCTTTTTGTCTCTCCATCTGTACATCCCCCTCCCTGTCTTTCTCTACCCCCTTCCTGCTCCCCCTCCTCCCCCCTCTCCATCCCTCTGTCCTGCTCCTCAGCCATGCTGTTTCTTCCTCCCTGTTTCTTCTAGGCTCCTTGTCCCTTTCTGCCTTGATCTCTCCATCTCTCCATCCTTTTCCCTGTGTGTTTCTTTCTCTCTCAGCTCCTCTGTCTTCTCTCTTGTCTCATTTGTCTCTCTCTAGTCCTCTGTCCTTCTCCCCAGCAGCTTCAACTGAATGACCAGGTGTCTGTGCACTCTGGTGTTTCCTCATCCCTGCCCTGGGGCAGATCTGTGTCTGTAGGGCTGGGGATCATTTAGGAGCTGGTCTCCTTCTGCAGGCAGCAGAGCTGGGTGCAGCTACAGCAGAGCTTGTTCTCAGCTGCTGCTTATGCAGCTTGTTGGAAGAGCGGCTGTGGGCCTTCTTTGGAAGGGAGGTTTCTTGTTCTGTGCTTCCTGCTCCTCGGGACCCTGCGCAGGAGCGGTGTTGGGGTCTGCAGGGACGGGTGGGACCTGCTGTGGTTCCTGGTGATTGTGAACTCAACTTGTCCTGATGGCCTCAAATGAAACCAGACTGACTGTAGATGGTTTTCTTGCCTGTTTCAGTTCCAAACTACATGTTTGGCACTAAAAAACATGAGAGTTTGTGCTGCTTTCCAGATGTCAGTGACTGTGAATGAGCTGAGAACATCACTGCCATAGGTACCAGGGCAGGTGGTCTGTGATCAGGGATGTGGACCTGCATGGCAGTGCTTTTATGAACATTTTAGGGTCTTGCCACTTGAAAGCCCTTCATTTTCCTAGAAATTTTAAGATGATATTTCTTATTCAGAGGTTCAGACTCTGGTTGGACTTGATGTTGAATGGTCAGTATAATGGGCTCCATAAAATAAGAATCTTGCTTCCTTGTTGTTTTCTTATACTGTCTGAATTTGGTAAGCGAGAGCAAGAGTGGTTGACAGTGTCTGTTTTTTGAGAGTAATGGATTTTTTTTTTTTTTAATTTACTCTTAATATGGAGCTTTTCGTATTGATTGATTGACTTCTGGGAAGCAAGAAGTGAGAGCCTGTGCACTCCCATAGGCAGCGCTGCCTCCCAAAATAGGTTCACCCTTCTCCACTTCTGTTCCTTCCATGCTCGTGTAGAACAAGGCCATGCAGTCGTGTGCAGATGTGGTGATTCCAATGTGACTATGAGGTCACAGCCCCACGGTGACGTGCTATGCTGTGTCTCGGCAGCAGCAGCAGCAGCATCATGGTGCGAGTGTGGGGGCCACAGTCCTCACCCTCCTCCTCCTCCTGGTGTCCCTGCCAGCCTGGGAGGCCCAGGCTGCTCCAGCCGAGCGCAGGGAGCAGGTGGGCGGACAGGGGCAGCACCCAGCCCCGAGCAGCTCAGCAGGGCAGCAGTGGGGCCAGGGCTGGGGCTGGGGCCGGGAGAGCAGCCGGGCTGGGCCGGGCAGGGCAAGCCAGGTAGCACCAGGGTGTGGGCAGGGGGCAGACGCCCCGCAGGGAGGGGAGAGGGGCTGCGGCTGCTTCAGGGGCAAGTTCTGGGCAAGCAGGGGCTGCGAGTGGTGGCACAGGGGCAGAAACCAGCACTGAGTCCCTGTGGGGCCCTCCCTGCCCCCCAGCCTCGTGCCACACAGCCCCATCCCAGGGCACGCTTTGAGCCTTTGGGCCCGTTCCAAATCAAAGCTGGGATTCCTTTGGCCCTTTGAGCCAGTTTTGAGCTCAATCTGGGCACATTTGTGCCCTTTGGGGTCATTTCTGCCTAGATCTGGGAGCTCTTTGGCTTTGCAGTCCAGTTTCTACCCAAATCTGGGGGTGTTTGGGCCACTTTTGGCCACTTTTTACCCAAATCTGGGCATACTTTGGCTTTTTGGTCCAATTTCACCCCAAATCTGGGGATGTTATACCCCTTTCTTGCCACTTTTGATCCAAATCTAGTGGTGCTTTGGTTTTTCTGGCTCTTTTTACCCCATATACTCAGGTGCTTTTACCCATTTTTTCCCCTAATGGAGAAGCTGTGTTCCCAAATATGGGATATTTTCACCTTTGCCAGCAGTTTTGCTCTCAAATGTAGACATTTTTGCCTCTTTTGGCCACTTTTTGCCCAAATACTCTTGTGCCTGTATTGGCCAATTTAGCCCCCAAATATTTGGAATATTTAGTCATTTTTCCAGTTTTCCCCCTAAATAGGGCTATTTCTCTGCAATATATGGGCATTGTTGTCCTAAATATGTTGTGCTGTGTTTTGTTCTGTTTTTTCTCTCTTCTTTATGTCCTCTTTTACCCGAAATGCAGGAGTATTGCTCTGTGAGCCTGGAAACCTCTCTGATCTGTGGTGACTCCAGGCCATGGCATTGGCAGAGCTGATCGAGCTCCTCAGCTGGATCCTGGTTATGAGCCTTGGGCTGTCCCAGAGGTAAGTTGTCACTGTCTGTCTGCTTGAAGGAATAAACACTCACGTTTTAATAGGTTATTCACGTGTGATTGTACCCAAGATCATCTCAGAGGCTTTCCAAAAGCTTTTTGTGCCTTGGTGGTGTTGCACAGACAAGAAAACCTGCTAGGTCTCAGCAAAAAGTCACCCATGTTCCATTTCTAGCTGTGGGAACGTACACCTTTGTATGTGTCCTGTGTTATTATCTCACCCCCTCCCATCACTGCAGGTCACTGAGGAAGAAGGAGATCACAACATGCCATGGAAGCTCCTCACCCGTGGTTGACTCCCTGTTTGGTTCCTGCAGTCCATGGTGATCAAGCCTCTTGGTGTAATCCTGGTCCTGAGCCTGGGGACAATGCCAGGGTAAGTGTTCAGTCTTCATTGGTCACTGGCCTTTTGCCAGTGGATGATCATTTTTTGCCCTGGTGCTCCATGCTCCCACCTTAGTGTGGGTTTTCTTTTGTGTGTGTGAGAGGTGTCCTGGTCAGAAGGCCCTGAAAGGCCCCATGTTTGTCCATCTGGTCCTTGAGGGGTGTTGCATGTGGCCTGGACACAGTGGTTTGGAAGCTGCCAGGTCCAGTCAATGGGTCTGCATGGAATGGGCGGGTTCTAGGACCCTGGGCGTTCCCTGGGAGGTTTTCAGGACCCTGGGGCTTCCCCGGGAGGGTTTTAGGACTCTGGGGGTTCCATAGAGATTCATAGAGCCCTATAGGGACCCATAGGGACCTGTAGGGGCCCATGGAGCCCCAAGGAGCCCCATGGAGACCCATAGAGCCCCATAGAGACAAGAGAAAGGGAGGATTAAAGCTCTTTGCCACTCGCTCCATCTCTGCGCTGCTCGCAGTGCCGGCTGCCGAGCCAGCGGCAGGTTGGGCTGAGTTTAGAGCTGGATGAGCTCCAGGGAGTCCTTTCTCCTGACAGCTCCAGGCCTGGTTAGTGGCCACTGCAAGTGCTGCATAAATGTTGGCAAGATGCTCCTGCCGGGAAGGGAGAGAGGAGCTGCCACTGGGATGGGTTTGGATCCTGAGAACACAGCGGTGGGTGACAGGGGTGGCCATTGCAGAGGGGCAGTGTGAGCTCTGGTGCTGCTGTCTCCAGGTTGGCTCACCAGACCCAGGCCACCATGCTGGTTCACCAGATCTTTGGCGGATCCCTGTGGTTCCGTGGTGAGCGCTGGCTGCCAGGTCCTGGGCCTGTGACTCTCAGGGCAGCGGTTTCCCTGAGAGCCTTGCAGTACAAATCTTTTGGGAAAACTGCTGAGTGTGTGTAACTTATCCAGAGGTGCAGCTGGTCAGTCTTGTGGTTCCTGTGGGTTGTGGCGTGTGTTGTAGTGATGAAAAAAGCTGTTGGCTGGGGGCCCCCAGCTCTTTGCCACCAGCTGAGGAACCCATGTTGGCAGTTATGTAGCAGCACTGGCTGTCCCAGCACACAGTGGAATTGCACGCTGTGAATCCTGGTGCCGACATCCCAGAGCCCAAAGCTGGAGAGGGGGAACACGGCAGCTGCCTGTGCTGTGCTGGGGTGGTGTTGGGTGCAGGTGTTGTGCCAGGGTGTGCTTCCTGTTCTAGCTTTTGCAGTGAAGTTCTCAGCGTGCAAGAGCATCTGGGAGAGCTCTGACCCTTTCCTGGAGCTGGTGCTGGAGATCAGGTAGTGGGGCAGGGTGTGGGTGGGGGAGCTCTGCTCTCACAGGGGATGTTCCTGCAGCTGCGCCGTTACTGCTCTCGAGGCTGCTTAACTGCCAGTGTCAGGCAGGGTGCAGGCAAGAGGGAAGCAGCTTCTGTTGTGCTGCCTCTGTCTGGCAGAGCAGAGCCTGTTGCCTGAGCATGAGCCACGACTCCTCCATTGAGGCTCCATGGGACTGGGGACAGTACAGCCGTCCCTCATGGCATGCTGGCCAGTGCCTGGCTGGGGGCAGACTCAGGGGTTTGGTGCAGTCTGTGGCCCTGTGCTCATGCTCTGTTTTATCTCTTGGGGCCAGTGTCTCTGATCAGGTGAAAAAAGCTGTGACCAACAGAGCCGGGTCTTCACCAGTGACAGGCCAGGTGAGTCCTGAAGGCTGTTCTGGGCCAGAACTGCAGGGAGCTGCTGCCCCTCTGCCTGCTCTGCGAGGGCAGGTGGGCTGCAGCTTGGCAGGGAGGCAGGCACTGCACCCAATGGACAGGGGTGAGGGAGGATGACTTGCAGGAAGGATCCTGCTCAGTTAAGAGTTGCTGTGTGAGCTTGGAAGGGATGGGATTGCAGTATCACCCTGTGTCCTTGGCACAGTGATTCAGCCTGGAGGCCCAAAAAGCTGCTCGCCCTCCTGCAGCTGCCTCCTGTGCCCAGACCAGTTCAGAGCTCCTGCAACAGCAGCAGCACAAGTGGGGCCAAAGCAGAGCTGTCCTGGCAGAGCTCCTGGGAGAGCAAGCAGCCACCTACCTCACCCAAGCTGCTACTGGAGCCCATCCCCAGCCAGGAGCCCAGGGGCAGTGGGGAGAATGCTGAGACCCTGGAGAGGGACTCCTGCAGCAGCGGTGCTGCCAGCCCAGCGCACGGCACAGCGGGGATCTGCCCAAAGTGTCCCAGAAGGCCCAGAGTGGAACCAGCAGTTTCTGCACCTCTCAGGAAATGGACTGTAGCATAGACCGCCCTACTGGCTCCAGCACCAAGCTACCTGCCCCCAGAGACTCCAAACCGGCAACATTGAAATCCTCCCTGTTGGCCAGTGCTGCTCTGGAGCTGAACATCACCATGTCTCCACCACCAGCCATGAAGCTGGTGCTTTCTGCCAAAAAGTGAGTCTGAGCTTCTGCCTGGAGTCTTCAATAGGTGCCTTGTGTCTTCAGAGCTGGAGATTGTGTTGGGGAGAGTGTAGACTGGGTGCTGGGTGTCTTGCTAAGCTGGAGGCAGACAGGGAGAGCCCCTCAGCCCCAGGGCTGCAGCAGTTGCTCTGGTTTGGGGTACAGGGCCAGGTCCCCGCTGTTGTTCCCATCCCTGATTAAGGCTGGAGAAACGCCTCCTGTCTTCTTGCTCAGGACAGAGGGGCGGCTGTGCCAGTCCCTGGAGCGGGGTGGCCTCACCAATCTTCTCTGAGTGTCTTGTCCCCTGGGGTGATGGGAGCAGGTGACTCCCCAGCTGGAGGCTGCAGAGTCTCCTCCTCCCCAGGCAGGGGCTGGGACCGGCCCTCTGGGCGCCGCTGTGCAACCAGGGCTCAGGACAGTGCGCTGGGGTTTCTGTTGTTTAAATTTCCTTCCTTCCTTTTTTCGTTTCTGCTTCTAACAGAAAACACTTCTGATTTGTTGACTACCCCCACTTTCCTCTCCCCTCCTGTGTCTTTACCCTTCCTTTTTCCCTGGGCTCACCTTCTTATTTTCTTCTCTTGGCTCATGGAAACCTCTTTTCTTTAGATCACCAAATTTGTTGGTTTTTTTTTTCATGTCAATAACTGCAGCGCAGCATCCTGTGGAAGGCGAGCAGAAGTGACCATTGCACACCACCTCACTCACAATTTGCCAACCACACCTACCCCATGGACACCACCCACCCCAACTCCTTGGCCTTTTGGCAAGTCAAGGTAAGTGGTGCCAGTCGCTCCCAGGCTCCTGCACGGCAGCAAGGCCAGTAGTCCAGGAGGCAACTGTCTGACATGGCAGGTGGCCCGCGGGAGTGATTTCAGCAGCCACCTGTCCTGTTCTCTTGGATTGGCTAAGATGGTGGCAGTTGGGTGCTGTGCTTGTGCACTGTGGAGTGTGGAGGAAGAGGGGGGCTCCTGTTCCTGACCTGGCCTTCAGATCATGTCAGCCTCTTTTCCTGTTCTGCAGGCTGTCCTCGTCTGCTCTCCATTGGCCAAATCCTGAAAAGCCGACCTTAACTTCATCCTCAGCTCAGCCCTTTGGCTCCTAGCCTCCTTGTGACCACCTGTTCTACGGCCCACCCTTCGCACCACCTTCCTCCCTGCAGCAGCGAGAAGGAGCCCAGCCCGGTCACCGCTGGTTCCTCCAAAAAGAGGCAGTGTAAGCAGCACCATGGAGCAGACAGCAGCCCCTGTGCTCTGGCTGTGAAGGACAAGGATCAAGTCTCCAGCCCCCAGGGAAGAAGAAGAATCTCGCAGGAGGGCTCAGTGTCCCCTGGGGGGAAGGAGGTGGCAGGCAAGGGTCCCAGCGGTGGCAGGGAGGCAGCCAGCTGTCAGCACCGAAAGATCAGGCCCGTGGTGCAAGTGTCAGGCCCCAGGACCTGTCTGGACACAGAGCCCATCTGCCCCCTCAAGAGGAAGAAAAGGAGGAGATGGAGGAGACAGAAGAGTGCTGCTCAGGGTTAGAATGAGGTATAGCATTAGGGTTACAGACTGTGGGTAAGGGTTAGAATGAGGGCTTGGGTTTAGGTTTAGTGTTTAGAGTTTGAGGTAGTGATAGGGTTAAAGTTAGGTTGATGGGTTAGGATTAGGATTAGAGTTACAGTTTTCTGTTAGGTGCTAGGGTTACAGTTAGGGTTAGACGAGTGTTAGGGCTTAGTGAAGAGTATTATGGTAAGTAGTTAGGGTTAGGGGTAGGGACAGAGTTAAGGTTGGGTTTTGGTTAGATGTAGGTTTATGGTTTAGGTTTAGAGTTAGTGTTAGTGGTTAGGATTAGGGTAGGGTTAGGGATGAGGAACTGGCATTGTAGTTAGTGATAGGGTTTGGGGATAAGGGAAATGGTTAGATTTTGGGTTTGGGGTTAGGATTAGGGGCCTGGTAGTATTTGGAATAGTGGTTAGGGTTAAGTGTTAGAGTAAGGGTTGGAATTTGGGGCAGAGCTGGGGTTAGCGGTTAGGACCAGGGTCAGAGTTTTGCTTAGGGTTATCATTTGTTGGTGATTGTTTCTTGGCCAGCGTGTATTAGTTAGGTTTAGAGTTAGGATTAGTGTTTAGAGTTAGGTTTCAGTGTTAGGGTTAGGGGCTAGGGTTAGAGGATATGTTAGGTTGAGAACTAGTGCTACAGGTTGGGAGTAGGTTTGTATTAGCGTCAGAGGGGTTTAGTGTTTCGTCAGATTTAGGGATAGATAGGGCTTTGGGTAAAGCACAGGGTCAGGATTAGAGTTACCAATTAGGAGTTAGGATTAGTGTTAGGTTGAGATAAAGTGTATGGTGAGGCTTAGATAGGGGTTAGGGGTTTGAGTGTAGATTTAGAGTTAGCATTAGGTAAGGTTTCAGGTTAGGTTTAGATTACAGGTAGGTTTAGGGGTTAGGGTTATGGTTAGGATTAGGGTTTGCGATTAGGGTTAGTGGTTAGTTTTCGAGTCCAAATTAGAGGTAGGGTTAGACATAGCCTTAGGGAAAAGAATTAATTTTAGTTGTAGGGATAGGATTTGGGTTAGTGTTAAGGTGTAGGGGTTATTGTTAAAGTAGATATGAGGTTTAGAATGAGGCTTGCAAGCTAGGGTTGGGGTTAAGGTTTAGGAGTTAGGTTTAGAATAAGTGTTAGGGGTTTGTTTTTGTGGTTAGAGTTAGAAGTAGAGTTAAGGACAGGGTTATATTAAGCAGTTAGGGTTATGGTTATAGTTTGGCTTAGATAAGGTTGAGGGTTAGTGTTAGATAAGGTTTTGGATTAGGGGCTAGAGTTAGGGTTAGAGTTTGGGATAGGCTTAGGGAGCATGGTTAGGGTTAGTGTTTCTGGTTAAGGTTTTGAGTGAGGGTTATGGGACAGGTTTTGAGTTAGAGTTAGTCTTAGAGTTGGGATTAAATTTTGGGCAAGAGGTTAGATTATAGTGTTAAGGGTTAGGAGTTTGTGTTTGGGTTATATGAGGTTTAGGTTCGGGTTACGTGGTAGGGTTAAGGTCTAGGGTTAGATTTAGGGTAAAGGTTAAGTGTTAAGAGTTACAGTTAGGGTTAGGCTTAGGAATTAGTGAGTAGGGTTAGATTTTGGGGTTAGGGGTTTGAGCTAGGGTTAGGGGGAAGAGTTACATTTAGGGTTAGAAATAGGGTTAAACGTAGGGCAAGGGGTCAGAGTTAGGGTTAGAATTCCTGTGTTTGAGTTAGATGAGGTTGAGGATTAGGGTTATGTGTTAGAGTTAGGCTTTAGGGTTAAGCTTTATGGTTGGTGCTAGAGTTAGGAGCTAGGGATTAGTCTGAGAGGTAGGGTTTGAGGTTCGGGTATGTGTTTGCATTGGGGTTTGGGTTAGGTGTTCAAGTATTAGGGGTAGGATTTGATTAGTGTTGGAGTTGGAGAGTAGTGTCAGTGGAAGTGGTTAGGGTTAGGGGTTAGTTTTAGGAGGTAGGGCTAGGGTTAGGGTTATGTTTAGAGTCAGGTTTAGGGTAAGAGTTAGGGGTAGGGTCAGGGTTTGATTAGGATTAGGGTTAGAATTAAGGTTAGGGCTTTTGGGTTTGGGTTAGGGGTGGAGTTTGGTTGAGGCTTAGATTTGTGATTACAGTAAGAAGACTAAGCATTAGGTTTAGAGTTGGAGTTAGAGGTAGGGGTTTGCATTAGTGTTCCATTAGGGTGAAGAGAATTGTGTAGAATGTAGGGTTAGGCTTAGGGTTGAGGGAGTAGCATTAGTGGACATAGTTAGGAGTAGCTTAGGTGTAGGAGTTGGGGCTTGGGATAAGATTGAGAGGTTGGGGTTAGAGTTAGGGATAGGAAATCTAATTAGGATTAGAGTAAGGGTTAGATTAAAGTTTAGGGGTTAGGCAGTAGTGTTAGAAAAGGTGGTTAGGGTTAGGTTTTAGAATTCTTTTGGAGATATGGGTTCGGGTTCATCGTTAGGGAGTACTGTTATTGTAAATGATTAAGATTAGCATAGGAGATTAGGTTTAGGGGTGAGGCTAGAGTTAGGGTTAGAGTTAGGCTTAGGATTCTGTTTAGAGGTCAGGTTAGGGTTAGATTTCATGTTAGGGTTAGTGTTGGGTTAGGTTGGTTTAAGGGTTGTGGTTAAAGTTAGGTTAGTGATAGGGTTATGGTTAGGTTATGGTTAGGGTTTAGTTTTACTGTTAGGACTAGGTTTCAAGTTAGGGTTAGAGTTAGTATTAGGATTTAAGGCTTACCATTAAGGTTATAGTTAGTGTTAGTGGTCAGCATTAGAGTTATCATAAGTGTTGGGTTTGTGTTAGGGAGCAGTGTTACCGTTAGTGGAACTGGTTAGGATTAGGTAGGGTTATTTTCAGGGTTATGGGGTTATGGCTCGAGTAAGGGTGAGGTTTAGAATGATGGTTACTGGCTAGGGTTAGGGTTAAGGTTTAGGCCTGAGCTTTAGAGTCAGCTTTAGGGGGTTGGTGTTAGGCTTAGGTATTAGGGAGAAGAGTTAGGATAAGGAAGGATAAGGTTATGGCTAGGATAAGTGGTTAGGACTTAGGCTTAGGGTTATAGTTCCTTTTAGGGTTAGATTAGAGTCAGTTATTGAATAGCATTACCAGTCAGGGAGAAAGGTTAGAGTTAGGGTTTGATGTTAGCGTTAGATTTTGGGTTGGGGATATTATTAGGTTAGGGTTTGGATTTCTGTTTATGTGATGTTAGTCTTAGGGTTAGAGTTAGGAGTTTGTCTTAAATTTTAGGATTAGATTTAGGATTAGTATTTAGGTTTACATTTAGGCTTAAGTTTTAGGATTTGGTTTAGGGTAATGGTTGGATTAGCATTAGCGTTAGGGGTTCTTGAGTTCTCTTAGGGGTAGAGTTAAGTTTTGGGGTTAGATTTAGGGGTAGGGTTAGATTAAGGTTTAGATTTAGAGTCAGGGTTAGGGCATTGAATTAGTTTTAGAGTTGAGGTGAGAGATTGGTCTTAGATGTAGCCTTTGCTTTAGGATTACAGTAAGTGATTGGACTAACATTAGAGGTTTAGATTTAGGGATAGGTGTTAGAGGTAGTGTTAGGGTTATTATTAGGGTTTGATTAGGATTAGGTTTAGGGTTTAAGGGTAGGGATGTGGTTAGTGGTAAAGGTTAGTATTAGGGTTAGTGTTAGAGGTAAGGATTATGGTTAGGGGTTAGGGAATATTGTTGGGTTAGTGTTACGGGTTGGGGATACGGACTAGTGAAAGTGGTTGGGAGTAGGTTTAGGTACTGGAGTTAGATTTAGAGTTAGGGTTTGGATTTACATTTTGGGTTTGGTTAGTGTTCAGGTTAGAGTTAGGGTTGGTGGTTAGTGGTTAGTTTTAGATTTACAGTTAGGGTTAGGAGTTAGGGTTAGAATTGGGGTAAGGGCTTGGGGTTACAGTTAGATTAGTTTTAGGTTAGTGTTAGGGTTGGTGGTAGGGGCTTATTTAGGGTTAGAGGTTAGGGAGTAGCGTTATTATAAGTGGTTAGGATTACTGTAAGGGGGTAGGGTTAGGGGTGGGGATAGGGTTAAGGTTAGAATGATGGGTTAGGGTTGCAGTTAGGGTTTGGGATTGGGGGTAGAGTTAGGTTTCGAGACAGGGGTTTGGGGTTCAGATTAGATTCAGGGTTAGGGTTTAGGATAAGGATTAGGCTTTTGGTAAGTGTTGCGTTAGTGTTAGGGGTTGGGGATACGGAGTAGTGGAAGTGGTTAGGAGTGGGTTTAGGTACTAGGGTTAGATTTATGTTTAGGGTTTGTCTTTACATTTTGAGTTTGGTTAGTGTTCAGGTTAGAGTTAGGGTTAGTGGTTAGTTTTAGATTTACAGTTAGGGTTAGGTTTAGGGGCCAGGGAGTTGTTTAGGTTGTTTAGGTTAGGGGTTAGTTTTAGGATTTAGGGTTTGAATTAGGGTTAAGTTTCAGATTAGATTTAGGGTTAGGGTTAGATTAGAGTTAGGGGATGGTGTTTCCAGTTAGACTTATGGTTAGGGGTTTGGATGAGGTTTACAGTTAGGATTAGATTAGTGTTAGCATATAGTTAGTGTTAGAGCTAATGATTAGGTTTCACAGTTAGGGAATAGTGTTAGTGTAAGCAGTTAGGGTTAGGTTTTAATATTAGGGTTGAAGGGTAGGACTAGGGTTAGGGTTAGGGTTAGAGTTAAGCTTATGGGTAAGTATTAGAGTTAGATTAAGTTAAGAAGAGGGTTAGAATGTAGGGTTGGAGTTAGCGTTAGAGGTTAGCTTTATGTTTTGGGTTAGAGTTAGGATTACGTTTTAGCTTTAGATTTAGGTTAGAGTTAGGGATGGGGATCGCATTAGGGTTAGCGTTAGGCAGTAGTGATAGTGGAATGGTCAGAGTTAGGTTTTAGATTTATACTGGAGATGGAGGTTGGGGTTGGCATTAAGGGTTGCAATTCTGGTTAGTGGTTAGGGGGTAGTATTAGTGTAAGTCGTTAGGATTAGTGTAAGGGGTTAGGTTTAGGGGTTAGGGGTTGGGATAGCTGTAGGGTTAGGATAATGGGTTAGGGTTTGAATTCGGGTTAGTTTAGGGTTAGAGTCAGTCGTAAGAGTTGCAGGTTAGGATTTAGGGCTAGGGCTTGGTTTAGTGTAGTGTTTGGTTTAAGGCTGGTGTTAGTATGATGGGTTAGGGTTAGTTTTAGGGTTAGGCTAGGGTTATGGGTTAGGGTTAGAGGTCGCATTAGGGTAAGATTTCAGTGGTTCGAGTTAGGGTAAGGTAGAGTTAGGGTGAGTTTTAGTGTAAGTGGTTAAGGTTAGGGGTAGGGATAGGCTTAGGTTTAGGGTTAGGTTTAGGTTTTGGGTTATACTAGGGTTAGTTTTTGGGTTGAGGGGGTTTGGTTTAGGTTAGCTTTTGTGCAAGAGGTAGGGTTAGGGTGGTGTTTGGGTGAATGTTATGGTTAGGTGAATGATAGGTATAGGGTAAGTTTTAGGTTTAGGGGTTAGGATTATGGATAGGGTAAGGGATGGATAAGTGTTAGGGTTACGGCTTAGGGAGTTTTGTTATTTGAATGGTCAGTTTTAGGTTTTAGATTTATATTGAAGGGTTAGGGATAGAGGTGGTTTAAGGTTAGAGGTAGTGTTAGTGTTATTTTTGGGATAGGGGCTCAGGGTTATAGTTAGTCTTAGAATGATGGGTTAGGCTTTAGCATTAGATTAGAGCTAGGTTTAGGTTAGGCTTTAGGGTTAGGCTTAGAGGTTGAGTTAATGGTTAGGGTTAGATATTGGGGTTGGGTTAGCGTTAATTTTAGTCTAAGTGCTTACGATTGGTGGCCGGGTTCATGGACTAGGGATATGAATGGGGCTAGGATTAGATTAGGGTTATGTTTAGGTTTAAGGTTTGGGTTAGAGGTGAATTTAGGAGTTAGGTGTAGAGTTCAGGTTAGAATTAGGGTTAGTGTTGGGTCTGTGTTAGTGTTAGGTTAGGTTAGGTTAGTTACAGCTTACCATTAAGGTTAGGTTAGTGATAGAGTTAGTGTTAGGTTAGGGTTAGAATTTAGTATTGGGGTTAGAGTTTAGGGTTACTGTTAGAGTCAGCATTAGGGCTCAGATTTAGCTTTATGGTTAGAATTAGTGGTAGGGGTTAGGATTAAGGTTAGGGTAAGGGTTGGAATAGTGTTAGGTTTGGGGGTTAGGGTGTAGTGTTAGGGTCAGTTGAAGTGGTTAGGTTTAGAGGTTAGGTGTATGGGTTAGGGAAAGGGATAGGGTTAGGATTAAGTTTAGATTTAAATTTAGGTTTTTGATTAAAGTTAGAGGTAGGGTTAGGATTTGAGTTTAGGCTTAGACTCAGGCTTTGATTTAGGATTAGAGTGAGGGTATGGGTTAAGCATTATGGTTAGATTTTTTTTAGGGCTAGGTGTTAGGGGGTAGGCTTACAGTTAGGATTAGGTTGTGAATAGGATAGAGTTTGGGGATGGGGGTAGAGATTAGGTTAGGGTTAGAGTTATGGTTTAGAGGTTAGGATCAGTGTTGAGGTTTAGCAATGAATGTTCATATATGTGGTTATGGTTAGAGGTTAGTTTTATGGGTTAGGGGAAGGGTTAGTGATTAGGGAATGAGTTAGTATTATAATTAAGGATAGGGTTAGGGTTAGCAGTTATGACTTAGGGTTAGGGTTTCAGCTAGGGTTAGTTGATGGTTAGGGTTAGAGTTGGCATTACTAGTTGGCAGAAGGGTTAGGGTCTGGTGTTACGGTTTTGGTTAGGGGTAGAGTTAGCGTTAGATGTTTAGGGTACCAAGGTACCAAGTCTACTTGGAGTTAGGTTTAGGAATTACAGTTAAGGTTAGTGTTAGGGTACAAGTTAGGGCTTAGTTTAAGGGTTAAGTTAGGTTTAAGAGTTAGGATTGCATTTAGAGTTAGGGTTAGCACTAGGGTTATCATTTAGATAAGGGTTAGTGTTGGATAAGGTTTAGGGTTAGGTTTAGATGAGGGTTAGGGAATAGAGTTTGAGTCAGGGTCAGGATTAGAGTACAGGTTAGGTTTAGGGGTAAAGGCCTATGGTTAGTGCTTGGGGTTAGGCATTTGAGATAGGGTTAGTGGTTAATTTTCAGGTTAGGGTTAGGCATACTGTTAGGATTAGGCTTTAGAGTTAGTGAATAGGTTTAGGGGTGGGGTTAGCATTAGGGTTAGGGTTAATGTTAGGCAGTAATGATAGTGGAATGGTCAGAGTTGGGTTTTAGATTTCTATTAGAGATTGAGGGTGGTTTTGGCATTTAGGGTCAGAATTCTGGTTAGTGGTTAGGGGGTAGTGTTAGTGTAAGTCGTTAGGATTAGTGTAAGGGGTTAGTTTTATGAGTTAGGGGTAGGGATAGCATTAGCGCTACGTTAATGGGTTAAGGTTTCAATTAGGGATATTTCAGGGTTAGAGTCAGTCATAAGAGTTACAGATTAGGATTTAGGGTTAGGGCTTGGTTTAGTTTAGTGTTTGGTTTAAGGCTGGTGTTAGTATGATGGATTAGGGTTAATTTTAGGGTTAGGCTAGGGTTATGGGTTAGGGTTAGAGGTAACATTAGGGTGATATTTCACGTAAGAGTTAGGGGAAGGCTAGGGTTAGGGTTAGTTTTAGGGTTAGCGGGGGTTTGGTCTAGGTTAGATTTTGGGCAAGAGGTAGGGTTAGGGTGGTGGTTGGGTTAATGTTATGTTTAGTTTTAGGTGAATGATAGGTGTAGCTAAGTTTGAAGTGCAGGGGTTAGGATTAGGGTTATGGTAAGGGATGGATAAGTGTTAGGTTAGGGCTTAGGGAGTGGTGTCAGTGGAAGTGGTTAGGGTTGGGGTTTAGCTCAGGGTCCCAGGGGGATTTGTGAGGTACCAAGGCCTGGATGAAGAGCTCCCTTCTTGGTCGCACACATCCCAAAAGACAGGGACACGTCTGTGACTGATCTGCCTGGCGCTGTCCCACCAGCAGTGGCAGATGCATCCTGGAGAGGAGTGGAGCTGCCAGGCGCTGTCAGAGGATCTCCCTGAGGTGCCACTGGCTGCCCACCCAGACTCACACACTGTCCCTGGCTGGGACAGATACACCAGCTACGAGCTCTGGACACAGGACACAACAGTCCAACAGCAAAGACCATCTCTCCTGTCCTGACAGACTCTTATGACCCCTGGAGCCCAAAGCCATGGACCACATGAACTCATGGGACATTTTAGAGGTGGGGCCTATAGACTGAGGAATGAGATCTGTGTGTATATCCAGAGATAGGAAAGTGCTGTTGATTAACTGGAATGTATTGGAGAGTGTGGGACCCGGGCACAACACAGATGGTACAGAATAAGGGGGGGGGGGCACTGTCCTGGTTTCAGCTGGGAGAGAGTTAATTTTCTTCCTAGTAGCTGGTAGAGTGCGGTGTGTTGGATTTAATCTGAGAAGAATGTTGATAGCACAGGGATGTTTTGGTTGTTGCTAAGCCATGTTTATCCCAAACCAAGGACTTTTCAGCAAGGAGGCTGGAGATGCACAAAAAGCTGTGAGGGGCACAGGCAGGACAGCTGGCCCAAGTGGCCAAAGGGATATTCCACACCATATGATGTCATGCTTGGTATGTAAACCAGAGAAAAGTTATCTGGGGGAGCGCTGTTTGGGATCAGGCTGGGTGTCCTTAATGGGTTGTGAGCAATTGCATTGTGCGTGACTTGGTTTATATCTCCTGTTATTATTATTACCATTTTTGCAGTTACTACTATTACTACTTCCATCATTATTATTATAATTGCTATTACTACAATTATTCTACTTATTATCATTACTATATTTATTGTAGCTGTTGTAGATATTGTAGCTATTGTAGCTATTGTAGCTATTGTAGCTATTGTAGCTATTTTAGCTGTTGTTATTGTTTTGCCTTTCTGTCTCATTAAACTGTCTTCATTTTAACCCAAGACGTTTCTTTCTTTCCTGATTCCCTCTCCCATCCCACTGGGCTGGAGGGAGGAAGAGAAGGGCTGTGTGTGATGTTCAGCTGCCCGCTGGGTTAAACAAAACAGTCCTGGTCAAAGGAGTGATCGTGCAAGGTGTCCCAGAGGAAGTGGTGAACCTGAGGAGGGCACAGGGTAACAAGGGCCCTTCAATGCCAGGACAGGCTGTGAGGAGCCAGGATGCCAAAAGATGTTAGACTGGAGAATGTTTCAGGACACCATCTTGGTTCAGCCCTCCCCTGCCCTCTGTGCCGTGAGAGACACCCCATGGTCCTGCCCAGCCTTGTCCTGGGCTCCTGAGCCAGCTGGGAAGATGGAAAGGGCTCAGCAGCAGTGATCCTCATCCAGCTGGGTCTGTTTCCCAGCTCAACCAGCGTGACCAGAGCAGTCACCCATGGCCCCAGGGCACCACAGCCCCTCGCTCTGCAGAGCAGCATGGCCAGCTCAGGGCCCTGTGGGGAGCACAGGGAGGGAACCAGGACCAGCCGGCCAGGCCAGGCTGGACACCCTCACCTGGGGAAAGGGATGTCCCTGGAGAAGAGCAAGGCAGCATTTCTGTGCCTGCAGGGAGGAATCCAGGAGCAAGAGAAACCTCTTTCTGCAGACACTCATTGGGGTCAGGCTGCTCTGTTGCTGGAACAGGACTCTTGTTTTGGTCTGAGGAGAGGGGCTGGCACTGATGGACACAGGTCATCTGTGGTGGGGGTCTGCTGGAGTTGAATCTGCTTTTCCTGTCTGTCCACACCTCCTCAGGAGACATTCTGCATCGGTATCCAGGGGGGAATTCTTCTATCACATGTTCAAAGTGCTCACTGCCGAAACAGTGTCATCCTGACCAACTTCTCTGTCATCCTCACTCACACAAGATAAATCAACCTGTTGTCCATGTCACTGAGCAGCTCGATATACCTGAGCTGATCCTTCACACAGGGGGATCCCTCTGTCCTCACTCTCCCTGGGACTCTCTCCAGCAGACCCTGTATCCTTCAACTGAAACACCACAGCTCAGCAAGATGCCCCATCTCACCTCATATAATCCAAAACTGTCACAGTGCTTTGACAAGACATGGAGCACCTCCTGGCAGTGGATGTTCGGAAGCTTGTTCAGTGCTACACCACCTGGCTTTCCACCATCCAGAGGGACACAGATCGCCTCTGTGATACCCCTCTTGTAGAGCCAGACCTAATGAACAGCATTTTAAACAATACCTCAGACTCTGAGCGCATTCCCTTCTGGGATCATACCAGACCAGCATCAACTTGGGAAAAACACTCTCCCAGCACTCTTGGATGCAAACCCTCTGGTCCCAAGGGCTGGTAAGGCTGCAGTTTGCTCATGAAACCCCTGGCTTGATCCCCATCCACCACAGTTGTTGCCCTCCAGAGTTCTGCCTGGAAGCACAAACGCCTGGAAGACTTTGCTGGAGACAACTGATGCAAAGACATGGAGACATCTCAGGTCTACCTACACCTTGTCTTACTAAATTCAGTAGTAGTCTCCCAGTATTTAGGATTCTCCTCTAGCTGTTTCTGAAGTAGCAACAGCTTATCTTGATGACCTTCAATTCCTTTTGGAGTTTTAATTGTGTTTTGATCTGAACCATTGCTGTGCCTGAAGGACGCTGTCCTTGAAAACTAGATAGATCCAGGCATATTGTGAAAGTATTTGGTCTTTTTGTTAATTGTATCATCAAGAGATTGAGTGAAGATCCGTGTGTGATGTGCTGCTTGTCCATGCAATGCCTACAGCTGTTGGGTAGAGAAGAGACCAACCTTGCTTTTCTGATGGCATCTGATGACTGATGTCCCTGGGAAAGCAATGGAACAGCTTCTCCTTGGTGCCATCTCAAGGCATATCAAGGATAAGAGGGTTATTAGAGGCAGTCAGCATGGCTTCACCAAGGGTAAGTCATGCTTGACCAACCTCATAGCCTATTATGAGAATGTAACAAGGTGGATGGATGATGGCAGAGCAGTGGATGTGGTCACCTTGACTTCAGGAAAGCCTTTGAGACAGTCTCCCACAGCATTCTCACAGCTAAGTTGAGGAGGGGTGATCTGGACAACAGAGTAGTGAGGTGGGTTGCAAACTGGCTTAAGGAGAGAAGCCAGAGAGTGGTAGTCAATGGTGCGGAGTCTAGTTGGAGGCCAGTATCTAGTGCAGTGCCTCAGGGGTCAGTACTGGGGCCAGTATTATTCAATATACTCATTAACAATTTAGACGAGGGAATAGAGTGACTATCAGGAAGTTTGCTGATGACACTAAGCTGGGAGGAGCGGCTGACACGCCAGAGGCTGTGCTGCCATCAGAGACCTGGACAGGCTGGAGAGTTGGGTGGGAATAACCGGATGAAATTTAACAAGGGCAAGTGTAGAGTCCTGCATCTGGGCAGGAACCGCCCCAGGTTCCAGTATACGTTGGGAAATTACATATTAGAGAGCAGCGTGGGGGAAAGGGACCTGGGGGTCCTGGGGACAGCAGGATGAACATGAGCCAACACTGGGCCCTTGTGGCCAGGAAGCCAATGGTACCTGGGGTCGGTTAGAAGGGGGTGGTCAGTAGGTCAGAGAGGTTCTCCTGCCCCTCTGCTCTGCCCTGGGGAGACCACACCTGGAATCTTGTGTCCAGTTGTGGCCCCTCAGTTCCAGCAGGACAGGGAACTGCTGCAGAGAGTCCAGCGCAGCCACCAAGATGCTGGAGGGAGTGGAGCATCTCCCGTGTGAGGAAAGACTGAGGGAGCTGGGGCTCTGGAGCTGGACAAGAGGACACTGAGGGGGGACCTTATTAATGCTTATAAATATATAAAAGGTGAATGTCATGAGGATGGAGCCAGGCTCTTCTCGGTGGCAAACAATGATAGGACAAGGGGTAATGGGATCAAGCTGGAACACAAGAGGTTCCACTTAAATTTGAGAAGAAACTTCATCTCAGTGAGGGTGATGGGCACTGGCCCAGGCTGCCCAGGGGGGTTGTGGAGTCTCCTTGTCTGCAGACATTTCAACCCGCCTGGACACCTTCCTGTGTAACCTCATCTGGGTGTTCCTGCTCCATGGGGGGATTGAACTGGATGAGCTTTCCAGGGCCCTTCCAATCCCAAACATACTGTGATACTTTGATACAGCATCCCAGATACAGCATCCTAGATACAGCATCCCAGATAGAGCATCCCAGACACAGCTTCGCAGATACAGCATCCCAGGTACAGCATACCAGATACAGCATCCCAAATACAGCATTCCAGATACAGCATCCCAGATAAAACATCCTAGATACAGCATTCTATATACAGCATTCCAGATACAGCATCCCACATACAGTATCCTTGATACAGCATCCCAAATAGAGCATACCAGGTACAGCATCCCAGATACAGTATTCAAGATACAGCATCCTAGACAGAGCATCCTAGATATAGCATCCCAGATACAACATCCTAGATACAGCATGTCAGATACAGCATCCCAGGTACAGCATCCCAAATACAGCATACTAGATGCAGCATCCTAGATTCACCATCCTAGATACAGCATCCTAGATGCAGTATCCCAGATACAGCACCCTAGATACAGCATCCCAGATACAGCATCTCAGATACAGCATCCCAGATACAGCATCTCAGATACAGTATCCCAGATACAGCACCCTAGATAGACTATCCCAGATACAGCATCCCAGATACAGCATCCTTGATACAGCATCCCAGATACAGCACCCTAGATACAGCATCCCAGATACAGCATTCCAGATAGAGCATCCCAGGTACAGCATCCTAGATACAGCATCCTAGATAAAGCATTCCAGATAAAGCATCCCAGAAACAGCATCCCAGATACAACATCCTAGATACAGCATCCTAGATACAGCATCCCAGATACAGCATCCTAGATACAGAATCCTAGATACACCATCCCAAATACAGCATTCCAGACAGAGCATTCCAGATACAGCATCCCAGTTACAGCATCCCAGATACAGCATGCCAGATACAACATCGCAGATGCAGCATCCTAGATACAGCATCCCAAATACAGCATCCTAGATACAGCATCCAAGATTCACCATCCTAGATGCAGCATCCCAGATACAACATCGCAGATAAAACATCCTAGATACCGCATCCTAGATACAGTATCCCAGATACAGCATCCTACATACAGCATCCTAGATACAGCATCCCAAATACAGTATCCCAGATAGAGCATTCCAGATAAAGCATCCAAGGTACAGGTTCCCAGATACAGCATTCCAGACACAACATCCTAGATACAGAATCCCAGATACAGCATCCCAGATATAGCATCCTAGATACAGAATCCTAGATACAGCATACCAAATACAGTATTCCAGACAGAGCATTCCAGATACAGCATCCCAGATACAGTATCCTTGATACAGCATCCCAGATACAGCACCCTAGATACAGCATCTCATATACAGTATCCCAGATACAGCATCCCAGATACAACATCCCAGATACAGCATCCTAGATACAGCATCTCAAATGCAGCATCCTAGATACAGCATCCAAGATTCACCATCCTAGATGCAGCATCCCAGATACAGTATTCCAGATACAGCATTCTAGATACAGAATCCTAGATACAGCATCCCAAATACAGTATTTCAGACAGAGCATTCCAGATACAGCATCCCAGTTACAGCATCCCAGATACAGCATCTCAGATACAACATCCCAGATACAGCATCCTAGATACAGCATCCCAGATACAGCATACCAGATACAACATCCCAAATACAGAATTTCAGATACAGCATCCCAGATAAAGCATCCTAAATATAGCATGACCGATACAACATCCTAGATGCAGCATCCCAGATACAGCATACTATATACAGCATCCCAGATAAAGCATCATAGATACAGCATCCCAAATACAGCATACCAGTTTCACCATCCCAGATACAGCATCATAGATACAGCATCCCAGGTAGAGCATCCCAGATACAGTATCCCAGATACAGCATCCTAGATACAGCATCCCAGATACAGCATTTCAGATACAGCATCCTATATACAGCATCCCACATACAGCATCCCAGATACAGCATCCCAAATACAGCATCCCAGGTACAGCATTCCAGATACAGTATCCCAGATACAGCACGCTAGATACAGCATAGCAGATACAGCATATCAGATACAGCATTCCAGATACAGCATCCCAGGTACAGAATCCCATGTACAGAATCCCAAATACAGCATCCCAGGTTCAGCATCCCAGATACAGCATCCGAGATACTACATCCCAGATAGAGCATTCCAGATACAGCATCCCAGATACAGTATCCTAGATACAACATCCTAGATACAGCATCCCAAATACAGTATCCCAGATGGAGCATTCCAGATACAGTATCCCAGATACAGCATCCTAGATACAACATCCTAGATACAGCATTGACAATACAGTATCCCAGATAGAGCATTCCAGATACAGCATCCCAGGTATAGGATCCCAGATACAGCATCCCAGGTACAACCTCCTAGATACAGCACCCTAGATATAGCATCCCAGATACAGCATATCAGAAACAGCATCCAGATACACCATCACAGATAAAACATCATAGATACAGCATCCTAGATTGACCATCCCAGATACAGCGTCCTAGATACAGCATCCTAGATACAATATCCAAGATACAGTATCCCAAATATAGCACCCTATATACAGCATCGTAGACACAGCATCCCAGATACAGCATCCTTGATACAGGATCCTAGATACATTATCACAGATACAGCATCCCAGATACAGCATCCTAAATACAGTAGCCCAAATACAGCATTCCAGATACACCATCCCACATACAGCATCCTAGATTCAGCATCCTAGATTCACCATCCCAGATACAGCATTCTAAATACAGCATCCTACATACAGTATGCCAGATACAGCATCCTTGATACAGCATCCATGATACAGCACTCTATATACAGTATCCCAGATACTACGTCCGAGGTACAGCATCCCAAAAAAAGCATCCCAGGTTCAGCATCACAGATACAGCCTCCCAGATACAACATCCTAGATACAGCATCCTAGATTCAACATCTCAGATAGAGCATCCTCCATACAGCATCCTAGATACAGTATTCCAGATTCAGCATCCCAGATATAGCATCCTAGATACAGCATCCCAGATACAGCATCCTTGATACAGTACCCTAGATACAGTATCCCAGATACAGCATCCCAGATACAATACCCCATATACAACATCCTAGATACAGCATCCCAGATACAACATCCTAGATACAGCATTCCAGATACAGCATCTCAGATACAGCATCCTAGATACAGCATCCTAGATACAGCATCCCAAATACAGTATCCCAGATAGAGAATTCCACATACAGCATCTCAGATACAGCATCCTAGATACAACAGCCTAGATATAGCATCCTATATGCAGCATCCTAGATACAGAATCCTAGATACCTCATCCCAAATACAGTATACCAGATACAGCATTCCAGATACAGCATCCCAGATACAGCATCCCAGATACAGCATCCTTGATACAGCACCCTAGATACAGTATCCCAGATACAGCATCTCAAATACAGCATCCTATATAAAGCATCCCAGGTTCAGCATCCCAGATGCAGCATCCCAGATACAACATCCTAGATACAGCATCCAGATACACCATCCCAGATACAACATCCTAGATACAGCATCCTAGGTTCACCATCCCAGATACAGCATCCTAGATACAGCAAACCAAATACAGTATGCCAGATAGAGCACTCCAGTTACAGGATTCCAGGTACAGCATCCCAGATACAGCATCCCAGATACAACATCCCAGATACAACATCCTAGATACAGCATCCTAGATACAGCATGCCAGATACAGCATTCCAGATACAGCATCCCAGATACAGCATCCGAGATACAATATCCAAGATACAGCATCCTAGATACAGCATCCTAGATACAGCATCCTAGATACCGCATTCCAAATACAGTATACCAGATACAGCATTCCAGATACAGCATCCCAGATACAGCATCCTAGATACAGCATCCCAGACAGAGCATCCCAGATACAGTATCCTTGATACAGCACCCTAGATACAGTATCCCAGATACAGCATATCAAATACAGCATCCTATATACAGCATCCCAGATACAGCATCTCAGATACACCATCCCAGATACTGAATGCCAGGTACAGCATTCCAAATACAGCATCCCAGGTTCGGGATCCCAGATACAGCATCCCAGATACAACATCCTAGATACAGTATCCTAGATTCACCATCCCAGATATAGCAACCTAGATACAGCATCCCAGATACAGCATCCCAGATACAGTATCCCAGATACAGCATCCATGATATAGCATCTTGATACAGCATCACAGATACAGCATCGCAGATACAGCATCGTAGATACAGCAAGCCAAATACAGTATCCCAGATGGAGCACTCCAGTAACAGTATCCCAGATACGGCATCCCAGATACAGCATCCCACATACAACATCCTAGATACAGCATCCTAGATACAGCATCCCAGATACAGCATCCTCGATATAGCATCTTAGATACAGCATCCCAAATACAGTATCCCAGATAGAGCATTCCAGATACAGCATGTCAGATACAGCATCCTAGATACAACATCCAAGATAGAGCATCCTAGATACAGCATCCCAAATACAGTATACCAGATACAGCATTCCAGATACAGCATCCCAGATACATCATCCAAGATATATCATCCTAGATACAGGATTCAAGATACAGCATCCTAGATACAGCATCCTAGATACAATATCCTAGATACAGCATCTCAAATACAGCATTCCAGATACAGTATCCCAGATACAGCATCCTAGATTCACCATCGCAGATACAGCATCCTAGATACAGCACCCTATATACAGTATGTCAGATACAACATCTCAGATACAGCATCCTATATACAGCATCCCAGATACAGAATCCCAGATACAGCATCCCAGATACAACATCCTAGATACAGTATCCTAGATACAGCATCCCAGATACAGTATCTTAGATACAGCATCCCAAATACAGTATCCCAGATAGAGCATTCCAGATACAGCATCTCAGATACAGTATCCTATATACAACAGCCTAGATATAGCATCCTACATGCAGCATCCTAGATACAGCATCCTAGATACCGTATCCCAAATACAGTATACCAGATACAACATTGCAGATACAGCATCCCAAGATACAGCATCCTAGATACAGCATCCCAGATACAGCATCCTTGATACAGCACCCTAGATACAGTATCCCAGATACAGCATCTCAAATACAGCATCCTATATAAAGCATCCCAGATACAGCATCCCAGATACACGATCCCAGATACTGCATCCGAGGTACAGCATTCCAAATACAGTATCCCAGGTTCAGCATCCCAGATACAACATCCCAGATACAACATCCTAGATACAGCATCCAGATACACCATCCCAGATACAACATGCTAGATACAGCATCCTAGATTCACCATCCCAGATACAGCATCCTAGATACAGCAGCCTAGATACAATATCTCAGATACAGTATCCCAGATATAGCATCCTACATACAGCATCCCATATACAGCATCCCAGACACAGCATCCTTGATATAGCACCTTAGATACAGCATCACAGATACAGCATAGTAGATACAACATCCTAGATACAGCAAACCAAATACAGTATCGCAGATAGAGCATTCCAGATACAGCATCCCAGATACAGCATCCTAGATACAGCATCCCAAATACAGTATGCAAGATAGAGCACTCCAGTTACAGCATCCCAGGTACAGCATCCCAGATACAGCATCCCACATATAACATCCTAGATACAGCATGCCAGATACAGCATCCCAGATACAACATCTTAGATACAGCATCCTAGATACAGCATCTCAGACACAGCATTCTAGATACAGCATCCTAGATACATCATCCCAAATACAGTATTCCAGATAGAGCATTCCAGATACAACATTCCAGATACAGCATCCGAGATACAATATCCAAGATACAGCAACCTAGATACAGCATCCTAGATACAACATCCTAGATACCGCATCCCAAATACAGTATACCAGATACAGCATCCCAGATAGAGCATGCCAGATACAGCATCCTAGATACAGCATGCCAGACAGAGCATCCCAGATACAGCATCCTTGATACAGCAACCTAGATACAGTATTCCAGATACAGCATCTCAAATACAGCATCCTATATACAGCATCCCAGATACAGCATCCCAGATACACCAACCCATATACTGCATCCCAGGTACAGCATTCCAAATCCAGCATCCCAAGTTTGGGATCCCAGATACAGTATCCCAGATTCAACATCCTAGATACAGCATACTAGATTCACCATCCCAGATACAGCATCCTAGATACAGCAGCCTAGATACAGCATCCCAGATACAGCATACCAGATACAACAACCTAGATACAGCATCCTAGATACAGCATCCCAGATACAACGTCCTAGATACAGCATCCTAGATACATCATCCCAAAAACAGTATCCCAGATAGAGCATCCTAGATACAGCATCCCAGATTCAGCATCCCAGATACAGCATCCTTGATACAGCATCCTAGATACAGCATCCCAAATACAGTATCCCAGATAGAGTATTCCAGATACAGCATCCCAGATACAATATCCTAGATACAGCATCCCAGATACAACATCCTAGATACAGCATTCTAGATTCACCATCCCAGATACAGCATCCTAGAAACAGCATCCTAGATACAGCATCCCAAATACAGTTTACCAGACAGAGCATTCCAGATACAGCATCCCAGATACAGCATCCTACATACAACATCCAAGATACAGCATCCTAGATACAGCATCCCAAATACAGTATACCAGATAGAGCATTCTAGATATAGCATTCCAGATACATCGTCCTAGATACAGCTTCCCAGATACAGAATCCTAGAGACAGCATCCCAAATACAGCATCCCAGATACAGCATTCTACATACAACATCCTAGATACAGCATCCCAGGTACAGCATCCCAGATACAACATCCAAGATACAGCATCTTAGATACAGCATCTCAAATACAGCATTCCAGATACACCATCCCAGATACAGCATCCTAGATACAGCATCCCAGACAGAGCATCCCAGATACAGCATCCTAGATACAGCACCCTATATACAG
Organism: Nesoenas mayeri; assembly: GCF_963082525.1. Lineage (NCBI taxonomy): Eukaryota > Metazoa > Chordata > Aves > Columbiformes > Columbidae > Nesoenas > Nesoenas mayeri. The sequence goes on from NC_137562.1 coordinate 249,843, forward strand.
TATGCCAGATACAGTATCTCAGATACAGCATCCTATATACAGCGTCCCAGATACAAAATCCCAGATACAGCATCACAAATACAGCATCCCAGATACAGAATCCTAGAGACAGCATGCCAAATACAGCATCCCAGATACAGTATCCTCGATACAGCATCCAAGATACAGCATCCTAGATACAGTATCTCAAATACAGCATTCCAGATACACCATCCCAGATACAGCATCCTAGATTCATCATCGCAGATACAGCATCCTAGATACAGCACCCTATATACAGTATGCCAGATACAGCATCTCAGATACAGCATCCTATATACAGCATCCCACATACAGAATCCCAGATACAGCATCCCAGATACAACATCCTAGATACAGCATCCTAGATACAGCATCCCAGATACAGTATCCTACATACAGCATCCCAAATACAGTATCCCAGATAGAGCATTCCAGATACAGCATCTCAGATACAGCATCCTATATAGAACAGCCTAGATATAGCATCCTAGATACCGCATCCCAAATACAGTATACGAGATACAGCATTGCAGATACAGCATCCCAAGATACAGCATCCTAGATACAGCATCCCAGATACAGCATCCCAGATACAGCATCCTTGATACAGCACCCTAGATACAGTATCCCAGATACAGCATCTCAAATATAGCATCCTATATAAAGCATCCCAGATACAGCATCCCAGATACAGCATCCTAGATACAGCATCCCAAATACAGTATGCCAGACAGAGCACTCCAGTTACAGCATCCCAGGTACAGCATCCCAGATACAGCATCCCACATATAACATCCTAGATAAAGCATGCCAGATATAGCATTCCAGATACAACATCTTAGATACAGCATCCTAGATACAGCATCCCAGATACGTCATTCTAGATACAGCATCCTACATACATAATCCCAAATACAGTATCCCAGATAGAGCATTCCAGATACAGCATCCCAGATACAGCATCCTAGATACAATATCCAAGATACAGCATCCTAGATACAGCATCCTAGATACCGCATCCCAAATACAGTATACCAGATACAGCATTCCAGATACAGCATCCCAGATAGAGCATCCTAGATACAGCATTCCAGACAGAGCATCCCAGATACAGCATCCTTGATACAGCAACCTAGATACAGTATCCCAGATACAGCATCTCAAATACAGCATGCTATATACAGCATCCCAGATACAGCATCCCAGATACACCATCCCAGATACTGCATCCCAGGTACAGCATTCCAAATCCAGCATCCCAGGTTTGGGATCCCAGATACAGCATCCCAGATACAACATCCTAGATACAGCATCCTAGATTCACCATCCCAGATACAGCATCCTTGATAGAGCATCCTAGATACAGTATCCCAAATACAGTATGCCAGATAGAGCACTCCAGTTACAGTATCCCAGGTACAGTATCCCAGATACAGCATGCCACATACAACATTCTAGATACAGCATCCCAGATAAATCATTCCAGATACAACATTTTAGATACAGCATCTCAGGTACCGCATCCCAGAAACAACATCCAAGATACAGCATCCTAGATACAGCATCCCAAATACAGTATACCAGATAGACCATTCTAGATATAGCATCCCAGATACATCGTCCTAGATACAGCATCCCAGATACAGAATCCTAGAGACAGCATCCCATATACAGCATCCCAGATACAGCATCATAGATACAGCATCTCAAATACAGCATTCCAGATACACCATCCCAGATACACAATCCTAGATTCACCATCCCAGATACAGCATTCTAGATACAGCACCCTATATACAGTATGCCAGATACAGCATCCCAGATACAGAATCCCAGATACAGCATCCCAAATACAGCATCCGAGGTACAGCATCCCAGATACAGTATTCCAGATAGAGCACCCTAGATTCAGCATCGCAGATACAGCATCTCAGATACAGCATCCAGATACACCATCACAGATACAACATCCTAGATACAGCATCCTAGATTCACCATCCCAGATACAGCATCCTAGATACAGCATCCTAGATACAGTATCCCAGATACAGCATCCCAGATAAACCATCCCAAATATAGCATTCCAAATGCATCATCCCAGAAACAGCATCCTTGATACAGCATCCTAGATACAGTATCCTAGATACAGCATCTCAGATGCAGCATCCTAAATACAGCGTCCCAAATACAGCATCCAGATACACCATCACAGATACAACATCCTAGATACAGCATCCTAGATTCACCATCCCAGATACAGCATCCTAGATACCTGCAGCCTTGATGCAGTATCCAAGATACAGCATCCTAGATACAGCATCCCAGATACAGCATCCGAGATACAGATCCCAGATACTGCATCCCAGGAACAGCATTTCAAATACAGCATCCCAGGTTCAGCATCCCAGATACAGCATCCCAGATAAAACATCCTAGTTACAGCATCCAGATACACCATCACAGATACAACATCCTAGATACAGCATCCTAGATTCACCATCCCAGATACAGCATCCTAGATACAGCATGCCAGATACAGCATCCCAGATACAGCATCCTTGATACAGCATCCTAGATACAGCATCCCAAATACAGTATCCCAGATAGAGCATTCCAGATACAGCATCCCAGATACAACATCCTAAATACAGCATCCCAGATACAGCATCCCAGATACAACATCCCACATACAGCATCCCAGATACAGCATCCTTGATACAGAATCCTAGATACAACATCCAAGATACAGCACCCTAGATACAGCATCCTAGATACAGCATCCCAAATACAGTATACCAGATAGAGCATTGCAGATACAGCATCGCAGATACAGCATCCTAGATGCAACATCCTAGATACAGCATCCCAGGTACAGCATCCCTGATACAACATCCAAGATGCAGCATCCTAGATACAGGATCCCAAATACAGTATCCCAGATTGAGCATTCCAGATACAGCCTCCCAGTTACAGCATCCCAGATTCAAAATCCTATATACAGCATCCCAGATACAGCATCATAGATAAAGCATCCCAAATACAGAATTTCAGATACAGCATCCCAGATACAGCATCCTAGATATAGCATCCCAGATACAACATCCTAACTACTGCATCCCAGATACAACATCCGAGATAGAGCATCCGAAATAGAGCATCCTAGATACAGCATTCTAGATACAGCATCCCAAATACAGTATCACAGACAGAGCATTCCAGATGCAGTACCCCAGATACATCATCCTAGATACAGCATCCCAGATACAGCATCACAGATACAGCACCCAAGATACAGCATTCTAGATACAGTATCACAGATACAGCATCCCAGATACAGCATCCCAGATACAGCATCCCAAATACAGCATCCTAGATACAGTATCCCAGATACAGCATCCCAGATAAAACATCCTAGATACAGCAACCCAAATACAGTATCCCAGATAGAGCATTCCAGATACAGCATCCCAGATACAACATCCTAGATACAGCATCCTAGATACAGCATCGCAGATACAGCATCCTAGATACAGCATCCCAAATACAGTATCCCAGATAGAGCATTCCAGATACAGCATCCTAGATTCAGCCTCCTAGATACAGCATCCTAGATACAGCATCCCAGATACAGCATCCCAGATACAACATCCGAGATACAGCATCCCAGATACAACATCCTAGATAAAGCATCCCAGATACAGTATTCCAGATACAACATCCCAGATACAGCATCCGAAATTCACCATCCCAGATACAGCATCCTAAATACAGCATCCTATATACATTATGCCAGATACAGCATCTCAGATACAGCAATCCTATATACAGCATCCCAGATACAGCATCCCAGATACACCATCCCAAATACAGCATCCCAGGTACAGCACCCCAGATACAGTATCCGAGGTACAGCACCCTAGATTCAGCATCGCAGATACAGCATTTCAGATACAGCATCCAGATACACCATCATAGATACAACATCCTAGATACAGCATCCTAGATTCACCATCCCAGATACAGCTTCCTAGATACAGCATCCTAGATACAGTATCCCAGATACAGCATCCCAGATAAAGCATCCCTAATACAGCATCTCAAATACAACATCCCAGATACAGCATCCTTGACACAGCATCCTAGATACAGTAACCCAGATACAGCATCCCAGATACAGCATCCTAAATACAGCATCCCAAATACAGCATCCAGATACACCATCACAGATACAACATCCTAGATACAGCATCCTAGATTCACCATCCCAGATACAGCATCCTAGATAAAGCATATTGGATTCAGCATCCTAGATTCACCATCCCAAATAGAGCATCCTAAATACAGCATCCTATATACAGTATGCCAGATACAGCATCTCAAATACAGCATTCTATGTACAGCATCCCAGATACACCATCCCAGATACTGCATCCCAGGTACAGCACTCCAAACACAGCTTCCCGGGTTCAGCATCCCAGATACAGCATCCCAGATACAACATCCTAGATACAGCATCCCAGATACAGCATCCCAGATACAGCATCCCAGTTACAGAATCCCAGTTAGAGCATCCCAGATACAACATCCTAGATACAGCATCCTAGATTCAGCATCCCAGATACAGCATGCTAGATACAGCATCCTAGATACAGTATGCCAGATACAGCATCACAGATATAGCATCCTAGATACAGCATCCTATATACAACAACCTAGATACAGCATTCCAGGTACAGAATCCCAGATACAACATCCTAGATACAGCATACTAGATTCACCATCCCAGATACAGCATCCTAGATACAGTATCCCAGATACAGTATGCCAGATACAGCACTCCAGTTACAGCATCCCAGGTGCAGCATCCCAGATACAGCATCACACATACAACATCCTACATACAGCATCCCAGATACAGCATCCCAGATACAACATCCTAGATATAGCATCGCAGATAAAGCATCCCAGATACAGCATCCCAGATACAGCATCCCATATGCAGCATCCCAAATACAGTATCCCAGATAGAGCATTCCAGATACAGCATCCCAGATACAACATCCAAGATACAGCATCCTAGATGCAGCATCCTATATGCAACATCCCAAATACATTATACCAGATAGAGCATTCAGATACAGCATCCCAGATACAGCATCCTAGATACAACATCCAAGATACAGCACCCTAGATACAGCATCCTAGATACAGCATCCCAAATACAGTATACGAGATAGAGCATTGCAGATACAGCATCCCAGATACAGCATGCTAGATACAACATACTAAATACAGCATCCCAGATACAACATCCAAGATGCAGCATCCTAGATACAGGATCCCAAATACAGTATCCCAGATTGAGCGTTCCAGATACAGCATCCCAGTTACAGCATCCCAGATACAGCATCCCAGATTCAACATCCTAGATACAGCATAGTAGATACAGCATCCCAATACAGTATCCCAGATAGAGCATTCCAGATACAGCATCCCAGATACAGCATCCTAGATACAGCATCCCAAATACAGTATCCCAGATAGAGCATTCCAGATACAGCATCCCAGATACAGCATCCTATATACAACATCCAAGATACAGCATCCTACATACAGCATCCTAGATACAGCATCCCAGGTACAGCATCCCAGATACAACATCCAAGCTACAGTATCCTAGATACAGCATCCCAAATACAGTATGCCTGATAGAGCATTCCAGATACAGCATCCCAGTTACAGCATCCCAAATACACCATCCCAGATTCAACATCCTAGATACAGCATAGTAGATACAGCATCCCAGATACAGCATCATAGATAAAGCATCCCAAATACAGAATTTCAGATAGAGCATCCCAGATACAGCATCCTAGAAATAGGATCCCAGATACAACATCCTAACTACAGCATCCCACATACAACATCCCAGATAGAGCATCCAAAATACAGCATCATATATACAGCATACTAGATACAGCATCCAAATACAGTATCTCAGATAGAGCATTCCAGATTCAGCATCCCAGATACATCGTCCTAGATACAGCAACCTAGATACAGCATCCCAGATACAGCATCATAGATACAGCATACCAGATACAGCAGCATAGATACAGCATGCCAGATACAGCATCCTATATACAGTATCCCAGATACAGCATCATAGATACAGTATCCCAGATACAGCATCCCAGATACAGCATCCCACATACAACATCCTAGATACCGCATCCCAGATACAGCATCCCATATACAACATCCTAGATACAACATTCTAGATACAGCATCCTAGATACAGCATCCCAGTTACAGCATCCCAGATACAGGATCCCAGATACAGCACCCTACATATAGCATACCAGATACAGCATGTCAAATATAGCATCCCAGATACAGCATCCCAGATACAGCATCCTAAATACAACATCCCAAATACAGCATGCCAGATACACCATACCAGATATAGCATCCTAGATTCTCCATCCCAGATACAGCATCCTAAATACAGCATCCTATATACAGTATGCCAGATACAGCATCTCAGATACAGGACTCTATATATAGCACACCAGATACAGCATCTCAGATACAGCATCCCAGATACACCATCCCAAATACTGCATCCCAGGTACAGCATCCCAAAAACAACATCCCAGGATCAGCATCCCAGATACAGCCTCCCATATACAACATCCTATATACAGCATCCTAGATTGACCATCTGTCCTGGTTTTGTTAAAAACAAGTTTCTCTTTCAGTGAATTTTGCCTGTCAGCTAAAGCCTTCATATTAACTGCATTTTCCTGGAGAACTAGACACATGTTTTGGTAAAAACTAGCAATGGAATGCAAACTTATTGATAAGCATGGATGGACATCTCGCGAGAGGGGCGACGAGGAACAACTGACCAACTGTGTATAACATTCCATTCACGTGAATACTTCATATAAAATGGGAGATCACGAGGATCTCGGCCCTTTCTTTTTCCTTTTTTCCCTCATGGCCGACATTAGGAGAGGACCTTGCTAGTCGTCCCTGCGAACTGAGGCCTAGTGACAGACTGAATCCAGCTCCGGTTGGCTGTGGAGTCTAATCCAGGACTTTGGGTGCCGGCTCTGCAGTTGCTGGGACTTTCAAGATTGGTTTTGTATATTTTGTATTATTTTCTCTATTCTTATTAGTAGCATTAGTAAAACATCTTTAATTTTTCCAACTCTCTTCTCTCTGTCCTTCTTTTTTCTCTCCCGATCGCCTGTCCTGAGTGGAAAGGGGGAAGAGGGAGGGGCAAAAGGGGGGAGTGGGGGGGAAGAGGGGGTTAACAATACATCTGTCAGGGTTTCATTGTCACCCCGCAATCTTAACCCTCGACAGATAATTGACGCCCAACGTGGGGCAAGAGAAAGGGGTAAATTTGGAGATTTTCAGCTTTTCTACGGCTCTGACGTACCTTTCAATTTTCTTGGCATGGTGCCAACTCATAGAGTTGTGATACTCGCGCGTCGGTTTGCTTCAGATATTATTTAGTGGTATTAAGGCAAAGTGAATTACACTGATTTAAAGATGTTATGACTTAAGTTGTATCAGTTATTTTCTACATTGTGCTCACTGATTCCATATCTGTGTTGGGCTTTCTTTTTAAATCGGAGTATTCATTATATAACAACAAGGAACTGGACAATGCTCATGATGATACTGTGTGGTTTGTCACTGGTTTATTTCATTATACTGCAGCCGCTAATGAATTTCTACTCGCTTCTGCTTTACCTTGAAAAGCCTCCAGGAGAGATTAAAGAGCAGTATGGCTCTGTGTTTGCTAATTGGTCAAGTGAACCTTTAGAAAGGCTGACTAACAATACTTTCGTTTTTTCGCTAGGAGAGTTCGCAAATGTTTTAGAGAATTTTGAATATCCTTGGAGTTTTGATAGAACTGTGATGGTGTTATCTGGTTTGCTGAATGTGTGTCAGTTTCTGCTTCTGTTAAGAGAAATGGCGTTTAACAGGAGGTTTGCGTCTCTTTGTTGTCCTGAGATTTGCGGTGCGTCTTCGGAAGCTTTAGTAAAAAGCACTCCTGGCTGCTCGAGAAAGAGCAAAACAGGGAAAGCTGCCGTTGCAGCTGCTGCCCCTGCCACGGCGCCTTCGCAGGCTGAAGGTACAGCTCCTACACAGAGTTCTTCTGCCAAGGTCACTTGTGATAACAATAATTCTGCAGCCTTAAAGGCAGCCCCCCCTTCTTCACACACTGGGCACTGTTGCTGCTGTAACCATAGCGATCCCTGTGACAGTCATTCAGACTCTGGGAATGAATCAAATGATGGTAAACCCATATCAGCATCAGTTGCTGGTTGTAAGAAAGTCACTAGAAAGACCACCCGTGCAGCAGATGATGGCACAGGGCCAACATCAACTCAAGGGGCACCATCAGGACACGGAGGAGATGAAGTGACCACCACTCGGTCCTTTTCTCCAGGTGAGCTGAGAGATCTGCGAAAAGACTTTAGTCGTCGTGAAGGCGAGAATATTTTAACCTGGTTGCTCCGATGCTGGGACAATGGGGCAGATACAATTGAACTGGAAGGTGGTGAAGCCAGGCAGCTGGGATCTCTGTCAAGAGATTCCACCATTGATAGGGCAATTTCAAGAGAGTCTAACGCCACTACTCTCTGGACCCGACTCCTGGCAGCTATGAAAATAAGATTTCCCTACAAGGAAGATTGTATATCCAGGTTAGGGAAATGGAATACTATGGAGAAAGGTATTCAGTTCCTGAGAGAATTAGCTGTGCGAGAGATCATCTATTTTGGACCAAACAGCCAAGAGGGAACAGATCCAGATAGAATCAATTGTACACGACCTCTGTGGCGCAGATTTGTACAAAGTGCATCACCTGCATATGCTAAGTCATTGGCAGGAATGCTCTGGTCATCTAGAGGTGGACAAGATATTACTGAAGTGATTGAGCAGCTCCGTGAATTTGAGGACAGCCTTGCTGGTTCTCTACGGGCTTGTGTCTCTGCTGTGGAGAAACTGTGTGAAAAATCTGATGACCGATTTGAAAAGCTATTGCAAGAAATCAAAGAACTCAGAGAAGACACATACCATTCACGACCTGCACAAACCTATGTTTCAGCTGTTAGGAAAAGGCGTTTCCAATCTCGAGAGAGAGGACGGAGGCAGCCCACAAAAAGAGGTTCACTGTGGTTCTTCCTACATGAGCAGGGAGAAAACATGAATAAGTGACATGGAAGACCTACCTCAGAACTTCAGGAACGAGTACGTGAAATAAAAGGAAAAACTCCTAGGAAGGTGGCTGCTCCAGTTTACAAAAGGAGCAGAAGAGATTCTGATGCTCTTGAAGGAACCTCTAATTCACACCCAGAGACTGTGCAAAACAGAAATTAGAGGTGCCCTGCCTCCAACCAGGTGGAGGAAAGGGATAACAGAGTTTATTGGACTGTACAAATACGATGGCCTGGTACAACACACCCCCAGGAGTACAAAGCTTTAGTGGACACTGGTGCTCAGTGCACAATAATTCCTTCTAATTATAAAGGAACGTAATCCATCAATATTGTTGGAGTGACTGGGGGATCCCAGGAACTGACTGTTGTAGAGGCTGAAATGAGCCTAACTGGAAAAAACTGGCAAAAGCATCCCATTGTGACTGGTCCAGATGCTCCGTGCATCCTTGGCATAGACTACCTCAAGAGAGGGTATTTTAAGGACACAAAAGGGTATAGGTGGGCATTTGGTATAGCAGCTGTGGACACTGAGAAAATTGAACAGCTGTCTGATTTGCCTGGTCTTTCAGATGATCCTTCTGTTGTAGGACTGCTGATGGTTGACGATCAGCAGGTGCCAACTGCTACCACGACAGTGCATCGCCGGCAATATCGCACCAATCGAGACTCTTTGATTCCTATCCAGAAGTTGATCCGTCAATTGGAAAGCCAGGGTGTGATCAGTAAGACTCGCTCACCTTTTAACAGCCCAATCTGGCCAGTGCGTAAGTCTAGTAATGAGTGGAGACTAACTGTGGACTATCGCGGCCTGAATGAAGTTACGCCACCACTGAGTGCTGCTGTGCCTGACAGGCTAGAACTGCAATTTGAACTGGAGTCAAAGGCAGCTCAGTGGTATGCTACAATTGACATTGCTAATGCATTTTTCTCTATTCCTGTAGCAGCAGAGTGCAGGCCGCAGTTTGCTTTCACCTGGAGAGGCATCCAGTACACGTGGAATCGCTTGCCCCAGGGGTGGAAACACAGTCCTATCATCTGCCATGGACTGATCCAGACCACGCTGGAGCAAGGTAAAGCTCCAGAACACTTGCAGTATATTGATGACATCATCGTATGGGGCGACACAGCGAAAGAAGTCTTCGAGAAAGGTGAGAGAATAATTCAGATTCTTTTGGATGCTGGTTTTGCCATAAAACGAAGCAAGGTCAAGGGACCTGCACAAGAGATCCAATTTTTAGGAATAAAATGGCAAGATGGCCGTCGTCAGATCCCAATGGATGTGATCAACAAAATTGCTGCAATGTCTCCACCTACTAATAAAAAGGAGACACAGACTTTCTTGGGCATTGTAGGTTTTTGGAGAATGCATATTCCTGACTACAGCCAGATTGTGAGCCCTCTCTATCGAGTGACTCGTAAAAAGAACCAGTTTGAGTGGGGCCCTGAACAACGACAAGCCTTTGAACAAATTAAGCGTGAGATAACTCATGCAGTGGCCTTTGGACCAGTTCGGACTGGACTAGATGTTAAAAACGTGCTCTACACTGCAGCCGGAGATAATGGACTTACCTGGAGCCTCTGGCAGAAAGCACCAGGAGAAACCCGAGGTCGACCCTTAGGTTTTTGGAGTCGAGGATACAAAGGATCTGAGGCCAACTATACTCCAACTGAAAAAGAGATACTAGCAGCATACGAAGGAGTTCGAGCTGCTTCAGAAGTGATCGGTACTGAAGCACAGCTCCTCCTAGCACCTCGACTGCCAGTGCTGAGCTGGATGTTCAAAGGGACGGTTCCCTCTCCACATCATGCAACCGAAGTTACGTAGAGTAAATGGATTGCATTGATCACGCAACGAGCTCGAATTGGAAGTCCCAACCGTCCAGGAATCTTAGAAGTGATTACAGACTGGCCAGAAAGTAAAGACTTTGGGATGTCTCCAGATGAGGAGGAAGTAAAACGTGCTGAAGAAGCACCACCATATAATACACTTTCAGAGACTGATAAGCAGTATGCACTGTTCACAGATGGATCCTGTCGTCTCGTAGGAAAACATCGAAGGTGGAAAGCTGCTGTGTGGAGTCCCACACGACAAGTTACAGAAGCCACTGAAGGACAAGGTGAATCGAGTCAGTTTGCAGAAGTGAAAGCCATCCAGCTGGCTTTGGACATTGCTGAACGAGAGAAGTGGCCAATACTTTATCTCTATACTGACTCATGGATGGTAGCAAATGCCTTGTGGGGGTGGCTACAGCAATGGAAGAAAAGTAACTGGCAGCGCAGAGGTAAACCCATTTGGGCTGCCACACTGTGGCAAGACATTGCTGCTCGGCTAGAGAGCCTGACTGTGAAAGTTCGTCATGTAGATGCTCATGTGCCTAAAAGTCGAGCCACCGAGGAACATCTAAACAACCAACAAGCGGATCAAGCTGCTAAGATTCAAGTAGCTGAGGTGGACTTGGACTGGCAACATAAAGGTGAACTTTTCCTAGCTCGGTGGGCCCATGATGCTTCAGGGCATCAAGGTAGAGATGCAACATATAAATGGGCTCGCGATCGAGGGGTGGATTTAACTATGGACACTATTTCACAGGTTATTCATGAATGTGAAACTTGTGCCGAAATCAAACAAGCGAAACGGTTAAAGCCTGTATGGTATGGGGGGCGATGGTTAAAGTATAAGTATGGAGAAGCTTGGCAAATTGATTATATTACACTTCCACAAACACGTCAAGGTAAGCGTTATGTACTTACAATGGTGGAAGCAACCACAGGATGGTTGGAAACATATGCTGTACCTCATGCTACAGCCCGAAATACTATCTTGGGCCTTGAAAAGCAAGTCCTTTGGCGACACGGTACGCCAGAAAGAATTGAATCAGACAATGGTACTCATTTCAAAAACAGTATTATAGACAATTGGGCCAAAGAACATGGTATTGAGTGGGTATATCATATTCCATATCATGCACCAGCCTCTGGGAAAATTGAAAGGTACAATGGTTTGCTAAAAACTACACTAAAGGCACTTGGTGGTGGAACCTTTAAAAACTGGGATTCACATTTAGCAAAAGCCACTTGGTTGGTCAACACCAGGGGATCAATCAATCGAGCCGGGCCTGCTCAATCAGAAATTCTACAGACTGTAGAAGGAGATAAAGTCCCTGTAGTACACATGAAAAATATGTTAGGAAAGGCAGTCTGGGTTACTCCTGCCTCAGGCAAAGGCAAGCCCATTCGTGGGATTGTTTTTGCCCAGGGACCTGGCAGCACCTGGTGGGTGATGCTTAAGGATGGAGAAGTTCGGTGTGTACCTCAAGGGAATTTGAGCTTAGGTGAAAATATTCAATACTGAACTGCATGATGTGAATTGTCGTACTAACAGTATTTAATAAGTGTCTTTCAGGTCAAGACAGCGATGATGAAACTAGAGCTAGCTTCTTCGAGTGGCGCCTGACAACTTCTTCAAAGTTGATGTCTTTAACCCACAAACAGTGGTCATGAAATGCACTTGTACCATTTTTCTTGCCCTGGGAGACTGTTGTGACAAAATGAACTTAATGAACTTTTTAAAGGATGGTCCACTGATTAAGATTGATTACTCCTGGGTATATATGTACATATGTGTATATATATATATAGTAGTAGTGATTCATTAGATTGTATTGATAGATTGTATTGATAAGGTCTAAGCATTCAGTGAATGGCATACTATAAGGGGTGGAATGTCCTGGTTTTGTTAAAAACAAGTTTCTCTTTCAGTGAATTTTGCCTGTCAGCTAAAGCCTTCATATTAACTGCATTTTCCTGGAGAACCAGACACATGTTTTGGTAAAACCTAGCAATGGAATGCAAACTTATTGATAAGCATGGATGGACATCTCGCGAGAGGGGCGACGAGGAACAACTGACCAACTGTGTATAACATTCCATTCACGTGAATACTTCATATAAAATGGGAGATCACGAGGATCTCGGCCCTTTCTTTTTCCTTTTTTCCCTCATGGCCGACATTAGGAGAGGACCTTGCTAGTCGTCCCTGCGAACTGAGGCCTAGTGACAGACTGAATCCAGCTCCGGTTGGCTGTGGAGTCTAATCCAGGACTTTGGGTGCCGGCTCTGCAGTTGCTGGGACTTTCAAGATTGGTTTTGTATATTTTGTATTATTTTCTCTATTCTTATTAGTAGCATTAGTAAAACATCTTTAATTTTTCCAACTCTCTTCTCTCTGTCCTTCTTTTTTCTCTTCCGATCGCCTGTCCTGAGTGGAAAGGGGGAAGAGGGAGGGGCAAAAGGGGGGAGTGGGGGGGAAGAGGGGGTTAACAATACATCTGTCAGGGTTTCATTGTCACCCCGCAATCTTAACCCTCGACACCACCCCAGATAGAGCAACCTAGATACAGCATCATAGATACAGTATCCCAGATACAGCATCCTAGATACAGCATCGCAGATACAGCATCCTAGATACAGCATCCTAGATTGACCATCCCATATAGAGCATTCCAAATATAGCATCCCAGATACAGCATCCCAGATACAAGATCCTAGATACAGAATCCTAGATACAGCATCCCAGATACAGAATCATAGATACAGTATCCCAAATACAGAATTTCAGATAGAGCATCCCAGATAAAGTATCCTAGATATAGCATCCCAGATACAACATCCAAGATACAGCATCCCAGATACAACATCCCACATAGAGCATCGCAAATACAACATCCTAGATACAGCATTCCAAATACAGTATCCCAGATAGAGCATTCCAGATACAGCATCCCAGATACATCGTCCTAAATACAGCATCTCAAATACAACATCCCAGATACAGAATCATCGAGACAGCATCCCAGATACAGCATCCTAGACAGAGCATCCCAGATACAGCATCATAGATACAGCATCCTAGATTCACCATCCCAGATACAGCATTCTAAATACAGCATCCTATATACAGTATGCCAGATACAGCATCTCAGATACAGCATCCTATATACAGCATTCTAGATACAGCATCCCAGATACAGCATCCCAGGTACAGCATCACAGGTACAGCATCCCAGGTACAATATCCCAGATACAGCACCTTAGATATAGCATCCCAGATACAGCATCTCAGATACAGCATCCAGATACAGCATCTCAGATACAGCATCCAGATACACCATCACAGATACAACATCCTAAGTACAGCATCCTAGATTCACCATCCCAGATACAGCATCCTAGATACAGCATCCTAGATATAGTATCCCAGATACAGCATCCCAGATATAGCATCCTAGATACAGCATCCCAGATACAGCATCCCAGATACAGCATCCTTGATACAGCATCATAGATAAAGTATCCCAGATATAGCATCCCAGATACAGCATCCTAAATACAGTATCCCAAATACAACATTCCAGATACACCATCCCAGATACAGTATCCTAGATTTAGCATCCTAGATTCATCATCCCAGATACAGCATCCTAAATACAGCATCCTATATACAGTATGCCAGATACAGCATCTCAGATATAGCATCCTCTATATAGCACACCAGATACAGCATCCCAGATACAGTATCCCAGATATACCATCTCAAATACTGCATCCCAGGTACAGCATCCCAAAAACAGCATCCCAGATTCAGCATCCCAGATACAGCCTCCCAGATACAACATCCTAGATACAGCATCCTAGATACAGTATTCCAGATACAGCATCCTAGATACAGCAACCCAGGTACAGCATCCCAGGTACAGTATCCCAGATACAGCAACCTAGATATAGCATCCCAGATACAGCATCCTAGATAGAGCATCATAGATACAGCATCCTAGATACAGTATCCCAGATAGAGCATTCCAGATACAGCATCCCAGATAAAATATCCGAGATACAGCTTCCCAGATACAACATCCTAGATACAGCATCCCAAATACAGCATTCCAGATACAGCATCCCAGTTACAGAATCCCAGGTAGAGCATCCCAGATACAACATCCTAGATACAGCATCCTAGATTCAGCATCCCAGATACAGCATGCTAGATACAGCATCCTAGATACAGTATCCCAGATACAGCATCACAGATATAGCATCCTATACAGCATCCTAGATACAACAACTTAGATACAGCATTCCAGGTACAGAATCTCAGATACAACATCCTAGATACAGCATCCTAGATTCAGCATCCCAGATACAGCATCCTAGATACAACATCCTAGATACAGTATCCCAGATACAGCATCCCAGATACAGAATCCCAGGTACAGCATTCCAGGTACAGTATCCCAGATACAGCACCCTAGATATAGCATCACAGATACAGCATCTCAGATACAGCATCCAGATACAGCATCCTTGATACAGCATCATAGATACAGTATCCCAGATATAGCATCCCAGATACAGCATGGTAGATACAGCATCACAAATACAGCATTCCAGATACACCATCCCAGATACAGTATCCTAGATTTAGCATCCTAGATTCACCATCCCAGATACAGCATCCTAAATACAGCATCCTATATACAGTATGCCAGATACAGCATCTCAGATATAGTATCCTCTATAGAGCACACCAGATACAGCATCCCAGATACAGCATCCCAGATATACCATCCCAAATACTGGATCCCAGGTAAAGTATCCCAAAAACAGTGTGCCAGGTTCAGCATCCCAGATATAGCCTCCCAGATACAACATCCTAGATACAGCATCCTAGATACAGCATCCCAGATACAGCATCCTTGATACAGCACCCTAGATACAGTATCCCAGATACAGGATCTCAAATACAGCATCCTATATACAGCATCCTAGATACACCATACCAGATACACCATCCCAGATAGTGCATCCCAGGTACAGAATTCCAAATACAGCATCCCAGGTTCACCATCCCAGATACAGCATCCCAGATACAACATCCTAGATACAGCATCCTAGATACAGTATCCCAGATACAGCATCCCAGATATAACATCCTAGATACAGCATCCCAGATACAGCATCCCAGATACAGCATCCTAGATACAGTATCCCAGATACAGCATCCCAGATATAACATCCTAGATACAGCATCCCAGATACAGCATCCCAGATACAGCATCCTTGATATAGCATCCTAGATACAGCATCCCAGATAGAGCATCCTAGATACTGCATCCTAGATACAGCATCCCAAATACAGCATCCCAGATAGAGCATTCCAGATACAGCATCCGAGATACAGCATCCCAGACACAGCATCCAACATACAACATCCTAGATACAGCATCCCAGATACAGCATCCCATATACAACATCCTAGATACAACATTCTAGATACAGCATCCTAGATACAGCATCCTAGTTACAGCATCCCAGATACAGGATTCCAGATACAGCACCCTACATATAGCATACTAGATAAAGCATCCCAGATACAGCATCCCAGATATAGCATCCCAGATACAGCATCCTAAATACAACATCCCAAATACAGCATGCCAGATACACCATCCCAGATATAGCATCCTAGATTCTCCATCCCAGATACAGCATCCTAAATACAGCATCCTATATACAGTATGCCAGATACAGCATCTCAGATACAGGACCCTATATATAGCACACCAGATACAGCATCCCAGATACAGCATCCCAGATACATCATCCCAAATACTGCATCCCAGGTACAGCATCCCAAAAACAACATCCCAGGATCAGCATCCCAGATACAGCCTCCCATATACAACATCCTATATACAGCATCCTAGATTGACCATCCCAGATAGAGCAACCTAGATACAGTATCATAGATACAGTATCCCAGATACAGCATCCTAGATACAGCATCGCAGATACAGCATCCTAGATACAGCATCCTAGATTCACCATTCCATATAGAGCATTCCAGATACAGAATCCCAGGTACAGCATCCCAGATACAAAATCCTAGATACAGCATCCTAGATACAGCATCCCAGATACAGAATCATAGATACAGCATCCCAAATACAGAATTTCAGATAGAGCATCCCAGATAAAGTATCCTAGATATAGCATCCCAGATACAACATCCAAGATACAGCATCCCAGATACAACATCCCAGATAGAGCATCGCAAATACAACATTCTAGATACAGCATACCAAATACAGTATCCCAGATAGAGCATTCCAGATACAGCATCCCAAATACATCGTCCTAAATACAGCATCTCAAATACAACATCCCAGATACAGAATCATCGAGACAGCATCCCACATACAACATCCCAGGTACAGGATCCCAGATACAGCATCCCAGATACAACATCCTAAATACAGCATCCTAGATACAGCATCCCAGATACAGCATCCCAGATACAGCATCATAGATACAGCATCCCAAATACAGAATTTCAGATACAGCATCCCAGATAAAGCATCCTAGATATAGCATCCCAGATACAGCATCCTTGATACAGCGTCCTAGATACAGCATCCCACATACAGTATCCCAGATACAGCATCCTAAATACAGCATCACAAATACAGCATTCCAGATACACCATCCCAGATACAGCATCCTAGATTCAGCAACCTAGATTCACCATCCCAGATACAGCATCCTAAACACAGCACCCTAGATACAGTATGCCAGATACAGCATCTCAGGTACAGCATCCTATATATAGCACACCAGATACAGCATCCCAGATACACCATCCCAAATACTGCATCCCAGGTACAGTATCCCAAAAACAGCATCCCAGGTTCAGCATCACAGGTAAAGTCTCCCAAATACAACATCCTAGATACAGCATCCCAGATTCACCATGCCCGATAGAGCATCCTAGATACAGCATCCTAGATAGAGTATCCCAGATAGAGCATCCCAGATATAGCATCCCAGATACAGCATCCCAGATACAGCATCCCAGATACAGCATTCCAGATTCAACATCCTAGATAGAGCATTCCAGATACAGCATCCCAGATAAAGCATCCTAGATACAACATACAAGATACATCATCCTAGATACAGTATCCTTGATACAGCATCCCAGGTACAGCATCCCAGATACAACATCCAAGATACAGCATCCTAGATACAGCATCCCAAATACAGTATCCCAGATAAAGCATTCCAGATACAGAATCCCAGTTACAGCATCCCAGACACAGCATCCCAGATTAAACATCCTAGATAGAGCATCCTAGATACAGCATCCCAGATACAGCATCATTGATAAAACATCCCAAATACAGAATTTCAGATAAAGCATCCCAGATATAGCATCCTAGAAATAGCATCCCAGATACAACATGCTAACTACAGCATCCCAGATATAACATCCCAGATAGAGCATCCAAAATACAGCATCATATATACAGCATACTAGATACAGCATCCCAAATACAGTATCCCAGATAGAGCGTTCCAGATACAGTATCCAGGATACATCGTCCTACATACAGCATCCCAAATACAGCATCCCAGATACAGCATCATAGATAGAGCATACTAGATACAGAATCATAGATACAGCATCCCAGATACAGCATCCTAGATACAGTATCCCAGATATAGCATCCCAGATACAGCATCCCAGATACAGCATCCTTTATACAGCATCCTAGATACAGTATCCCAGATATAGCATCCTAGATACAACATCCTAGATACAGTATCCCAAATAGAGTATCCCAGATACAGCATTCCAAATACAGCATCCCAGATACAGCATCCTAGATACAGCATCCTACACACAGCATCCCAAATACAGTATCCCAGATAGAGTATTCCAGATACAGCATCTCAGATACAATATCCTAGATACAGCATCCCAGATAGAGCATCCCAGATACAACATCCTAGATACAGTATCCTAGATACAGCATCGCAGATACAGCATCCTACATACAGCATCCTAGATACAGCATCCCAAATACAGTATAACAGATAGAGCATTCCAGATACAGCATCCCAGGTACAGCATCCCAGATACAGCATCCCAGATACAACATGCTAGATGCAGCATCCTAGATACAGCATCCCAGATACAACATCCCAGATACAGCATCCCAGATACAGCATCCCAGATACAACATCCTAGACAAAACATTACAGATACAGCATCTCAGATCAACATCCCAGTTACAGCATCCTAGATACAGCATCGCAGACACAGCATCCTAGATACAGCATCCTAGATACAGAATCCCAAATACAGTATCCCAGATAGAGTATTCCAGTTACAGCATCCCAAGTACAGCATCCCAGATACAGCATCTCACAGAAAACATCCTAGATACAGCATCGTAGATACAGCATCCCAGATACAGCATCCCAGATACAACATCCTAGATACAGCATCCTACATACAGCATCCCAGATACAGTATCATAGATAAAGCATCCCAAATACAGAATTTCAGATACAGCATCCCAGATACAGCATCCTAAATATAACACACCATATACAACATCTTAACTACAGCATCCCAGATACAACATCCCAGATAGAGCATCCAAAATACAGCATCCTATCTACAGCATACTAGATACAGCATCTCAAATACAGTATCACAGATAGAGCATTCCAGATACAGTATCC
Source organism: Nesoenas mayeri (assembly GCF_963082525.1). Taxonomy (NCBI): domain Eukaryota; kingdom Metazoa; phylum Chordata; class Aves; order Columbiformes; family Columbidae; genus Nesoenas; species Nesoenas mayeri. The sequence continues at coordinate 269,693 of NC_137562.1, forward strand.
CAGATACAGCATCCCAGATACTGAATGCTAGAGACAGCATCCCAAATATAGCATACCAGATACAGCATCCTAGATACAGCATCCCAGATACAGCATCATAGATACAGCATACTAGATACAGCATCGTAGATACAGTATCGCAGATACAGCTTCCCAGATATAGCATTCTAGATACAGCATCCCAGATACAGCATCCCAGATACAGCAATCCAGATACAGCATCCTTGATACAGCATCCTAGATACAGTATCCCAGATACAGCATCCCAGACACAGCATGGTAGATACAGCATTTCAAATACGGTATGCCAGATAGAGCATTCCAAATACAGCATCCCAGATACAGTATCCTAGATAGAGCATCATAGATACAGCATCCTAGATACAGTATCCCAGATAGAGCATTCCAGATACAGCATCCCAGATAAAACATCCGAGATACAGCATCCCAGATACAACATCCTAGATACAGCATCCCAAATACAGCATTCAAGATACAGCATCCCAGTTACAGAATCACAGGTAGAGCATCCCAGATACAATATCCTAGATACAGCATCCTAGATTCAGCATCCCAGATACAGCATGCTAGATACAGCATCCTAGATACAGTATCCCAGATACAGCATCACAGATATAGCATCCTAGATACAGCATCCTAGATTCAGCATCTCAGATACAGCATCCTAGATACAGCATCCTAGATACAGTATCCCAGATACAGCATTCCAGATATAGCATCCTAGATACAGCAGCCTAGATACAGCATCCCAGATACAGCATCCCAGATACAACATCCTAGATACAACATCCTAGATACAGCATCCTACATACAGCATCCCAAATAAAACTTCCCAGTTACAGCATCCCAGATAGAGCATCCCAGATACAGCATTCCAGGTACAGAATCCCATGTACAGAATCCCAAATACAGCATCCCAGGTTCAGCATCCCAGATACAGCATCCGAGATACTATATCGCAGAAAGAGCATTCCAGATACAGCATCCCAGATACAGCATCCTAGATACCGCATCCTAGATACAGTATCCCAGATACAGCATCCTACATACAGCATCCGAGATACTACATCCCAGATAGAGCATTCCAGATACAGCAACCCAGATACAACATCCTAGATACAGCATCCTAGATACAGCATCATAAATACAGCATCCCAAATACAGAATTTCAGATAGAGCATCCCAGATAAAGCATCCTAGATATAGCATCCCAGATACAACATCCTAGATACAGCATCCCAGATACAACATCCCACATAGAGCATCGCAAATACAGCATCTTAGATACAGCATCCCAAATACAGTATCCCAGATAGAGCATTCCAGATACAGCATCCCAAATACATCGTCCTAGATACAGCATCCCAAATACAACATCCCAGATACAGCATCCTAGATAGAGCATCCCAGATACAGCATACTAGATAGAGCATCCCAGATACAGCATCATAGATACAGCATCCCAAATACAACATTACAGATACACCATCCCAGATACAGCATCCTAGATACAGCATCCTAGATTCACCATCCCAGATACAGCATCCTAAATACATCATCCTATATACAGTATGCCAGATACAGCATCTCAGATACAGCATCCTATATACAGCATTCTAAATACAGCATCCCAAATACAGCATCCCAGGTACAGGATTCCAGGTACAGTATCCCAGATACAGCACCCTAGATATAGCATCCCAGATACACCATCTCAGATACAGCATCCAGATACACCATCACAGATACAACATACTAGGTACAGCATCCTAGATATAGTATCCCAGATACAGCATCCCAGATATAGCATCCTAGATACAGTATCCCAGATACAGCATCCCAGACACAGCATCCTTGATACAGGATCCTAGATACAGTATCCCAGATACAGCATCCCAGATACAGTATCCTAGACTTAGCATCCTAGATTCACCATCCCAGATACAGCATCCTAAATACAGCATCCTATATACAGTATGCCAGATACAGCATCTCAGATATAGCATCCTCTATAGCACACCAGATACAGCATCCCAGATACAGCATCCCAGATATACCATCCTAAATACTGCATCCCAGGTACAACATCCCAAAAATAGCATCCCAGGTTCAGCATCTCAGATACAGCCTCCCAGATACAACATCCTAGATACAGCATCCCAGATACAGCATCCTAGATGCAGCATCCCAAATACAGTATCCCAGATAGAGCATCCTAGAGAGAGCATCCCAGATACAGCATCCGAGATACAGCATCCTTGATACAGCACCCTAGATACAGTATCTTCGATACAGGATCTCAAATACAGCATCCTATATACAGCATCCCAGATACACCATCCCAGATACACCATCCCAGAAACTGCATCCCAGGTACAGCATTCAAAATACAGCATCCCAGGTTCAGCATCCCAGATACAGCATCCCAGATACAGCATCCTAAATACAGCATCCCAAATACAGCATTCCAGATACACCATCCCAGATACAGCATCCTAGATTCAGCATGCTAGATTCACCATCCCAGATACAGCATCCTAAACACAGCATCCTATATACAGTGTGCCAGATACAGCATTTCAGATGCAGCATCCTATGTATAGCACACCAGATACAGCATCCCAGATACAACATCCCAGATACACCATCCCAAATACTGCATCCCAGGTACAGCATCCCAAAAACAGCATCCTAGGTTCAGTATCCCAGATAAAGCCTCCCAAATACAAGATCCTAGATACAGCATCTCAGATTCACCATCCCCGATAGAGCATCCTAGATACAGCATCCTAGATACAGTATCCCAGAAACAGCATCACAGATATAGCATCCCACATAGAGCATCCCAGATACAGCATCCCAGATACAGCATCCCAGATACAATATCCAAGATACAGCATTCCAGATACAACATCCCAGATACAGCATCCTAGATACAGCATCCTAGATACAGTATCCCATATACAGCATCCCAGATACAGCATCCTAAATACAGCATCACAAATACAGCATTCCAGATACACCATCCCAGATACAGCATCCTAGGTTCAGCATCCTAGATTCACCATCCCAGATATAGCATCCCAGATACAGCATCCCAGATACACCATCCCAAATACTGCATCCCAGGTACAGCATCCCAAAAACAGCATCCCAGGTTCAGCATCCCAGATACAACCTCCCAGATACAACATCCTAGATACAGCATCCTGGATTGACCATCCCAGATAGAGCATCCTAGATACAGCATCTAGATACAGTATCCCAGATACAGCATCCCAGATGTAGAATCCCAGATAGAGCATCCCAGATACAGCATCCCAGATACAGCATCCCAGACACAAGATCCAAGATACAGCATTCCAGATACAGCATCCCAGATACAGTATCCCAGATACAGCATCCCAGATATAGCATCCTAGATACAGCATCCAAGATAGAGCATCCCAGATACAGTATCCTTGATATAGCATCCTAGATACAGTATCCCAGATACAGCATCCTAGATACAGCATCCTAGATGCAGCATCCCAAATACAGTATCCCAGATAGAGCATTCCAGATACAGCATCCCACATACAACATCCTAGATACAGCATCCCAGATACAGTATCCGATATACAACATCCTAGATACAACATCCTAGATACAACATCCTAGATACAGCATCCCAGATACAACATCCCAGTTACAGCATCCCAGGTACAGGATCCCAGATACAGCACCCTACATATAGCATACCAGATACAGCATCTCAGATAAACCATCCTAGATACAGCATCCCAGATACAGCAACCCAGGTACAGAATCCCATCTACAGAATCCCAAATATAGCATCCCAGGTTCAGCATCCCAGATGCAGCATCCGAGATACTACATCCCAGATAGAGCATTCCAGATACAGCATCCCAATACAGTATCCTAGATACAGCATCCTAGATACAGTATCCCAGATACAGCATCCTAGATACAGAATCCTAGATACAGCATCCTAGATACAGCATCGAAAATACAGTATCCCAGATAGAACATTCCAGATACAGCATTCCAGGTACAGGATCCCAGATACAGCATCCCAGATACAGCATCCTAAATACAGCATCCCAAATACAGCATTCCAGATACACCATCCCTGATACAGCATCCTAGATTCACCATCCTAGATTCACCATCCCAGATACAGCATCCTAAACACAGCATCCTATATACAGTATGCCAGATACAGCATCTCAGATACAGCATCCTATATAAAGCACACCAGATACAGCATCCCAGATACAGGATCCCAGATACACCATCCCAAATACTGCATCCCAGGTACAGTATCCGAAAATCAGCATTCCAGGTTCAGCATCCCAGATAAAGCCTCCCAGATACAACATCCTAGATACAGTATCCTAGATTCACCATCCCAGATAGAGCATCCTACATACAGCATCCTAGATACAGTATCCCAGATACAGCATCCCAGATATAGCATCCCAGATAGAGCATCCCAGATAGAGCATCCTAGATACAGCATCCCAGATACAGCATCGTAGATACAACATCCTAGATATAGTATTCCAGATCCAGCATCCCAGATCCAGCATCCTAGATACAGCATCCTAGATACAGTATCCCAGAAACAGCATCACAGATATAGCATCCCACATAGAGCATCCCAGATACAGCATCCCAGATACAGCATCCCAGATACAATATCCAAGATACAGCATTCCAGATACAACATCCCAGATACAGCATCCTAGATACAGCATCCTAGATACAGTATCCCATATACAGCATCCCAGATACAGCATCCTAAATACAGCATCACAAATACAGCATTCCAGATACACCATCCCAGATACAGCATCCTAGGTTCAGCATCCTAGATTCACCATCCCAGATATAGCATCCCAGATACAGCATCCCAGATACACCATCCCAAATACTGCATCCCAGGTACAGCATCCCAAAAACAGCATCCCAGGTTCAGCATCCCAGATACAACCTCCCAGATACAACATCCTAGATACAGCATCCTGGATTGACCATCCCAGATAGAGCATCCTAGATACAGCATCTAGATACAGTATCCCAGATACAGCATCCCAGATGTAGAATCCCAGATAGAGCATCCCAGATACAGCATCCCAGATACAGCATCCCAGACACAAGATCCAAGATACAGCATTCCAGATACAGCATCCCAGATACAGTATCCCAGATACAGCATCCCAGATATAGCATCCTAGATACAGCATCCAAGATAGAGCATCCCAGATACAGTATCCTTGATATAGCATCCTAGATACAGTATCCCAGATACAGCATCCTAGATACAGCATCCTAGATGCAGCATCCCAAATACAGTATCCCAGATAGAGCATTCCAGATACAGCATCCCACATACAACATCCTAGATACAGCATCCCAGATACAGTATCCGATATACAACATCCTAGATACAACATCCTAGATACAACATCCTAGATACAGCATCCCAGATACAACATCCCAGTTACAGCATCCCAGGTACAGGATCCCAGATACAGCACCCTACATATAGCATACCAGATACAGCATCTCAGATAAACCATCCTAGATACAGCATCCCAGATACAGCAACCCAGGTACAGAATCCCATCTACAGAATCCCAAATATAGCATCCCAGGTTCAGCATCCCAGATGCAGCATCCGAGATACTACATCCCAGATAGAGCATTCCAGATACAGCATCCCAATACAGTATCCTAGATACAGCATCCTAGATACAGTATCCCAGATACAGCATCCTAGATACAGAATCCTAGATACAGCATCCTAGATACAGCATCGAAAATACAGTATCCCAGATAGAACATTCCAGATACAGCATTCCAGGTACAGGATCCCAGATACAGCATCCCAGATACAGCATCCTAAATACAGCATCCCAAATACAGCATTCCAGATACACCATCCCTGATACAGCATCCTAGATTCACCATCCTAGATTCACCATCCCAGATACAGCATCCTAAACACAGCATCCTATATACAGTATGCCAGATACAGCATCTCAGATACAGCATCCTATATAAAGCACACCAGATACAGCATCCCAGATACAGGATCCCAGATACACCATCCCAAATACTGCATCCCAGGTACAGTATCCGAAAATCAGCATTCCAGGTTCAGCATCCCAGATAAAGCCTCCCAGATACAACATCCTAGATACAGTATCCTAGATTCACCATCCCAGATAGAGCATCCTACATACAGCATCCTAGATACAGTATCCCAGATACAGCATCCCAGATATAGCATCCCAGATAGAGCATCCCAGATAGAGCATCCTAGATACAGCATCCCAGATACAGCATCGTAGATACAACATCCTAGATATAGTATTCCAGATCCAGCATCCCAGATCCAGCATCCTAGATACAGCATCCCAGATACAGTATCCCAGATAGAGCATTTTACATACAGCATCCCAGATACAGCATCCTAGATACAACATCCTAGATAGAGCATCCCAGATATAGCATCCAAGATACAGTATCCCAGATACAGCTTCCCAGATACAGCATCCTTGATATAACATCCTAGATACAGCATCCCAGATACAGTATCCGAGATACAGCATCCTAGATACAGCATCCCAAATACAGTATCCTAGATAGAGCATTCCAAATACAGCATCCCAGATACATCGTCCTAGATACAGCATCCCAAATACAGTATCCCAGATAGAGTATGCCAGATACAGCATCCCACATACAACATCCTAGATACAGCATCCAAGATACAGCATCCGATATACAACATCCTAGATACAACATCCCAGATACAGCATCCTAGATACAGCATCCCAGATACAACATCCCAGTTACAGCATCCCAGGTACAGGATCCCAAATATAGCACCCTACATATAGCATACCAGATACAGCATCTCAGATAAACCATCCCAGATATAGCAACCCAGGTACAGAATCCCATGTACAGAATCCCAAATATAGCATCCCAGGTTGAGCATCCCACATACAGCATCCGAGATACTACATCCCAGATACAGCATTCCAGATACAGTATCCCAATACAGCATCCTAGATACAACATCCTAGATACAGTATCCCAGATACAGCATCCTAGATACAGAATCCTAGATACAGCATCCTAGATACAGCATCGAAAATACAGTATCCCAGATAGAACATTCCAGATACAGCATCCCAGATACAGCATCCTAAATACAGCATCCCAAATACAGCATTCCAGATACACTATCCCAGATACAGCATCCTAGATTCACCATCCTAGATTCACCATCCCAGATACAGCATCCTAAACACAGCATCCTATATACAGTATGCCAGATACAGCATCTCAAATACAGCATCCTATATAAAGCATCCCAGATACAGCATCCCAGATACACCATCCCATGTACTGCATCCCAGGTACAGCATTCCAAATACAGCATTCCAGGTTCAGCATCCCAGATACAGCATCCCAGATATAGCATCCTAGATACAACATCCCATATACAGCATCCCAGATACAGCATCCTTGATATAGCATACTAGATACAGAATCCCGAATACAGCATCCCAGATCCAGCTTCCTAGATACAGCATCCCAAATACAGTATCCCAGATAGAGCATTCCAGATACAGCATGCCAGAAACAGCATCCTAGATACAGCATCCCAAATACAGCATCACAGATAGAGAATTCCAGATACAGCATCCCAGATACAACATCCTAGATACAACATCCAAGATACAGTATCCTAGATACAGCATCCTAGATACAGAATCCCAGATACAGCATCCTAGAAATAGCATCACAGATACAATATCCTAACTACAGCATCCCAGATACAACATCCCAGATAGAGCATCCAAAATACAGCATCCTAGATACAGCATACTAGATACAGCATCCCAAATACAGTATCACAGATAGAGCATTCCAGATATAGCATCCCAGATACATTGTCCTAGATACAGCAACCCAGATACAGCATAATAGATACAACATACCAGATACAGCAGCATAGATACAGCATCCCAGATACAGCAACCCAGATACAGCATCCCATATACAGCATCCTTGATACAGTATCCTAGATACAGCATCCCAGATACATCGTCCTAGATACAGCATCCCAGATACAGCATCCCAGATACACCATCCCAGATACTGCATCCCACGTACAGCCTTCCAAATACAGCATCCCAGGTTCAGCATCACAGATACAGCATCCCAGATACAACATCGTAGATACAGCATCCTAGATTCACCATCCCAGATACAGCATCCCAGATACAGCATCCTAGATACAGCATCCCAAATACAGTATCCCAGATAGAGCATTCCAGATACAGCATCCCAGTTACAGCATCCCAGACACAGCATCCCAGATTCAACATCCTAGATACAGCATCCAAGATACAGCATCCCATATACAGCATCCTAGAAATAGCATCACAGATACAATATCCTAACTACAGCATCTCAGATACAACATTCCAGATAGAGCATCCAAAATACAGCATCATATATACAGCATACTAGATACAGCATCCCAAATACAGTATCACAGATAGAGCATTCCAGATACAACATCCCAGATACATCGTCCTGGAGACAGCATCCCAAATACAGCATCCCAGATACAGCATCATAGATACAGCATCCCAGATACAGCATCCTAGATACAGTATCCCAGATACAGTATCCCAGATATAGCATCGCAGATACAACATCCCAGATACAGCATCCTTGATACAGCATCCTAGATACAGTATCCCAGATACAGCATCCCAGATATAGCATCGCAGATACAACATCCCAGATACAGCATCCTTGATACAGCATCCTAGATACAGTATCCCAAATACAGCATTCTAGATACAGCAACCTAGACACAGCATCCCAAATACAGTATCCCAGATAGAGCATTCCAGATACAACATCCCAGATACAGCATCCTAGATACAACATCGCATATACAGCATCCTACATACAGCATCCCAAATACAGTATCCCAGATAGAGCATTCCACATACAACATCCCAGGTACAGCATCCCAGATACAGCATCCCAGATACAACATCCTAGATACAGCATCCTAGATACAGCATCCCAGATACAACATCTCAGTTACAGCATGCCAGCTACAGCATCCCAGATACAACATCCTAGACAAAACATTACAGATACCGCATCCCAGACACAACATCCCAGTTACGGCATCCTAGATACAGCATCGCAGATACAGCATCCTAGATACAGCATCCCAAATACAGTATCCCCGATAGAGCATTCCAGTTACAGCATCCCAGGTACAGCATCTCACATACAACATCCTAGTTACAGCATCCCAGCTACAGCATCCCAGATACAACATCCTAGACAAAACATTACAGATACCGCATCCCAGATCCAACATCCCAGTTACGGCATCCTAGATACAGCATCGCAGATACAGCATCCCAAATACATTATCCCCGATAGAGCATTCCAGTTACAGCATCCCAGGTACAGCATCCCAGATACAGCATCCCGCATACAACATCCTAGATACAGCATCGTAGATACAGCATCCCAGATACAGCATCCCAGATACAACATCCTAGATAAAGCATCCCAAATACAGAATTTCAGATACAGCATTCCAGATACAGCATCCTAAATATAGCATCCCAGATACAACATCCTAACTACAACATCCCAGATACAACATCCCAGATAGAGCATCCAAAATACAACATTCTAGATACAGCATACTAGATACAGCATCCCAAATACAGTATCACAGATAGAGCATTCCAGATATAGCATTCCAGATACAGCATCCCAGATTCAGAATGCTAGAGACAGCATCCCAAATATAGCATCCCAGATACAGCATCATAGATACAGCATCCTATATACAGCATCCTAAATACAGTATCCCAGGTACAGCATCCTAGATAGAGCATCATAGATACAGTATCCCAGATACAGCATTCCAGATGCAGTATCGTAGATACAGCATCCCAAATACAGTATGCCAGAAAGAGCATTCCAAATACAGCATCTCAGATACAGCATCCTATATAGAGCATCACAGATACAGCATCCTAGATACAGTATCCCAGATAGAGCATTCCAAATACAGCATCCCAGATACAACATCCTAGATTCAGCATCTCAGATACAGCATGCTAGATACAGCATCCTAGATACAGTATCCCAGATACAACTTCACAGATATAGCATCCTAGATACAGCATCCTAGATACAAAATCCTAGATACAGCATCCCAGGTACAGAATCCCAGATACAACATTGTAGATACAGCATCCTAGATTCAGCATCCCAGATACAGCATCCTAGATACAGCATCCTAGATACAGTATCCCAGATACAGCATCCCAGAAATAGCATCCTAGATATAGCATCCTAGATACAGCATCCCAGAGACAGTATCCCAGATACAGCATCCTTAATACAGCACCCTAGATACACTATGCCAGATACAGCATCCCAGATACAGCATCCTAAATACAGCATCCCAAATACAGCATTCCAGATACACCATCCCAGATACAGCATCCTAGATTCAGCATCCTAGATTCACCATCCCAGATACAGCATCCTAAATACAGCATCCTATATACAGTATGCCAGATACAGCATCTCAAATACAGCATTCTATATACAGCATCCCAGATACAGCATCCAACATACACCATCCCAGATACTGCATCCCAGGTACAGCATTCCAAATACAGCATCCCAGGTTCAGCATCCCAGCTACAACATTCCAGATGCAACATCCTAGATACAGCATCCAGATACACCATCCCAGATACAGCATCCTAGATACAGCATCCTAGATACAGCATCCTAGATTCACCATCCCAGATACAGCATCCTTGATACAGCATCCTAGATACAGCATCCTAGATTCACCATCCCAGATACAGCATCCTTGATACAGCATCCCAGATACACCATCCTAGATTCACCATCCCAGATACAGCATCCTAGATACAGCATCCTAGATACAGCATCCTAGATTCACCATCCCAGATACAGCATCCTTGATACAGCATCCTAGATACAGTATCCCAGATACAGCATCCCAGATACAGCATCCTAGATACAGCATCCCAGATACAGCACCCCAGATACAGCATCCCAGTTACAGCATCCCAGATACAGTATCCCAGATACAGCATCCTAGATACAGCATCCTAGATATAGCATCCCAGATACAACATCCTAACTACAGCATCCCACATACAACATCCCAGATAGAGCATCCAAAATACAGCATCCTAGATACAACATAATAGATACAGCATCCCAACTGCAGTATCACAGATAGTGCATCCCAGATACACCATCCCAGATACAACATCCTAGATACAGCATCCTAGATTAACCATTCCGGATATAGCATCCTAGATACAGAATCCTAGATACAGTATCACAGAAACAGAATACCAGATATAGCATCCTAGATACAGCATCCCAGATGCAGCATTCCAGATACAGCATCCCAGATACAGCATCCTTGATACAGCATCCTAGATACAGTATCCCAGATACAGCATCCTAGATATAGCATCTCAGATACAGCGTCCCAGATACAGCATCATACATACAGCATCCCAAATACAGAATTTCAGATAAAGCATCCCTGATACAGCATCCTAGATATAGCATCCCAGATACAGCATCCCAGATACTGAATGCTAGATGTTTGGGGTTTTACAAACGCCTCTGCTGACACGACGTATAAAAACCGATTGCTGCAGTGCTAAGGAATGAACAGGAGGATGAGCAACAGACTGCAGACACTGCTTGGGTTTTGGTTTATTGAAAAATTCTTATTTAACTCAAAAAGCAACACGTTCTTGCAGTGGTCTTCTAATACCTAGTGACAGCTTTTAAATGTACTGGTTTGGAACTTTGAGATGAGATTTGATATGAAGGGCTGTTCCATTGTGGAATATTACAGGAGTAAACTCTTGCATTTCAGCATGCCTGGCAGATCGGCAGCTTGATAAAGACCTCAGGCATTTGGTTTAATCAGACTTTTGTAGACTCCACCTTCACTGGTCAAAGCACCGGCTGCCAATGTGTTTTCTGGTCTTGTCACTTCTTTCTGACCAAAGACGGCAGAGGCAGCAGCTCTACTGGTGGTGTCTGTTTTATTGAAACATGGGGATCTACAGGAACTTTAACCCGAAAGCTCAGGAAGCTGTGGTCCGTGGTCTATCTTTGTAATGTTTGTAGATTCTTCTGCAGATATTCTTATGGCAACGAGCACGGAACGTTTGTGAGTGTGAACTGCTGTGCAGGTAGAAGGAAGAAAGATGTGTGAACTAAAGCAGCAGGAAGGCTGCAGCCGTGTAAGCCGGGGGTGCAAGCGGCACGAAACGGGCTGCAGCGGCGGAGCCCTCGGTCCCGGGCCGTCCCGGGCAGGCAGCCGCAACAGCGCGGCCCCGGGCCGGGCCGAGCAAGGGGTGAGGGGGAAACGCGGGAGCGGCGGAGGAGCCTGAGGGCGGGACGGCACGGAAGGAGCTTGGGCGGGAAAGGTTGAGGGACCTCGGCGGGGGTGACATCGGGGAGGCTTTGGCGGGAAAGGCTGAGGGACCTCAGGGAGGAGATGGCGTCGGGGAGGCTGCAGGGGGCAATGCTGAGGGAGCTCAGGATGGGATGGCACTCAGGTCTGGTTTCAAAGGGAAATGCTGAGGTACCTTGAGGAATGGACGCTGGGCTGGGAACTATGAACACATCAGACTGGTTAAGAGAGTGTTCATGACAGAAATTTGTGCAGTGAAGTATTCCAGCAAAGAGCGGGAGAAGAGCCAAACTTAGATCAGGCCTCCTAGGACGCCTGCAGGTTTGGGGACAGGGATGACGAGGTTGTTAATCCGGTCCAACTGTTTCTTTCTCTGTCCCTCTCTTGCAGCACCTGACTGAATGGAGGAGCAAGTGGACGGGAAGTTCCTGCGCCACACACAGATCACATTTATCGCTCTCGCCCTCAGAGACCCGGAGATCCAAACCGTTCGCATCGTGCCTTGAAGCAGCCTGTGCTCATGCGCTTCTCCCAGGGAGAAGGCGGAATGGCAGTGATTGGCCATGTTAAGTCACAGGGTGCACACTGTGCAGCTGTCAAGCCCAGCTCTGCGTTAGCTCACACCTGCGGTTTTGCGCCGCACATGCACATCTGAGTTGTCGCTGGTTGTTGCACCATTTGGCTTTGGTGAGGACAGGTGTGTTTGTCAGCAGTTGGTGTAGGTGGGATCTGGAGGAGAAAGCGATATTTCCGTGCCAGAACTGGTTGGTGTTTGCATGGTATTGTGGCAGTTGTTCCTGCAGGCGATGAGTGCTGGAGCATTATTGCAGGATGAGGGGATTTTGGAGGCTTTTCTGTGAGATGCACTAGAGGCAGCAGCTGAAAGCGAAAGGCTGAGATTCGGAGGGTTTGTCGGTGGGTTTTGGGCAGTTGTCAGCTGAAGAGTTGGCTGTTTGCAGGTGAGGTGTAGGGCAGAGGGTGAAGCTGACTTTGCCTGGGCGGCGCAACTGGCTGGGTGTGCAGAGCTGAGGAGAGCGGGCTGCTGCGGGTGACCTTAAAGCTGGAGAACCAGCTGGCAGCTCCAGGCGCTCACGCTGCCGGGCAGGGCCGTGCAGGCCAGTGCCCTGGGGCACAGCGACGTGACCCTCCGCAAATACCAAAGAGCAGGTGAGGGCCGTGGGCATTTGTACTGAGCTGTGACATCTCTAACCCGTGACACTGGGGTCCAGCAAGTACCAAGGAGCAGGTGAGGACCGTGGGCATTAGTACTGAGCTGTGACATCTCTAACCCGTGACACTGGGGTCCAGCAAGTACCAAAGAGCAGGTGAGGACCGTGGGCCTTTGTACTGAGCTGTGACATCTCTAACCCATGACACAGGGGGCCAGCAAGTATCAAGGAGCAGGTGAGGACCGTGGGCATTTGTACTGAGCTGTGACATCTCTAACCCGTGACACTGGGGTCCAGCAAGTACCAAAGAGCAGGTGAGGACCGTGGGCATTTGTACTGAGCTGTGACATCTCTATCCCGTGACACTGGGGTCCAGCAGGTACCAAAGAGCAGGTGAGGACCGTGGGCATTTGTACTGAGCTGTGACATCTCTAACCCGTGACACTGGGGTCCAGCAAGTACCAAAGAGCAGGTGAGGACCGTGGGCATTTGTACTGAGCTGTGACATCTCTAACCCGTGACATTGGGGTCCAGCAAGTACCAAGGAGCAGGTGAGGACCGTGGGCATTTGTACTGAGCTGCGACATCTCTAACCCGTGACACTGGGGTCCAGCCTGAGCAGGGCATGTGCGGAAGCTGTGCTGCAGGGAGGGCAGAGCTGAGGGGAAGGGCTGTGCCAGGGGCTGGTGCCAAGGCAAGGTGGCACGCTGTGGGGTGTGGGGAGGTTTCAGCCCCGGACTCAGCCCCTGTCTGACTGTAGTGCCCTTGGGCTGGTGTAGCTCAGTCCTCCATGTGTTTCTCTTCAGGGGGAGCGGTGTGCAAAGGAAAAGCAAGGAAGGAGGTGAACCCGTGAGGAACAGTGATGGATAAAGAGGGTTGGAGCGCACCTGCCTGTCAAGAGGGATCAAGAAAGAAGACACCAGTGGTGGAACCGCAGGTGAGGAGAGCTCAAGGAGGGAGAAAGGTGACTGTGGCCGTATGGGTTTTTGTAGCTCACACACCAATGAAAACAGTTTGGATAATAAAAGAAATGTATGCAAAACCAATAATTAAAGGCAGAGAATGTTTGCATGCTATGTATGGGGTAGACCTGAAGGTATATTTCTTCCTACAAGGAAGGAGAATTCGCAGTGGTAATTAACTGAAAATGTGAATTTCCAGATTGCATTAGCAACATAGGCAGGGAACAGATCAGTTTATTACTGTCAACATAAACTGTGGGCTGAAATTGGTAATTTACCGTTGTATGGCAAATGCTGCTGTCAGCAACGACCAGTAAGTGACAAGACTGTATTTACTGATGCCTCTGGTCGCTCACGTAAAGTTGTAATTACATGGCTAAACTCAGATACCCAGTGCTGCAAACACAAGGTAGAAAAAGAGACCAAGGGTCAAACAAGTTCTTGAGATGACAGCTGTTAGGATCGCTTTGAGGTGTTCTGTAACGAGCCTTTGAATGTTGTAACTGGCTCATATTATGCAGCTGGCATACTGAACTGCCTGGAAGGTTCTTTTCTTATGGAAGAGGATAATCCTCTTTCGATGGCTGAATTGAGAATGCTATGGTTTCTAATAAATCATAGACGTCATGGGTATTATGCAATGCACACCCGCTCTCGCACGGCCCTTCCAGGACCTCTTGCGGAAGGCAGTAGGAGGGCCGATGCACAAGCTGTGCCACTCACTGTGCCTAAAACCTTGGAGCAAGCTAAATGATCACATAAATTCTTTCACTAGAGTGCAAAGGCGTTAAAACGACAATTTCAAATGACAGTGGATCAGGCCAGGAGCGTTCTTATGTCCTACCCTGATTGCCAACAGTTGGCACCCGTGCCATCCACAGAGGGTGTTAATCCAGGAGGGGTTACTGCCAATGAAGTACGGCCAGCGGATGTAACGCATTGTTCTGAATTGGGTAAATACGTACGTGTTTCTGTAGACGCTCATTCCAGATTTCTCGTTGCTGCTGCACGCGCTGGTGAAAGAGCACGAGACGTCTGTAACATTGGTTGGCATGTTTTGCTGTTTGAGGAGTTCCACGATCTGTAAAACCAGAGGAAAGCGGAACGCACGCTCGATTAGAGGAGCGATCCCCCAGCGCGCTGTAATAAAAGTGCCTGCGTTTTAATACTTTCAAAACAGTGTTAAAGAGTCTGTTTGCCGACTTTTCGGTATCATTTCTGGCGACGAGGATGGATAATCTGCCTGACCTCCCGTGGATCCCAGGATCTCTGGGACCTTGTGCCGGCACCGGGGAATTCCTGGAAGGGACCCCAGCTCCTCGGACCAGCTCGGGACGTGGGTAAAACCCCATCAATGAGATAAGGCACTTTCATTGTCTGGTTTCGTTGGCAACGCTGCCTGCGCGAGACGTGGGCGACACCAGCGCGTTGGGTCTGCGCATTCGCGTCTGCGCATTTTGGTAAACTGGGTAACTTAAAAAAAGAAAGAAATAAAAAATTTAAGGGAAAAATGAGAAAACAATAAATTAAAGAGAAAAACGAGGGAACAGCAATTTGATAAAGGTACCTTTAATGATTTTGCTGTTTGTGCCTTAGCAATTGTATAATTGTTTCTGGCTTTAGTGGTTTGTTGTTGTTGTTACTTGTGTCTTGGGGGATTTTATAGTCCAGTACTTAGGGTTCACCAATTGTCTGTCATTGTGATTGTGAAGTAGGTAGTGGACAATCGACAGGAGGATTCGGGAGAAATCCCCCCCAGGCTGTGTTTTCTGACATTGGAAAAGGATCGTTTGCTGTTCAACAGGCCGTCAACCAGGGAGAATCTGATTGAATATTGTAATTAATGGCGGCCACTGTAAATAATATTAATATGATGCACAGGTCTAGGTGGGTATACTTTGAGATCTGTAGTATAGTAATGTGCTACATGTAATATATAGTAAGATAGATATTTTAAATCATATGTTGCCTATTCCATAAGGCATATTACACAATACGTAATGTTACATATGCATTGTCTTTATCCCCTTCAGATCCATTTGTTTTGAAAAAGGAGAATCAGGGAAAGAAATGCAAACCAGTAAAAGGTTTGTTGAAGAACAGCAATTGGTGTAGAATACACAGAGAACATGAGATCAAAATTGTCCCTCGATCGGTCCAGGGTGGGATCCCTATATCCTTATATCAGGGGACAGGCTGCATTGGTATCGCCAGTGCATTTTATACAGAATTAGACATGCTGTGCCTAAAGCTGTAAATACACCAAAATCTTCTGAGATTAAACAGGATTGTGAGGAGTCTCCCACGGAGTTTTTACACCGTCTTAAACGGACAGCTCAGAAATATATTAATATAGATCCTGACTTGGAGAACAGAGAATGAGAATTCTTAGTTGACTGGGAGCTCATTATTCTATATTAAACACTATGCAGGGAATATTAAGTAGCGATTCTGTAACAGTTATGGGAGCCACAAAAATTGCGAAACACGGCCCTTTAACCCGCTGCTTAGAATGTTTGTATGTGGAGTCTGTACTTATTGATTGTGTACCATGTGTCTTCTCTTGTGCACAACGAATGGTTGAAAAAAGCTTTAATGGTGCAATGGCTGTGCAGTTACACGCTGCTATGGCTGCAATTGTTAAACAAAGAAGGGGAGATGTGGCAGGGTTGTGACATCAGGCCCGTGAGAAACTGCAAGAGTCACAGTGTGAGAACAAGCGCTGGTGGAATAACACAAGCAGAAAAGACTGTGTGGGACATGGACCATCAGGGACAGAGGGACTGATAGGGGGTTGGTACATCAGGGACAGAGAGATTGATATGGGATTGGTACATTAGGGACAGAGGGATTGATATGGGGTTGGTACATCAGGGACAGAGGGATTGATATGGGATCGGTACATCAGGGACAGAGGTACATGATGTTTCAAATGCAAACCTGAGTTTGTATTACATGTCTGTCTGCGTCTTAGAGTCTGTGCCTCATCTGCTACAGCCCTTTATCTATTTCCCAAATTACGATTTAGACTGTATTTACCGTTGTAAAAACAAAGCTTTCCCCCCTTAATTTTAGTCACGTGTTGTAGTTAGAATTAATAGAGATATTGGAGCCTGACCTAGCTAAACTGGAAAAAAAACAGCAGCCATGTGTATTTTTAAATAAAGACTAAATCAAGTCTGCTAGCTCATTATCTTTAAGTGTTTTACTGTGATCACCTCCCTCCCAAGGTTTTGTGTCTGTTGTATCAAGGCCTGACACCCACGGCCACAGTGGATGAATCACTATGGGCACAACACCAGGAACCTGCCTGTTCGTGTCCAGGATATCCAGACACTTTTTAGTAAAAGAGCACATCATGGAACTGAAAAACCATCTAATTGTGTCATTATGCACATTCACTGCTCTTTTTTCTACTTTATATCTGTTGTAGCTTTTTAAAATTAAACAGTTTGAAAAGGGTTTCTGCTTTGGCTCTGCACACAGAGCCTGATTTTCCTTCTCTAGGGCCTTTCACCCGGTTCACCGCACTCGTGTGATCATTGCGCTGCACGTGGGCAAAATCAGCCGTGCCCTGTGTTTCTCCCGTAAAATAGTAAGAATGCTGATATAATCGTGCCAGGAACTGCCTTCACAGTGAATATTTGAAGGAACCCACTGCTAGTGTATTTTTAATTGGTACTTGCATAATGGATTAGATGCAACAAAAATCCATACTTTCTTTTATCCTTTACTGTACAGGAGGTGGTTGAACTTTTCTATAGCAGATTCAATCACTTGTTGTAAAGCAATGAAATAAATAACTTAGGCTTTTTCTATGGATAAACAACATGTAATCCAATTCCTTAATTGTATTCCTTAAACACATGTTCATTAGAGCATAAGCAAAACAGCGCTGGGTGTGCAGGGGATTCCCTCCGCCCAACATGCACACCTTTAAACAACAAGAGGTGTGCTTAAATACAGTAAGGTGTTGCATATTCATAATGACCCCAGGAATGCCTGTACATATCCATAACCTTTCCTGCTTCTCATTAAAATGATTCTCAGAGAACGATTTCCATAGTCTCCTCCTTGACCCGCCCCTGTTGCACCTGCGCAGTCTCACTTGGTGGCATTGAGCAGGAGGCGCTATGGTCTCTATGGGACTCTATGGTCTCTGTGGTCTCTATGGGTCTCTGTGATCTCTGCGGATCTCTATGGGACTCTATGGTCTCTGTGGTCTCTTATGAGTCACTATGGTCTCTATGGTCTCTATGGGTCACTATGGGCTCTATGGTCTCTATGGGTCTCCCAAGCTGCCAAGTCGACTGAAACCAGACTGGCCCCCCTTTTGCTGTAACTCTTGGCTGTCTTGTCTCCTCAAGGTTACAGCTGGTGCTGTAAAACTTCTGATCTCGGCACTCGATGAGGTTCTGGTTTTTCTTAACACAACTGGTTACATACAGCTCTAAACTAGATACTCATGATGTGGCTTCAAGTGTTAGTTCATTAGTAGGCCCTTATTATGTGTTTGGTTAACCCTGAAAATGTTAGCTCCCTCTATCAATATAACCTCATAAACAAGTTCCAGAACTTTTTACATAGAACTTACCCACCTTTTCCTTTTTGCAGGTTCAGAACTCGAGCCTCATTTGGTTGTATCTGTAAACAACAAACATCTCAGCACGAATCACAACTGCATTTCTCACAGTCAGAAGTGCCTGAACTCCACAGCTTGCCTGGCAGTGCAGAGAGCAGGAAGTGCGGTGAGTCCCGGGCCCTTGGGGACATTTCACCCTGTTTTGTGTCCCAGTCCCTCCCCGCTCCCTCGTCTTTCCTACTGTGCCTTTCTTCCTCTTCATCTCTTCTCCCTCTGGCCCTCTGCTGCTTCCTCACCTATTCCTCCACCCTTCTGAATCTCTGTGCAGGGTTTCTCGTATCTCCCTCTCTGTCTCCACCCCTCTGTGTTCTCACCATCCCTGGTTTCTCTTTGTCGTCATTCTTGTCTGTTGCTCTGTCCCGCTCCCTGCCCCATCATTTCTCACTGTACCCCTCTGTCCTGCTCCCTGCGCCTATTCCTGCCCCTCTTCTTTTTCACTCCCTCTCCCTCTTGCTGCCCACCCCAGGATTTTTTCCCAATCTCTATCCTGCCCCCAACCCTTATTGTTCTTTCTCTCTCCTGCTCCCTCTCTGTC
Organism: Nesoenas mayeri; assembly: GCF_963082525.1. Lineage (NCBI taxonomy): Eukaryota > Metazoa > Chordata > Aves > Columbiformes > Columbidae > Nesoenas > Nesoenas mayeri. Next base: position 289,584 of record NC_137562.1, read on the forward strand.
TTTCTGCCTGTCTGCCCTTTCCCTGCTGCTTCTTTCTCCATCTCTGTCCAGATTACTGCCCCTTTTCCTTCTTGGTGTCTTTCTGTCCTGTTTGTCTTTCTATCTTCCTTGCCTGTTCCCAGCCCCATCCCTTCTCACTGTATCTCCCCTGTCCAGCTGGCTCTGCCTTTTCTTTGTCTTCTCTTGCTCTTTCCTGCTCCTCAGCCCTCTTTTCCTCTTCCTCCAGCTCATTGCTGCATGTTTCCCTTTCCAGTCTCTTCATTTTGATCTGAACGTTGCTTTGTTTCTCAGTCTCTTTGTTCTGCTCCCTGCCTGTCTTTTTTTCTCTCCATCTGTACATCCCCCATCCTGTCTTTCTCTACCCCCTTCCTGCTTCTCCTCCTCCCCCCTCCCCATCCCTCTGTCCTGCTCCTCAGCGCTGCTGTTTCTTCCTCCCTGTCTCATCACGGCTCCTTGTCCCTTTCTGCCTTGATCTGTCCATCTCTCCATCCTTTCCCCTGTGTGTTTCTTTCTCTCTCAGCTCCTCTGTCTTCTCTCTTGTCTCATTTGTCTCTCTCTAGTCCTCTGTCCTTCTCCCCAGCAGCTTCAACTGAATGACCAGGTGTCCGTGCACTCTGGTGTTTCCTCATCCCTGCCCTGGGGAAGATCTGTGTCTATAGGGCTGGGCATCATTTAGGAGCTGGTCTCCTTGTGCAGACGGCAGAGCCGGGGACACCTACAGCAGAGCTTGTTCTCAGCTGCTGCTTATGCAGCTTGTTGGAAGAGCGGCTGTGGGCCTTCTTTGGAAGGGAGGTTTCTTGTTCTGTGCTTCCTGCTCCTCGGGACCCTGCGCAGGAGCGGTGTTGGGGTCTGCAGGGACGGGTGGGACCTGCTGTGGTTCCTGGTGAATGTGAACTCAACTTGTCCTGATGTCCTCAAATGAAACCAGACTGACTGTAGGTGGTTTTCTTGCCTGTTTCAGGCAAGAAAACTGCATGTTTGGCACTAAAAAACATGAGACTTTGTGCTGTTTTCCAGACATCAGTGACTGCGAATCAGCTGAGAACATCACTGCCTTAGGTACCAGAGCAGGTGGTCTGTGATCAGGGATGTGGACTTGCATGGCGGTGCTTTTATGAACATTTTATGGTGTTGCCACTTCAAAGCCCTTCATTTTCCTAGAAATTTTAAGATGATATTTCTTATTCGGAGGTTCAGACTCTGGTTGGACTTGATGTTGAATGGTCAGTATAATGGAGTCTATAAAATAAGAATCTCGCTTCCTTGTTGTTGTTTTCTAACACTGTCTGAATTTGGTAAGCAAGAGCAAGCGTGGTTGACAGGGTCTGTTTTTTGAGAGTAACGTATTCCTGACTCTCCCTCTTTGTATGGTGAAGGTTTCTGCCTGCACTATGATTTTGCTGGGCTGTGAGGCTGTGTTGGAGCAGCAGAGGTAAGAAGTGGTGGCTTTAAAGGCATTGAAGCTGTGGTAAAACTAGCAGGTAAAGCTCATTTCTTCCTAGAGAGCTGCCTGACAAAAACAGTTACAAGGAAAGACCCTTGAAGTTGGCTTTTTTTTTTCTAATTTAGTCTTAATATGGAGCTTTTGGTATTGATTGATTGATTGATTGATTGATTTCTGGGAAGCAAGAAGTGGGAGCCTGTGCACTCCCATAGGCAGCGCTGCCTCCCAAAACAGGTTCACCCTTCTCCACTTCTGTTCCTTCCATGCTCGTCTAGAACAAGGCCATGCAGTTGTGTGCAGATGTGGTGATTCCAATGTGACTATGAGGTCACAGCCCCACGGTGACGTGCTGTGCTGTGTCTCGGCAGCAGCAGCAGCAGCAGCAGCAGCAGCAGCATCATGGTGCGAGCGTGGGGGCCACGGTCCTCACCCTCCTCCTCCTGCTGGTGTCCCTGCCAGTCCGGGAGGCCCAGGCTGCTCCAGCCGAGTGCAGGGAGCAGGTGGGCGGGCAGGGGCAGCACCCAGCCCCGAGCAGCTCAGCAAGGCAGCAGTGGGGCCAGGGCTGGGGCTGGGGCCGGGAGAGCAGCCGGGCTGGGCCGGGCAGGGCGAGCCAGGCAGCACCAGGGTGTGGGCAGGGGGCAGACGCCCCGCAGGGAGGGGAGAGGGGCTGCGGCTGCTTCAGGGGCAAGTTCTGGGCAAGCAGGGGCTGCGAGTGGTGGCACAGGGGCAGAAACCAGCACTGAGTCCCTGTGGGGCCCTCCCTGCCCCCCAGCCTCGTGCCACACGGCCCCATCCCAGGGCATGCTTTGAGCCTTTGGGCCCGTTTCAAATCAAAGCTGGGATTGCTTTGGCCCTTTGGGCCAGTTTTGAGCTCAATCTGGGCACATTCGTGCCCTTTGGGGTCGTTTCTGCCTAGATCTGGGAGCTCTTTGGCTTTGCAGTCCAGTTTCTACCCAAATCTGGGGGTGTTTGGGCCACTTTTGGCCATTTTTTACCCAAATCTGGGCATACTTTGACTTTTTGGTCCAATTTCACCCCAAATCTGGGGATGGTATACCCCTTTTTGGCCAGTTTTAATCAAAATCTAGTGGTGCTTTGGTTTTTCTGGCTCTTTTTACCCGATATACTCTGGTGCTTTTGCCCATTTTTTCCCCTAATAGAGGTGCTGTGTTCCCAAATATGGGATATTTTCACCTTTGCCAACAGTTTTGCTCCCAAATGTGGATGTTTTTGCCTCTTTTGGCCACTTTTTCCCAAATACTCAGAATCTTTTGCCTGTATTGGCCAATTTAGCCCCCAAATATTTGGAATATTTAGTCATTTTTCCAGTTTTCTCCCTAAATAGGGCTATTTCTCTGCAATATAAAGGCATTGTTGTCCTAAATATGTTGTGCTGTGTTTTGTTTTGTTTTTTTCTCTCTTCTTTATGTCCTCTTTTACCCGAAATGCAGGAGTATTGCTCTGTGAGCCTGGAAACCTCTCTGATCTGTGATGACTCCAGACCATGGCATTGGCAGAGCTGATCGAGCTTCTCAGCTGGATCCTGGTTATGAGCCTTGGGCTGTCCCAGAGGTAAGTTGTCACTGTCTGTCTGCTTGAGGGAATAAACACGTTTTAATAGGTTATTCACGTGTGATTGTAACCAAGATCATTTCAGAGGCTTTTCAAAAGCTTTTTGTGCCTTGGTGGTGTTACACAGACAAGTAATGAATATTCATTTGCCTGAAAACCTGCTAGGTCTCAGCAAAAAGGTCACCCATGTTCCATTTCTAGCTGTGGGAACGTACACCTTTGTATGTGTCCTGTGTCAATACCTCACCCCCTCCCATCACTGCAGGTCACTGAGGAAGAAGGAGATCACAACATGCCATGGAAGCTCCTCACCCGTAGTTGACTCCCTGTTTGGTTCCTGCAGTCCATGGTGATCAAGCCTCTTGGTGTAATCCTGTTCCTGAGCCTGGGGCAATCCCAGGGGTAAGTGTTCAGTCTTCATTGGTCACTGGCCTTTTGCATTTGTTAATATTTGGTTTATTATTTGTTAACATTTTCCTGCAATAGTTGCGCCTTGCAGTAGCCAGCAGGCTCTTTGCTAGAAGAAACATGGATGATCATTTTTTGCCCTGGTGCTCCATGCTCCCACCTTAGTGTGGGTTTTCTTTTGTGTGTGTGAGAGGTGTCCTGGTCAGGAGGCCCCATGTTTGTCCATCTGGTCCTTGAGGGGTGTTGCATGTGGCCTGGACACAGTGGTTTGGAAGCTGCCAGGTCCCAGCCAAGGGGTCTGCAGCCCCTCTGCAGCTTTGGAAATTTCAGCATGTGTCTGGGTCCCATGTTGTTGCCTGACCCCCGTCCAGGCACTGCAGGTCGCTGAGGACAAGATAGATCACAACATGAAATGGAAATGCTTTTCCTTTCTGCTTGTTTACAGCTGTCCCTGTAGGCAGCGGCTACTTGACTTCTTGACTTGAGTCTGTCCGTGAGCCTCGGGGCAATCTCACAGGTACAACCTTGGAACAAATGAGCGTTCACATGTTAATTTTCTGTTCCTGTGAAATTTAGCTTGCTACTTTCTTGGCTGACGCTCGGTCACGCAGAGGGGAAGTGGGTCCACCTCAGTGCTGTGCCCCAGTGGGCTCTGCCTTGCAAAGCTCTTTGCCACCCGCTCCATCTCTGCACTGCTCGCAGTGCCGGCTGCTGAGCCAGTGGCAGGTTGGGGCTGAGTTTAGAGCTGGGTGAGCTCCAGGGAGTCCTTTCTCCTGACAGCTCCAGGCCTGGTTAGTGGCCACTGCAAGTGCTGGATAAATGTTGGCAAGATGCTCCTGCCAGGAAGGGAGAGAGGAGCTGCCACTGGGATGGGTTTGGATCCTGAGGACGCAGCGGTGGGTGACAGGGGTGGCCATTGCGGAGGGGCAGTGTGAGCTCTGGTGCTGCTGTCTCCAGGTTGGATCACCAGACCCAGGCCACCATGCTGGTTCACCAGATCTTTGGCGGATGCCTGTGGTTCCGTGGTGAGCGCTGGCTGCCAGGTCCTGGGCCTGTGACTCTCAGGGCAGCGGTTTCCCTGAGAGCCTTGCAGTACAAATCTTTTGGGAAAACTGCTGAGTGTGTGTAACTTATCCAGAGGTGCAGCTGGTCAGTCTTGTGGTTCCTGTGGGTTGTGGCGGGTGTTGTAGTGATGAAGAAAGCTGTTGGCTGGGGGCCCCCAGCTCTTTGCCACCAGCTGAGGAGCCCATGTTGGCAGTTATGTAGCAGCACTTGCTGTCCCAGCACACAGTGGAATTGCACGCTGTGAATCCTGGTGCCGACATCCCAGAGCCCAAAGCTGGAGAGGGGGAACACGGCAGCTGCCTGTGCTGTGCTGGGGTGGTGTTTGGTGCAGGTGTTGTGCCAGGGTGTGCTTCCTACTCTTGCTTTTGCAGTGAAGTTCTCAGCGTGCAAGAGCATCTGGGAGAGCTCTGACCCTTTCCTGGAGCTGATGGTGGAGATCAGGTAGTGGGGCAGGGTGTGGGTGGGGTGAGCTCTGCTCTCACAGGGGATGTTCCTGCAGATGCACTGTTATTGCTCTCGAGGCTGCTTAACTGCCAGTGTCAGGCAGGGTGCAGGCAAGAGGGAAGCAGCTTCTGTTGTTGTGCTGCCTCTGTCTGGCAGAGCAGAGCCTGTTGCCTGAGCATGAGCCACGACTCCTCCATTGAGGCTCCATGGGACTGGGGACAGTACAGCCGTCCCTCATGGCATGCTGGCCAGTGCCTGGCTGGGGGCAGGCTCAGGGGTTTGGTGCAGTCTGTGGCCCTGTGCTCATGCTCTGTTTTATCTCTTGGGGCCAGTGTCTCTGATCAGGTGAAAAAAGCTGAGACCAACAGCCCCAGGTCTTCACCAGCGACAGGCCAGGTGAGTCCTGAAGGCTGTTCTGGGCCAGAGCTGCAGGGAGCTGCTGCCCCTCTGCCTGCTCTGCGAGGGCAGGTGGGCTGCAGCTTGGCAGGGAGGCAGGCACTGCACCCAATGGACAGGGGTGAGGGAGGATGACTTGCAGGAAGGATCCTGCTCAGTTAAGGGTTGCTATGTGAGCTTAGAGGGGATGGGATTGCAGTATCAACCTGTGTCCTTGGCACAGTGATTCAGCCTGGAGGCCCAAAAAGCTGCTCGCCCTCCTGCAGCTGCCTCCTGTGCCCAGACCAGTTCAGAGCTCCTGCAACAGCAGCAGCACAAGTGGGGCCAAAGCAGAGCTGTCCTGGCAGAGCTCCTGGGAGAGCAAGCAGCCACCTACCTCAGCCAAGCTGCTGCTGGAGCCCATCCCCAGCCAGGAGCCCAGGGGCAGTGGGGAGAATGCTGAGACCCTGGAGAGGGACTCCTGCAGCAGCGGTGCTGCCAGCCCAGCGCACGGCACAGCGGGGATCTGCCCAAAGCTTCCCAGAAGGCCCAGGATGGAACCAGCAGCTTCTGCACATCTCAGGAAATAGACTGTAGCATAGACCGCCCTACTGGCTCCAGCACCGAGCTTCCTGCCCCCAGAGACTCCAAACCGGCAACATTGAAATCCTCCCTGTTGGCCAGTGCTGCTCTGGAGCTGAACATCACCATGTCTCCACCACCAGCCATGAAGCTGGTGCTTTCTGCCAAAAAGTGAGTCTGAGCTTCTGCCTGAAGTCTTCAATAAGTGCCTTGTGTCTTCAGAGCTGGAGATTGTGTTGGGGAAAGTGTAGACTGGATGCTGGGTGTCTTGCTAAGCTGGAGGCAGACAGGGAGAGCCCCTCAGCCCCAGGGCTGCAGCAGTTGCTCTGGTTTGGGGTACAGGGCCAGGTCCTCGCTGTTGTTCCCATCCCTGATTGAGAGTGGAGAAACGCCTCCTGTCTTCTTGCTCAGGACAGAGGGGCGGCTGTGCCAGTCCCTGGAGCGGGGTGGCCTCACCAATCTTCTCTGAGTGTCTTGTCCCCTGGGGTGATGGGAGCAGGTGACTCCCCAGCTGGAGGCTGCAGAGTCTCCTCCTCCCCAGGCAGGGGCTGGGACCGGCCCTCTGGGCACCGCTGTGCAACCAGGGCTCAGGACAGTGCGCTGGGGTTTCTGTTGTTTAAATTTCCCTCCTTCCTTTTTTCGTTTCTGCTTCTAACAGAAAACACTTCTGATTAGTTGACCACCCCCCACTTTCCTCTCCCCTCCTGTGTCTTTACCCTTCCTTTTTCCCTGGACTCACCTTCTTATTTTCTTCTCTTGGCTCATGGAAACCTCTTTTCTTTAGATCACCAAGTTTGTTGGCTTATTTTTTCATGTCAATAACTGCAGCGCAGCATCCTGTGGAAGGCGAGCAGAAGTGACCATTGCACACCACCTCATTCACAATTTGCCAACCACAACTACCGCATGGACACCACCCACCCCAACTCCTTGGCCTTTTGGCAAGTCGAGGTAAGTGGTGCCAGTCGCTCCCAGGCTCCTGCACGGCAGCAAGGCCAGTAGTCCAGGAGGCAACTGTCTGACATGGCAGGTGGCCCGCGGGAGTGATTTCAGCAGCCACCTGTCCTGTTCTCTTGGATTGGCTAAGATGGGAGCAGTTGGGTGCTGTGCTTGTGCACTGTGGAGTGTGGAGGAAGAGGGGGGCTCCTGCTCCTGACCTGGCCTTCAGATCATGTCAGCCTCTTTTCCTGTTCTGCAGGCTGTCCTCGTCTGCTCTCCATTGGCCAAATCCGGAAAAGCCGACCTTCAACTTCATCCTCAGCTCAGCCCTTTGGCTCCCAGCCTCCCCGTGACCACCTGTTCCACTGCCCACCCTTTGCACCACCTTCCTCCCTGCAGCAGCGAGAAGGAGCCCAGCCCGGTCACCGCTGGTTCCTCCAAAAAGAGGCAGTGTAAGCAGCACCATGGAGCAGACAGCAGCCCCTGTGCTCTGGCTGTGAAGGACAAGGATCAAGTCTCCAGCCCCCAGGGAAGAAGAAGAAGAATCTCGCAGGAGGGCTCAGTGTCCCCTGCGGGGAAGGAGGTGGCAGGCAAGGGTCCCAGCGGTGGCAGGGAGGCACCCAGCTGTCAGCACCGAAAGATCAGGCCCGTGGTGCAAGGGTCAGGCCCCAGGACCTGTCTGGACACAGAGCCCATCTGCCCCCTCAAGAGGAAGAAAAGGAGGAGATGGAGGAGACAGAAGAGTGCTGCTCAAGGTTAGAATTAGGTTTAGCTTTAGGGTTACAGATTGTGGGTAAGGGTTAGAATGAGGGCTTGGGTTTAGCTTTAGTGTTTAGGGTTTGAGGTAGTGATAGGGTTAAAGTTAGGTTGATGGGTTAGGATTAGGATTAGAGTTACAGTTTACTGTTAGGTGCTAGGGTTAGGGTTAGATGAGTGTTAGGGCTTAGTGAAGAGTATTATGGTAAGTAGTTAGGGTTAGGGGTAGGGACAGAGTTAAGGTTGGGTTTTGGTTAGAGGTAGGTTTATGGTTTAGGTTTAGAGTTAGTGTTAGTGGTTAGGATTAGGGTAGGGATAGGGATGAGGAATTGGCATTGTAGTTAGTGACAGTGTTTGGGGATAAGGGAAATGGTTAGATTTTGGGTTTGGGGTTAGGATTAGGGGCCTGGTAGTGTTTGGAATAGTGGTTAGGGTTAAGAGTGTTAGAGCAAGGGTTGGAATTTGGCGCAGAGCTGGGGTTAGCGGTTAGGACCAGGGTCAGAGTTTTTCTTAGGGTTATCATTTGTTGGTGATTGTTTCTTGGCTAGCGTGTATTAGTTAGGTTTAGAGTTAGGATTAGTGTTTAGAGTTAGGTTTCAGTGTTAGGGTTAGGGGCTAGGGTTAAAGGATATGTGAGGTTGAAAATTAGTGCTACAGGTTAGGAGTAGGTTTGTATTAGTGTCAGAGGGGGCTAGTGTTTCGTCAGATTTAGGGATAGATAGGGCTTTGGGCAAAGCACAGGGTCAGGATTAGAGTTACCAGTTAGGGATTAGGATTAGTGTTAGGTTGAGATAAAGTGTATGGTGAGGCTTAGATACGGGTTAGGGGTTTGGGTGTAGAGTTAGAGTTAGCATTAGGTAAGGTTTCAGGTTAGGTTTAGATTACAGGTAGGTTTAGGGGTTAGGGTTCTAGTTAATGTAAGGGTTTGCGGTTAGGGTTAGTGGTTAGTTTTCGAGTTCTAATTAGAGGTAGGGTTAGATTTAGCCTTAGGGAAAAGAATTAATTTTAGTTGCAGGGATAGGATTTGGGTTAGTGTTAAGGTGTAGGGGTTATTGTTAAAGTAAGTATGAGGTTTAGAATGAGGCTTGCAAGCTAGGGTTGGGGTTAAGGTTTAGGAGTTAGGTTTAGAATAAGTGTTAGGGGTTTGTTTTTGTGGTTAGAGTTAGAAGTAGAGTTAAGGACAGGGTTATAGTAAGCAGTTAGGGTTATGGTTATAGTTAGGCTTAGGGTTAGATTGGGGTTATTGTTAGGGTTTGGTGTTAGGGCTTTGGTTAGGACTAGAGTTAGCATTAGGTTTCAGGTTTAGACTTAGGGTTAGTATTTACAGTAAAGGTTAGAGTTAGGGTAAAAATTAGGGCTTAATTTAAGGGTTAAGTTAGGGTTAGATTGAGAGTTAGGGTTAGGATTAGGTTTAGGTTTAGCATTTAGATAAGGGTTAGGTTTTAGATAAGGTTGAGGGTTAGTGTTAGATAAGGTTTTGGGTTAGGGGACAGAGTTAGGCTTAGAGTTTGGGATAGGCTTAGGGAGCATGGTTAGGGTTAGTGTTTGGGGTTAAGGTTTTGAGTGAGGGATATGGGTCAGGTTTTGGGTTAGAGTTAGTCTTAGAGTTGGGATTAAACTTTGGGCAAGAGGTTAGAGTATAGCGTTAAGGGTTAGGAGTTTGTGTTTGGGTTATATGAGGTTTAGGTCAGGGTTACATGGTAGGGTTAAGGTCTAGGGTTAGATTTAGGGTAAAGGTAAGTGTTAGGAGTTACAGTTAAGGTTAGGCTTAGGAATTAGGGAGTGGGGTTAGATTTTGGGGTTAGGGGTTTGAGCTAGGGTTAGAAATAGGGTTAAACGTAGGGCAAGGGGTCAGAGTTAGGGTTAGAATTCCTGTGTTTGAGTTAGATGAGGTTGAGGATTAGGGTTATGTGTTAGAGTTAGGCTTTAGGGTTAAGCGTTATGGTTGGTGCTAGAATTAGGAGCTAGGGATTAGTCTGAGAGGTAGGGCTTGAGGTTCGGGTATGTGTTTGCATTGGGGTTTGGGTTAGGTGTTCAAGTATTAGGGGTAGGATTTGATTAGTGTTGGAGTTGGAGAGTAGTGTCAGTGAAAGTGGTTAGGGTTAGGGGTTAGTTTTAGGAGGTAGGGCTAGGGTTAGGGTTATGTTTAGAGTCAGGTTTAGGGTTAGAGTTAGGGGTAGGGTCAGGGTTTGATTAGGATTAGGGTTAGAATTAAGGTTAGGGCTTTTGGGTTTGGGTTAGGGGTGGAGTTTGGTTTTAGGTTGAGGCTTAGATTCGTGATTACAGTAAGAAGGCTAAGCATTAGGTTTAGAGTTTGAGTTAGAGGTAGGGGTTTGCATTAGCGTTCCCTTAGGGTGAAGAGAATTGGGTAGAATTTAGGGTTAGGCTTACGGTTGAGGGAGTAGCATTAGTGACATAGTTAGGAGTAGCTTAGGTGTAGGAGTTGGGGCTTGGGGTAAGATTGAGGGGTTGGGGTTAGAGTTAGGGATAGGAAATATAATTAGGATTAGAGTAAGGGTTAGATTAAAGTTTAGGGATTAGGCAGTAGTGTTAGAAAAGGTGGTTAGGGTTAGGTTTTAGAATTCTGTTGGAGATATGCGTTCGGGTTCATGGCTAGGGAGTAATGTTATTGTAAATGGTTAAGATTAGCATAGGAGATTAGGTTTAGGGGTGAGGCTAAAGTTAGGGTTAGAGTTAGTCTTAGGATTCTGTTTAGAGGTCAGGTTAGGGTTAGATTTCATGTTAGGGTTAGTTTTGGGTTAGGCTGGTTTAATGGTTGTGGTTAAAGTTAGGTTAGTGATAGGGTTATGGTTAGGTTATGGTTAGGGTTTAGTTTTACTGTTAGGACTAGGTTTCAAGTTAGGGTTAGAGTTAGTATTAGGGTTTAGGCTTACCATTAAGGTTATAGTTAGTGTTAGGGGTCAGCATTGGAGTTATCATAAGTGTTGGGTTTGTGTTAGGGAGCAGTGTTACAGTTAGTGGAACTGGTTAGGGTTAGGTAGGGTTAGTTTCAGGGTTATGGGGTTATGGCTCGAGTAAGGGTGAGGTTTAGAATGATGGTTACTGGCTAGGGTTAGGGTTAAGGTTTAGGGCTGAGCTTTAGAGTCAGCTTTAGGGGGTTGGTGTTAGGCTTAGGTATTAGGGAGAAGAGTTAGGATAAGGAAGGATAAGATTATGGCTAGGATAAGTGGTTAGGACTTAGGTTTAGGGTTATAGTTCCTTTTAGGGTTAGATTAGAGTCAGTTATTGGGTAGCACTACCAGTCAGGGAGAAAGGTGAGAGGCAGGGTTTGATGTTAGCGTTAGATTTTGGGTTGGGGATATTGTTAGGTTAGGGTTTGGATTTCTGTTTATGTGATGTTAGTCTTAGGGTTAGAGTTAGGGGTTTGTCTTAAATTTTAGGATTAGATTTAGGATTAGTATTTAGGTTTACATTTAGGCTTAAGTTTCAGGATTTGGTTTAGGGTAATGGTTGGATTAGCGTTAGTGTTAGGGGTTCCGGAGTTTTCTTAGGGGTAGAGTTAAGTTTTTGGGTTAGATTTAGGGGTAGGGTTAGATTAAGGTTTAGATTTAGAATCAGGGTTAGGGCATTGAATTAGTTTTAGAGTTAGGGTGAGAGGTTGGTCTTAGATTTAGCCTTCGCTTTAGGATTACAGGAAGTGATTGGACTAACATTAGAGGTTTAGATTTAGGGATAGGTGTTAGAGGTAGTGTTAGGGTTATTATTAGGGTTTGATTAGGATTAGGTTTAGGGTTTAAGGGTAGGGATGTGATTAGTGGTAAAGGTTAGTATTAGGGTTAGTGTTAGAGGTAAGGATTAAGGTTAGGGGTTAGGGAATAGTGTTGGGTTAGTGTTACGGGTTGGGGATACGGAGTAGTGAAAGTGGTTGGGAGTAGGTTTAGGTACTAGGGTTAGATTTAGGGTTAGAGTTTGGATTTACATTTTGGGTTTGGTTAGTGTTCAGGTTAGAGTTAGGGTTGGTGGTTAGTGGTTAGTTTTAGATTTAGAGTTAGGTTTAGGGTTAGGAGTTAGGGTTAGAATTGGGGTAAGGGCTTGGGGTTACAGGTAGATTAGTTTTAGGTTAGTGTTAGGGTTAGGTTTTAATATTAGGGTTGAAGGGTAGGACTTGGGTTAGGGTTAGAGTTAGGGTTAGAGTTAAGCTTATGGTTAAGTATTAGAGTTAGATTAGGTTTAGAAGAGGGTTAGAATGTAGGGTTGGAGTTAGTGTTAGAGGTTAGCTTTATGTTTTGGGTTAGAGTTAGGATTACATTTTAGCTTTAGATTTAGGGATGGGGTTAGCATTAGGGTTAGGGTTAGTGTTAGGCAGTAGTGATAGTGGAATGGTCAGAGTGAGGTCTCAGATTTATACTGGAGATGGAGGTTGGGGTTGGCATTAAGGGTTGCAATTCTGGTTAGTGGTTAGGGGGTAGTGTTAGTGTAAGTCGTTAGGATTAGTGTAAGGGGCTAGGTTTAGGGGTTAGGGGTTGGGATAGCTTTAGGGTTAGGATAATGGGTTAGGGTTTGAATTCAGGTTAGTTTAGGGTTAGAGTCAGTCGTAAGAGTTGCAGGTTAGGATTTAGGGCTAGGGCTTGGTTTAGTGTAGTGTTTGGTTTAAGGCTGGTGTTAGTATGATGGGTTAGGGTTAGTTTTAGGGTTAGGCTAGGGTTATGGGTTAGAGGTTGCATTAGGGTAAGATTTCAGTGGTTCAAGTTAGGGTAAGGTAGAGTTAGGGTTAGTTTTAGTGTGGTTAGGGGTAGGGATAGGCTTAGGTTTAGGGTTAGGTTTAGGTTTTGGGTTATACTAGGGTTAGTTTTTGGGTTGAGGGGGTTTGGTTTAGGTTAGATTTTGTGCAAGAGGTAGGGTTAGTGTGGTGTTTGGGTGAATGTTATGGTTAGGTGAATGATAGGTGTAGGATAAGTTTTAGGTTTAGGGGTTAGGATTATGGATAGGGTAAGGGATGGATAAGTGTTAGGGTTATGGCTTAGGGAGTTTTGTTATTTGAATGGTCAGTTTTAGGTTTTAGATTTATATTGCAGGGTTAGGGATAGGACACTGGGTTAGGGTTAGAGGTAGTGTTAGTGTTATTTTTGGGATAGGGGCTCAGGGTTATAGTTAGTCTTAGAATGATGGGTTAGGCTTTAGCATCAGATTAGAGCTAGGTTTAGGTTAGGCTTTAGGGTTAGGCTTAGAGGTTGAGTTAATGGTTAGGGTTAGATATTGGGGTTGGGTTAGTGTTAATTTTAGTCTAAGTGCTTACGGTTGGTGGCTGGGTTCATGGGCTAGGGATATGAATGGGGCTAGGATTAGATTAGGGTTATGTTTAGGTTTAAGGTTTGGGTTAGAGGTGAATTTAGGAGTTAGGTGTAGATTTCAGGTTAGAATTAGGGTTAGTGTTGGGTCTGTGTTAGTGTTCGTGTTAGGTTAGGATAGGTTAGTTACGGCTTACCATTAAGGTTAGGTTAGTGATAGAGTTCGTGTTAGGTTAGGGTTAGAGTTTAGTATTGCGGTTAGAGTTTAGGGTTACTGTTAGAGTCAGCATTAGGGCTCAGTTTTAGATTTATGGTTAGAATTAGTGGTAGTGGTTAGGATTAAGGTTAGGGTAAGGGTTGGAATAGTGTTAGGTTTGGGGGTTAGGGTGTAGTGTTAGGGTCAGTTGAAGTGGTTAGGTTTAGAGGTTAGGTGTATGGGTTAGGGAAAGGGATAGGGTTAGGGTTAAGTTTAGATTTAAATTTAGGTTTTTGATTAAAGTTAGAGGTAGGGTTAGGGTTTGAGTTTAGGCTTAGACTCAGGCTTTGATTTAGGATTAGAGTGGGGGTATGGGTTAAGCATTATGGTTAGATTTTTTTTTAGAGATAAGTTGTAGGGGGTAGGCTTACGGTTAGGATTAGGTTGTGAATAGGATAGAGTTTGGGGATGGGGGTAGAGATTAGGTTAGGGTTAGAGTTATGGTTTAGAGGTTAGGATCAGGGTTGAGGTTGAGCAATGAATGTTCATATATGTGGTTATGGTTAGGGGTTAGTTTTATGGGTTAGGGGAAGGGTTAGTGATTAGGGAATGAGTTAGTATTATAGTTAAGGATAGGGTTAGGGTTAGCAGTTATGACTTAGGGTTAGGGTTTCAGCTACGGTTAGATGATGGTTAGGGTTAGAGTTGGCATTACTAGTTGGCGGAAGGGTTAGGGTCTGGTGTTACGGTTTTGGTTAGGGGTAGAGTTAGCGTTAGATGTTTAGAGTTAGACTTGGAGTTAGGTTTAGGAATTACAGTTAAGGTTAGTGTTAGGGTACAAGTTAGGGCTTAGTTTAAGGGTTAAGTTAGGTTTAAGAGTTAGGATTGCATTTAGAGTTAGGGTTAGCACTAGGGTTATCATTTAGATAAGGGTTAGTGTTGGATAAGGTTTAGGGTTAGGTTTAGATGAGGGTTAGGGAATAGAGTTTGAGTCAGGGTCAGGATTAGAGTACAGGTTAGGTTTAGGGGTGAAGGCCTATGGTTAGTGCTTGGGGTTAGGCATTTGAGATAGGGTTAGGGGTTAATTTTCAGGTTAGAGTTAGGCATACTGTTAGGATTAGGCATTAGAGTTAGTGAATAGTATTAGTGTAAGCAGTCAGAGTTAGGTTTTAATACTAGGTGTGAAGGGTAGGATTATGGTTAAGTATTAGAGTTAGATTAGGTTTAGAAGAGGGTTAGAATGTAGGGTTGGAGTTAGCATTAGGGGTTAGTTTTATGTTTTGGGTTAGAGTTAGGATTACGTTTTAGCTTTAGATTTAGTTAGAGTTAGGGGTGGGATTAGCATTAGGATTAGGGTTAGTGTTAGGCAGTAGCGATAGTGGAATGGTCAGAGTTGGGTTTTAGATTTTTATTAGAGATTGAGGGTGGTTTTGGCACTTAGGGTCAGAATTCTGGTTAGTAGTTAGGGGGTAGTGTTAGTGTAAGTCGTTAGGATTAGTATAAGGGGTTAGTTTTATGAGTTTGGGGTAGGGAAAGCATTAGCGCTACATTAATGGGTTAAGGTTTGAATTAGGGATATTTCAGGGTTAGAGTCAGTCATAAGAGTTACAGGTTAGGATTTAAGGTTAGGGCTTGGTTTAGTTTAGTGTTTGGTTTAAGGCTGGTGTTAGTATGATGGGTTAGGGTTAGTTTTAGGGTTAGGCTAGGGATATGGTTTAGGTTTAGAGGTCACATTAGGGTGATATATCAGGTAAGAGTTTGGGTAAGGCTAGGGTTAGGGTTAGTTTTAGGATTATGGGGGGTTTGGTTTAGGTTAGATTTTGGGCAAAAGGTAGGGTTAGTTTGGTGGTTGGGTTAATGTTAAGGTTAGTTTTAGGTGAATGATAGGTGTAGGGTAAGTTTGAAGTACAGGGGTTAGGATTAGGGTTAGGGTAAGGGATGGGTAAGTGTTAGGTTAGGGCTTAGGGAGTGGTGTCAGTGGAAGTGGTTAGGGTTGGGGTTTAGCTCAGGGTCCCAGGGGAACTTGTGAGGTACCAAGACCTGGATGAAGAGCTCCCTTCTGGGTCGCACACATCCCAAAAGACAGGGACACGTCTGTGACTGATCTGCCTGGCGCTGTCCCACCAGCAGTGGCAGATGCATCCTGGAGAGGAGCGGAGCTGCCAGGCGCTGTCAGAGGATCTCCCTGAGGTGCCACTCACTGCCCACCCAGACTCACACACTGTCCCTGGCTGGGACAGATACACCAGCTACGAGCTCTGGACACAGGACACAACAGTCCAACAGCAAAGACCATCTCTCCTGTCCTGACAGACTCTTATGACCCCTGGAGCCCAAAGCCATGGACCACATGAACTCATGGGACATTTTAGAGGCGGGGCATATAGACTGAGGAATGAGATCTGTATGTATATCCAGAGATAGGAAAGTGCTGTTGATTAACTGGAATGTATTGGAGAGTGTGGGACCCGGGCACAACACAGATGGTACAGAATAAGGGGGGGGGGGGCACTGTCCTGGTTTCAGCTGGGAGAGAGTTAATTTTCTTCCTAGTAGCTGGTAGAGTGTGGTGTGTTGGATTTAATCTGAGAAGAATGTTGATAGCATAGGGATGTTTTGGTTGTTGCTAAGCCATGTTTATCATAAACCAAGGAGTTTTCAGCAAGGAGGCTGGAGATGCACAAGAAGCTGGGAGGGGCACAGGCAGGACAGCTGGCCCAAGTGGCCAAAGGGATATTCCACACCATATGATGTCATGTTTGGTATGTAAACTAGAGAAAAGTTATCTGGGGGAGCGCTGTTTGGGATCTGGCTGGGTGTCACTCAATGGGTTGTGAGCAATTGCATTGTGCGTGACTTAGATTATTACCATTTTTGGTAATAATTATGGTAATAATTTTTTGGTAAAAATTATTACCATTTTTGCAATTACTACTATTACTACTGCCATCATTATTATTATAATTACTATTACTATAATTATTTTATTTATTATCATTATTATATTATATTTATTGTAGCTCTTGTAGCTATTGTAGCTGTTATTGTTTTGCCTTTCTGTCTCATTAAACTGTCTTCATTTTAACCCAAGATATTTCTTTCTTTCCTGATTCCCTCTCCCATCCCACTGGGCTGGAGAGAGGAAGAGAAGGGCTGTGTGTGATGTTCAGCTGCCCGCTGGGTTAAACAAAACAGTCCTGGTCAAAGGAGTGATCATGCAAGGTGTCCCAGAGGAAGAGGTGAACCTGAGGAAGGCACAGGGTAACAAGGGCCCTTCAATGCCAGGACAGGCTGTGAGGAGCCAGGATGCCAAAAGATGTCAGACTGGAGACTGTTTCAGGACACCATCTTGGTTCAGCCCTCCCCTGCCCTCTGTGCCATGAGAGACACCCCATGGTCCTGCCCAGCCTTGTCCTGGGCTCCTGAGCCAGCTGGGAAGATGGAAAGGGCTCAGCAGCAGTGATCCTCATCCAGCTGGGTCTGTTTCCCAGCCCAACCAGCGTGGCCAGAGCAGAGTCACCCATGGCCCCAGGGCACCACAGCCCCTCGCTCTGCAGAGCAGCATGGCCAGCTCAGGGCCCTGTGGGGAGCACAGGGAGGGAACCAGGACCAGCCGGCCAGGCCAGGCTGGACACCCTCACCTGGGGAAAGGGATGTCCCTGGAGAAGAGCAAGGCAGCATTTCTGTGCCTGCAGGGAGGAATCCAGGAGCAAGAGAAACCTCTTTCTGCAGACACTCATTGGGGTCAGGCTGCTCTGTTGCTGGAGCAGGACTCTTGTTCTGGTCTGAGGAGAGGGGCTGGCACTGATGGACACAGGTCATCTGTGGTGGGGGTCTGCTGGAGTTGAATCTGCTTTTCCTGTCTGTCCACACCTCCTCAGGAGACATTCTGCATCGGTATCCATGGGGGAATTCTTCTATCACATGTTCAAAGTGCTCACTGCCAAAACGGTGTCATCCTGACCAACTTCTCTGTCATCTTCACTCACACAAGATAAATCAACCTGTTGGCCCATGTCATTGAGCAGCTCCATAGATCTGAGCTGGTCCTTCACACAGGGGGATCCCTCTGTCCTCACTCTCCCTGGGACTCTCTCCAGCAGACCCTGTATCCTTCAACTGAAACACCACAGCTCAGCAAGCTGCCCCACCTCACCTCATATAATCCAAAACTGTCACAGTGCTTTGACAAGGCATGGAGCACCTCCTGGCAGTGGATGTTCGGAAGCTTGTTCAACGCTACACCATCTGGCTTTCCACCATCCAGAGGGACACAGATTGCCTCTGTGATACCCCTCTTGTAGAGTCAGACCTAATGAACAGCATTTTAAACAATACCTCAGACTCTGAGTGCATTTCCTTCGGGGGTCATACCAGACCAGCATCAACTGGGGAAAAACACTCTCCCAGCACTCTTGGCTGCAAACCCTCTGGTCCCAAGGGCTGGTAAGGCTGCAGTTTGCTCATGAAACCCCTGGCTTGATCCTCATCCACCACAGCTGTTGCCCTCCAGAGTCCTGCCTGGAAGCACAAAGGCCTGGAAAACTTTGCTGCTGACAACTGATGCAAAGACATGGAGACATCTTAGGTCTACCTACACCTTGTCTTACTAAATTCAGTAACAGTCTCCCAGTATTTAGAATTCTCCTTTAGCTGTTTCTGAATTAGCAACAGCTTATCTTGATGACCTTCAATTCCTTTTGGAGTTTTAATTGTGTTTTGATATGAACCATTGCTGTGCCTGGAGGACGTTGTCCTTGAAAACTAGATGTATCCAGGCATATTGTGAAAGTATTTGGTCTTTTTGTTGATTGTATCATCAAGAGACTGAGTGAAGATCCATGTGTGATGTGCTGCTTGTTCATGCAATGCCTGCAGCTGTTGGGTAGAGAAGAGACCAACCTTGCTTTTCTGATGACATCTGATGACTGATGTCCCTGGGAAAGCAATGGAACAGCTTCTCCTTGGTGCCATCTCAAGGCATATCAAGGATAAGAGGGTTATTAGGGTCAGTCAGCATGGCTTCACCAAGGGTAAGTCATGCTTGACCAACCTCATAGCCTATTATGAGAATGTAACAAGGTGGATGGATGATGGCAGAGCGGTGGATGTGGTCACCTTGACTTCAGGAAAGCCTTTGACACAGTCTCCCACAGCATCCTCACAGCTAAGTTGAGGAGGTGTGGTCTGGACAATAGAGTAGTGAGGTGGGTTGCAAACTAGCTTAAGGAGAGAAGCCAGAGAGTGGTAGTCAATGGTGCGGAGTCTAGTTGGAGGCCATTACCTAGTGCGGTGCCTCAGGGGTCAGTACTGGGGCCAATATTATTCAATATATTAATTAACAATTTAGACGAGGGAATAGAGTGTACTATCAGCAAGTTTGCTGATGACACTAAGCTGGGAGGAGCGGCTGACACGCCAGAGGCTGTGCTGCCATCAGAGACCTGGACAGGGTGGAGAGTTGGGCGGGGAATAACCTGATGAAATTTAACAAGGGAAAGTGTAGAGTCCTGCATCTGGGCAGGAACAGCCCCAGGTTCCAGTATAGGTTGGGAAATTACATATTAGAGAGCAGTGTAGGGGAAAAGGACCTGGGGGTCCTGGTGGACAACAGGATGAACATGAGCCAGCACTGGGCCCTTGTGGCCAGGAAGGCCAATGGCATCCTGGGGTGTATTAGAAGGGGGGTGGTTAGTAGATCGAGAGAGGTCCTCCTTCCCCTCTACTCTGGCCTGGTGAACCCCATCTAGAATATTGTGTCCAGTTCTGGGCCCCTCAGTTCCAGAAGGACAGGGAACTGCTGGAGAGGGTCCAGCGTAGGGCAACAAAGATGATTAAGGGATTGGAGCACCTCCCTTATGAAGAAAGGCTGAGGGAGCTGGGTCTCTTTAGTTTGGAGAAGAGGAGCCTGAGGGGTGACCTTATTAATGCTTATAAATATATAAAGGGTGAGTGCCATGAGGATGGAGCCAGGCTCTTCTCAGTGGCAAACAATGATAGGACAAGGGGTAATGGGATCAAGCTGGAACACAAGAGGTTCCACTTAAATTTGAGAAAAAACTTTCTCAGTGAGGGTGATGGAGCACTGGCCCAGGCGGGTTGTGGAGTCTCCTTCTCTGCAGACATTCCAACCCACCTGGACACCTTCCTGTGTAACCTCATCTGGGTGTTTCTGCTCCATTGGGGGATTGCACTGGATGAGCTTTCCAGGGCCCTTCCATCCCCTCACATTCTGGGATTCTGTGATCCCAAAGGGGTGGCTAAAGTAAGATCTGCTTGTGTGCTGCAGATCTCTGCATGGAAAGAACACCTCTGTATAGTGACTGATTGATCAAATAAACCGAAAAATCTCCACTCTCTAAGACTAAGGACAAAAGCAAATACAGCTCAGAAATTAGGTGTGAGGACTTTACAGGGAGTACCTTGATAGGTTGGACATGAGGAAGAGGTTCTTCAAAGGTGGGTGGTGGACACGAGAACAGGCTCCCCAGGGAGGTGTCACGGCCCCAACCTGACAATGTTCAAGAAGAGACTGGACAACATCCTCAAACACATGGTGTGAACTGTGGGGTGTCCTGTGCAGGGACAGGAAGTGGACTCCATGACCCTTGTGGGCCCAACTCATAGATTCTATGAATATACCTCAGACAGTGTTATAGGCTTAGATTACATATTCTATTTGTCCCTGTTTTGGAAGCAAGGCTTAAGTACCTCTACAGTTTCTAAAGATTCTCTTAAATCATAGTCATCTGGAACAAAATACAATGGCATTATTAAGGCAACCAACATGGTACCTGGTTAATCAAAGAACTAAACAAAATCAGCATGTTCACTTTTCAAAAAATTCTACATGGATAATAATCAAAAGAAAGTAGATTAATAAGAGAAAACACAATATTCTTTTGTGCTTAATTCTGAGTATTAAGTATGAAACACCCTCGACATCATACAGTTCGTCTTGTGTTTAACTTTACAATTCTGAAAGAGAACAGAAAGTCACTTTATTTCTCTTAAAAACTTTTCCATTCCTTCATGGTTTCCCACCAACAAATGCAATAGTCAAGAGGGAAAATTTTCTGAAATCACTTAAATATAGACAATTTAGGGCAAGGATGACTGATCCTCTCTCTCCAACCTGATACTGCTTATTAATTTCAAATTTACGACTCTGGTCACTCTTCAGATGTTCTCAAAATACCAGTCCCCTACCCTACTGCTACTGGCTGCAGTATGTCAATTTAAACTACATGTACTCCTAATGTTCTCTCATCAGAGCTTATTAGATATTCAAAACACGAATTGTGCATGCCACATTCATCTGCACAATTACCACAGATCAATGGGACAATTCAGAGGAGTAGGCTTGTTTACCATGAAACAAAGTTGTTTTGGACCTGAACGGCATCCTGCTGTGATGTTTCATGGGAAAGGAGAGGACGAGTTTCTCATGTTCACCACCACAGAGACGGCATTTGTAACTGAGCACATTAAGAGAAGTCCCACGGCATGAAAGAATAAGGAGAGTACAGTGCCCGATAACAACTGGTGACCATCATTTGAAGAGTTAACAAGGGCTACGGGTTAAATGAAAAGGAGATAACAGAGTTAATTAGCTTAGCTGAATGCAAGAAGTTTATGTTGTGATTAATTTGAGGAGTGACAGGAGTTGTGGAGAGCTATCAGAAGGAGAAAGGCTCTCATGAGAAAGCAGCAGAAAGTCGAATTACAGCATCCAGCATTCGGTCAGAGCCAAGGAGTAGATATGAAGAGGTCAGGGTTGGCAAAGATCAGTGAAGGAGTGAAGTGGGTTTAGGCAGAGACACTGCTGGAGAAAGAAGGAAGAAGTAAAAATAAATGCAGAATTTTGGTGTAGCAAGGGTGGGATGTAGGAGAGGATGGAGAGATGGCTACAGTGAGCATGATATGAGCCATTGTTAAGCAGCAGCTGATCAAGATTTAAGGCAGAAAGTAAACAAAGGAAAATTCCAGTAACTACTGTAGGAAACAGACTGGTCTCTATGCTTATGAAACAAATTTTCATTAACCTGGCAAAGAGTAGCAATGGGAGTATTCTGGCCTCTGCACTTTGAATCGCTGTGGGACAATTCAGAGGAAAATGACCTGTGCCTCATGAATCTGGAAAGCCTACAAGAGATGAAGTAACCAGATTAACTACAGCATATGCAACCAGAATATTAAGAGGAGTGGGAAATGACATTTCTTCAATATCATTCCATCATGGCACACACCTGAAATATTTTGAAAAGAGCTGGCATCACAAAAATAAGAAGCAGAGTCTCCTGGATAAGTGGGATTTCAGGAATAAATTGGAGAAAAAACAGAAGGAAACTAGAAGAGCACAACGAGCCAGTTCCCACATTTACTAATACCATTATTGAAAATATATAATTAAAAAAAAAAAAAATAGGCACACATTCTCTAGTCTGTCATTTTCTGCAGCTTTTTTTTGGTTGCAAATTGCGTCAATGTTTAGGTTTTCAGCTTAGTCTTCTAGTCTGCCTCAGCTACTTTAGTCTAGCTTGTCTGGTCTGGCTAGTCTTTGTCTTTTGGTTTCTTTTTTCTCTATGACCCTATCTGTGTATATATATCCATCTCATATATATCTCTCTATATATCTCCCCATTTATTTTTATGTGTATATCTATGCGTGTATATAAAGCAAGGTCAGTTTTTAGTCTGGTAGAGCTTAGACACACTTTCAAAATACGAAAAGTTTTATACACTTCATATTTTTATACTTCATTTTTCACTGACACAGTGATCCCTGAGGAATGTTATTAATTCACTGAAGATCCTCAGAACATCCTTAATACAAGTTCCAATGTCAGTGTAGTGAAATCAGATTTTTCCAGTTCTGAAACAGATTCCAGAATCTTCCCATCTTGAGATACTTATTCCTAAGCAGCCTGAATTAAATAAATGAACCAACTCAAAGAATAACTTGCAGCAAGTGGAAGAGTGACAGAAGCTCATAATTGATTATTGACATAACCTCCATCTTTGGAAACATAAAACACGTCAGTCAGATTAAAACTACTTCTTAACGGTCATAATTCAAAATATTTATCAAAGTCTCGATAAAAATATTTCAGTAATACTATCCTTAGCAATCTAGTTCTAGGAACAATGAGGATGACTCCAACTACAAAAAGTTACAAGACGTAACAATGTTAGATATTAAAGACTTTTTGTTTGTTTGTTTTCAGTTCTATGATATTAACATACCACTTATCCAACGTTAGGGGGAAAAAAAGTTATGCCAACTGTATGTTAATTCTTCCTTCACTATTAACTACACAGTGTAGAAGAGGTACTCTCAATTAAATACAGAAGGACCTGGTTGCCCTGTTTCCCATATTGCGATTGTATCCACTTCTGCTGTTGGTCAGTTGTGAAGCACTTATCAAGACAGTAAATTGCCACCTGATATTAAGGCCCACAGAACAAACAAACATCACTGTAACCTCATACAATAATTTCACACAATAGAAGCTGATGAAGCTTAACTGTTTCCAGGTTCTTATATCACCTGAAAACTACATAATCTTCACCTTCATCAAGGGCCTGAGATCCCACATTCACTGTCCAAATAAAGAAGTTTCTGAATTCATAAGGACAGTAGAAAATATAGTACTGGATGGGTGGAAAAATACCAGATTACAAAACCCCCCACAGTAATCCTTTAATGAAGGTTTTAAACTAACATGAACCCATTAAATAATGTCACATTTAATGAGTACTTAAATAATATCATTAATAATGGAGTAATTGGACCTCTTTACAAAAAGAAAATCTATTTAACACTGTCATCATTTCCGGCAATACAAGTCACAGAATAGTGTCTTGTTCTTAGTTGTTATTATTTTTTAAACATAAATAAGCCAGAAATAATGAGTGAGAGCAACTTTTCCGGGAACTGCAGCCCAACCATTTAATTTCTGTTCTGTAAAAAAAAAAACCCAAGACACTGTCCATCTGCTATTATATCAGGTGGGAATATAAAATTACTATTGTGCTTGTGTTGTCTTGGAAATGCCTGCATCTTGGCCAACTGACTGGCAAGATGACATTTTATCATCCAAAGACAAAATCGACAATGAATTTTTACTATGTATGTATTCACATTCACATATGACTTTAAAGGTTTATCATATTAAGTTTTATATATGGCCATCAATTAAGAAAATTAATTTAGCATTCATCATGTCATTCTTTAAACAAAGTCATAGTTTAAACACTATAGTGCCATTTAGATAAATAGACCAATGTCAGACCAGTCAAAATTAATTTTTCTTTCATTTTGTTCGATCAAGGGAAAGGAATTACTTTTATAAATATATATAGATGCTTTTTAGAGCAATGAGTTTGAATAAATTCTCAATTTGAAGTATTTCTATATTGACACTTCTCAAGATTTTAAGATGAAAAACTGTACAGCTAAGAGAAAGAAATGTGTCAAGTCCAGTACCCACACTCAAAATGTTCAATTAGTCTAGTAACTAATCTTTATACTAAAGAAATTTCTTAGCATATGCAATTGTCAGTTTTTATATTCTACTCCATTATTTGTTATATAAAATTTAAATTATTCATCATAGATAGCTAGACCATCTTTAGATGTCTGATTAAAACTATATAGTCAGACTACTCATGTAACTGCCTAAACTTCTGTGACGCTCACACAGGTCCAGCTCTAACAAAAACACCTAGAAAACACAGGGCTGAAAATCTATGCTAATATAAGTCACTAGTACAAATTTTTCAGTCTAGTACTTCAGCAACATAGATTTTTTTCAGTGATTAAATTTGTGTTTAATTATGAGAAAGTGAATTTTGTTCTCAACTCAGATTTTATTAATTTCTAATCACACTAATAACTTTTTTGTTGTTGTTTATAACAAAGACTTGCAAGAGAAAATGTTAGTTTTGGTCCCTGTGAGCAATTGTTAAGAATCTGAAGAGAAAGGTGGAGCCTACAGAGCTCAGCAGCACATGGCAGGTATAACGTGGCAGCCACCTGTAAACTGAAGTCAGGTGCAAATCAAACAGGACTGAGTGACGCAGGGCTGGATTGCTTCCTTTTTGTCTAGTTTCTTGCAAAACCGGAGTCTGATATTTCCCATTCAGCTCAGGATTGGCCAATTCTAACTGAATCTGCAGTGCTCCCATACACACCTGTTGTTATTCTTGATCCCATCCATAACTTCAAAATGTATAACACACCTGATAATTTATTTTCACTTGTTTGCTTTTAAAAATTCTGTTTTGTTTTAGCAAAAGAAATATTTTTCCTGTACCATGTTGTGCTGCTTTTCTTCACTTTTCTATGTTAAATATATATATATATATAATAATAATAATAGGCTTAAAAAAATGATACAGATGAGTTACCTGTCAAATTTATCTTCATTTCACATGAAGCAGGACACCATTGACAGCAATTAAACTTACACTACACTCCTTGATCTTGATCCATATTCTAAACCAAAGATTAGAAAATGAAACCAAGGTGGAGATTACTCTGTGAGAGGTACATAGTAGTCTTGCTTTTGCTGAAGCCTACCCTGCAAGAAGAACCTCTAAGCACACCAGTCTGCAGTGTCCATCTCAGATACATCTACACAGTTATTCCAGATATCTTTTTAGAGTGTGAAAGAAAGCCTAGTTTGGGTGTTTTGCTTGAATTGCTTAGAAACAGCTCAGAAAACTATATTAAAAAACACATACCTTTGATACCACAGTGATGAAGACTGTATCTTTTCTCCACGTCACCCAGAATTACATATTGTACAATAAAATACCTGCATTGGAACAACTGAAATTAAGCAAACAAATGTGTTTTCTGAAATTCAGCAGGCAACAATATGATCTGCAGAGTTAAACCATCAGAAGCACCTTAATTCACGCATCTCAGCGTAATCACTAAATGTAACACTTTGAAAAACAAATGTCGTTGGAATTATTTAGCCTATTTAGAGCATTTTAGGCTATTGATGAATTATGATAGATTCCAATGAGAAGCACTGGATTTACAATTTGGGACAAACTGAGTTACATCAAGAAAAAAATCTCCAAATCCCATTTTGAATTTCAAGTCCACCTATAAATACTAGAACTGCAAGAAAAAAGCCACTTTTAAGTATAAATTTGTTTGATCAGTTTGATCAGTTCTCTGTATATTCTCTCACTTGCACAGGGAGCTTTTAACAAAGAGTGGGACTACATGATCTCTAGAGCTTCTCCAATCGTAATTATTCTGTGATTCTGTTCTACGATTTGTCCGTTAATGACCGGTTAATTTCTACCATGATACACGCCCTCCAAACAGGTGTATCTGGGTCAAACTCGCTCTCCATTCATAGCTCTGCTTGAGTCACCTCAAATGCTACCAAGCACTGGGGCAAGGAAATACATGATAGAAGGAACTTTCATGGACAGCTTTGTTGTTGGAACAAAAACCAGTAAAACCACAGAAACAGAAGTGACACACTGACAAGGACCATAGGGAGTCATAACTTTCATCACCTTTACAGAATTGCGAAAACAAGAATAAGAAAACAAGACAAGTCCAAAATTGATGCAACTCTTACAGCACAGGGGAAAAAACCTCATTCTCAAAACCGCTTGGGAATCCCTAAGTGCTACCTTGACAACCTATACCAACACAAGAAAGTCTGCCAAAGCAAAACAAAACCCACCTCCAAACCCCTAAAATTTAATAAATAAATAGCAGGCTCTTTCCTTGTACTTAGAAACTCAGTACTTTGAGGAAAGGGCAGTCAACCATGAACAGAAAGGAAATAATCTTTTTTTTTTTTTTTTTCAAATTATAAAGTAGATCTATAGAACTTCTTATTTCTAATAGAATGCAGACTTGCTAAAACTCCAGTGGAAGCAGAAGGATATTTAAAAAGCACACCCACTTTTTCACCTGCTCCATACATTCAACACCACACCTATTAAATTAGGAGGGGTACTTTAGCAGCTAAAGTAAAAATAAGGACAATTGCAAATAATATATTCTCCCAGAATTTCCTTGAGTACACAGGAAAGAATGAAAGAAAATTCTCATCTAGAAAAGAACATGAAAAATTCCACACAGACTAGTAAAGCTCTGTAATCTGATCTATGACATGGCTACGCTATCAACACCGATAGTTAAGTGTTTTAGTGAAACATAGAAAGCTTTACAATATCCATAGTTCAGATGGTTTCAGGAAGAGTGGGTAATATGTTAATATGACACAGAACAAAAAATCAATTACATGGACCCAGTCCAAGTTCACCAACACCTGTAGGATGAAACAGGCTTTGGACAAAATCCATCTGCTTTTTACATACTGGTGACCTGTTCAGTGGGATGGAAAGTTTATCATTCCCCTTGTTAAATATATTTTCCATTTTATCATTTTTAAAATATTTGAAAGAGCAAACATCGCAGGGCAGGGCCCACCCCTTAGGCTACTACTGTAATTACAGAGTGAGTTCAAGGTGAGTATTCAACTCTGTCTGACTGAAAGTTGGAAAACCAGAGCTCAGCAGCAGGATTAAGCTTGGAACTCAATTTAATGAATATGACATCACTAAATACATCCTAGAATTGCACTAGGTGAAGCATATTTTCATTGAATCACAGAATCCTAGAATGGTTTGGGTTGGAAGGGACCTTAAAGACCACCTAGTTCCAACCCCTGCCATGAGCAGGGACATCTTCACCAGCTCAGGTTGCTCAGAGCCCCGTCCAGCCTGGCCTGGGATGTCTCCAGGGATGGTTCATCTACCACCTCCCTGGCGAACCTGGGACAGGCTCTCACCATCCTCAGGGGAAAGAATTTCTTCCTTATATCTAAGCTAAAACTACCCTCTTTCAGCTTAAAGCCATCACCCCTTGTCCTATAACTACATGCCCTTGTATAAAGTCCCTCACCAGCTTTCTTAGAAGTCCACTTTAGGTACTACAACCCCAACTCTTTCAGCCGGTGCTCACAGGAGAGGTGCTCCAGGCCTCTGATCATCTCCATGGCCCTGTTATTATAGGATCTAAAATTCACATTGTTTTCAGCAGCACAATAACTCCAAAAGGAAATGTAAAAGTAAATAAGCAAAAATAAATCAAACATAGAACTTAAAAATAGAATTAGTTTTAGTAATCCCATACCATCTGAGAGTACAGAAACTGGGTCATGATAAACAACAAGAGGGCAATTATGCTATTGAGCTGACCACACAGTTGGACTGAGGGTAAAAGCAAACTATAAGGAAAATATTTGTCTCCAGATTTCCACCTGCTGTGTGGGTAAGTCTTGGATGCATAGGGAAAGGAAAGGGAAATTAGGGTCTGATATGGCTAATGCGTGTTCCTGATTTATCAGTGATACTTGACTTTTCTGAACAGCACCCTCTGTCATAGGAAGCCACTACACAAAGCTTTGCAAATCTTGTTTAGAAAGCTCTGGCAATATTAAAATTATGTTCAACAATGTGACCTAGCAAATAATTTATTTTTGGGCACGTACTACAATCAGTCCATGTATATCATTCTATCTTAAGAAAACCCACTTTATTAGTAAGTAAATGACAGCTCATAATTTACTAGATTGCTTGAAGCACATTAGTTTGTAATTATCAAACAAGAGCTTGCTCTTAACTTCATGAATTTGTTTCTTGCATCTGATGAAAATAACCTACAATGCTTCATTGAAAGTCTTGACAAGTGGGCACAAAGCAATATTAGAAAGCAGAACGTTGAGCTTGAGTTGATAATACATCTCAGTTCCCTCTGTTTCAGACTAGAAATGCTGAAAATTAAATTACAGGGACTCTACCCTTTTATTTTATTCTACAGAACTACAATCCTATTTTAAAAATACATTAAATAAATGTAGTAAATTAATCTGAGGCTCTGAAAGCATGGTGTTGGACCTTGGTTGAAATCTAGCTACTATAGATACAACTCCTTCAACAATTCACCTATATAGTAGCTCAAAAATTAGCATGGTGCCAAATAAAGTTCTACTAAGCATTTATTTTCTCCAGTTTAGTGTTCCTTCAGTGTTTGACTGCAGTTGTGTGATACACCAGATTGTATAACAGAACTATCTAGGATTATTTAGCATCCAAGATCATTCAATGCATGTCAGGATAGCATCACTACAAGTACTTGTGGTCTGTTTAAGACTAAATTGTGGATAAATATGAAATAAGTCATGTGGAGCTGCAACACTTACATTTTCATCATTGATGGCAAGTGATAACCTCCTAAATTGGATTAATCTTCTGTACCTTTCTTTCTCTCTCTCTTTCTTTCTTTCTCTTTCTTTCTTCCTTTCTTCCTTATTTATCTGTCTGTCTATCTATCTATCTATCTATCTATCTATCATCTCAATCAACAACCCTCAGCAGCTTAAAATATTCTGAAAGGATAATACAATGCAATTTTCAGGAGAAACTTCAGGCAGAAAATATGTCTAAAGCTAAAGTCAAGGATTAGTTCTTCTCTTCAGATATCTGTTTGTAATGTTTAGCGCATTGTAAGTATCACAAACAGTGCGTAACTTCATAAAGTAATGAAGCTACAAGTGAGCAACTTGTATACAACTATGAAACAATTAAGCAGGCAATGACCTACTGAAAAATAAAGGCTTGCATTAATTTGGTTTCGCTTTATTAAAAAAAAAAAAATTGTTTCCAGTTTTCTAGAACTATATTAATGAAATAGGCAGTGAATTTTGAAAAGGGGATAGCTTGTGTTATACATAGCTAAACGTTAGCAGATCCCTCTAGAATATTTTAATGGTTTGAAGATATCATTGTAAGTAATTTCAGAGGCTGGAAAAATAAACTGCTTCTTTTTTCCTTTGATAAATCTACTGGAATCTGACATTTATCAGGCCCACTAATAAAGCCTGTGATCTCAGCATTTCTGGACAAAGGCAGTTTCTGAAGGTGGTGAAGCTTAGTAAGGACACTCAGAATTGTGAAGGCTGGAGGAAAGAATGACATGCGCCTTTCGGCAGACTGCTTAGATCAGCACTGATATGTTGTGTTTCCTCCTCCAAAAGTGAACTGTTTCAATATAAAGATTAAAAAAATTAAACCTGAAAGACCTAAAGCATTAGCAAATGCCGTGAAAGTCACCACAGCTCTGTGCATGCAGATTAGTGCCTTCAGTGTCTAAACAGAAAATCAACATAGCCTTACATTTGCTTCCTATATCAGGGAAGATCTATTAGCACAATTAAGATCAAGTTCACCTTTGACTTTACCCTTTTAGTAGTACCCAGCATATAGGCATAGAACAAAGCAAGCTTAAAATGTAAGTGATAGAAGCCTCCAAGCTAAATTATTTTAAAACTCTTAAATAGACACACCAAGAATACATTATGGAGTAAAAATTTCACAAAGGTAGAGGAAGATAAACGTGACCTTTCCATCACTGATTCGTAAGATTTTATACATGGAAGGCTGCTGAAAAGCTAATGCTTTAGACTTAGCAATCACACAGTGAACATCACCTCATCCATCTTCCTTATTTGCTTCTATTCCACTCCTTTTCCAGTGAAACCACATTTATGCAATGCTTTAAGAAAACAGCCTGATGTCAACAAAACATATTTTAACAACAGATAGCATTTACTATCAAATACATCCTGGAACTTTTTGCTCTTCAAAGTTGGGAAGCTGAGACACACAAAATAATAATTATCCTGAAGTGATTCATTGCTAGATGTTTGACCTCAGCTAAAAGTTAGTAATGAGCAAAGAATTAATGCCATATATTTGTCTGCATAAAGTCGAAGGTAAGGTACTTGTTTTTACAAACTATAAAGGTTAATATATGAACATCACTTTAAGCTGACCCAGGTCAAGGGTAGGACTCTGTGCATCACAATGGGTTAATGACTTAGCAATCATTAAGATGAGGGTTTAGGCACACATTAGCCACCAATGTACCCAAAACTCTGCTCTAAATTGAGAGACTGCAGGATCTGCACTAACTAAGGAGCACGGTTTAATCTGAGGATAGATTTTGTTAACAGAGCTCAGTCTTTTATCTCCTGTGCAGACCTTTTTGACAATGTTCGTGTAATTGTCTCCAGCTAAAGTTCACTACTGTATCTAGGTCACACATTACACTCAAGCACAATTCACAGTATTTTAAAAATACTTCAGAAATAACAAATAGCACCAACTATGAGCCACTTACACGTGTGCATTTAGAAAGAACAGACAGTTCTGTACATACACTTTTCACCTATGTGTTTCCCTATCTGCCTCTCATTTTGTGCTGAATCATGCACATCTATGAAAGAGGTGGCAGGAAGATAAAACATGTGGGTATGTTAGACTTAGAGGACTGATGTATCCTCAACGGACACACTTATGTTATATGACTTCTTGATCTCTCTTGCAAACTTTGTTCTCATTGTGACAACGCATTAAAAAAAAAAAAGTCATCTATCATGAACCAGGGCTTCAGTTATTGCTTTAGTTTTCTGTCTGTTTGTGGTGGGTTTTTGTTTGTTTGTGGGGCTTTTTTGTTTGGTTGGTTGGTTGGTTTGGTTTGGTTTTGTCTCGAAAAGAGAAATTATTTCCTAACTTACCCTCAAGGTTGAATTTTCCTGATTTTGAACCTGAACACTGTAGAGCTCAACCACCCTAAAAGCACACGTGAGGGGGATCTGCTTGGCCTTGTATAACATAGTGAAAACATTTGTATGCCCCCCATTTGCCACCTGCTTCTGTAGAGTGGTGCAAGATCATGCAGTTCTGTATCAGACCACGGACGAGAGCAATGTCTGTCCAAAACTGTTGCAGGACACAATAAAATACTGTGAGTCTCCGGATAGTATCTGTGCAAGGACCAAGGATAAATACTGGTTGGGGGGGCTAACACTTTTCATCAGAAAATCTGTCTTTCGGGTGGAGCAGGCATTTCATGGGTAAATGGTGAGATGACTGGGTGTTCATTTGATGCAGTTCTCTTTGTTTACTCACAGACAGTCTTAAGGCCCTGAATTCCTGTGCTTTCCAAGTTACTTCTTGCCAGCTGACCCACAATTATTGACTAAGGGAAGATTCCTATCCCATTCCAGCTGTGAAGTAAAAACAAAGTTGTCGATTATCTTGTATTTGCTTATTTCCCTCTCTCTTCTCTCCTAGAAACATATAAAATTCTGTCATTGCCAGAAGACTTTCCAGCCACACAATTTCTACTGATGTACATGTCTTGTGTTTAAGAAGCTGGTTTCTATTATTTCGTCTTTCTTATTCCAAAAAGATCTCTCCTGCTTCCTTCATTTTCTTTGATTGTCCACTAGCTGCCTAGCTATTAATTTAGAAAGAACAGAGCAGCATTTCATATATGATGTCTCTTCATTGACTGGATTCCCATCAAAATAGCACCTCAGTGGTTTTGAACAGTTTTCTGCAATGTTTTGAAGCAGGTGACAAGATCTAGGCATATACTTTGCCATTTTGTTACATCAAGCAATCTTTTAGATTGCCTGAGTTTCCAAATCCTTTAATATAAGAAGAGAAGGTTCCCACTGAAAGGGAAATATGGAAATATACCATAGCCTATGATCAATGATCATGGTTTTGTAAGCCTTTTTTTAATGACTGAACACAAACAGTCTATTTATTTTCAGCACATGACCATATACTTCATATGCTCCTCATTTCCCCCTCTGGCTAATATACAGCCCAAACTCTTTATTAATTATTTCACTCATCATTCACTGTCATTCCCAGCATTTATGGATTCATGGTCATTTTTTAGAGTCTATTCAGATCAGCATCTGTATTAGTACTTTGCTGCAAATCATATTTTATTTAGCACAAGATACTGACATGACCTATATGGAACAGTAAAGAATAACCAAAATGGACATTCTATCTTGTCTTTGTGTTGTGACCTGTTTGTTTGACTATTGTAAATACACACAATGCCATTTTCAAAAGACACTTTCTATACAACAACAGTAAAAAATCATGATGTGAACAAAATCCTATATATAAGTGTATAAAATTCTACTATAGCCTGCTTATTAAAGTATCAAAAATTATAGAAGTGTATTTAATCACACTTAACTTTAATAATTAGTAAGCTGATATTTAGTAAAATCTTTTTCATTTATTTCAAATGCTATTAGGACTCTGGTACGCCTAAAACTACACTTGCCATATGAATCTCGCAAGGTCAGGCTCTGGTTTCATGTATACCAATAATTAATCCAATTAGATCTTGAAAATGACTTGTTAATCTACTGCTTATGGAACATTAGCTGCCTGGAAGATATGAAGAAGTAGGTCATGAGAAAACCAGCAAAGAAAAAGAAACAAAAAGACAATTTCAAAACATTCTTGCACATACTCTTGCACTTGGAAGTGAGCAAAAAAAGTGACAGTGGTGGAGTGAAAACAGGAGCTGAACATTCAGTGGTTGGTATTATTTAAATTGTCTGTAAAGGAAAAACATCGAGGTGCTATTGTTCACAAAAGCCTATGGATTTCTTTCTCCACAAGGCAAGATAAATTAATAATGGTTTGGAAGGTTCAGATTCACAATGCACAGCTGTTTCTAGGGCCAGAATTTATGGGTAAAGCAGCTACTGCGGTTCATCTCTCCATCTAGACAGGGCTGAGGAAAAACCTGTAGTGGGGAAGTGAGCAATGGGAGATTGGCTAATTAGGAGGAGTAATAGATATCTACCTTCTTATTAAAGCAGATGGGCATGCATGAGTGGACAGAACAAAGGGAGAGGAAGAAAGGAGAACTGGGAATGAGAGCTGAAAAATAGCAATGAAAAGCATGAAGCAGAAAGAGGCAGCAGTGTAACCTGCCTCTCCATAAGACAGAGGGAAAAGCAATGAATAGGCACCTTGGGAATGTTTCTGCCTATTCCTCTCAGTGTGTGGTCCCCAACTGTTTGTGATGTTGGGGAAAAAAAGAAAATAGGGTATAATGAAAAAAGAGCTGGAAGGCATTAGCTGATAGAAATCTCATATCTTTTACTTTAAAGTGATAAACAGAACATTTGACTGTTTGCAATGAAGACAGAAGGTGTGAGATATCGTAGTAGCATTCTAACATATGGTATAGTATTGCTCATATATCTGAGTTCTGGCAAACACTAGAAGATAATCTATAAGAAGATACTAACAGCCTGTGCATTGACACTACGTGGTGACTCAACACAGAAAAGTGAATAAGGGTGGTAAAGTAACATTATCCCTATGAATAGTGAAAGCAAAAATACATGGGTACTGCCGTTGCAATAAATTACCAGTGAGACACCAAAATCCTGTGTTGGCTGATGAAAAACTTAACATAAAATGTAAACAATCTGTGTATTTCAGATCTATTTCTTACATGTCCCATCACCCACCATGACTCCTAGAGCACCACTTCTTGCCCTCCCTCCATCATATATCAGCTGCTTCTACACCTCCACACTCCCTAGACTGAGATCTTAAAAATCCACTTTTATAGGGACTGCATTGCTCTTTATTTTTGCCTGAGCTTTGGGTATCTACACATGGGATCATGTGTATTTCAAGCCTCTCAGAGCCACAGCAGCTCGACATCTGATGGAACTCCATAGGCAAGATGACTCCCTCTACTGGAAAAAGGGAAAGATGCTGCAACAAGGTCCCAGTGGCTAAACCGCTCTTCTCATCTCCTGACATCTCGAGAAAAATTATAATTTCTTCCACTACAAATCCCTGATTAGCTCCATCTTTGATTATCTGATTCTTCTTGGATATTGAAGACTCACAAGTAGTAACATAATTTAATAGAGATGGGCCCTCGGAGCCTGATCATAAAACTGCATTGCTTTGCTACAAAAGCATTCAATTTGGATTACTCTGCTATGAAATTGTCTTTTATGATGTAAACTAATCCCCAAATACTTCTACTAATTACTAGGTTGAAACTGCTTCTGAAAAAGAAGTTGCATGAACACTCTGCTGTGTCTTGGTGAGAATGACTGAAATCAGCTAATAAGTAATTAAATTAGTAGGAAGCCTACTAATACAGTTGCTGGCAGGAAAGGTTTAGGTGTTAATTCTTCTTGCAAAGGTAACAAAGAACACAGGTGAGACTCCAAGAAATGCCTACATGTTGTATTATACCAGAACATGTTATCAGCAGAACTAGGGAATACATATCGCATACCCTGAAACAGAGTGACCGTTGTTGTAAAACAACTATCATTTATTTACTGAAATCATAAAAATGTCATTTAAGGAATTGGTCAAAGCAGCTTATCCACATAAACATTCTTAGTGATGTATTTTTCCCTTCTGACATCCCCAACAAGTGTCTTAGCTAGCTGTGCTGGACAGAACTCTAATTTTAACAGAAATGTGTAATTTAAACTAATATTGCTACTCTTCTACTATATAATAAAAATTAATTTTAAATATAAATTTGCTGGAAAACATAATTATCATCCTTATATTTGATAATGGAAGTAAATTATGTGGTATCAACTGAAGCCTAACGCTGACCCTTCAGAGTGACCCCAGACTCCATGGAAGTAATGCAAGCCAGACTTCCAGGAATACACAATTTTTTATTCTGGTGATAACAAATGATTAGCAGAAGGACTGTTTTCCTTTATCGGGAAATATGACAGTAAAGGCCTACCAGGAAAGTCTGCTCATCCTATGGAAACTTCACTTATCCCAAGACGAATGGAATATTCCACAATTGTCTTAGCAGAAGTTGTGCAGGGACAGAGAGATTGCACACCATCCTTAAGAATTCAACCCATTATGAAATCCCACCTAGGGAGTTAATGGCTGAGTACTCATTTGAGAAACATTCTCATCACTTCAACATCATCAGGTATTCCAAAATGCAAAGAATGTCCAGTTTTCTTGAATAAGTAACAATATTCCTCTAAGAGAAATTGAAATCTTTTCCACCTTTCACTGTAAGTAACACCTGTAGAATCTCCCATTCTCTAAATGATAATTTTTTAGATATTATTATCCCAAAGATAAGAACACTGACAATAAGTGTGGAAGAAGACCACCTACTACTCATCATTCTTCTTACTGAAAAATTTCACGTTGAAGAGTAACAGGAAAAAACACATTAACATGACACCGAATTTGCAGAGTAGGCACCAATTCTGGATCCCCAGGTCTCATTCTCACTGGCTTATTCTGGACGTTCCCAAAATTTATGGCTTTCTCAGCTTCACAAAGGGCAGACGGTACCATGTGCAGCATTATTTACTGATGTCATGTTACAGCAAGAAAATCAGAGCAAGGAAATTGCAGGCCTAGTTACCCTCAAAGACAATTAGGTTTTATAAAGAAAATTCCCTCACCCTGGGCAACTGGGTTCTAACTGTAAAGTAATGCACAAAAATATTTGTTTCGTATTCCATAAGAGGTTTCACATTCCATATGGACGCAGAGTTTAGTGAAGCTCTGCAACAGGGTTCTCAGAAATAGCTTTGTAATTAGTATTCCCTATCAGTGACTAAAAAGCAGAGGTTTACCATAAAGAAGGACCGAATTGAGTTGAAGGCTCCTCTCTACTGCCAGGACAGGGTCCTGTTGGAGAGGGGCCAGAGGAGCCACAGGAATGATCCGAGGCTGGAACAGCTCTGCTAGGGGACAGGCTGAGAGAGTTGGGGTGTTCAGCTGCAGAAGAGAAGCTCTGGTGGCCTTTCTGTACTTAAAAGGGCCCGTGAGAAAGATGGGGACAGACTTTTGAGCAGGGCCTGTTGTGACAGGACAAGGGGTGATGGTTTAAACTAAAGGAGAGAGATTCAGGCCAGACATGAGGAAGGAATTGTTGTCCCTGAGAGTGGTGAGAGCCTATGCCAGGTACCCAGAGAGGTGGTGGATGAACCATCCCTGGAGACACCCCAGGCCAGGCTGGACGGAGCTCTGAGCAACCTGAGCTGGTGAAGATGTCCCTGCTCATGGCAGGGGTGGCACTGGGGGAGCTGGGAAGGGCCCTTCAACCCAAACCATTCTGTGATTCTATACACTTTATAAACTCCCCATATCCAGGTACATATGACATTTTCTTTTGGGTTTTGATTATATCTGGAAGTTTGGAAGAGAAGGGTTATGATTAACAATACAGCAGAAGTAACATTTCACAGTTAATGCAGAAGATTTACATTTATACAATGGCAGAAACTGCAGGCTCTATGATCATTCATTCACACCCTGCTCCTTCATCATCTTGTGGAGATTTAATCACATCTTTAAAATTTATCTCAGTTCTGTCAGAACTGTGTTTTCTATCTTCCTCCTGATCTAAATCCAAATAACAAAACAACAGTTTTACCAAGGCTGCAGCCTATAATTTCCAAATAAATGTTCGAGAATTTTTTAAACTAGGATTGTTTGTACCATTTCTTCTTCTAAAAAAAAAAAACCATAAATGACATGTATGTTTGTATTTCTCTTCAGGCTGGATAACGCACAGCTGAACACAGTAGATATAATCCTTCATGATGCATTTCTGTCAAAGTCAATGGTAGGATGAATTTGGCTTGCCAGCTTGGTAATTATTACAGATGTTAGAGTGATGCATAATGATGCTATGTGCTACTGTAGCTCAAGGACTGGTTCAATTAGAAAACATAAACTTATAGTTTGACAAAAATAGGATGACAGTTCCCCATATGGCCTTTTTGCTATTTGACCATTAGACTTTATTTTTGCATTACTAGCCAGAAGAATAGCAGGCCATTTGTACAGGGTTATTGCTGTAAACAGACTGGGAACGTTCAAATATTGCAGAGGAACAGGGAGTGCACATACACAGAGCGGCTCAGCAGTGCACACATGAAAACTCTAAGTGGAGAACTCAGCACATGTTCACATCATTTGCAACACTCGGCACATGCTATAGAAATGGCCAACGCATCCACACTGAAACTTAATGAGGACAAGAGGCACCAAGCTGAATATACACGTAAAAGCCATGTACACAGTGCTTATTCATGTATTTCTGCCTGGGAATCCCCAAGCAAAGCACAGGAGCCATAAGCAATGGTTCCTACTAAGCCTGTAATCTAGGTTTAAAACTGTTTTGAGAATAAAAAACAGTTAGTATGATTAGTATGACTGTACTGAGACACTGTGAAGTATGTTCTCATTGTACTTTAATTTTTCAAATACACAAATCTTCACCTAAATTTACTCCAAACCCAAAAATCTCAGTAATTTTTTCTTCATGCATTTGAAGTATTGTTGCATGAACTTATAACACGCTGGTTAAATGAACAAACAAAATACTATGACTAATGATCCAAGAAGTAGTGTTGGCTGGAGACATTACAATTCTTTGAGTTATTATCAGAATGGAAAGGAAAAATATATGTTTAGAAATATCTAGCCTTTTATGTCTTTCCAATGAGTTCCACGAAACATCTATTCTTGAATGCTTTACAAATGCTGCATTAACACTAGAAGCTCTAGACACACCGAGAATGAAATGAAGGTCGAATATTGTGAATCACTATTCCCTGTCAGTGACAGAGTAACAGATTCCCGTGAGAAACCACAAAACACAAATTTCTGAGCAATGTGCTGAAAAGGTTTGACTGCCATCTGCAGACAATAGTCATTAGTGCACTGGTAGCAACTGCAGGAAAACAAAATGAAACAAACGCCAAACCAACCAAAGAAATCAACAAACAAAAACCCAACATGCACTACAAGACTAATAAAAATCTAACCTGGAAAGCTTCTTAGTTTGCTTTTTCTTTTCTGGTAAAAATATAACTGCTCACATAAACATCAGCTCCTTCATTCTCTAGAGTGGTTTGAAATCTAACAGGTACAATCCTGGTGTCTCCTACTACCTAAATATTACTAGACAAAAATGCAAAGTGTTAATATTTTCCTTTTATTTAAACTGGGAAATATTAAGTGCTGATTTACGCATCGTAAGTTCTCAGTTAAAACTGTCTTAAAACAACTCCTCTCATAGAAAGTCATTGGTTAGCAAAATTACAAAACTTAATTGCATTGTTAACATATAATCATATGTATAGACTCCAAATACTGTAGGTGCATATACGTTGTTTCCCTGAAAATAAGACCTATCTCAAAAATAAGCCCCAGCATGATCTTTCAGGAATTTTTAGGATGCTCAAAATATAAGCCCTACTCCAAAAATAAGCTCTAGTTACAGTTCATTGAAAAAGTCAATTTAAATAGTGTACAGGCAGCTACGCATGGAAAAAAGTAATGACTTTTGGAGCAAAAATTAATAGAAGACCCTGTCTTATTTTTGAGGGAAACAGGGCAGCTGTCCAAGTATCTTCTATTTAGAGTTTTCTGTTAAACTCAGGCTTCCTAATCATGCTAGTTCTCTCTAGGCAGAACATATGCCAACACATCACAACACAAGTAACTGTATAAAGATTTTCCTTCAGCTGTTCAGAACAGCCAACACAGCAGTTCAGTTCACTCTTGTCAAACAAATCCTTTCTCTTTTCACTTTGCCTTAAAGCCACTTTCTTTTCTTCAACAGCTGCTGTCAAACTGTCTTTATTTCCTTTCCAAGCCAGCTAATTGGCTCAGCAGTTGCCCTGCTAAAATCCTCTTTCAAAAGTTTTGTTCTACACTTGCAGAATAATTGCCTGGCAAAAGGAAACGAGATGGGAGGATTGAGGATGAATAACAAAAGGACTTAGAACTGTTCTAAATAGTCCCTCTATAATTAATCTAAATTACTATATACGCACCAGATGACACTGGTCTCAAGAATTATTCCGCACAGACGAGTACTTCATATAGAAGTTTAAAAGCAGTGTATTTGAACAAAAAGATAGCAAGCAGATAGAAAAACCTGTGAGCATTAGCTGAAGTTAACTTTTTCAGTTTCAAAGTCCTTCAGCAGCTGGAACTGAGCAAAGTGTTCCAGAAGCCAGAGATATCTGACTTCTCAATATTACCTTTATATATGAAGAAGAAAAGGCAATAATGGCATTTTTATACTCTTAAGCCTTAGAAGAAAATCCTTTCTTTCTTAATCTGTTACTTCTGTAATATTTCCTGCATTAACAATTACTGTTTTTCTCCACCCATGTAGTACATGCTTTTCATACAGTTTTCCTTTATATATATATACATATATATATATGTATATGTATTTCTTGAGAGAAACCTGCAAGATGACAATGGAGTTACTATTTGGAAATCTGGATTTGTCGGCAGATAAAAACTTCTAGGTCATACAACTGACAGTCCTCTTGTATATGTATATATACATATATATATATATATAAAAGTGGTATGTTTATAAAGTTTAGAGCTGCATTTAGCAGAAAGAAATGCAGTAACTTTATATTTTAGTTCCCATTCAGGTCCAGCCTCAAAAACATCTGTTTACTTTCTTTTATACTGTCCTGGTTTTGTTAAAAACAAGTTTCTCTTTCAGTGAATTTGCCTGTCAGCTAAAGCCTTCATATAACTGCATTTTCCTGGAGAACCAGACACATGTTTTGGTAAACCTAGCAATGGAATGCAAACTTATTGATAAGCATGGATGGACATCTCGCGAGAGGGGCGACGAGAAATATCTGACCAACTGTGTGTAACATTCCATTCACGTGAATACTTCATATAAAATGGGAGATCACGAGGATCTCGGCCCTTTTCCCTTTTTTTTTCCCTATGGCCGACATTAGGAGAGGACCTTGCTAGTCGTCCCTGCGAACTGAGGCCTAGTGACAGACTGAATCCAGCTCTGGTTGGCTGTGGAGTCTAATCCAGGACTTTGGGTGCTGGCTCTGCAGTTGCTGAGACTTTCAAGATTGGTTTTGTATATTTTGTATTATTTTCTCTATTCTTATTAGTAGCATTAGTAAAACATCTTTAATTTTTTCCAACTCTCTTCTCTCTGTTCTTCTTTTTCCCTCCTGATTGCCTGTCCTGAGTGGAAGGAAGGGGGAGAGGGAGGGGCAAGAGAGGGAAGTGGGGGGGAAGAGGGGGTTAACAATACATCTGCCAGGGTTTTATTGTCACCCCGCAATCTTAACCCTCGACAGATAAATTGGCGCCCAACGTGGGGCAAGAGAAAGGGGTAAATTTGGAGATTTTTGGCTTTTCTGCTGCTCTGACGTACCTTTCAATTTTCTTGGCACGGTGCCAACTCATAGAGTTGTGATACTCGCGCGTCTGTTTGCTTCGGATATTATTTAGTGGTATTAAGGCAAAGTGAATTACATTGATATAATGATGTTATGACGTAAGTTGTATCAGTTATTTTCTACATTGTGCTCACTGATTCCATATCTGTGTTGGGCTTTCTTTTTAAATCGAAGTATTCATTATATAACAACAAGGAACTGGACAATGCTCATGATGATACTGTGTGGTTTGTCACTGGTTTATTTCATTATACTGCAGCCGCTAATGAATTTCTACTCGCTTCTGCTTTACCTTGAAAAGCCTCCAGGAGAGATTAAAGAGCAGTACGGCTCTGTGTTTGCTAATTGGTCAAGCGAACCTTTAGAAAGGCTGACTAACAATACTTTCGTTTTTTCGCTAGGACAGTTCGCAAATGTTTTAGAGAGCTTTGAATATCCTTGGAGTTTTGATAGAACTGTGATGGTGTTATCTGGTTTGCTGAATGTGTGTCAGTTTGTGCTTCTGTTAAGAGAAATGGCATTCAACAGGAGGTTTGCGTCTCTTTGTTGTCCTGAAATTTGCGGTGCGTCTTCGGAAGCTTTAGCAAAAAGCACTCCTGGCCGCTCGAGAAAGAGCAAAACAGTGAAAGCTGCCGTTGCAGCTGCTGCCCCCGCCACGGCGCCTTCGCAGGCTGAAGGTACAGCTCCTCCGCAGAGTGCCAAGGTCACTTCTGATAACAATAATTCTGCAGCCTTAAAGGCAGCCCCCTCTTCTTCACACACTGGGCACTGTTGCTGCTGTAACCATAGCGATCACTGTGACAGTCATTCAGACTCTGGGAATGAATCAAATGATGGTAAACCCATATCAGCATCAGTTGCTGGTTGTAAGAAAGTCACTAGAAAGACCACCCGTGCAGCAGATGATGGCACAGGGCCAACATCAACTCAAGGGGTACCATCAGGACAGGGAGGAGATGAAGTGACCACCACTCGGTCCTTTTCTCCAGGTGAGCTGAGAGATCTACGAAAAGACTTCAGTCGTCGTGAAGGCGAGAATATTTTAATCTGGCTGCTCCGATGCTGGGACAATGGGGCAGATACAATTGAACTGGAAGGTGGTGAAGCCAGGCAGCTGGGATCTCTGTCAAGAGATTCCACCATTGATAGGGCAATTTCAAGAGAGTCTAACGCCACTACTCTCTGGACCCGACTCCTGGCAGCTATGAAAGTAAGATTTCCCTACAAGGAAGATTGTATATCCAGGTTAGGGAAATGGAATACTATGGAGAAAGGTATTCAGTTCCTGAGAGAATTAGCTGTGCGAGAGATCATCTATTTTGGACCAAACAGCCAAGAGGGAACAGATCCAGATAGAATCAATTGTACACGACCTCTGTGGCGCAGA
The DNA here is from genome assembly GCF_963082525.1 of Nesoenas mayeri. Lineage (NCBI taxonomy): Eukaryota > Metazoa > Chordata > Aves > Columbiformes > Columbidae > Nesoenas > Nesoenas mayeri. The sequence goes on from NC_137562.1 coordinate 331,165, forward strand.
TTTGTACAAAGTGCATCACCTGCATATGCTAAGTCATTGGCAGGAATGCTCTGGTCATCTAGAGGTGGACAAGATATTACTGAAGTGATTGAGCAGCTCCGTGAATTTGAGGACAGCCTTGCTGGTTCTCTACGGGCTTGTGTCTCTGCTGTAGAGAGACTGTGTGAAAAATCTGATGACCGATTTGAAAAGCTATTGCAAGAAATCAAAGAACTCAGAGAAGACACATACCATTCACGACCTGCACAAACCTATGTTTCAGCTGTTAGGAAAAGGCGTTTCCAATCTCGAGAGAGAGGACAGAGGCAGCCCACAAAAAGAGGTTCACTGTGGTTCTTCCTACATGAGCAGGGAGAAAACATGAATAAGTGGCATGGGAGACCTACCTCAGAACTTCAAGAACGAGTACATGAGATCAAAGCAAAAAACTCCTAGGAAGGTGGCTGCTCCAGTTTACAAAAGGAGCAGAAGAGATTCTGATGCTCTTGAAGGAACCTCTAATTCACACCCAGAGACTGTGCAAAACAGAAATTAGAGGTGCCCTGCCTCCAACCAGGTGGAGGAAAGAGATAACAGAGTTTATTGGACTGTACAAATACGATGGCCTGGTACAACACACCCCCAGGAGTACAAAGCTTTAGTGGACACTGGTGCACAGTGCACAATAATTCCTTCTAATTATAAAGGAACGTAATCCATCAATATTGTTGGAGTGACTGGGGGATCCCAAGAGCTGACTGTTGTAGAGGCTGAAATGAGCCTAACTGGAAAAAACTGGCAAAAGCATCCCATTGTGACTGGTCCAGATGCTCCGTGCATCCTTGGCATAGACTACCTCAAGAGAGGGTATTTTAAGGACACAAAAGGGTATAGGTGGGCATTTGGTATAGCAGCTGTGGACACTGAGAAAATTGAACAGCTGTCTGATTTGCCTGGTCTTTCAGATGATCCTTCTGTTGTAGGACTGCTGATGGTTGACGATCAGCAGGTGCCAACTGCTACCACGACAGTGCATCGCCGGCAATATCGCACCAATCGAGACTCTTTGATTTCTATCCAGAAGTTGATCCGTCAATTGGAAAGCCAGGGTGTGATCAGTAAGGCTCGCTCACCTTTTAACAGCCCAATCTGGCCAGTGCGTAAGTCTAGTGATGAGTGGAGACTAACTGTGGACTACCGTGGCCTGAATGAAGTTACACCACCACTGAGTGCTGCTGTGCCTGACAGGCTAGAACTGCAATTTGAACTGGAGTCAAAGGCAGCTAAGTGGTATGCTACAATTGACATTGCTAATGCATTTTTCTCTATTCCTGTAGCAGAAGAGTGCAGGCCGCAGTTTGCTTTCACCTGGAGAGGCATCCAGTACACGTGGAATCGCTTGCCCCAGGGGTGGAAACACAGTCCTATCATCTGCCATGGACTGATCCAGACCACGCTGGAGCAAGGTAAAGCTCCAGAACACTTGCAGTATATTGATGACATCATCGTATGGGGCGACACAGCGAAAGAAGTCTTCGAGAAAGGTGAGAGAATAATTCAGATTCTTTTGGGTGCTGGTTTTGCCATAAAACGAAGCAAGGTCAAGGGACCTGCACGAGAGATCCAGTTTTTAGGAATAAAATGGCAAGATGGCCGTCGTCAGATCCCAATGGATGTGATCAACAAAATTGCTGCAATGTCTCCACCTACTAATAAAAAGGAGACACAGACTTTCTTGGGCGTTGTAGGTTTTTGGAGAATGCATATTCCTGACTACAGCCAGATTGTGAGCCCTCTCTATCGAGTGACTCGTAAAAAGAACCAGTTTGAGTGGGGCCCTGAACAACGACAAGCCTTTGAACAAATTAAGCGTGAGATAACTCATGCAGTGGCCCTTGGACCAGTTCGGACTGGACTAGATGTTAAAAATGTGCTCTACACCGCAGCCGGAGATAATGGACTTACCTGGAGCCTCTGGCAGAAAGCACCAGGAGAAACCCGAGGTCGACCCTTAGGTTTTTGGAGTCGAGGATACAAAGGATCTGAGGCCAACTATACTCCAACTGAAAAAGAGATACTAGCAGCATACGAAGGAATTCGAGCTGCTTCAGAAGTGATCGGTACTGAAGCACAGCTCCTCCTAGCACCTCGACTGCCAGTGCTGAGCTGGATGTTCAAAGGGATGGTTCCCTCTCCACATCATGCAACTGAAGTTACGTGGAGTAAATGGATTGCATTGATCACGCAACGAGCTCGAATTGGAAGTCCCAACCGCCCAGGGATCTTAGAAGTGATTACAGACTGGCCAGAAAGCAAAGACTTTGGGATGTCTCCAGATGAGGAGGAAGTAAAACGTGCTGAAGAAGCACCACCGTATAATACACTTTCAGAGACTGATAAGCAGTATGCACTGTTCACAGATGGATCCTGTCGTCTTGTAGGAAAACATCGAAGGTGGAAAGCTGCTGTGTGGAGTCCCACACGACAAGTTACAGAAGCCACTGAAGGACAAGGTGAATCTAGTCAATTTGCAGAAGTGAAAGCCATCCAGCTGGCTTTGGACATTGCTGAACGAGAGAAGTGGCCAATACTTTATCTCTATACTGACTCATGGATGGTAGCAAATGCCTTGTGGGGGTGGCTACAGCAATGGAAGAAAAACAACTGGCAGCGCAGAGGTAAACCCATTTGGGCTGCCACACTGTGGCAAGACATTGCTGCTCGGCTAGAGAGCCTGACTGTGAAAGTTCGTCATGTAGATGCTCATGTGCCTAAAAGTCGAGCCACCGAGGAACATCTAAACAACCAACAAGCAGATCAGGCTGCTAAGATTAAAGCAGCTGAGGTGGACTTGGACTGGCAACATAAAGGTGAACTTTTCCTATCTCGGTGGGCCCATGATGCTTCAGGGCATCAAGGTAGAGATGCAACATATAAATGAGCTCGCGATCGAGGGGTGGATTTAACTATGGACACTATTTCACAGGTTATTCATGAATGTGAAACTTGTGCCGAAATCAAACAAGCGAAATGGTTAAAGCCTGTATGGTATGGGGGGCGATGGTTAAAGTATAAGTATGGAGAAGCTTGGCAAATTGATTATATTACACTTCCACAAACACGTCAAGGTAAGCGTTATGTACTTACAATGGTGGAAGCAACCACAGGATGGTTGGAAACATATGCTGTACCTCATGCTACAGCCCGAAATACTATCTTGGGCCTTGAAAAGCAAATCCTTTGGCAACACGGTACGCCAGAAAGAATTGAATCCGACAATGGTACTCATTTCGAAAACAGTATTATAGACAATTGGGCCAAAGAACATGGTATTGAGTGGGTATATCATATTCCATATCATGCACCAGCCTCTGGGAAAATTGAAAGGTACAATGGTTTGCTAAAAACTACACTAAAGGCACTTGGTGGTGGAACCTTTAAAAACTGGGATTCACATTTAGCAAAAGCCACTTGGTTGGTCAACACCAGGGGATCAACCAATCGAGCCGGGCCTGCTCAATCAGAAATTCTACGGACTGTAGAAGGAGATAAAGTCCCTGTAGTACACATGAAAAACCTGTTAGGAAAGGCAGTCTGGGTTACTCCTGCCTCAGGCAAAGGCAAGCCCATTCGTGGGATTGTTTTTGCCCAGGGACCTGGCAACACCTGGTGGGTGATGCTTAAGGATGGAGAAGTTCGGTGTGTACCTCAAGGGGATTTGAGCTTAGGTGAAAATATTCAATACTGAACTGCATGATGTGAATTGTTGTACTAACAGTATTTAATGTGTCTTTCAGATCAAGACAGTGATGATGAAACAAGAGCTAGCTTCTTCGAGTGGCGCCTGACAACTTCTTCGAAGTTGATGTCTTTAACCCACGAACAGTGGTCATGAAATGCACTTGTACCATTTTTCCTGCCCTGGGAAACTGTTGTGACAAAATGAACTTAATGAACTTTTCAAAGGATGGTCCACTGATTAAGATTAATTACTCCTGGGTATATACGTACATATGTGTATATATATATATATATATGTAGTAGTAGTGATTAATTAGATTGTATTGATAGATTGTATTGACAAGGTTTAAGCATTCAGTGAATGGCATATTATAAGGGGTGGAATGTCCTGGTTTTGTTAAAAACAAGTTTCTCTTTCAGTGAATTTTGCCTGTCAGCTAAAGCCTTCATATTAACTGCATTTTCCTGGAGAACCAGACACATGTTTTGGTAAACCTAGCATTGGAATGCAAACTTATTGATAAGCATGGATGGACATCTCGCGAGAGGGGCGACGAGAAATATCTGACCAACGGTGTGTAACATTCCATTCACGTGAATACTTCATATAAAATGGGAGATCACGAGGATCTCGGCCCTTTTCCCTTTTTTTTTCCCTATGGCTGACATTAGGAGAGGACCTTGCTAGTCGTCCCTGTGAACTGAGGCCTAGTGACAGACTGAATCCAGCTCTGGTTGGCTGTGGAGTCTAATCCAGGACTTTGGGTGCTGGCTCTGCAGTTGCTGAGACTTTCAAGATTGGTTTTGTATATTTTGTATTATTTTCTCTATTCTTATTAGTAGCATTAGTAAAACATCTTTAATTTTTTCCAACTCTCTTCTCTCTGTTCTTCTTTTTCCCTCCCGATCGCCTGTCCTGAGTGGAAGGGAGGGGGAGAGGGAGGGGCAAGAGGGGGAAGTGGGGGGGAAGAGGGGGTTAACAATACATCTGCCAGGGTTTTATTGTCACCCCGCAATCTTAACCCTCGACATATACATAGTCTCGAGATAAGTTGACTTAGACTATTTTCATGAAAAATAAATTTTGATTGAACATGCAGTTCAAGTGAAAAATTTCCCATAGCTGTAGCTGTTTTCACCATATATTCTTTGGAAAGTGTGTGTGTGACAGCATGACATTAATTTTATAGCAAAGCAGATCTATCACTAGCCTGAGAATGAAGGAACAGAAGTTTAACAGCTTTATACAACCTGGAATGAAAATTCTACCAGTAAATTAGGGAAATCGTGTTTAGTGTATCTTCAGAAATAAACAAGCAGTTCTTGGACTGAGTGGCAGCTGTAGTCCAAAGATGCTATAAAGTCCCGTGCAAGTACAAATAAGGGTAGTTAATGAACTACTAAGTAACTCTAAGGATGATAAAGGTATTTATGAAATAACTAAAGCAAATCTGAGAAGTAAGGCTGGAGAAAGGACTGGAAGAGGTTGCAAAGGGAAGTTGTGGAGTTTCCATCTTTGGAATGATTCAAAAGTCACCTGGATATGGTTCTGGGCAACCGGCTCTAGGTGACCCTGCTTGAGCAGATGGGTTGGACAAGAGAAGCTCCAGAGGTCCCCTTCTAACTAAACCATTCTGTCTTATTCCACATGTAGATTAAGATGTTTCAAGGGGTCCAAAAGACCAGTAAGGAGTCCTTACAGAGGAAAAGAAAAAACAAAAGACTTCTGTGAAAAACAAATTCACTGTAAAAAGAAACAAGTTTCTCTGTACTGGAAATACAATATATTACCAAAGAAATGGAAAAGTATTGGAGATAGAAAGAATGCAATATGGATAAGTGTAGTTCCATTATACACAAAATACTAAATAATTCTGAGAACACAAACAACTCAACATTCACTACTAAGGAAAAGTAGAAGAAGCTTTTGCAAAATCTATCTTTAGAGTGTTAAAATGTGCTGTAATGCTCTCAGTAATCCTGTTTTGTATAATTTTCACATATGCAGGTGCTTACCTGAGCTACAAGCTATGTGTCCCAAATGAAGCCTGCTCATTGGTATACCAGTAACCACGCACATTACGGCTCCCTGGAATAAACTATCTTTCCATGTAACTAAATAGAACAGCTAAAAAACCAACACAGTTAAAAAATCAGGAACTGAGATGTCAAAAATCTTTTACTCCCTAAAATGCAAGGAACCTGCAGGTATCCAGTGATCTCTAGATGGAGCTGAGGAACCTCTCCCGCTCCTTCTATTTTAAGTCCAGTCGCATGATGAATATTATCAATGCAATCCGCTGTACAACAAAGAACTATATCATGAGGTAAAATGAATGAAATGATGCAGTAACTATGGCAGTATACCAAATATTGTCTGAGAGATATTCCAGTTGGTAAACTGCAGGTAACACAGAGCTGTTTCAATTATCTACGGAGTATTTCCCTGATTTCAGACACTCTTCTAAGAACCTGCCTGCTAATACGCTTAGTATCTCCACATTTAAATTTGTATTTACATCCTCTTTATAGCATTAAAGAGATACATAAACTCTCCCTTTTAAGAAATCTTTCCATAAAGTAATTTTTAAGATACTTGAGGTTATTCATAGCTTTCCATTTCACCAGATGTATGAAAGCTGAGGAAGTTATATTTTATAGGACAGAGAGACATATTCTCTTTTCACGTGCTCCTTCAGTTTTCTGACATTCCATTAACTACTATTTGAAAAGGTGTAAGAGAACAAGGAAGACAATTTATTCTCTTTTATCATATAAAGTCTTCATAATTATACCTTCCAACAAACACTAGAGCGCAAAAGGGCTTTCAGCACCTGCTACTCAAAATAAACCTTTCCCACAGAATTTAAGTGCACTGGCATTAACCTATTTAATAAATAATTATGTTAATGATGGAACTCTTTCATCTCAATTATATAGCCCACCATCAAAACATTAATTGTTGCACATACATGCCTATCTTCTCATGTGGCTATACATCCGTAAATTTTCTCTAATTATTTTCAGAAATTGTATAATTACAATTGAATTCTCTGCATAGGATATGAATATTGGATTAATTATAAGTATTGTGTTGAAATTTTACATTTTCCAAACATGTTTGCACTGTGGAAAAGCAAAGCAGATCTGTTCAGACGAGGCTATGAAAGTGAGGAAAAATAAAATAAAGAGGTAATTAATTTACACTTAGAGACTTCAGCCTTTTTTCTCACCTGAGTACCCAAACAAGCAACCATCATGTGAGTGAGAAGTTTAGCTGCAAACATTGCACACCTGGTGCAGAACAGGTGGGAGATAATAGCCAAAGTGTAACCTACAGAGAAACAATTAAAAAAAAAAAAAAAAAAAAAGAAGAAGAAGAAAAGAAATTTAAAGCTTACTCTATGAAGCTATGCTAGATAAGAACAACAATGCAACAATGCTGGATCTCTTGAAGATGTAGATCACCAAAGGTAAACCCCAAATCCTATAGAGAGAATAAACTTTTGTTCACACTGGGATCACACATGAATGTATTACCTAAGGAATAACATCTATTTAACGTTTTATAGGATTGGGATCTAAAATAATTGCATGATGTAAACAAATTATTTTTTCAAAGTGCTTTTTAAAAAAAAAAAAATTATCCTTGATATGGATTATTGTCATAACAGTTTATCATAAAGCAAAGGTAACTCTCCAGTGTTCAAACTACTGCATCCAAAAATGCTTTTAGAAATGAATAAATAAAAAATTGCCTTCAGCTGGGTAGCATTGCCTTAGGACATAGCTATAACTTTCTAAATGCCAGTCTCCCATTTGGGTTCCATGTAGAAGTATATTGTAACAGTACTCAGAAAGAATAACACTGCTTTTCATTTCACTAATTGTGAATATGAACATGAACAGAAATGGGAAGGGCTCCTTACCTACCAGTAAGCTGTTCTTGCAAGAAGGGCCCTGGGAACACTGAGCCGCTATGGAAAACATGAGCTAAAGCTCATGTAAAGTTGTTTGTGCACTTGCACACCCCAGGAAGGGCAGGGATGTGGATACTTAAGGCAGATCTTTTATTCTCTCTTGAGACAGACTGGTTGTTCAACTACAAGCATTTGTAAGATGCAAATTAAACAAATCATTGCAAAAAGATCAATTTCTAAACCTTTCAAGAATTAGCTAGCGATATTTATAAAATTATTTGTGTAAATTAACTTCAGAAATAATAATGTTCTATTTCATTCTACTTTTTTTTATTTTTATTCTTCACACCTAGGTGGAGATGTTAGAGAAACAATATCCTCATAGCTCTTGAATCTAAAGGAATTTCTTAATCACTAAATTTAAATATTTATAATCATGCAAGGAAATACCTTCAGCCAGCCAAAGAAGCCAAAAGGCACTGCAGTTACATTCAAGGCAAATCCTTAAGCAGGCTAAACTGTTCTAATTATTAAAATACATTCTTATGACACATGACTACAGTAAAAAAACAACACTGAAGATATGCAGGTCTTTATTTCTTCTAGTTCAGCAAAATGTTTCTCTTAGCTTCAGTTTCAACAGCACACTGGTTTACTTTGTATTTTTTTTCTTCATTTTCTATAAAATTCGGCATTCTGTGGCATATTTGTCTCATCAATTAAATTTTTCTGTAGGCCAGTAATTACATTTGTTTATTGTATATTATAGTTTGTCTTTTTATTTTTACTTTCAGTTACACAACATGAGTTAGAAGCTTAACTGTATTTTAAAATCTGCTCTTTTTTTGTCTGCTAAAAAATTATTATTTCATAATTGTTAAATAAAACAACCAGTTTTTATGAAGTAGGTGGAAACCAGAGGGTTTTCTTCTCTCTCCTTGTCTTCTTTTTTTTTATGGCTGAGCTTCTAAAACAATTAAGGAGCTTACCTTCAGCCTTTTAGGGCAGTTTGCTGAGAGGGGATCAATAAGAGATTTAGCTGCTTGCACTGGTTTTGTTACTCACACACTGATGATCTAGTATAGAAGCTACAAACCTCACAAGGAGCAGACCTAGAACCTCATTTAAGTCCCCTAAGGCCAAATTAAGAAGTCATTTAGTTGGTTTTCTCAGTGACCCTCCTGCTCTGAGGTTCCTCCTTGCACAGTGACTATCAACGCCAGAAGGAAAATTTACTTTAATCCCGCACGCAGGTGAATTTTGGATTTTTAAGTTTCTTTCCTTAAATGAATGATGTATTTCTCTCTTATATGGTTAAGTAAAGGTTCACAAAAAAACCACATTTCTTTGCTGGACTTTTGTTTCTTTTCAGTGGCAAAATTTGTCACTGTACAAATATTGGATCAGATGGCAACTAAAATATCATGAAGTTAGTTGACATTCCTCTAATACCCATCTATAGAAACAGATTGTTATCAGTTACTAAAATGGTTAAAAATCAGTCTTACTGCTCGTCAGTTGTTATTAATGAGAAAACTGTTTTACATAACTGACCTGAAATGCAGATGAATCCAGAAGAAAAAAAAGCCTCGTTGTATGAAGACAAGTTATCTGTTTGGGCATAAACTGCATAAATGGACGTATGAGAACAAGAGCATTCCACATAGTCTGATGTGTCGTCAACCACTTTGCAGAACCCGCTGTCGGACAGCCAGCTGCAAAACAAAATGTTCACAAAGTTGGAAATCGACTTGTCTAATTCACACGGTAAACAGGCTTGAAAATTGTTGTATCTCTGAAAACACCGGGCTTTCTAAACTACTGCATAAGTTTATCTTCATCTATTGCACATCTTTCATGTGCAGTTTTTAGAATAGCATATTTACATGAAATTAAAACAGCTTTTAAAAAATTATATTATTAAAAAGTATAAGTATATAGTCATGAACTTTGTTTTTCTGCTAGAAATTTTTTTTGTGGCCATGTTTTAAAACTTACACAAGATTCACAGTCCCATCTGAATTTTTAAATAGTGTGTTGCTTGTACTTGCACAGTGCTTTAGCCCATTCTGAAGAACACTTGCTGTTTGCTGTTTTGAAACTAAAATACATGTTCTCCTTCAGTATTGCTGAAAATTTTGGAAAAGGATACTAGAGGTGACATCCTAAGCCATTTCTAGTGGAAACCACCTTGTTCTGTGATACAATGTCTAGATAAAAGGAGAGTATGCAGGTAAATTCTGCTGCATCTCCTTCCTGAATAGTTTATATCAGTGACAGACTGATATAATCCAGACCATCTAATGAAATCATATCTAAACTAACTAGTTGTCAGCAGGATATAGAACGTAACTCTAATTTCATTTATACTGTGTGAACAGGAAAGAAATAGGCAAATCAAATAATAGGGCATTGAAGGGAATACACAGAAAACTTGAGCACATCGCTTGCAATGGTGTGAGTAGCAATAAGAATGGAAAATGATCAGCAGTTCACCACTTCTGAAAACCAGGATACATCAAGTCAAGCTAGCAGCAGCAATATTAAAAACTACCAGGAGATGGCTTTTCTGTCAAAAAGTAAGAGCCCTACAGAGATCATCGTCAAAAGTTATGCCAAAATTCTGGATATTAGCAAATAAGGAATATTCTGTTTCAGTGACTTGAAGCAATACCAGAGAAGCAGGTTTAATTCTTTGTAAGAATGAACTCGAAATGTTGTCTGATAACAAGTGTAAAGAGTACAAAAGACGCTAATATTAATGAAGCGATGCCATTCTGGAATTTATGGCCTCTCAGCATTGCCCAACACATCATTACATAAACTAAACAGTACTGTAATGAAAAAAATCAATAGTAGAAGTCTGAGAAATCTCTAAGTTAGAATAACTACACATTTTATTATACAGAATGTTTTACGTGCTGGTACAAAGGCCAGAAAAGTTAAGGGAAAAAGATGGATAAGAAAAAGATCAATTTCGTACTTGCAGGCGATCTGATCGGACTTAATGGGATCTTATACAAATACACATGTTAGAAACTGGAAAACTAAACAGATTAATAAAACAACCTTTCAGCAGCTTGGTTCCAGAGGAGACATAGAGACTTTTGTGGAACAATCCGACTTCCTGTAGCATAAATCCGATAAACAACTTCATTGTTATCTTTCAAAGGGTATGAACTCCGACCCTTCAAACTCATAGAAAAAACCTGAAACAATACACACAACATAAACACAAACTTAATATTAAAATTCAACAGTCAGTGCTCATTTTAATCACAAACACACTAAAACGCTCACATCATTTTAAAGACATTTAAGATGGTTCGAGTAATATATAAATTAATTTATTGAAAAAATAAATTGCATTATCTTCAAACCTTGTTCTTCAAGGCAAGCTCTTTGTCTCCAGTAAGGAACCACTGCTGACTGCTATATTCTGTGAACTGTACAGATTCACAGCTCTCTTCTTGAAGAGGGGATAACACAACAGAGACCTTTAACAAATGTTCAGGTACTTGAATAAAATCTCCATCTTTTCCATCAAATCTGTGTCCGTTGATTTGCTGAGGAAACCAGTTGTGAGCCATTATTGCAATGTACGGGCAGCTGTCAAGGCTATTTTTACCTCTGTTGAAGAGGAAAAGCAACAGGGCTGGTAAGTGGAACTGAACTTTCACTATGCTTCACATAATTACTCTAAAATGTATGTGTAATTAATATTTTATTCCTTCATCATTTTAGGCTTTATTACATTTATTACATTTATTACATTTAATTACATTTAATAAAAAGACAGCTTCCGTTTCTTCTCCATTTCTCCTCTGGATTTTGCTCACTATGATCTGTAAGAAAAAACATCCCATGGTAAAACAGGTTATCATAATATTTATCTGTATAACTTGATGTAGAGAAGAGTCAATAACAAGGAGAAGCATTAAAATGGATGATCTAGATCTTATTCCCAAGAGATGACACAAAAAACTTGCAATAACGAATTTGAACTTTCAAGTTCTGGACACTGTTCCAGATAGCACTGTTATTTATGCCATTTACTGTCTTTTGGCTGAGATGGGCATCTTAACCCCTTATAACTTATGCAATGTCACAGAAAGTTACATCTCCAAAAGAAACTGAGAAAGAAATCTAAAGTATGCTGATTTTCACCTGATGGGAAAAAAGAAAAAAGGTATTTTTTTATTCTAGATTCAACTACCAGTTTTTTAATAGGTTCACAATGGGAGAAACCCACTGTTGAAAAGTGTTTGTGTCATAAAACTGTCATTTGTTTCTGCAGTCATCTATTTTCCCTGCCCATTAGCCTGGCCATAGGTTATGATGCACTTCCAGAAAAAACTAGGAATTTGAAACTACATGTAAAAACTATGAGTTGCTTTCAAGCAATTCTAAATAATGTTCAAGTGAGCAAAAGCATGTATACAGAAATTAGAGAATGCCAGTAGAAATTTTGGGTTACTAACTGTTACCTACATCTTACAGCATAGCTCTCCATCATATAATTACGTTATTTTCTTAGCAAGATTAATTAATCCTTTTCTAAGCAATATTTAAGCTAATGGTGACTTAATACAGATCCCAGATCTCCTGACTTCTACTCTCAGAGCTACCCCGCATTTGTGACACCAGCTCTTAGAGCTTTGTAAGATTCCGACAGAGTGCAACACATTTTCATACAGGTAACGAGTCCCTTTTCTAAAAAATATCATTTACATTTTTACTGTATTAGCTTTCCGGTATTTTCAAAACGTATTTTGAATTCAAGGTTACTTACCTTTCTCCCGGTGACCCACACATTACCCCTGTCAACAGGGAAAAGGCATATTTCTCGGTCACCGCAGCAAGCAGGCTATATCCTCGTGTGTCCTCGCGCTTCGGGCTAGCCAGGGTGCAGAGTATCTCATAGAATAGGCTTCTACTTTTATGAGTGAGTAACTGTTTCTCACCAACATCTGTCACCTAAAGGGAGGAGAAGAAATCGAACATTTTATGCACACAAGTCTGCTTGTAACATTTCCTCATAAAACGAACATTTATCCCAGTGTTCATTCTGAAAGTTCAGCATATTTTTCATTTCTTGATCACTGCGGCCAAGGCATCAGGTGCAGTCTAGGTCAAAACTACACAAAGATATCCTTACTAACATGGATTTATTAAAGAAATCATGTGGGACTTTTCATTCCTTCACAAGTCAAAGATCGTTGCGCCCTGAGGATTCTTGATATGATTTCTGTGTCAAAATGGCAACAGTCACAAATGAATTATTCTTCATTAATATTTTTATACTGTTTTGTGTCTAGGTATTTAAACATTTTCCAGCTCCACATTTAAACACTTTCCAGATGCATTTTGCATTGCTCCACAAGTCCAGAAGAGCCAGGAAGCCACAAAACTAGTCCCAGGGTTTTCACAGAACTCAGGGCAATGCTGAAGTGCTCAGGTACTTGCCAGCCCGATTGCCAAAGATAATGCAGAGGGAAAAAAAAATGAAAAGAATATGCAGGCCTGGTTAAGACAACAGCAGAAGACTCCAGCTGGTCCTGGTAGGACTTGCTGGTGTGTTGACTGTATTCAAATGTGAAGATAAGAACAACCTATCAGAGAGCAGTGTAGGGGAAAGGGACCTGGGGGTCCTGGGGACAGCAGGGTGACCACGAGCCAGCACTGGGCCCTTGTGGCCAGGAAGCCAATGGTACCTGGGGTGGGTTAGAAGGGGGTGGTCAGTAGGTCAGAGAGGTTCTCCTGCCCCTCTGCTCTGCCCTGGGGAGACCACACCTGGAATCTTGTGTCCTGTTGTGGCCCCTCAGTTCCAGCAGGACAGGGAACTGCTGGAGGGAGTCCAGCACAGCCACCAAGATGCTGAAGGGAGTGGAGCATCTCCCGTGTGAGGAAAGGCTGAGGGAGCTGGGGCTCTGGAGCTGGACAAGAGGACACTGAGGGGTGACTCATTCATGGGGATCAATATGGAAAGGGGGAGCGTCAGGAGGATGGAGCCAGGCTCTTCTCGGTGACAACCAATGGTAGGACAAGGAGTAATGGGTACAAACTGGAACACAGGAGTTTTGGAGGTTCTGCTTAAATTTGAGAAGAAACTTGTTCCCGGTGAGAGTGGCAGAGCCTGGCCCAGGCTGCCCAGGGAGCTTGTGGAGTCTCCTTCTCTGCAGACATTCCAACTCGCCTGGACATCTTCCTGTGTAACCTCATCCAGGTGTTCCTGCTCCATGGGGGGATTGCACTGGGCAGATTGCAGCTTTCCAGGGCCCTCCAACCCCTGACATTCTGTGAATCTGTGATTCTGTGAACCCTGAGCCTCACTGCCTTGTGCCAGGGCTAAAACCAACAAAGATATGCCCTGAGAATCAAGAAATCGTAACAAGCTCTGTGAAAGCGTGACACCAAAGGGAAAATGTGGCACAGCACAAAACATCGTGCTATAGGTACATACACAAAATCAATACCAGTTGTTCTTTTCAACCTATTTGATTGTTGATTGCCGGCCACCATCCTAACTTGTAGCAGGCAAACGTCTTCCATGACTGGGACTTCACAGCTTCTATTTTTACCTTTGTCTGTGTCCCTGGATCCCTGGGTCCCTGCTGTGGATGCTGTCCTTGATCTTATCACAGGCCTGTGTGTTATTTTACTCTTATTAAAGTCATTGGTCATTCAAGAAAGAGCAGGAAAGGTTTACCTTATCTATTATATGCATCACAGCAGTAAGCTGCTCTTCTGTGGTTTCTGTAGCCACTTTGACATTCAGATTCTGGAGGACTCTGTGTAAGATGGTGTCATCAAGAGGCTGATGGAGTTGATCAATGAGCACCCAAACTGGCAAGGAGTCCAAATCTGACACAATGGTGACGTTAGCAATGCCATACACGTCATCTACCCTGGCACCGCCTGTGAGATTAGAAAGTACAACCTGGAAACGCTTTGGAAATGGGTTTAAAGATCCTGTCTTTGGAGTCAGGGTCACATCCAGGAACATATTTCTCTGTCCAGGTTCAAAAGTTAATAAACCCTCAGATCTGGCAAAATCTTGTCCTGCCACAGCTGGAGAGATGAAGGTCCGGCCAATAGGTTCAGGTTTCTGTAGCTCCTTAAAACAAATCAAAAGAGTTTGGGGTAACATTATGATAGATACAATCGTTCAAAAACAGCTGCTGTAGAACTCCTGTTGTAAATGGGTAAAATTTAAGTGTGTAAAAAAAGAAACCCTCTTTCAAAATGCAGTTAAGAATTATATAACAATTACCTTAAATGAAATATCTCCCTGAAGTAGCAATCTGTCACCTGTAATCACTGACTACCCAGGGAAAGAATTATATATATTGTCGATAGTGTACAGGATCCCTCTCGTTCTTTTGCAAAACAAAAATCACAAAGCTTTTTCTGGGTGAACAGATGTTACAGAAATGTTAGCACATCTGTAAGGTGAATTCCAGAGGGCACAATGTAAGTTTAGGTCTGTAGCATGAAATTCCCTTGGTTCAGGGTACAGACAGGCATTACAGATACATAAAAACTAAACAAAAGGAAAAAAATAAACCACTCTGGAAACCTATGCCCAAATTAATATCAGTTCATGATATTTTTAGTCCCAGTAAAGATACCTAGGAATGCTATAGGGCCTCATTTCTTCTGTGAAGTAGCACTCTTTTCACCTTCCATGAGGTCTGCAGATTCTTCATATCCTTACTGGTTTTGTCAGTTGCCATAATCTTGATATTATATCTCGTAATATAACAAACTTTCCTTAAGTGGAAACTAACATTCCGGGCTATTATTCAAATTCAATAGTATTTATTAATTTAGTAAGAACTGATTGTATACTGACTATTAAACAAAGATGTTTATTTGTGAAATACTAGACCGCTTTTGAAAACATTTTGCTTTAATTAGTAGAGTTTACTTATGGAATAAATCAGAATTTTTTTTGAGTTCAGAGAACTTAGTAAATCAGTGCGGTGTGTATCTCTTTCAAAATTGCTCTAGAACAAAATCACATAATCTGTGCAAATTTCAGTAAGAAGTTTCCTTTTGTTTACCCCTTCCAATCGAGAACTAGGAAATGGAGCAATAAGTGGTAATAAAAGCACCAGTGGCAAGAGCATTGTTTAAGAAACCTTTGTAGAAATGAGATAAACATCTGTTTCCTGTCTGCCACGGCTTCTTTTTTTTACAGGTACCAAGAGCACCAATAATTTGGTGTGTGCTCATGCACACTCATAACCTAAAAATATCCGAAGAAGGGTTGCTATATAAAAATTATAAACAGGTAAAGAAATGCTCCCTATATTTCAGCCTAAATATACACTGGACAGTAGCAATTTCTTCTCCATTTAACATCTAAATTATAATGAACTTTTGGCTGGAAAGAATGTGAAAATTTGTTATCACGCAATTGAACAAAAGCTCTGGTCAGCTATAAGAAATGGATGGAAATATCACGTAATCCCATGCAGTTGAAATAAATATGCATCCAATACAGCAATAGAAAGCAAAGCATTTTATTGTAAAGGTTGATGGAATTACACCCCTCTTGCAGCCTGTTCCTTGACCTTGAAATCAAGGAAGGAATCATGTTTTTGCAGTTGTGTTACTTCTGCTAAAGGAGAATCTTCATAATCTGTCAGTTAATAATGAGGTAGTCATTTAGAGATAAAAGGGTCCCAAGTTAGAAGTGTCTGATGTTACAGCTGTAAACAACCAAAAAAATGAAAGGGGATGGTAAAATAGGCTTAAGCACGTGAGATTTTTTAATCAGATAATTTTAGTTTAGAACTTCAAGAAAATGGAATAAAATCTGATGAAAGCGCTCCTTCTCTTTTCCTAAGTGTGCTCTGTGTATTAATACATTTTTCACCTAAAACAGCAAGTGTGTTGGCATCTGAATCTTGACAGGCATACACATAATAAAAACTTAATTTGAGAGAAAAAAGCCTCAAAAATTTGAGGATTTCAAGAACTTTAGGACAAAGAAAGAAATGTATTTAATGCCTGCCTGCCCGTTGTCTTTGAGGTAACTGAAAGGTACTATGAAACAAATCACTCTTGATAATACAAGAGTGAACAAGGCCTTTTTACTGGTGGAAAACAAACAAAATTATAATATATGGGCCCAGCAAATGCTTGACTGCTTCCTGAAAAAAATGCTAATTACAGCCAGATTCACTTTACAGAATGAACGATTTACTAGCAAAAAAATAAGTTAAATTATAAAAACAGCAATAGACGCTTTACCTGCATGCTGGAGCTGACCACTGTGGTTACCGATGTACTAGAATCTCTATGCACTTGCAGGCTGATTAAAGTTGTCTTCTTGTGAGCCACAGCAAAACGAGATCCCACAGCAAAATACACTAAACCACGAGGAGCGTCGCTTTCAAGGACGGTTATAAAAGCAAATCTGGCACTGCTGTTCAATGCAGCTCCTGTGCTTACAGCATAAAGCTCAACAAAAAAATACGTCTCAAATTCAGGTACCTGTAAAGAGGGATGATTTTCATGTTGTTATAAGACCCACTAATTATTTGTTTTTTAAAAGTTTGCGTTATTTTGTATGCACGATGGATACTAACACCATAAGCATGCCTCTTGAAATGTGCAGTAAGTGCAAGGAAGTATTAATATATCCTAAAAATAATAATGTTGCAGCAATGCCACCTGCAATGATGACATCGTGAATTTTTACATGGGACTCTACCGCAATAAAACAGCTATTTGTATACTACACGTATTGTTACTGTAAATTTGCCATAAGACAAGATAGTAAATGCTTTAAGAGCTCAATTTTCCAGATTATGGAGTTACACAGCTGTACATTTTGTAAGGAATTTGCTCTTTCACTTAATTTTTGCCTTATGAAAAGGCATGTACCCACCTTCTTACCTGTGTAAAAAACTCCATAGAAGAGTGAGTATGCAGTTTTGAATCTTCAGTTAATATTGACTGTATTTTAATATTGGACTTTGCTAACCACAGCTTTGAATAACATTTTACACACAGCCTTAGTGTTTGTGCACTAACATGTTTGCACATATTTTTACAAGCAAAACTCACTAGGTTTGGATGTTTAACTGAATTTATCCAAAATCCCAAAGCCTGCAGATACTACCTGGTAGGCCTTTGTGAGGTTTAGAATATACAGAAATCTTGTGTTGGTCTGGAAATACAGGCTATTGAATTTCAGCGTTCACATGTCAAAGAATTAGTCTAGGAATTTCTACAAACTGAATGCCTGGTTATTGAAAATAAGGTAGCAGTATTAAATTACACTATGACGTGTTGCCCTCCCTTTGATATTCTATCTACACTACAGATATAACATGTTTAGAAATAGATATCCGATTCCTGAGATTCCATAAATAATTGGAAATATGGCATCTGAACCTATTAGATGCACTGAGGAAGCAGCAAACCAGCAAAAAAACACTCCATAGTTCTTTACAAGACAACAGCATTATAAAAAAAAGTTGGTAATTGAAGACGCTTTCAAGTACAGATTTTTTTTCCGGGTTTGTTTTTTTGGAAATTCTGCTGTAATTCTAGGAAAGCAGGATCCAGCTCTCAGCAAATGAAGTCAGTGCAACTGACCAAGCAAAAACTTTCTAAAAGCTAGATGTCATACCGTACGTCATAAAAACGTAAAATATTTATTGAATGCATTTATTACTTCATCATTTCATAATGTATTTGTTGCTAATTTATAAGCTATTTTATGGAAGAAGAACTGGAAGAAGAATTAAAGAATATTTGGGGGGGCTAAACAGCATATATTTTTAATCGAGTAGTCATCAAGTAATTATTTACATGGAATGATCTTGACTAATGGATGACAGGCACAAATTCACTGTAGCGCCACAGGGAACTAACCTTCCATTAACACCTGTTTGAGTGGCACAGGCTTGTGCTTCATGTGGTATAAATGCATGTTTCTAACGCTGCCAGTCTGCTGTCATTAACTAATGATAACACTCCTCTGGAATAAACAGGTTCAAAATCACAGTTTGCTCAGCGAGGCCACCTGTGATCCACTCATGCATATATTTTATTCCTTGGCTCTGTAATTTAAAAATTACATCCGAAGATGCAGAAGGAAAATAGTCCTCTGAGCTAAGGGAATGCACACAGTTCCCTAGTGGGAAATAATTGTTTCCCACATCCTACATCTTGCGTTGTTTTCTAAAGTGTAGTCAGACAAACTGTAGAAACCTTCTCATATTGTCTTTTTTCCATTCCCCAGACCTCAGCTTTGCCACTAACCTGACGGTTGAGATAGTTTATCGGAAAATTTCAAACTCTTCACTCTGAAAGAATGACAAACATTAATCTTTCCTTTCTTAAGGGACTGTTCTAAGCACCAGGTGTTCAAACAAAATTATTGTTTCCTTTTGTTTCCAGTAAAAATTGTTGCAATAAAAGCGTTTTGTTTCTTTTTTTGTAGAATGAGGTGTTATGCTTTCTATAAAACACCCTAAGAAGTCCTTTAACTGATTAAAAATTTACTGTGTGGAGGATAAGAATGCAGCAAATGAATACACACCTCACTGAGATAACTCCATTCTTTTTTCTTATGGTTCTATAAAAGATCTGCATTTTACTCTTCAAATTAAATACTCATCTTCCCAAGTTTTTAGCAGTCACCATGGACGCAGCACAAGCCTGTAAATAAACATGTATTTGCAGAGGAGCTGAGCAGATGTCAAGTTACCATCTCCAGACTGTGTCCCACACATCACTTCCTCCAGATCAGAGGGTTTTTTCAGTCTTGATAAGCTGCAATTCAACACCACAGGGCTATACACAAATGAGTAATAATTACTTACGTTATCAGGCTTTAGTTCAATGGAGATGTTGCACAACGTTTGACCTGCCATGCAGGTAGCGGATCCCACCACAGATACAAGTTCATTCTCCAAGTTCACGCCATCCTTCAGAAGGACAACACCTGTTTTATTAAAGGTCACACGCAAAAAGATCTTCACCTCTTCAAAAGCCCTATAAGCAAATCGAGAGTATATATGTACTGAAGGAGATCACTATTGTTTTAGGAAACATAAACCACGGAGGTAACACACGTTTTCTGTTATTATTCAAAGCTTATCACCAGGGAACAAACTGCTGTAGGATGAAAACTTCTCTTTTTTAATTTAAATTCCTTCACCTGACATGTGTTTAGATCACAAAAACATCACACAGGAAGAAAATAAAGCAATTACACGGAGCTAGATTATTCTCAATTTTTATTTCAGAAAACATGACATTAGCTGCATAAGAGACACTGGTTCTTGGAAGGGAGTTACCCATGTACCTTCCTTAATACTACAGTAACCGTTCGCCTGGAAAACTAGGTAGGATTTGTCTTTCCTCTAAGTTTAAGGAACGTGAAGTACTTGAGCATATTTGATTAAAAATACACATCAATGTGCAACATATAGATATAGATATAGATATATATGTGCTAATTAGAAAAAATATAGTGTGTCTGTGTGACTGAAAACATTATCATAGTGCTGACACTCAGGTGCCTTCTTAATTGCTCATTTTAGTATTCATACCTTCATTGTACTACACGGGGAGTTGAGAACTTGAATTACACCTCGAGCAGGGCAAATATTTTAACTCAAGCAAATCTTTCACACTTGTAGCCTTATAGTGTAAGTTGGAAAATACTTGTTTTTCCTGTCTCTGCTTTATCACAGCAGAGTGACAGACCTAATCACATTCACAACTTAAAGCCAGTTCATCAACTTCTGAGAAGTTACTAAAGCAGCTGAAAGGCAGATTTATTTTAAAACTCTTTGATAAACTCTTCCACTAACAGCAGCTCCTGTGGTAAACAACGCAGCATGTTACAACATGTGGGAAGCACATTGGAATCGACTGTTGCCTGCACCTGTTTGGTTGCCTTGTGACAATCAGCAGCACCTCTCTGTTCTCCGAGTCTTCATCAAGTACGAGACCGCTTTGTACTTCTGGAACAAATCCCAAAATGCCATTCTGGAGATCACTTCCTATATAGGAAACAGTCCATGAAGGTAAGCAAGAAAGTTAAGTTGAGACTAAATTATAACCTTCATGTGAATAACCACTAAAAAAAAATTAAAATAGGTATCAAAACAATGCTACAAAGTATCATCTGGGGACACCTTGAGAAAATTTATTATAATATTTCTGGGTTTAATTTACACTACATAGTTATCCAGAACTTTAAATGTTGGCATTTCTAAATTTTATTTTAACCAGTAGAATAAGCATTTTTGAAAGCAGATATAGTAGGGTACGGGATGAAGATGGGCTTCCAAGGACAGCTTTCTTATTCGTCCCAATCATACTCTTGTTGAACCCATTAATTTTTCCAAATTGTCACATCAGCTTTTCTTCTGCATCTTTAATTCAGTGTGTGCAAGTATGGAGCTGCACAATACTTCACTGTTCTCATGGGAATATAAACATCTTTGGCAAAACAGCAGTGTATGGAAAAAAAATCCAGGTTTAATGAGGGGAAGCTAATGTCTTCACAGTGTCCCATTAAATCTTGTTACTAAAGGATTTCTCCTTTACAGGTAGCAATGGCTTTACTTACCAGTGCATGCTGAATGTCAATATAGAGACTGATACTTTGCACAAACCCCATTGTATGTAAAAGTGACAAAATGGCAAAAGTAAAAATCTAAAATGCCTGCAATGCTACTGGATCTACGTAAAAACTACTCAAGATTAGTCTTTTCCCTTAACGAGTAAAAAAGGGCAAGAACAGAGATAAGCATAATCTCTAAATGTATTTTGAGCTACGTTGCTAAGGGACGCGTAGTAGCTTTGTACATTAGATGCTTCTTCTGCTCTGGAAAACTCAAGATTTCACAATAGAATACCCTGCTTATCGTCAAATAGATTGCCAATCTTTACATGAAAATTGCTATGAAAACATAGTTATTTACTGTTATTAATTTTCCCGGGGAAATAATATTACCTGCAATAATTACTGTTGCAAAAGCAGCAAATCCATATTCATCCTTTCCTTCTACAATCTGAGCTCCATATTCAGGATTTGAGAGGAAAACATAAAACAATTCCTGTCCTTCAGGCTCATCATCGTCAAAAATCTTTATGGACACCCTGCTTTCTCTTTGTCCATCCAGCAAAGTCAAAGAGACTGACTGTTCCTCAAAATCTTCCCCTTCCATTGCCCAAGTGAAGTTGGATCTTCCATAAACGCTTCCAAAAGGATATGAATCTGCTCCACTTTGTGCACTCACTCCCCCAAAGGTTTTAATGGTTACTTCAACATCGCCAGTAAAACCCTTGGTGCTTCTGATACGAAGTATCGCTGTGTTGGGGGTACTGTTGTTGGCATCTTCTTCAACATAAATAAACTCTGGCCCCAAACTTAGTATTCCATGAAGAATATCATTAGCGAGGATATTAACAGTTGCAACACTGAAAGCTGGATTCAGACGTGGACTCCAGGCAAGATTCACAGGTTGAACATCCAAAATTTCCACACAAGTCAAATTTACAAAAAAAAATTCCTCAGTTTCAGAGACAGAGTCATCAATTATTGATATTTCTATCACAGCGTTTTTCTGAAAATGTAAAAACATAAGCTCTCCATTGTAGATGGGTACAAAGTCCTCTAGTGGTTTGGCACTTCCTGGAATGGTCTGATATGTCAATTTAGTGAGATTACTTTGAAAACCAAACAATCTTTGGACATGTAGTGTGACTGTCCGAACACCTTCTTCAACTGAAACAGACCTTGAGTTAAGAGCAAACTGGAAGATCCCCATTGGCTCAATTTCAGCTGTTGTAAAACCCGATCTGAAACAAAACAGACACCAAAGTTGACAGAGGAAATACGAAGCGTGAAGAAAAGTAAAACATTAAAGCAGAATAATTGCCAGTGAACAATCAATGATGGCTCTAAGAAAGCGGATTAAACAAATGTCTAATAGCAGAGGGAAGAAATAGCAACCATACCAAAGCAAGATGTAACATGATTGCCTGAAAAATGATTTTGTAATAATAGGATCGAACGGCCCTCCTCAGATGCAATGCACCCAAATCAGCACAGGATACAGAGTAAAGTTTAAATAAAATAAAGTCTTCCTGAGAAAATGGAGAAGCAAAGGAAAGTATGATGTTTTCCCGTTGTGGACACAATGAAAGAAGATATATTACAATACAGCCACCCCGAGTAATACCAGTTGTATCTATAGAACAAACTTCCCATTTCAAAGGAAAACTGAGGGATAGACAGATCCTAACGGATCTACAGTTAGAGCCAGGAAGCTAGAGAATGAGAGGAAGTTATTTTAAAACTTACAGTGGGGCTTTGAAATACTAACTGCCCCCTCACAGGAATTTTTTTTCCAGATCTGAGCCCTGTGATCAATATAAACTTAAGCTCTACTTCGTTCATATTAAATATATCCCTTTCTTATTAGAAAATAAGCATAGAGGCAAAACTCTTTGTTAAATCTTGTGTCTTATACCTGTCTGCAGAACTGACCTATTATTCAGTGCTAGAGGCTATCAAATGGCACTAAAATTACAGTGATTTTGGTCAAAAAACTAGACCATTTCCACCACTAAGGGAGCCAAAAGCTCTTCAAAGTCACCTTTACCCTCCATGGGATGTCATCTTCAGTTTTCTAGGAAAGGTCATTCTCACATACTTAATGTATTTGATTCACAGGGTAAATAGGGGCTCTGAGGACACCAGTCCACAGGACAGACAAGCCCAGGAGAAGGGCTCAATCTCAGGATTTATCCATCCATTTCACTCCTGACTTCCTTCAGATTTGCCACTGTAATTGTAACATGGCGAAGCCAAAACCTTTCTCCATACGTGGTGTTACTCCATGTCCATTCTTTTTATACCACTTCTAGCTATCAATGGCTAAGGATGAATGAAAATAAAATAGCTTGAAGAATAGATAACTTATCTGAGATGGAAAACTACATTAAATGTAATGGTTTTGGTTTTTTAAAAAATAAAAAGGAGGTTTTATATAAATTAGGTCTTTTCAGAACATTTCTTG
Organism: Nesoenas mayeri; assembly: GCF_963082525.1. Lineage (NCBI taxonomy): Eukaryota > Metazoa > Chordata > Aves > Columbiformes > Columbidae > Nesoenas > Nesoenas mayeri. The sequence goes on from NC_137562.1 coordinate 354,869, forward strand.
TTTTATTTTTCTTATTATAAATAATTTCTTATGTAAGACCTTCTAAATACGGATTTTTAGGGACACGAATGAAAACTGTTAAGAGTTGCTTTCAGTCTTCAGCTTCCCGGCTAAAACTGTTGATCTTCATTTTCTTGACTGTCTCCGTTATTCTAGGCACCTATGAAATAGACTGGAGTTGGATAAAAGCCTCAGTTCTGAACAGGTCAGATCTAGATCACTTTGTTCTCACCTGAGACAAGCTATACACATTTATCAAAGAATGGACTACAAGTTACTAGCTGCCTATAATAATAACAACAGGGATTTGTATAAGTTTTGTATCTGTACACAGGTCATAATTCTTATGGCATTGGTGCGACTCAAAAATACAAGTAGCATCCTTACCTCAGGCGAGCCCCACCAGACACATTGCTGTGCGCTGCTGTTAAAGTGATGGCAAATGACTCACATTTATTTAGGCTTGGAGTGGCCTGAAATGAAATCACTTTACTTTGCTCACCAGAGGAAAATGCAACAGTACCTGAAGGAAAAAGAGAGCGAGAGAGAGCAAAAGTCAAAATAATCCAATAGGAATCCTCTTTTTATCTGGGAATGTGCTAAAGTACAGACTTTAATCACAATTGTACTCCATTTAGGAAGAAGAAAACTGGATAAGGGTCTTTCCTATATGAAGCTGTCCTTCATGGCCACAGCATCGTGCCTGCCTCCCAGACATGGATCTATGAAGTTGAAGGGTTTTTTTGCTTATAAAATGAACACATCCCTTATAGCTAAAAATTAGACCATACCATTTCAATCTAATGACTCTTTATTAATAGAGAAAGCATACAGAGGTATATATAACTAAAAGGTGGTATCATCACTTATGCAACTTTCGTAGCTGTTTCCTCAGACTGTTACTCACCAAACAGAGGAGTAATATTGCCTGACTGAGCAAAGTCAGTGATCAGGTCTGCTGGGTATTCTGAGATCCAGCTCACGATGACAGAGCCATAAGCTCCTTTTCTGGTGATGACAGCCTGGCCTGTCCCTGCTATAATGTCTGTAAGTCGTAAAATCACAGATTCAAAGCCAACCTGTGGAAACATAGTAGATTTTGTTATAGAAAATGGAATAAAAGTGGACAATAAAATATATGAAAGAGTACTATATTTTGTAAGGCATCTTAACAGTAGTTACACATGCATATAAATATATGTATGTACATGTCTATATATGTTTGTGTATATCTATATATATATATATATATAAATGCTTTCTTCACAACTCTTCAACATTTCTAAATCTTAGACTTCTGAGAATTAGATATCAGGGAAAAAAGGAACCAGTATTAATGACATTTTGGTACTGAAAACACTGAATATAGCATTTTGTGTCTGTCATTCAAAAAGAAAACAAACCAACCTGCCCTTAATGCTCACATGCAATGGCTGTGGTACCATACAGATACACACAAGTCTAAAATAAAGTATCATTTGTCTATCCAGTGAAAGTAAGTTGTTGTCACATTACATTGTTCACAAAAACATTCTTGATAGTGTGATGTACTTTTCTTTCTTTGACCAAAAAATGGGAATGAAAAGATAATTCACACATTCTAAAATGATAAGTGGATGTATGGTAGTAAAAAATGTTTACAGAAAGACCACTTGAATTAAGTTCAATTCCAAATTGAAAGACAAAATAGTATGTCAAGAGAATTAAAATCATTACATAAAAACTTCAATAAAATTTAAGAGACAAAAACTCAGCATGTGGCATGTCTTTGCTTGCCACATAAAAAGGGAACTGTAGCACATAGACCATATTGGAACAGGTATAGTATATTTTTTCTGTCTCATACAAAGCAGACAAATGGAAAATTCCCCACTCAGTGATTAGTCAAAGGTACTGTCAACTGCATTAAAACGCAGCATGACCTCCACTTCTTTTTGCACATGATACTGCATGCATGCTCTTATCTACTTTGGGGCTGCTGTACTTAAAGGAATAACATCGTCCAGAACTAGCTATTTTCCTCTAAGTCTCAGAACTTCCACTTCATGTAAACAAAAGCATAAGTAAATCATAAGATTTATGCTATTTACATTTTATAGATGAAGAGACCTCTTCAAACTGCATTTACACATCTCTATATGAATTTGTATCAGAGAAAAGTCAATATACAGTACAAGTAATAACTGGAACAGTCTTGTCGGTCATTAAATTGGTTGCAATGATGAAAACTTTAAGGAGCAAACTGAATTCTTATAGCGGCTGCCTTTTGTAATGAAGCGTACCTTCCTTCTGCGGTAGAAAATTACACTGCAGTCAGTCTACTGACCTGTGAATTGGCAGCTTCCTCAGGAACAAGCAGAATGGCTGACTTCGCTTTTCCTAATATTTTAGGCACATCCTTGGCACTTATCCCAACCAGGCGTACGTTAGTCAGTTCCAGGGTAACATTCAAGCCCAGTACAATAAACGCCTTTGAGAGGAAGAATGCAATTAAAATGGTGGAAATGTAATTCCACTGAAAACACGATAACCACCAGTTCAAAGAGTTAAGTGGCAGAAAAATCAGCAGATTTTGTTGTTTGCATGAAAAAGCAGTGTTTTCAAGTCAAGCGTTTTGTTGATTATCTTTCTATAAAGAAACACAGTTAAAACAGCAATATTGTGATTGTAATTTACCAGCAGATAACTGAAAGATGAGTTTATAGAGCAAGTATTGCCATTTTACTGAATTGTATCTAACATAGTGGGTCTCAGCTTGATTTTAACTCTTAGGGTTAATAAGATGCAAGACAAATGTAAAAGGATGTAAGCATGGATGGAAGACTGTAATAATAATAATAGTAAACAACCAGGGAACACTGGGAAATGCAGGTAAATTTATCTGCTGCTTCGTGAGTCAGCACTGACACATCACTATTTACAATGCAAAAGAGAAATTGAAAGAATATTGGAATACATAAAATAACAAAATATTGAACTGATAGTAACACAAATCAATGATGGAAGCAAACACTGGATATTTGAACGCATGCATAGAGTGATTTTGCAGTTATTACCTGAAAATGTGATATTTGAACCCACTTCTAGTCCATAAATAGGAAATTCATTATACCAAAACTCTCTTTGCTTCTTCTTGACAGTGGACAGTATTGAGAGTTCAGTATCTTATTCCAGCACATTTGTATTGTCATGAACACAAATGGAAACAATAGATACCACATGACTTAAAAGGATAATACAGACCTGGTTGCTTATTGGCACTCTTTGCACTCCGAAGCTGGCACCGTCTTTTATTGTGAGGTATCCCACCTCATTCTCAGGCTCAATTAGTGCTTCTTCACAATGAGATGTGATATGGTACTCAACAACTGCTTCTCCAAATGCCCCAGCATGCCGAGTTACATTGATCTGAACATACTGACGATCCAGGTTCCTCTCTACGAGTACTGACTGCTGGTCAGAGTACAGGGTGAACACTCCATAGGCGTCACCATTTGCAAACACATTGATTTCCGAAATTCTTTTCTCTTGGTCTAAATCTGCTCCACCTTCTACTGAAATCAGCTGCACCACATAGTTCTCATCCAGTGCTGGAACATCGTCAGGTAACAGGTAGATGATTATCTCAGCTGTGCTCTCCTGGTCAGCAATGACAACAGATCCCTCTGTCCTAAGAAAGTCACCTGTGATGTCAGATTCACTACGTATTTCCCAGTAAACCTGAGATTTACTTAGAAAATGCACAAAATGAAGGCAATATCACCCACAGAGTCGGAAACTTTCACATTCATGGTTCAGTATAGATTGCATACGGAATAGGTTGGGTTTAAATGGGTAAAATAAAAATTTGTTTAAGTATGCATAGAAAGAAGCACATAGACTATCTTACAAAGTGATGTGTTGTTCTGCCAGCAGTACTGTGAATGCAAAGATTACCTTTGTATATCTTCTGGACACCTACGTAAAACTATACGGAATCTCTGAACAATTGCTTGAAATTATTTCTATTTTTACACCAAGATATCCTTGCTGTTTTTCCAGTTTCCAGAATTCCTCACAACAGAAAGGTGTGAAGAGTTCTCATTAAACACATTAGATGCTTTTATTAATTTTTTTTTTTTTTTTTTTAATAAATGAGTACTTGTGAAAATGCTGACTTGTAAACAACTTTAGATAAAGACAATGTAGGTGATGATTCTAAAATGTCTGATTCTTACCTTTACATATGGCTGAAAAAGAGTAAATTGTGAGGATCCCAAAGAAAGCTCACTATGAAAGTCTGGTCTCTCCTGTTCTCCCATCAAAAGCACAGGAGCAGAGGGAGAGAGAAAGCAAGACAAGCACTCCAGTGCTGTTTTTCTGGTTTTTTCACTGACCAGGGGAGACTGAATCTGACTCTACAAACCACAACTACTAGAGCTGAGCCCTTGCTAAACTCAGTCTAAAAGGCGACATTTCAAAATTTGAGAAATACGCAATTGAAAGGCACAGAATAAGATCTCCCTCCATGCATTGATACAGAGGATTATTTCAGATTACAATATTGATGAGGAAGAGAGTGAGAATACCGTTATGTTTCCCATGGTGCCCTGGATTCGTCTGACAAACAGTGTAATACCTTGTGGCCCTTCCACTGCAGAGCGTTCTGTGAAGTTTTTCTCAGTTAACGATTCAGGAGCAAACTGTACCATTCCGTTGGGATCACCAAACTTCTGTATCTTTAAGGAAGTAATTGAATAAAAAAAAAATTAAAAATCAGAATTGTAAAGTGAATAGTATTCTTGTTTGAAACATTGAGATTTTCATTGCTAGATGCTATAGGGAATGTATCAATTAGTTCTTCCTATTGAGTTTTCTCCTCTTCAGAAGACTCAAGAGTACATCAGTATTTAGAAGAGAGTCTGAGAGAGTCTGCTCTCTAATAGGTCATTTCCCAACTTATACTGGAACCTGGGGTTGTTCCTGCCCAGACACAAGACTCTACACTTGCCCTTGTTCTATTTCATTCAATTTCTCCCTGCCCAACTTTCCAGCCTGTCCAGGTCTCCCAATGGCAGCACAGCTTCCAGTGTCAGCCACTCCTCTCAGCTTGGTGTCATCAGCAAACTTGCTGACAGTCACTCTGTTCCCTCATCCAAGTCATTGATGAATATATTGAATGATACAGGCCCCAGTACTGACCCTTGAGGGACTGCACTAGATACAGGCCTCAACTGGACTCTGCCCCATTGACCACGACCATCAAACCCATGTAGTAGGGGAGGCAAAAGAAAAAGAGGCAAATGACAAGCTATTCAATCATTATGATTACCCTTCAAAGCTTTGCAGGATCAATACCAATACCAGAGATCTCAAGAGAAAGAAAAGCAATAATGACTTACTATTAGTGTAATGCTGTTTGCCTTAGGATCTAGGTCTGCTTCACCTTTCATAAGGCTCAGCCTAATAATGAAGATCTCCTGAACTTCAACTTCTTCACGGGGATGGATTTGTAGATTAATAGTTCTCAGCCCTCCTTCCCCTTCTCCAAAATAGAATGATCCATTCACAGGGTCACCAATGTCACTATTCAGGGGAGATAAAACCTCTTCTGAATTGGGTCCCAAGATGTCCCAGTTAATCTGTGGAAGATACCAGTTTCAGATTTACAGTAGTGACATATTATAACTGCCTCCCAGGTCAGGGGAAGTGACAGAGTAACACAAGCGACATAAAAATTCTTGCATCTCCTAACAAGCTACATTTAAATATGTGCTCTTTTTACAGAACACAACATATTAATAATTGATTATAGGTGGGAAAATATATAATCCTTTGGAGAAAAATAAACATTAAAAATAGAAATTCTGAAGTGCTAGTTAGCCACAATGCCATTTTATTAAATTCTAGATATTAGTTACAGAAAAGAAAATAAACTGAGGTTTCTGTAGCACGTAACAGGAAATGCACAGGCCAGTTTACTTTTCTCTTCCTTTCACAATTTGTTTTGAAAAGCTCACCAAATAAGTATCCTGACCAGAAACATTCCCTGGGAAGTGTGATATCAAGACTGAAAACGACAAATATTTTCTGCAATAGAAGTTTTTAATGCCTCAAATCACGATTCACACTTCCTCAGGCTGATTAAAAGCTAGAATATTTTCAAAATTTCCCACAAATTAGATTGTTTTTGAAGGGGTCCTATTCAGCATCTTAAAATTATTATTTTGACACTTAATTGTTTTTCAGTTTTCTTCAATGACTTCTAGGAAAAGTCAAAGAAGACCACGGCAATTTTCACATGAGGAGAGCAGTAGCTCATGGCCTTTAATGCCAATTTTCCAATCATTTGCCCAGACTGTGGAAGCCTTATCTTGGTTCATATTTATACTTTCACTTTGGCAGTGATACGTACAGACTAAAAAAAAGTCTAGAGGCCTCATAGTAAACAATTTACTGAAAATAAAAATAAATTGACCAGCTTCAGGAAGTAATTCAACTGAGTTAAATTAAATTAGCGGTGGTGCATGAAATTACCAAAAAGTAACAATATTTTCTGTTCTTCTGCAACTATACAAAATTCACGCTTAATGAAAAGCTGCAACTATCCCATTAGAAATCAGTCACAAGGAAGCCCCTGATGGCAAAAAAAGAAGATTTTTGGCCTTGTCACTGGAAAACATTCCGTTTTTGAGAACCAGGGCCCACCTGTGTCTCCCCAAACAAGTTTCCTGTCCTTTCCAGCACCAGCGACACCGTTGTCGGTGTAACGGGGTTGGGAAAAGAAATTCGACTTTGGCTGAGAAATCGGATGATGCCCTGGGGGGAGTCGCTTTTGGCAATGGTGACCTGGCTCAGTAGATGGAGCCCAAGGGCTGCTCCACCAGTGGCTCCCGTCAGCTGGATTTCAAATTGCTCTGCAAATTCGCTGCATGGAAAAAAAAAAACAACAGAAAAAAAGACCTTCTGAGACACACAAGAACAAAAAATTAAAATTATGATTTGTCATTCAACCATGCGTCCAGTTGGATCTGTTTAAAGATATACAGAAGTCATCTCTGTAAGCATACAGCAGAAGATTCCCCCCATTTGCAGAGAATGGTGATATCTGAAATAAAAATGTTGTTTTATTTTCCACATGTGCTAAATTAAAAAAAAAAAAAAACAATCAGCAAAATATTTTATTATTCACAGCAGTACTATTAACACCCAAACTTTCTGATAATCTAGGTAAAAAGAATGTAGTTGTTTGCATAAAATTTAACAGGCACTATGAAACTCCAATCATAGCTTCTTTTCCCTCCCTTTAAATATTTCAGGGCTGCAGAAATTTGCTTTTCAATTCAAACTCTGCTGATAGGCATACTGCACACGCTAAAAAACAGTTTCTCAGAAGTAGATTAGTGAATAAATATCTGAAAAAAATAATTACCTTTCTTCATCATCTATGATAGAGATATAGATAAAAGTCTGGTTCTGGCCATGATAAAAAATGACAGAATCATTATGGATGATGTAGTCAACGTTCGGAAGTGCAGAAATACTTCGAGAAAGGAAATCGGCTGTTACATCACCATACGTTCCACGCTTTCTCACAACAGGAGTCATGATTAATCCAGCATCCTCTTGCACTTCAAGAAAAACTGGGAAAAAAAGTTATTTTATTTCAAAATTTGTGAGAGAGCCACAGGCTTATCCTCTAAACCATAGTGAAAACCTCTGGTAAACTTACCCTGTAGAAGGATATACTGTGGATCAAATTCTATGATGCCTTCTGCATTATCACTTTTTGCTATAGTGACTCGTACTGTGGAGATATTTCCTATTACTGGGGGTTGATCTATCTGTAGATCATTTTCCTTTACGGTGAAATCAAATCCACTTGCAAGAACATAAAAAGGAATATTACATTAAAAAAAAATCTTGCAAAAGTATTGTAATGCAAGTATGACAATTTTCAATTACCACGAATACTTTTATTTTCTAACAGTTACCACTAAAGATTTTTGGTCACACTTTTTCAAACTATATCTGCAAAACTGGCAGTTTTTTCACAGAAATGTGGATCTTTCGCTTTTTCTTTCACATTTTATCTTCTTCTTTGAGTTTCATGTGATTTGACAACTTCTATGTGATGGATGGACTTTCAGCTTTAATAAATCTGAATCAGCAAAATCTTAAAATTAATGTTGAAAGAATTTGGATTGCCATATATCCAATTTGTATTATTATTACTATTATAGCTGCCATATGAAATTTTACAGTAAAACACCTGAAATCCAGCGGTGCCTTTATGCAGGTAGGTCAGATTCCAAATACAGTTTGATCTCCTGCTTTTAATTAATTTTATCTTATAATTAATTTTATCTTGACCTTCCTTGGAGTTCCACTTTGGTAATCATCACTGAAAAGTCTTCAGGACCTTCAGGAAAGTCGTCATCATGAATTTCAACCGAAATCATTCTACTCTCCTCATGTGGTTCAAATAACAGTTCCCTTACTGTGGGGGTGAAATCAACTCCCTCCTCTGCAGTCCCATTTATTCTCTGGAAGCAAAGACGCACTTTGCCATAGGATCCCCTTGAACGCAAAACAGTGATGTTAACCTGAGGGAGAGAGGACATTTGCTTTAAAAAATGGCTTTGCTTTTCTGTTACCATTCTGAGACTGTTCTAGAGGCACCTTCTCAACGGTTCTGCCAGGTAACAATTTGCTCTAGTAAGTGCAGAATACACATAATTTAACAGACGGGCATCTTTCTCAGAGTATTAAAAACACCAAAAGCCTCAGATGGACTGTGCTATGATAAATGCAGAATAAATCTCTGCCTTTTTTTTTTTTCCTAAAGTTAAGTATAAATCTACCAACAATATTGATATCTATCGATATTTTACGTAAGAAGGAATTTTAACCATATACCCATTTTTCTTCTTCTGTTGTCAGCAATACTTCTCGTGAAAATGTAAACTCTCCGTATGGAAAATCACTGGCGGCCATGGTAATATTTGCTGTGCTGCTAGATTCGTTTATGAGTCCTCCATCACTGATCCCAGTTAATTCAAATGTGTAGTAATGCTTCTCCTCAGGACGGTTATCATCGACAGCCTAGGGAGAAGAACCAATTAACCATTTCCAGGTAGAGAGGTATAACTAATTTCTAATCAAGATGCTGGCTAGATAAAAGGAAGAACCTGAAAGAGCTACTGGTGTAAAATCTCTTGTATCTGTATTAGAACCACTGCTGCACACTGCCTGTCTCGCATTGTCAAGGCCCCCGACGTCTCAATAAATTCTGTGTGATAAGGGGGCGTTATATTCCAATATATTATGATTTCACCAAAAATCCCTGAGCCACGTGTCAGGCTGCAGAATGCAAACACAGATTTAATCTTCTACCTTTAATATTTGATACCAAATCCAGAGATATAAAGCATAGATATTGTTGTGCATGGAAGAAATGTTACCAGCACTGTGAAGCTTGAATTTTAATCTATTAAGTCACTATTAAGATCTTTACCATAACCTCTTCAGAGCAATAACGTGTCTGCAGTTCTGATTTACTTCCCCGTGTTGGGAGGCATCTTGAGCTGTATTTTTACCCAGAGCACTTTATAGTTTCTTTGTGCATACAGCCCAACGTTGGCAGCTGAAAACTGAGCTGTCTTTCTGCTTTTCAGGAAATAGACATGCAAAACAGAAGGGAAATGGGACTTATGGGTAGCACCCAGAGGTAATTTGGTTTTGAAGGCAGAAAGATACGAGAATAGTACTATGAGATCACTCGAGAAATGTTCTGTGTGCTGCTTGTCTAAAAACCTAGAGGCTAATCCTACTCATGACATTCTCGGTGAACTGAAGCATGGCAAGAAATTGTCTATACCATGATCTACTACATGTTCTAAACTGGTGCTGCACAAAGCATCCCTTTGTCTGTTGGGATTCTCAGGGCAGCATGAGAATCTGTTTTCTTGCTTCTATTTGCTGTTTCACTAAGGGAAAGTGTTGTAATACTTTTTCTCCAATTCTATTAGAAGGTATGGTAACATTGTGATTTCTTCATCTTGTTTTCAGCTGACTGAATGCAGTGAAAGAATTGCATCTTGTTTCAACTAAGACCCAGTGCTGCTTTGGTTATGCTGATCATTGTAACAATGTACCGAATTTCAGCTCAAGCACCAATCCTGAACTGAATCCTGAAAAGCACAAAGCATCTTCAAATATAATTGACTGCCTTCCCCTATTCCTTTGATTAGAATCCTCTTTCCTTTAATGAATCTATGTTGTAAATAATTGGAAGACATATCTAAAGCTCCTCAGCAATACTGAAAAGACACCTACGTAGTATGTTCTGCCCTTCTTAAAAAACAAGCATCTAATTTTAAAAATACTTATGATTTTAGAAGTGATAATGAAATGCAGCATTCAATTAATTCTTGCCAAATGTGGAGTCTCATAGCTTTTGAAACAGAGCTGTTTTGGATAAATGAGTGATGTACTCACCTAATAAGAGCAGTCCCATTATAATTTCCTGAAGGTTCTCCAATCAGAACATGCTGGGATGAATGTGCTATCCCAGCCACCCCAGAAGCTCCTTCATCACCCACAATAATGATGGTTGCAACACCTATGAAGAGAACAAAAGCTTCTCATGATAAAACAAAGCTAACTAGTGAGGTATTTTTTTAGCATGTTTTGTGACACAAATGGTTAAGCACCAGCTTCCCGGGGAGCCCATGGAATCCCCAACCTTGGAGATATTCAGAATTTCAGTAGACAAGGCATTCAGTGACCTGATCTCATTGTGAAGGCAATTCAACAAGATGACCCCCCTAGATGGTCTCTTACAAACGAAATTATTCTATGCTTCTTACAGGTCTGAACCTGGTTTTGGTTTCTGCTTGTTTTTGTTAAACAATTCTTTACAGACAATGTTGATTATCTGAACACAAAAGTCTACGCCAACACTTGATTTAGACGGAAAAAATACAATCTAAAATTCGCTTTGATTTCTTCAGATAAGGAAAAAACTGAGGGAAAAAATACTGACCTCCTTTTGTCACAGGAGCTCTGCTAGCTCGTTTCTTCTATGTTGTTTCTGGGGGGAGTTGGGTTTTATTTACGGGGGGGACGTTTGAGTCGATTCATGTGAAGATACACAATGCTGCACTAGCTTTTAAGAAATGTGTCTTTTTTTCAGACCACTTCACTTCTTCACAGAAAATCAGTTCTAACTATAACATTCAGCACATATTCGGCTCCTCTCTTTGACTTGTAGAACGAATCCCAAAAGATACATCTTCTTAGGACTCAGAGTGTCTAGCACACAGACAGCCGCGGCACGAAAGCCGTGCCCACAGGACACAGAACCCGCCGCGCCTCGCCCCGAGCTCCCGCCGAAGCGGCGCCCCACTCACCACGCCACCAGCTCTGCTTTTCAACGTCCCCCCGACTAACGGGGGCTGCGCCGCTCCTGGAGGGACCGCCGGACCGAGCACGGGCGCTGCGCCGGAGGGAGACACGGCTCCAGACCGCCAGCCTTCAGCGCACCTGCCCGCAGGGTCACACGCCTCCCGCCAGCTTCGCCAGCTCGGCGGGGGGGAACCGGAAACGAACGCCTCCGCGCCGCCAAATCCCGCCCCTCCCGTTCCACCGGCATGGTCACCCCCGCCGCGGCCGCACTCACCTGCCGCCTCTTTCGCCGCTCCGCTCCCGCGAGCCGCTCGTGCTTTGGGCATGCGCGGTAGCGAGACCGCAGCACCCACCCCTTGCCGCGTCCCGGTTGGCTGCCTAGGACACGTCAATCACCTCTCTCGCCGCCTAGCAGCGCTCGCGAGTCGGGCATGCGCAGTACGGAGACCTCAACGCCCGCCCCTCTGGCAACCTGATAGGCGGACAGAGTGGCGACTGACGTGCCTAGGCAGCCAACCAGCGCTCCGCCCCTCCAGCCCCCCAGCCCTCCCGCGCCAGCAGCCGCGTTGCAAAGGGAACAATAAACCGCGCTCCCCTGCTTTCCGCTGAAAAGGGGGGCGGCTGGGTCCCCGCAGCAGAAAAAACCCTTCCGTCCTGCATTGCCCTTCACCAGTACAACTGCACAGCTGGGAACTCGGCAACGTCAAGCGGCCGTCTGACAGACGCACACTCGGAACTTGACTAGGCTGGCGATTTTGGCTGGCTTACACACACGGACTTGCACTTCTCTGAGGAAACAAATTCTTTTTTAAGCACAGCCTCTCCTTGGGGAAGAAAAAACGCCCCCTCTGAGCTCCCAAACACTAGGCAGCCATGGGGAAACCACTGAAAGCCAAGACCGACAGCAGCAACGTCGAGTGCAATCTGGCTTCAATTCTGATCACGCACTTAAAGGCCTCTCCCAGGCCTACCAATGACTGCTCCTTTTCTGGAAGGACAAACTGAACGTCCTAAACTGAAGACTGCACGGAACACAACTCCACTGGCAGCCCATTTGCCTCTTCTCCGGCTTCCACGGGGAATATCTTGTAGCGTCCTCCAACTCGCAAACGTTCTTCCTCAGTGCACGGCCCCAGACGCGCAATCTCCTGAGCAGCGAGCGGAATCAACCGCGCGGGATTTTCTTCACGGCACCGAGAAGGCGGCGCTGGCAAAAAAGCAGGCCAAAGCACTTGAACCTGGCAGGTCTCTCTCCCCTCTGCCCCCCGGCACCGAGGAGGCGCTGCCGCCTCGCCTGTGCCCCCTCGCAGTGGGGCCGCCCCGGGAGAGCCAGGGGACCCCGCCTCGCCGCTGCCCCCGGGAAGGGCACGGACGGGCGTGGGTTTAATCCTCGAGGGAGAGAGAGGCCGGGCTCCCCGCGCTCACCTCCCCGGGGACAGCCCGGCCAACAGCCGCTCCAGCTCTGAGCGGCAAGTCACTTCGGCTCCGCCTGACGCAGCCCCCGGGCAGCGCGCTCCGTCCATCTGCCGCAGCTCTGGCTCGTCGAGGCCCTTCCTCCACAGCTCCCACTCCCGACGAGCTCTGTGCAGCAGCCTGGGCTTCCCGCGAGGTCACAGATCCACCGCTGCCAAAAAAAACGAGGATTGGGATTAACCCTTCTAAGGAGCCATCGAGGGAGGGATGTCGTTTTCACACAAATGGGGACCAGACCCCTGCGGGGAGACGAACACTGACACGCACAGACCTGACTGCGAACCCTGCGGGTCAAACAGCATCTCTTCCCACTGGCCGTGCGCTGCAGTACCCGAGTTTCGCCACAGGGCGGCACGTGTCCACGTGAACACACACGATTCCGCCCTGAAAACCAAGCAGAAACATTTTCACAAGTTCCCAGGTAGGCGCACCCACCACATCGCGCGCGCGAACGCAGCTAGAGAAAAGCACCTGCCTTTTCACACACTGGATTCTGACGGACGTCTTTTATGCCATAGCATTACGAAGGTATTTGCGTTCAAGCAAGTATCAGAAACAACGTGTGAACCGAGGATCTGAGGGTATGCTTCGTGGTAGCTTACTTGCCAATCGCAGGCTTAGCGGTTTCTATACACGACTCGGTATAGGGAGAGAAAGAGAGCGCATCGGAAAACTTGGCGTTTTCTGCGCTGGAACCTGGCTGCTACGCCTTCTGTTTGTCCACGTGAACACACACGATACCCCACTGAAAACCAAGCAGAAACCTTTCCACAAGCTCCCAGGTAGGCGCAACCACCACCTCGTGCACGCGAGCGCAGCTAGAGAAAAGCACCTACCTTTTCACACACTGATGCTTAAGGAAACACCTGGCCACACACATGCACACATCCGCAAGCGCACCCACTCCCATCTATGCACAGAAAGACGTACGCGAAACTTACTGACATGCTTGAGGGTAAACGGGTGTGCGTGGATGGTTGACGTACTGCATCACGCATACGTGGCTGCACGAGAATATTCTTTTGGAGGGTACGTGCAGATACGTCCCTGTACTTGGACCACCGTGTGCGTGAAAGCATGTGTGTCTACAAACGATGGTCTGTCCACATGCGTGTGCCTTGATGCAGGCTCCATTAGTGCTTAAGCTGGAGTGAGTGCACAGCTGCGCCGTTTGTTGGCAAGATTCCGTGTGTTGCACGACGTTGCCCAGTCCTGCATTTCTCACGCGGAAAGATGCACGGGAGCTCTGCTAGTAAAGGAGCAAAGACAGTCGGAGGCAGAACTGAATGCTGCTCCGAGCTACTTCTCACCCTTGGCAAATGCTTCACAGTGGCGCGAGGAATAGCGTTCCGCAGCCGATCTACGAGAGAATCGAAACAGGTCATGCCTTAACGCGAAAGAGCAACAGGGCATCACTGTGCAAGCTTGTCCCTGATCTACATCTGAGAGCGAACACTTGTGTGCTGGTCAGAGAGATTGTGTCTTGCCTGTAAATGTCTGGGAGTTTGGCGCAGGTCAGTGTGGTTGGTTCGATAATCAACGTTTAGGATACCTGCAGAGTGGTCCCGGTTGGTGCGGGGACAGTGTGTCTGGAAGTCAGTCTGTGTTCCTAGCGCCTGCTGTATCTATTCGTCGCTCCCCACGCGTGTGACTCCATGTCTTTCTCTCCACAAGGATGTGTGCTGATTTCGTCGCACATGTGCATCTGTGCTAGTGTTGAGCTCAGCGGAGTGTGTCTCTCGACACTTGGTGTGCGTTGGCTGTGCCTGTGTGTAACACAGCACAACCATGACTTCTCCGGTGAAGAGAGACCAGCGAAATCATCTCGGCAGAGTCAACAAAGGAAAACCAAAGAGGGATTGACGTGTGCTCGACAGAGACGGATTTCCTGCGCTGACATTTCTCAGTAACACGACAAGAAAGCTGAGCGGTAGATCGACCGGAGAAATGCTTCCCTAGCCAACATTTAGAGAATGAACTGCAGAGTGCGCGACTTTCGGGATTGTGCCTGAAAAGTGCAAAAACTAGCAGAGCCTGTGCTCAAAAGCTAGTGGCTGTGTGACCGCATTGATGCACGTTCCCCTGCCTGCGAGTGTACAGACTGCTGTTTCATGTTCACACAAAGGCACCTGGTCGGGTGCATCCCAGAGACAGCATCCCTGATTCAGCATCCCCGATACAGCTTCCCGGATACAGCATCCCAAATACAGCATCCTAGATACAGTATCCTAGATACGGCATCCTAGATACAGCATCCCAGATACAGCATCACAGGTACAGCATCCCAGATACAACATCCCAGAGACAACATGTCGAGCTGTGCTCCCCTCCCACACCAAGTGCTGATCGTGGGGCTCAGGGTGAGGGTGGGCAGCGAGGGGGTCCGTGGACTGGAATAAGTTTTGTTTGGGGTTTTTCAAGTGCCTCTGCTGACATGTCATATAAAAACCGATTGCTGCAGTGCTAAGGAATGAACAGGAGGATGAGCAACAGACTGGAGAAACTGCTTGCGTTTTGGTTTATTGAAAAATTCTTATTGAACTCAAAAAGCACTACGATCTTGCAGTGGTCTTCTAATACCTAGTGACAGCTTTTAATGTACTGGTTTGGAACTTTGAGATGAGATTTGAGATGAAGGGCTGTTCCATTGTGGAATATTGCAGGAGTAAATTTCAGGCATTTCAGCATGCCTGGCAGATCTGCAGCTTGATAAAGACCTCAGGCTGTTTGGTTTAATCAGACTTTTGTAGACCCCACCTTCACTGGTCAAAGCACCGGCTGCCAATGTGTTTTCTGGTGTTGTCACTTCTTTCTGACCAAAGACGGCAGAGGCAGCAGCTCTACTGGTGGTGTCTGTTTTACTGAAACATGGGTATCTACAGGAACTTTAACCTGAAAGCTCAGGAAGCTGTGGTCCGTGGTCTATCTTTGTAATGTTTGTAGATTCTTCCGCAGATATTCTTATGCCAACGAGCACGGAACGTTTGTGAGTGTGAACTGCTGTGCAGGTAGAAGGAAGAAAGATGTGTGAGCTAAAGCAGCAGGAAGGCTGCAGCCGTGTAAGCCGGGGGTGCAAGCGGCACGAAACAGGCTGCAGCGGCGGAGCCCTCCGTCCCGGGCCGTCCCGGGCAGGCGGCGGAGCCCTCGGTCCCGGGCCGTCCCGGGCAGGCGCAGCCCGAGCGCTCCCGGCCCCGATGACGCTGCCCCGCCGGGGCCGGGGCCACGCTGCGGGCGGACAGCGCCGCTCTGCGGCCGCCGGCGGCTCCGGGCTGGGAGGGGGGGCGGAGCCCGGTGGCAGGCGCGGACGGGATTGGCTCCTGCCCCGGAAGGGTGGGGCCACGCTGCAGAAGCGCGCGGGCCGAGGAGCGACTGCAAGCCGTGCGGCGGCGGGGCCGGCGGTGAGCGAGGGGCGGGCGGACACCGGAGAGACTGGACGGGGCCGCCCCGGTCCCGGCTGAGGGGAGAGGCTGGAGGGGAAGGGACGGGCTGGTTTGGGCAGGAGGAAGGCGAGGGGCAGGCAGCCGCAACAGCGCGGCCCCGGGCCGGGCCGAGCAAGGGGCGAGGGGGAAACACGCGGGCGGCTGTGAGGGAAGGGAGCCCCGGGCTGAGCGCTGCGCGGGGCTCGGGCGGGGCCTTGGGGCGGAGAGGGGAGCCCGTGGTGCCACAGGGCAGAGGGAGGAAGGCGAGCGGGAGGGGGCAGCGCCGGGTCGGGAGGGGCCGGGAACGGGGGGAGCGGTGGGAGTGGCGGAGGAGCCTGAGGGCGGGACGGCGCAGAAGGAGCTTGGGCGGGAAAGGCTAAGGGACTTCGGAGGGGGAGACATCGGGGAGGCTTTGGCGGGAATGGCTGAGGGACCTCGGCGGGGGGTGACATCGGGGAGGCTTTGGCGGGAAAGGCTGAGGGAGCTCGAGGAGGAGATGGCGTCGGGGAGGCTGCAGGGGGCAATGCTGAGGTAGCTCAGGACAGGATGGCACTCAGGTCTGGTTTCAAAGGGAAATGCTGAGGTACCTTGAGGAATGGACGCTGGGCTGGGAACTATGAACACATCAGACTGGTTAAGAGAGTGTTCATGACAGAAATTTGTGCAGTGAAGTATTCCAGCAAAGAGCGGGAGAAGAGCCAAACTTAGATCAGGCCTCCTAGGACGCCTGCGAGTTTGGGGACAGGGATGACGAGGTTGTTAATCCGGTCCAACTGTTTCTTTCTCTGTCCCTCTCTTGCAGCACCTGACTGAATGGAGGAGCAAGTGGACGGGAAGTTCCTGCGCCACACACAGATCACATTTATTACTCTCGCCCTCAGAGACCCGGAGATCCAAACCATTTGCATCGTGGGTGAGGACCGTGGGTGTTTGTACTGAGCTGTGACATCTCTAACCTGTGACACTGGGGTCCCGCAAGTACCAAGGAGCAGGTGAGGACCGTGGACATTTGTACTGAGCTGTGACATTAACCCGTGACATTGGGGTCCAGCAAGTACCACCGGTGGTGGAACCGCAGGTCAGGAGAGCTCAAGGAGGGAGAAAGGTGACTGTGGCCGTATGGGTTTTTGTAGCTCACACACCAATGAAAACAGTTTGGATAATAAAATAAATGTATGCAAACCCAATAATTAAAGGCAGAGAATGTTTGTATGCTATGTATGGGGTAGACCTGAAGGTATATTTCTTCCTACAAGGAAGGAGAATTCGCAGTGGTAATTAACTGAAGATGTGAATTTCCAGACTGCATTGGCAACATACGCAGGGAACATATCAGTTTATTACTGTCAACATAAACTGTGGGCTGAAATTGGTAATTTACCATTGTACGGCAAATGCTGCTGTCAGCAACGACCAGTAAGCGACAAGACTGTATTTACTGATGCCTCTGGTCGCTCACGTAAAGTTGCAATGACATGGCTAAACTCAGATACCCAGTGCTGCAAACACAAGGTAGAAAAAGAGACCAAGGGTCAAACAGGTTCTTGAGCTGACAGCTGTTAGGATCGCTTTGAGGTGTTCTGTAACGAGCCTTTGAATGTTGTAACTGGCTCATATTATGCAGCTGGCATACTGAACTGCCTGGAAGCTTCTTTTCTTAAGGAAGAGGATAATCCTCTTTTGATGGCTGAATTGAGAATGCTATGGTTTCTAATAAATCATAGACATCATGAGTATTACGCAATGCACACCCGCTCTCGCACGGCCCTTCCAGGACCACTTGCGGAAGGCAATAGGAGGGCCGATGCACAAGCTGTGCCGCTCACTGTGCCTAAAGCCTTGGAGCAAGCTAAATGATCACATAAATTCTTTCACCAGAGTGCAAAGGCATTAAAACGACAATTTCAAATGACAGTGGATCAGGCCAGGAGCGTTCTTATGTCCTGCCCTGATTGCCAATAGTTGGCACCCGTGCCATCCACAGAGGGTGTTAATCCAGGAGGGGTTACTGCCAATGAAGTACGGCCAGCGGATGTAACACATTGTTCTGAATTGGGTAAATACGTACGTGTTTCTGTAGACACTCATTCCAGATTTCTCGTTGCTGCTGCACGCGCTGGTGAAAGAGCACGAGACGTCTGTAACATTGGTTGGCATGTTTTGCTGTTCGAGGAGTTCCACGATCTGTAAAACCAGAGGAAAGCGGAACGCACGCTCGATTAGAGGAGTGATCCCCTAGCGCGCTGTAATAAAAGTGCCTGCTTTTTAACACTTTCAAAGGAGTCTTAAAGAGTCTGTTTGCCGACTTTTCGGTATCATTTCTGGCGATGAAGATGGATAGTCTGCCTGACCAGCAATTTGATAAAGGTACCTTTAGTGATTTTGCTGTTTGTGCCTTAGCAATTGTATAATTGTTTGTGTCTTTAGTGGTTTGTTGTTGTTGTTACTTGTGTCTTGGGGGATTTTATAGTCCAGTACTTAGGGTTCAGCAATTGTCTGTCATTGTGATTGTGAAGTAGGTAGTGGACAATCGTCAGGAGGATTCGGGAGAAATCTCCCCCGGGCTGTGTTTTCTGACATTGGAAAAGGATCATTTGCTGTTCAACAGGACGTCAACCAGGGAGAATCTGATTGAATATTGTAATTAATGGTGGCCACTGTAAATAATATTAATATGCTTCACAGGTCTAGGTGGGTATACTTTGAGATCTGTGGTATAGTAATGTGCTACATGTAATATATAATAAGATAGATATTTTAAATCATATGTTGCCTGTTACATAAGGCATATTACACAATACGTAATGTTACATATGCATTGTCTTTATCCCCTTCAGATCCATTTGTTTTGAAAAAGGATAATCAGGGAAAGAAATGGAAACCAGTAAAAGGTTTGTTGAAGAACAGCTATTGGTGTAGAATACACAGAGAACATGAGATCAAAATTGTCCCTCGGTCAGTCCAGGGTGGGATCCCTATATCCTTATATGGAGGGACAGGCTGCATTGGTATCGCCAGTGCATTTTATAAGGGATTAGACACGCTGCGCCTAAAGCTGTAAATACACCAAAACCTTCTGAGATTAAACAGGATCATGAGGAGTCTCCCACTGAGTTTTTACACCGTCTTAAACCGACAGCTCAGTAATATATTAATATAGATCCTGACTTGGAGAACAGAGAATGAGAATTCTTAGTTGACTGGGAGCTCATTATTCTGTATTAAACACTATGCAGGGAATATTAAGTAGCGATTCTGTAACAGTTATGGGAGCCACAAAAATTGCGAAACACGGCCCTTTAACCCGCTGCTTAGAATGTTTGTATGTGGAGTCTGTACTTATTGATTGTGTACCATGTGTCTTCTCTTGTGCACAACGAATGGTTGAAAAAAGCTTTAATGGTGCAATGGCTGTGCAGTTACACACTGCTATGGCTGCAATTGTTAAAGAAAGAAGGGGAGATGTGGCAGGGTTGTGACATCAGGCCCGTGAGAAACTGCAAGAGTCACAGTGTGAGAACAAGCGCTGGTGGAACAACAAGCAGCAAAGACTGTGTGGGACATGAACCATCAGGGACAGAGGGACTGATACGGGATTGGTACATCAGGGACAGAGGGATTGATACGGGGTTGGTACATCAGGGACAGAGGGATTGATACGGGATTGGTACATCAGGGACAGAGGAATTGATACGGGGTTGGTACATCAGGGACAGAGGGATTGATACGAGATTGGTACATGAAGGACAGAGGGATTGATACGAGATTGGTACATCAGGGACAGAGGGATTGATACGGGATTGGTACATGAAGGACAGAGGGATTGATATGGGATTGGTACATCAGGGACAGAGGGATTGATACGGGATTGGTACATGAAGGACAGAGGCATTGATACGGGATTGGTACATGAAAGACAGAGGGATTGATACGGGGTTGGTACATCAGGGACAGAGGGATTGATACGGGATTGGTACATCAGGGACAGAGGGATTGATACGGGATTGGTACATGAAGGACAGAGGGATTGATACGGGATTGGTACATCAGGGACAGAGGCATTGATACGGGATTGGTACATGAAGGACAGAGGGATTGATACGGGATTGGTACATCAGGGACAGAGGCATTGATACGGGATTGGTACATGAAGGACAGAGGGATTGATACGGGATTGGTACATCAGGGACAGAAGGATTGATACGGGATTGGTACATGAAGGACAGAGGGATTGATACGGGATTGGTACATCAGGGACAGAGGTCCACGATGTTTCAAATGCAAACCTGAGTTTGTATTAAATGTCTCTCTGCATCTTAAAGACCATAGAGACCATAGAGGATGAATCACCATGGGCACAACACCAGGAACCCGCCTGTTTGTGTCCAGGATATCCACTCCAGCAGACACGTTTTAATTGGTACTTGCATTATGGATTAGATGCAACAAAAATCCATACTTTCTTTTATTCTTTACTGTACAGGAGGGGGTTGAACTTTTCTATAGCAGATTCGATCACTTGTTGTAAAGGAATGAAATAAATCACTTAGGCTTTTTCTATGAATAAACAACGTTTAATCCAATTCATTAATTGTATTCCTTAAACACGTGTTCATTAGAGCATAAGCAAATCAGCACTGGGTGCGCGGGGGATTCGCTCCGCCCAGCACGCACAGCTTTAAACAACAAGAGGTGTGCTTGAATACAGTAAGGTGTTACATATTCATCATGACCCCAGGAACGCCTGTACATATCCATAACCTTTCCTGCTTTTCATTCAAATGAGTCTCAGAGAACCATTTCCATAGTCTCCTCCTTGACCTGCCCCTGTTGCGCCTGTGCAGTGTCACTTGGTGGCTTTGAGGAGGGATCTCTATGGTGTCTATGGGACTCTATGGTCTCTGTGGTCTTTATGGATCTCTATGGGACTCTATGGTTTCTGTAGTCTTTATGGGTCTCTATGGGTCTCTATGGGTCTCTGTGGTCTCTGTGTGTCTCTGTGGGTCTCTGTGTGTCTCTATGGGTCTCTATGGGACTCTATGGTCTCTGTGGTCTTTGTGAGTCTCTATGGGTCTCTACGGGTCTCTGTGGTCTCTATGGTCTCTGTGGTCTCTATGGGACTGTATGGTCTCTGTGGTCTTTATGGGTCTCTATGGGTCTTTATGAGTCTCTGTAGTGTCTATGGGTCTCTACGGATCCCTATGGTCTCTGTGGTCTCTATGGGTCACTATGGGCTCTATGGTCTCTGTGGTCTCTATGGTCTCTGTGGGTCACTATGGGCTCTGTGGTCTCTATGGTCTCTGTGGTCTCTATGGGTCTCTATGGTCTCTATGGGTCTCCCAAGCTGCCAAGTCGACCGAAACCAGACTGGCCCCCCTTTTGCTGTAACTCTTGGCTGTCTTGTCTCCTCAAGGTTACAGCTGGTGCTGTAAAACTTCTGATCTCGGCACTCGATGAGGTTCTGGTTTTTCTTAACACAACTGGTTACATACAGCTCTAAACTAGATACTCATGATGTGGCTTCAAGTGTTAGTTCATTAGTAGGCCCTTATTATGTGTTTGGTTAACCCTGAAAATGTTAGCTCCCTCTATCAATATAACCTCATAAAGAAGTTCCAGAACTTTTTACATAGAACTTACCCACCTTTTCCTTTTTGCAGGTTCAGAGCCCGAGCCTCATTTGGTTGTATCTGTAAACATGAAACATCTCAGCACGAATCACAACTGCATTTCTCACAGACAGAAGTGCCTGAACTCCACAGCTTGCCTGGCAGTGCAGAGAGCAGGAAGTGCGGTGAGTCCTGGGCCTTTGGGGACATTTCACTCTGTTTTGTGTCCCAGTCCCTCCCCGCTCCCTCCTCTTTCCTGCTGTGCCCTTCTTCCTCTTCATCTCTTCTCCCTCTGGCCCTCTGCTGCTTCCTCACCTATTCCCCCACCCTTCTGAATCTCTGTGCAGGGTTTCTCGTATCTCCCTCTCCATCTCCACCCCTCTGTGTTCTCACCATCCCTGGTTTCTCTTTGTCGTCATTCTTGTCTGTTGCTCTGTCCCGCTCCGTGCCCCATCATTTCTCACTGTACCCCTCTGTCCTGCTCCCTGTGCCTATTCCTGCCCCTCTTCTTTTTCACTCCCTCTCCCTCTTGCTGCCCACCCCAGGATTTTTTCCCAATCTCTATCCTGCCCCAGCCCTTATTGTTCATTCTCTCTCCTGCTCCCTCTCTGTCTTTCTGCCTGTCTTCCCTTTCCCTGCTGCTTCTTTCTCCATCTCTGTCCAGACTATTGCCCCTTTTCCTTCTTGATGTCTTTCTGTCCTGTTTGTCTTTCTGTCTTCCTTGCCTGTTCCCGGCCCCATCCCCTCTCGCTGTATCTTCCCTGTCCAGCTGGCTCTGCCTTTTCTTTGTCTTCTCTTCCTCTTTCCTGCTCCTCAGCCCTCTTTTCCTCTTCCTCCAGCTCATTGCTGCATGTTTTCCCTTTCCAGTCTCTTCATTTTGACCTGAACTTTGTTTTGTTTCTCAGTCCCTTTGTTCTATTCCTTTCCTGTTGCCTCTCAGTGGGCAGTAACAACCTGGTTCAGAGACAGCACGGCGAACACACCCCAGGTCGCTCGGTCCATCAGCACACAGACACCAATGTGGTGGACGGCAAATGGCGTTTATTAACAACTAACACAGCGTTATATACCTTAAGTTTACAACGTCACGTCCGTCTGCTTGCCTCACATACTCCTACCTACCTGGGGAGGGGCTACTATCTTTCCATACAGCGCGAGATCTTGCAGCCACCAGACCCTAACTAACTACAGGCGTATGTCACAAACACCCCTGGACACCGTTTGTGTAAGAAATGCCTTTGGACAGGGTGTGTGTCACAAACCCCATTGGACATCGTGTGTGTCACAAACCCATTGGACAGTGTGTGTCAAAACCCCCCCTGGAAACTGTGTGTGTCACAAACACCCCTGGACACGGTGTGTGTCACAAACCCCATTGGAGAGTGTGTGTGTCACAAATCCCATTGGACAGCGTGTGTGTCACAAACCCCATTGGACAGCGTGTGTGTCACAAACGTCATTGGACAGTGTGTGTGTCACAAACACCCCTGGACAGCGTGTGTGTCACAAACCCCATTGGACATCCTGTGCGTCACAAACCCCATTGGACAGTGTGTGTGACAACCCTCATTGTGCAGGGTGTGTGTCACAAACACCCCTGGACAGGGTGTGTGTCACAAACCCCCCTGGACAGCATGTCTGTCACAAACTCCATTAGACAGTGTGTGTATCAGAAACCCCATTGGACAGTGTGTGTCACAACCGCCCCTGGAAACTGTGTCACAATCCCCATTGGACAGCCTGTGTGTCACAAACCACATTGGACAGCTTGTGTGTTACAAACCCCATTGGACAGGGTGTGTGTCACAAACACCATAGGACAGCGTGTTGGTCACAAACCCCATTGGACAGTGTATGTTTCACATACCCCATTGGACAATGTGTGTGTCACAAACCCCATTGGACAACGTGTGTGTCACAAACCCCATTGGGCAGCGTGTGTCAGAAACACCCTTGGACAACGTGTGTGCACAAACGCCCCTGGAAAGGGTGTGTGTCACAAACCCCATTGGACAATGTGTTTGTCACAAACCCCATTGGACAGAGTGTGTGTCACAAACCCAATTGGACACTGTGTGTGTCACAAAACCCCATGGATACCGTGTGTGTCTAAAATGCCCCTGAATAGTATGTGTGTCAGAAACACACCTGGACAGCGAGTTTGTCACAAACCGCATTGGACAGTGTGTGTGTCAAATACCCCATTGGACAGCGTGTGTGTCACAAACCCCATTGGACAGACTGTGTGTCACAAACCCCATTGGGAAGCGTGTGTGTCACAAATCCCATTGCACACCGTATGTGTCACAAACACCCCTGGACATGATGTGTGTTCACAAACTCCATTGGACAGTGCGTGTGTCACAAAACCCATTGGAAAGTGTGAGTGTCACAGCCCCCCCTGGACAGTGTCTGTGTCTAAAAGACCATTGGAGAGTGTGTGTGTCACAAACCCCATTGGATAGCGTGTGTCAAAACTCCCCCTGGACACTGTGTGTGTCACAAACACCCCTGGACACGGTGTGTGTCATAAACCCCATTGGAGAGTGTGTGTGTCACAAATCCCATTGGACAGCGTGTGTGTCACAAACCTCATTGGGCAGTGTGTGTGTCACAAGCCCCATTGGACAGCCTCTGTGTCACAAACGTCATCGGACAGTGTGTGTGTCACAAACGCCATTGAACAGTGTGTGTGTCACAAAACCCATTGGAAAGTGTGAGTGTCACAGCCCCCCCTGGACAGTGTCTGTGTCAAAAGACCATTGGAGAGTGTGTGTGTCAAGAACCCCATTGGACAGCGTGTATCAAAACCCCCCCTGGAAACTGTGTGTGTCACAAACACCCCTGGACACGGTGTGTGTCACAAACCCCATTGGAGAGTGTGTGTGTCACAAATCCCATTGGACAGCGTGTGTGTCACAAATACCATTGGACAGTGTGTGTGTCACAAGCCCCATTGGACAGCCTCTGTGTCACAAACGTCATTGGACAGTGTGTGTGTCACAACCACCCCTGGACACTGTGTGTGTCACAAACCCCATTGGACAGAGTGTGTGTCACAAAACCCTTTGAACAACGTGTGTCACAAATGCCCTTGGACAGCGTGTGTGTCAGAAAATCCATTGGAAAGCCTGTGTCTCACAAATCCCATTGGACACGGTGTGTGTCACAAATCCCCCTGGACACAGTTTATGTCACAAACGCCCCTGGAAGGTGTGTGTGTCACAAACCCCATTGGAGAGCCTGTGTGTCACAAACGCCACTGGATACTGTGTGTGTCACAAACTCCCTCGGACAGTGTGTGTTTCACATACCACATTGGACCGCGTGTGTGTCACAAACCCCATTGGACAGCGTGTGTCACAGCCCCCCCGGACAGTGTGTGTGTCACAAACCCCATTGGAAAGTGTGTGTGTCACAAAGGCCATTAGACAGTGTGTGTGTCACAAACCCCATTGGAGAATGTGTGTATCACAAACCCCATTGGACAGGGTGTGAGTCAGAAACACCTCTGGACAGCGTGTGTATCTCAAACCCCATTGGACAGGGTGAGTGTCACAAACACCCCTGGACACTGTTTGTGTCAGAAACGCCCCTGGACAGGGTGTGTGTCACAAACCCTATTTTACAACGTGTGTGTCACAAACCCCATTGGAGAGGGTGTATGTCACAAACCCCATTGGACAAGGTGTGTGTGTCAAAAACCCAATTGGACAGTGTGTGTGTCACAAACCCCTTTCGACAGCGTGTGTGTCACAAACCGCACTGGACAGTGTGTGTGTCACAAACCCCATTGGACATCCTGTGCGTCACAAACCCCATTGGACAGTGTGTGTGTCACAATCCTCATTGTGCAGGGTGTGTGTAACAAACACCCCTGGACACCATTTGTGTCACAAACGCCCCTGGACAGGGTGTGTGTCACAAAGCTCCCTGGACAACATGTCTGTCACAAACCCCATTGGTCAGTGTGTGTATCAGAAACTCCATTGGACAGTGTGTGTCACAACCGCCCCTGGAAACTGTGTCACAAACCCCCGTTGGACAGCCTCTGTGTCACAAACGTCATTGGACAGTGTGTGTGTCACAAACACCCATTGGACAGTGTGTGTGTCACAAACGCCATAGGACAGCGTGTTCGTCACAAATCCCATTGGACAGTGTGTGTTTCACATACCCCATTGGACAGTGTGTGTGTCACAAACCCCATTGGACAACGTGTGTGTCAGAAACCCCATTGGAAAGCCTGTGTCTCACAAATCCCATTGGACAGGGTGTGTGTCACAAATGCCCCTGGACACAGTTTGTGTCACAAACGCCCCTGGAAGGTGTGTGTGTCACAAACCCCATTGGACAGCGTGTGTGTAACAATCCCCCTCGGACAGTGTGTGTTTCACATACCCCATTGGACAGCGTGTGTGTCACAAACCCCATTGGACAGCGTGTGTCACAGCCCCCCCGGACAGTGTGTGTGTCACAAACACCATTGAACAGTGTGTGTGTCACAAACCCCATTGGAAAGTGTGTGTGTCACAGCCCCCCCTGGACAGTGTGTGTGTCACAAAGGCCATTAGACAGTGTGTGTGTCACAAACCCCATTGGAGAGGGTGTGTATGACAAACCCCATTGGACAGGATGTGTGTCAGAAACACCTCTGGACAGCGTGTGTATCACAAACCCCATTGGACAGGGTGAGTGTCACAAACACCCCTGGACACCGTTTGTGTCAGAAACGTCCCTGGACAGGGTGTGTGTCACAAACCCCATTGGACAACGTGTGTGTGTCAAAAACCCCATTGGACAGTGTGTGTGTCAGAAACACCGCTGGACAGCGTGTGTGTCACAAACCACACTGGACAGTGTGTGTGTCACAAGCCCAATTGGACATCCTGTGTGTCACAAACCCCATTAGACAGTGTGTGTGTCACAAACCTCATTGTGCAGTTTGTGTGTTACAAACGCCCCTGGACAGGGTGTGTCACAACCCCGCCTCGAAACTCTATGTGTCACAAACACCCCTGGACAGGGTGTGTATCATAAACCCCAGTGGAGAGTGTGTGTGTCACAAACCCCATTGCACAGCGTGTGTCACAACCCCCATGGATAGTGTGTGTGTCCAAAATGCCCCTGGACAGTGTTTGTGTCAGAAACACACGTGGAGAGCGTGTGTGTCACAAACCGCATTGGACAGTGTGAGTGTCAAATACTCCATTGGACAGCGTGTGTGTCACAAACCTCATTGGACAGCGTGTTTCACAGCCCCCCCGACAGTGTGTGTGTCGCAAACGCCATTGAAGAGTGTGTGTGTCACAAACAGCCCCGGACACCGTTTGTGTCACAAACACCCCTGGACAGGGTGTGTGTCATAAACCCCAGTGGAGAGTGTGTGTGTCACAAACCCCATTGGACACCGTCTGTGTCACAAACCCCATTACACAGCCTGTGTCACAACCCCCCATGGATACTGTGTGTCTCTAAAATGCCCCTGGACAGTGTGTGTGTCAGAAACACACCTGGACAGCATGTGTGTCACAAACCCCATTGGACAGTGTGTGTGTCACAAGTCCCCCTGAACAGTGTGTGTGTCACAAACCCCATTGGACATCCTGTGCTTCACAAACCCCATTTGACAGTGTGTGTGTCACAAACCTCATTGTGCAGGGTGTTTGTCACAAACAGCTCTGGACAGCGTTTGTGTCACAAACACCCCTGGACAGGGTGTGTGTCACAATCGCCCCTGTACAGAATGTGTGTCACAAACCCCATTGGACAGGGTGTGTGTCACAAACCGCATTGGACAGGGTGTGTGTCACAACCTCCCTGGACAGCGTGTGTGTACAACTTCCTCTGGACAGTGTGTGTGTCACAAACCCCATTGTACAGTGTGTGTCACAAACCCCCCTGGACAGCATGTCTGTCACAAACCCTATTGGACAGTGTGCGTGTCAGAAACCCCATTGGACAGCGTGTGTCACAACCGCCACTGGAAACTGTGTCACAAGCCCCATTGGACAGCCTGTGTGTCACAAACCAGATTGGACGGCGTGTGTGTTACAAACCCCATTGAACATGGGTGTGTCACAAACCCCATAGGACAGCGTGTGTGTCACAAACCGCATTGGACAGTGTGTGTCACAAACACCCCTGGACAACGTGTGTGTACAAACGCCCCTAGACAGGGTGTGTGTCACAAACCCCATTGGACAGCGTGTGTGTCACAAACCTCATTGGACAGCGTGTGTCACAAACACCCCTGCACAACGTGTGTGCACAACGCCCCTAGACAGGGTGTTTGTCACAAACCCCATTGGAGAGAGTGTGTGTCACAAACCCCATTGGACACTGTGTGTGTCACAAACCCCATTGGAGAGCGTGTGTCACAACTCCCCATGGATACTGTGTGTGTCTAAAATGCCCCTGGACAGTATGTGTGTCAGAAACACACCTAGACAGCGTGTGTGTCACAAACCGCATTGGACAGTGTGAGTGTCAAATACTCCATTGGACAGCGTGTGTGTCACAAACGCCATTGGACAGCGTGTTTCACAGCCCCCCCGACAGTGTGTGTGTCGCAAACGCCATTGAACAGTGTGTGTGTCACAAACCCCATTGGAAAGTGTGTGTGTCACAGCCCCCCCTGGACAGCATGTGTGTCACAAACCGCATTGGACAGTGTGTGTTTCACATACCCCATTGGACAGTGTGTGTGTCACAAACCCCATTGAACAGCGTGTGTCACAAACAGCCCTGGACAACGTGTGTGCACAAAAGCCCCTAGACAGGGTGTGTGTCACAAACCCTGTAGAGCGAGATAAGGACCAAGCAAAACAAGTCGATTCAATGTGAATCACGCTAAGCCATTTATTACAGAAACAAATCTCCTTATATACGTAACTATATTCTAATCACGCGTCCACGCTCCAAACCTGGATTCGTTAAATGAGTATCGTGGGTTGTCCGTGCTCTGGAGTCTCACTGATGATACGTCCGATGATTCATGCCACGCCAGGACCCCGGTGATTGAGAAACGCCCCTCTTTCTCACAGCAGACTCTGTTCTCGAAGTGGCCTTGAGATACCTTTGAGCCTGACTAATTCAGCAACAGGTCTTAATCTATCAAGACCTATCCACACTTCCCCCTTTCTTTTCCTGAATTAGTCAGGCCCCTTAAACCGCACGGTGCATCATTTTTGAAATATACTGCAACATAGAACACGTGATTAACAACATAATTACAATTACATATAATGCAGTTAAACCTTACTTAATAAGATCAAACAACTACCTGCCTATTCTTAAAACCTTAATTCTACTATGACAACCTTATTAACACACTATCTTAATAGATTCAAAATATCCAGACAAGTTAATACAATATATTCTCTTAAATTCCTAAAAGATTTATAACTGCGCAGTTTATAGGGTAACATACTTAATATCATCAGCATATACTAATAATTGAATTAATATCTTAAAAGTTATCTTAACCTATTTAAAAGATCAATAGCTTAACCTTAATATCCCTTCTAAAACTTTATCAGTTGCTGAACTTAGATTACTATGATAGAGATATCTCATAATTTTACCTTATCTATGCATTGACTATCTAATCATAATATCACCCTTTTGGATCTCCTGCTGATTGTTCAAATTGCCATTCTCCACAGAAGGTACACCACCTGCTTGCTAATAGGCCTCTAGACCACCGGGTCTGTGAGCATCTGTAACACTGAATTAGGATCCATGGTTTACATCTGAAACAGTCCTCACAACTTATCTCCCTCCTGTCCATCTGCATCCGTTGAATCTTTGTTGAATCCACTTCAATCCTTGGCATGTAATGACACAAACATAACCTTTTCCCCAGGTTATCAATTGATGTGGCCTTTTTAATTGACTAGTGATTTGACCATAACTAGGTTCTTTCTGATTTAGCATGGTTTTAGGTCATACTTGCAAAGTATTTCATCACATACAGTGCTTTTGACAATTGGTTTTGTGGTGCTTCCCCTACTTCCCCCCCCTTTTTTTTTGTAAAACAAACAAACAAACAAACAAACAAATTCAGAACCAGATATGTGCGTTGGATCTTGACTACGTACTCAGAATCACAAATCAAATTTAGAGGTTCCTCCTTAAAAAGCTCTAAGTACTTTAAAGCTGTGCCAAGTTCTGCTAATTGGGTTGAACCTTCAATAATTTTTACAGAATGACGCCAATTGTTATCTCCACACCAAACCACTACAGCTTTATGAGACTTCCCAGAACCATCAACAAAAACTTTGCAAGTATGTAGGATGAGACCAAATACAAGTATGGCCTATGGCCTGATGTTAAAGACTTGCAGGTTCTGCAGCAATTTACATTTTACATTTATGCATGCCAAAAGCTGTGCTGTTAAGAAAACCAGCTAGTGCAATTTATAAAGACATAGATTACAAACAAAAAAAATCAGAATTAAATTTCACAAATGGTACATATATGACAAAAGGATCATGGTCCTTTAAGACTTAAATTCATTCCCTGCATTTTCTTGATCTGAGTGACAATTGGTATATAACAATCGGTATATCAGTTTGCTAGCAATCTCATCATACTGTCCCACAATAGCCACAGGTTGTTTCTATGTTGTAGCTATAAATAGACAAATCTGCAAGTCCAATCGAATGCAGCCAGCCTGTAAGGTTGTCATAAATTCATTCCTCAAAGTTTCTAACTCCATTTTGGCTGTCATATTTATTGGATATTGTTTTCCCTTACCGGATCGAAGTCGTATTTCAGATCTATCAGTGTAGTGTTTGCTTTATCGAAACATTGGCTGTTAATACTAGTAGAAATACAGCATTTGAAATTTCCTTGGAGATTTCTCACTTGCAGCAAGCAGATCTGCACCATCCCAGCAGCTTCTTGTAGGCCGTACAACTAAACAGAATTCTCAGAAAACGTTATTTGAGCTTACAATTTACTTAACAAATCCTAACCTAAGAGAGGTATAGGACTTTCTGGCAAATATAAGAATTCATGTATTAAAACTTTGTTCCAAATTTGGCATTCCATTGGTCTCAAAAAATGGCCTTTCTTTCGTTCTCTCCCATGACCTCAACAACTAGCATGGTGAATTTACTAAGAAGTCACTTACAACTAAGTACCACAGAATAAGTCTATTAACGAATTTTTGGTTTAGTTTTCCAGTTTCATTAGAACTATGGATCCACTGGTGATGCCTTTAAATTTCACCCTCAGACTCCTTCATGCAGTATCACAGCTCTCTAGCAGTAACATTGCTTGGGGGAGGGGCGCGAGGGGGAATAAAACTTCCCTCTCGCCCCCACCTGAGATGGCAAGACGTACAGCCCAACATGAAAACACATCAGGTTGAACTCCACATCAAACCAATCTGGCTCCACTCCACATCCAAATCAGTACCAGTCTGACCCAGAGAAGCACTGAACACTGTGACCCCCCAAAGCTGACCAGTGTGAAAAGACTGACTTCAGCAAGGAGGCAAAATTATGAGCTCTTTTTCCCAAATGTGCCAAAACCTAGGAAACAAGACAGAAGCAAAAATAAACAACACCAACAACCCCGGATTCAAAGACGAAAAACAACACAGTGCCACAACAAAAATGGCTGACAATACTTCAGGGGAAAAAAAAAAAAAAGGACAGAGCAGGGGGAGTAAAGCCCCCCTTTCTCTGCTTAGCCAAGGTCACGCAGCTGGTACGAGGTGGAAGGCTCTGGTAAACTCCTCAGTTACAATGAGCTGCACATAGGCCTGGAATATTTTGCTGTTTTGTCTTCCCATTTCATTCCAACCATAATACACTTTATATGTAATTTCAAGTAGCTCAGCAATAGTTACATTCCTTAGCTCCATTTACCTATTACAATTTGGAGATGTCAAAAAACAGTATAAACCAGTATAATAAACATAAATCCATTATTCTATTTTCCTAAATCTAAATCAGTTACTATTCTAGCAACTTTTAAATACAACCTCTTCCAAATTCACAGCTATCATAGCATTTTAACAATTTAAATGCTTTTCTAACAATATAAGCAGTTACTCTAATGTGTAAGGATGCATCCTAAGGGGGAGCAAGGTGGAATTTTAGCAGTGGAACCGGTTCCCATTTTGTAATTATCTCCCCAAACAAGATTCTTTTGGTACCAAATATGAATATGCAAACTAAAATACTGAGCTCAGATATGAAAACCATATACCAAGTTCAAATATGCAGATGGATCACAGTTACACCAATTTAAGACAATATCTCAATTTTTTATATTGCACCTTTGGGCCGCTCACTGCTCAGCCAGGAGGTACCTCTGGGTCTCCCTGACAAAAAAAGTCAGTTGCGCGCTGAAACCCATCCGCACCCGCCGAGCCGGACTGAGCAAGGCCTTTTTTTGTTTTTGTTTTGTTTTTGTTTTTAGTGTCTCATCTGGTGCACTACAGCTGTTATTCCAAAACCAGGATTCTTTACATGATGTGAATACAGAAAAACCAAATCCAGCGCACCGAGATGAGACACAGCCTGTCACAGAGTTGCGCAAGTCTGAATGCTGGAATAAAGCTAGCATGCTGGAGAAAAAAAAAATAACAGATACTACGCTCAAAATTTTACGATCACATTCACGCAGTAAAGAACTAAATTACTCATGATCTTCTGAATTATCACAAAATGCACATTTTGAGTCAACGGATTCTCATGATTTAACAGACTGTGAACTTATCGTACCATATAGCACAAACCTACCAAAATTGCAACATACTTAAACAGATACCCACAAAGAAAACAGGTTAATGAGGAAAGCATCTTGCAGACTTTAACAAGTTTTCTGTGACCTGTGTGTTACCAGTTAACTCTCTCTCAGCTTGTTGAAGTTCAAAGCACCCCGCCTGTAAAACTGTCTGAAATGATTTAATGATCTCTTGTAGGGATTTATTTTGTCCTGATCTTCTCGCCCTAAAAACAACATTAATCGCAACAAGATTCTATTGTCCGGACACTTTTCCCAATCATTTAAGTTATACCGCAGCCACCATTAATTACAATATTTTACAAGATCTTCCTTCCTTATAATTCCGAGTGCTTTCCTAAGTTTTAAAACACCTCCCAATACTGATTTTTTAGGAACACAACTGAAAACAATTATTCCTGACCCCATCTTGCAAGTAAAAACCTTGAGAAGGAGGGGGAGGGAGGGGGAGGAAGGCACAGGACTGCTTGCAGCAAGAATGGGAAAAGTGGGAGAAGGTTTTACAGCACACTTAAAAACAACTAGTAAAACAATTAACTCACATTCCTGACAAGCTGCTTGATTTTCAGAAAGGCAATACACAGGAGCACATAATATGTACTGGAAAACTTGCAAATAACACATTGATAGCAAACATTAGCATTCTCTACTGCTAATCTCAACACTAGTGCTTCCTTAGCTTCTAAGTTTTCGGCCTGCTTACTGATGGCGTCTTGAAGATGGTCAATAAATTGCATGTAATTCTCATTGGGACCCTGATTAATAGTTGCAAATGATTTGGCACCTCTCACATAGCTTGATATGCAAGATCTGTTGACTGCCTCAGGATTTCAGAAACTTATCATGTCTGTAGTTGCGGTGTGTCGATTGGTGTCTCTTCCAGGAGTTGTGGGACACCTGCCCCCCTCGACGAATTCCCATTGTTCTGTCCTAAATGATCTATAGCTGTTACATTTCACACAGTTCTTTTGACAAATTATCTTACTCCAGTTCCTTGGACTGCTTGGTCTCTTTAGGGTCGTGTGATGGTATGGGAGGCCATCCACTCCATAATTTTCCTCCCCCCACCCCAGACCGCTGCACCAGTGCCACCGGCACAACAGGGGATGGAGTGGGGAGGGGGTCAAAAGACACGATCCGGGTAAACTTCACAGTCATTTTTGGATTTGTTATCAGGCTGCAACGCTGGAAAAATTCTGGCAACGGTAGCCCGCTCAGCCTTAAAGTCTTTTAAGGTGGAAATTTTAAGCTTCCATTTAGTCGCTAGTGATTTTGTTTCTTTATCATCTCCATTGCTGACCCTATTCCATAATTTCTGCCTTTTATCATCCCAAAGTTAACGTTTAAAAGCCTTCTCGTTTTCTCCTGGGTAGCCTTTAATTCTATACCGAATTAATAGTCCACATATGTTACTTTCTTCTTATTTAAGTCCTCTCATAGAGAGAATAGGCAGGAGGAGTTTAACTACGGCTTCTTCCTCAAAGGATTTATTTTGCCCCATAACTTCACTCTTCCCTTCTCCCGCTCCCAGCCGCTCACCGTTTTTACGGTGACTTCTTCAAAAACGCGGAACGTCCGTACGCCTCCGCCCGGTTCTCAGTCCAGCTGATCCGCCTCCGGCTGGGCCGCTCTAGCCTTTTCCCCATCTTCCGTGGTGCGCTGGTCAGAGTATCACATCGGGGTCACCAGATGTAGAGCGAGATAAGGACCAAGCAAAACAAGTCGATTCAATGTGAATCACGCTAAGCCATTTATTACAGAAACAAGTCTCCTTATATACGTAACTATATTCTAATCACGCGTCCACGCTCCAAGCATGGATTCGTTAAATGAGTATCGTGGGCTGTCCATGCTCTGGAGTCTCACTGATGATATGTCCGATGATTCATACCACGCCAGGACCCTGGTGATTGAGAAATGCCCCTCTTACTCACAGCAGACTCTGTTCTCGAAGTGGCCTTGAGATACCTTTGAGCCTGACTAATTCAGCAACAGGTCTTAATCTATCAAGACCCATCCACAAAACTCCATTGGACAGCGTGTGTCACAAACAGCCCTGGACAACATGTGTGCACAAACGCCCCTAGACAGAATGTGTGTCACAAACCCCATTGGACAACGTGTTTGTCACAAACCCCATTGGAGAGAGTGTGTGTCACAAACCCAATTGGACACTGTGTCTGTCACAAACCCCATTGGACAGCGTGTGTCACAACTCCCCATGGATACTGTGTGTGTCTAAAATGCCCCTGGACAGTATGTGTGTCAGAAACACACTTGCACAGCGTGTGTGTCACAAACCCCATTGGACAGCGTGTTTCACAGCCCCCCCAACAGTGTGTGTGTCGCAAACGCCATTGAACAGTGTGTGTGTCACAAACCCCATTGGAAAGTGTGTGTGTCACAGCCCCCCCGGGACAGTGTTTGTGTCACAAAGGCCATTGGACAGTGTGTGTGTCACAAACCCCATTGGACAGGGTGTGTATAACAAACCCCATTGGACAGGGTGTGTGTCACAAAGATCTCTGAACACCATGTGTGTCACAAACACCCCTGGACAGGGTGTGTGTCATAAACCCCAGTGGAGAGTGTGTGTGTCACAAAACCTATTGGACAGCGTGAGTGTCACAAACCCCATTGCACAGCGTGTGTGACAACCCCCCATGGATAGTGTGTGTGTCTAAAATGCCCCTGGACAGTGTGTGTGTCGGAAACACACCTGGACAGCGTGTGTGTCACAAACCGCAATGGACAGTGTGTGTTTCACATACATCATTGGACAGTGTGTATGTCACAAACCCCATTGAACAGCGTGTGTAACAAACACCCCTGGACAACGTGTGTGCACAAAAGCCCCTAGACAGTGTGTGTGTCACAAACCCCATTGGACAGCGTGTGTGTCACAAACCTCATTGGACAGCGTGTGTCACAAACACCCCTGGACAACGTGTGTGCACAAAAGCTCCTAGACAGGGTGTGTGTCACAAAACCCATGGGAAAGTGTGTGTGTCACAGCCCCCCCGGGACAGTGTGTGTGTCACAAAGGCCATTGGACAGTGTGTGTGTCACAAAGGCCATTGGACAGGGTGAGTGTCAAAAACACCCCTGGACACAGTTTGTTTCAGATACGCCCCTGGACAGGGTGTGTGTCACAAATCCCGTTGGAGAACGTGTGTGTCACAAACCCCAATGGAGAGTGTGTGTGTCACAAACTCCATTGGACAGCGTGTGTGTGTCAAAAACCCCATTGGACAGCGTGTGTGTCAGAAACCGCAATGGACAGTGTGTGTGTCACAAACCCCATTGGACATCCTGTGCGTCACAAACGCCATTAAACAGTGTGTGTGTCACAAACCTCATTGTGCAGGGTGTGTGTCACAAACAGCCCTGGACACCGTTTGTGTCACAAACGCCCCTGGACAGGGTGTGTGTCACAATCGCCCCTGCACAGGGTGTGTGTCACAAACCCCATTGGACAGGGTTTGTGTCACAAACCCCACTGTACAACGTGTGTCACAAACCCCCCTGGACAGCATGTCTGTCACAAACCCTATTGGACAGTGTGCGTGTCAGAAACCCCATTGGACAGCGTGTGTCACAACCGCCGCTGGAAACTGTGTCACAAACCCCATTGGACAGCCTGTGTGTCACAAACCAGATTGGAAAGCGTGTGTGTTACAAACCCCATTGGACATGGGTTGTGTCACAAACCCCATAGGACATCGTGTGTGTCACAAACCCCATTGGACAGTGTGTGTCACAAACACCCCTGGACAACGTGTGTGCACAAACGCCCCTAGACAGGGTGTGTGTCACAAACCCCATTGGACAGCGTGTGTGTCACAAACCCCATGGGATAGCGTGTTTCACAGCCCCCCCGACAGTGAGAGTGTCGCAAACGTCATTGAAGAGTCTGTGTGTCAAAAACCCCATTGGAAATTCTGTGTGTCACAGCCCCCCCTGGATCGTGAGTGTGTCACAAAGGCCATTGGACAGTGTGTGTGTCACAATTGCCCCTGGACAGGCTGTGTGTCACAAACCGTATTGGACAGGGTGTCTGCCACAAACCCCATTGTACAGCGTGTGTCACAAACTCCCCTGGACAGCATGTCTGTCACAAACCCTATTGGACAGTTTGCGTGTCAGAAACCCCATTGTACAGCGTGTGTCACAACGACCGCTGGAAACTGTGTCAGAAACCCCATTGGACAGCCTGTGTGTCACAAACCACATTGGAAAGCGTGTGTGTTACAAACCCCATTGGACATGGAGTGTGTCACAAACCCCATAGGACAGCGTGTGTGTCACAAACCCCATTGGACAGTGTCACAAACACCCCTGGACAACGTGTGTGCACAAACGCCCCTAGACAGGGTGTGTGTCACAAACCCCATTGGACAGCGTGTGTGTCACAAACCCCATTGGACAGCGTGTACCACACACACCTCTGGACAACGTGTGTTCACAAACGACCCTAGACAGGGTGTGTGTCACAAACCCCACTGGACAACACGTTTGTCACAAACCCCATTGGAGAGAGTGTGTGTCACAAACCCAATTGGACACTGTGTGTGTGTTACAAACCTCATTGGACAGGGTGTGTCACAACCCCCCATGGATACTGTGTGTATCTAAAATGACCCTGGACAGTATGTGTGTCAGAAACACACCTGCACAGTGTGTGTGTCACAAACCTCATTAGACAGTGTGAGTGTCAAATACTCCATTGGACAGCGTGTGTGTCACAAACCCCATTGGACAGCGTGTTTCTCAGCCCCCCCGACACTGTGTGTGTCACAAACGCCATTGAACAGTGTGTGTGTCAGAAACCCCATTGGAAAGTGTGTGTCACAGCCCCCCCGGGACAGTGTTTGTGTCACAAAGGCCATTGGACAGTGTGTGTGTCACAAACCCCATTGGACAGGGTGTGTGTCAAAAACACCCCTGGACAGAGTTTGTTTCAGATACGCCCCTGGACAGGGTGTGTGTCACAAACCCCATTGGAGAACATGTGCGTCACAAACCCCAATGGAGAGTGTGTGTGTCACAAACTCCATTGGACAGCGTGTGTGTGTCAAAAACCCTATTGGACAGCGTCTGTGTCAGAAACCGCAATGGACAGTGTGTGTATCACAAACCCCATTGGACATCCTGTGCGACACAAACCCATTGGACAGTGTGTGTGTCACAAACCTCATTGTGCAGGGTGTGTGTCACAAACAACCCTGGACACGGTTTGTGTCACAAACGCCCCTGGAGAGGGTGTGTGTCACAACCGCCTCTACACAGGGTGTGTATCACAAACACCATTGGACAGGGTGTGTGTCACAAACCGCATTGGACAGGGTGTGTGTCACAAACCCCCATTGGACAGTGTGTGTGTCACAACTCCCTCTGGACAGTGTGTGTGTCACAAACCCCATTGCACAGCGTGTGTCAGAAACCCCCCTGGACAGTATGTCTGTCACAAACCCTATTGGACAGTGTGTGTGTCAGAAACCCCATTGGACAGGGTGTGTCACAACCGCCGCTGGAAACTGTCTCACAAACCCCATTGGACAGCCTGTGTGTCACAAACCAGATTGGAAAGCGTGTGTGTTACAAACCCCATTGGACATGGGATGTGTCACAAATTCCATAGGACAGCGTGTGTGTCACAAACCCCATTGGACAGTGTGTGTGACAAACACCCCTGGACAATGTGTGTGCACAAACGCCCCTAGAGAGGGTGTGTGTCACAAACCCCATTGGACAGCGTGTGTGTCACAAACCCCATTGGACTACATGTTTGTCACAAACCCCATTGGAGAGAGTGTGTGTCACAAACCCAATTGGACACTGTGTGTGTCACAAAGCTCATTGGACAGGGTGTGTCAACCCCCCCATGGATACTGTGTGTTTCTAAAATGCCACTGGACAGTATGTGTGTAAGAAACACACCTGCACAGAGTGTGTGTCACAAACCGCATTGGACAGTGCGAGTGTCAAATATTCCATTGGACAACGTGTGTGTCACAAACCCCATTGGACAGCGTGTTTCACAGCCTCCCCGACAGTGTGTGTGTCACAAACGCTATTGAACAGTGTGTGTGTCACAAACCCCATTGGAAAGTGTGTGTGTCACAGCCCCCCCTGGACAGTGTTTGTGTCACGATGGCCAATGAACAGCGTGTGTGTCACAAACCCCATTGGATAGGCTGTGTATCACAATCCCCATTGGACAGGGTGTGTGTCACAAACATCTATGGACACCATGTGTGTCATAAACGCCCCTGGACTGGGTGTGTGTTAGAAAACCCATTGAACAGCGTATATGTTACAATCCCCATCGGACAGTGTGTGTCAAAACCCTCCCTCGAAACTCTCTGTGTCACAAACACCCCTGGACAGGGTGGGTGTCATAAACCCCAGTGGAGAGTGTGTGTGTCACAAACCCCATTGGACAGCGTGTGTGTCACAAACCCCATTGCACAGCGTGTGTCACAACCCCCTATGGATAGCGTGTGTGTCTAAAATGCCCCTGGACAGTGTGTGTGTCAGAAACACACCTGGGCAGCGTGTGTGTCACAAACCGCATTGGACAGTGTGTGTTTCACATACCCCATTGGACAGTGTGTATGTCACAAATCCCATTGAACAGCGTGTGTCACAAACACCCCTGGACAACGTGTGTGCACAAAAGCCACTAGACAGGGTGTGTGTCACAAACCCCATTGGACAGCGTGTGTGTCACAAACCCCATTGGACAGCGTGTGTCACAAACACCCCTGGACAACGCGTGTGCACAAAAGCCACTAGACAGGGTGTGTGTCACAAATCCCATGGGAAAGTGTGTGTGTCACAGCCTCCCCGGGACAGTGTGTGTGTCACAAAGGCCATTGGACAGTGTTTGTGTCAAAAACCCATTGGACAGGGTGTGTGTCACAAACCCCATTGGACAGGGTGTGTGTCAAAAACACCCCTGGACACTGTTTGT
This sequence comes from Nesoenas mayeri, assembly GCF_963082525.1. Lineage (NCBI taxonomy): Eukaryota > Metazoa > Chordata > Aves > Columbiformes > Columbidae > Nesoenas > Nesoenas mayeri. The sequence continues at coordinate 394,498 of NC_137562.1, forward strand.
TTCAGATACGCTCCTGGACACCGTGTGTGTCACAAACCCCATTGGACAGCGTGTGTGTCACAAACCCCATTGGACAGCGTGTGTCACAAACACCCCTGGACAAAGTGTGTGCACAAAAGCCCCTAGACAGTGTGTGTGTCACAAACCCCATTGGACAACGTGTGTGTCACAAACCCCATTGGAGAGTGTGTGTGTCTCAAACTCCATTGGACAGCGTGTGTGTGTCAAAAACCCCATTGGACATCTTGTGTGTCAGAAACCGCACTGGACAGTGTGTGTGTCACAAACTCCATTGGACATCCTATGCGTCACAAACCCCATTGGACAGTGTGTCTGTCACAAACCTCATTGTACAAGGTGTGTGTCACAAACAGCTCTGGACACCGTTTGTGTCACAAACGCCCCTGGACAGGGTGTGTGTCACAATCGCCCCTGCACAGGGTGTGTGTCACAAACCGCATTGGACAGGGTGTGTGTCACAAACCCCCTGGACAGGGTGTGTGTAACAACTCCCTCTGGACAGTGTGTGTGTCACAAATCCCATTGTACACCGTGTGTCACAAACCCCATTGTACAGCGTGTGTCACAAACCCCCCTGGACAGCATGTCTGTTACAAACCCTATTGGACAGTGTGCGTGTCACAAACCCCATTGGACAGCCTGTGTGTCACCAACCAGATTGGACAGCGTGTGTGTTACAAACCCCATTGGACATGAGGTGTGTCACAAACCCCATAGGACAGCGTGTGTGTCACAAACCCCATTGGACAGTGTGTGTCACAAACACCCCTGGACAACGTGTGTGCACAAACGCCCCTAGAGAGGGTGTGTGTCACAAACCCCATTGGACAGCGTGTGTGTCACAAACTCCATTGGACAGCGTGTGTCACAAACACCCCTGGACAACGTTTGTTCACAAACGCCCCTAGACCGGGTTTGTGTCACAAACCCCATTGGACTACATGTTTGTCACAAACCCCATTGGAGAGAGTGTGTGTCACAAACCCAATTGGACACTGTGTATGTCACAAAGCTCATTGGACAGGGTGTGTCACAACCCCCCATGGATACTGTGTGTGTCTAAAATGCCCCTGGACAGTATATGTGTCAGAAACACACCTGCACAGCGTGTGTGTCACAAACCGCATTGGACAGTGTGAGTGTCAAATACTCCATTGGACAGCGTGTGTGTCACAAACCCCATTGGACAGCGTGTTTCACAGCCCCCCTGACAGTGTGTGTGTCAAAAACGCCATTGAACAGTGTGTCTGTCACAAACCCCATTGGAAAGTGTGTGTGTCACAGCCCCCTCTGGACAGTGTTTGTGTCACAAAGGCCAATGAACAGTGTCACAAACCCCATTGGATAGGGTGTGTATCACGATCGCCATTGGACAGGGTGTGTGTCACAAACATCTATGGACACCATGTGTGTCACAAATGCCCCTGGACAGGGTGTGTGTTAGAAAACCCATTGAACAGCGTATGTGTTACAATCCCCATTGGACAGTGTGTGTCACAACCCTCCCTCGAAACTCTGTGTGTCACAAACACCCCTGGACAGGGTGTGTGTCATAAACCCCAGTGGAGAGTGTGTGTGTCACAAACCCCATTGGACAGCGTGTGTGTCACAAACCCCATTGCACAGCGTATGTCACAACCCCCTATGGATAGTGTGTGTGTCTAAAATGCCCCTGGACAGTGTGTGTGTCAGAAACACACCTGGGCAGCGTGTGTGTCACCAACCCCATTGGACAGCGTGTGTCACAAACACCCCTGGACAATGCGTGTGCACAAAAGCCCCTGGACAGGGTGTTTGTCACAAAACCCATGGGAAAGTGTGTGTGTCACAGCCCCCCCGGGACAGTGTGTGTGTCACAAAGGTCATTGGACAGTGTTTGTGTCACAAACCCATTGGACAGGGTGTGTATCACAAACCCCATTGGACAGGGTGTGTGTCAAAAACACCCCTGGACACTGTTTGTTTCAGATACGCCCCTGGACAGGGTGTGTGTCACAAACCCCATTGGATAACGTGTGTGTAATACACCCCATTGGAGGGTGTGTGTGTCGCAAACTCCACTGGACAGCATGTGTGTGTCACAAACCCCATTGGACAGCTTGTGTGTCAGAAACCGCAATGGACAGAGTATGTGTCACAAACCTCATTGTACAGGGTGTGTGTCACAAACAGCCCTGACAACCGTTTGTGTCACATACGCCCCTGGACAGAGTGTGTGTCACAATCGTCCCTGCACAGGCTGTGTGTCACAAACCCCATTGGACAGGATGTGTGTCACAAACTGCATTGGACAGGGTGTGTGTCACAAACCCCCATTGGACAGCGTGTGTGTCACAACTCCCTCTGGACAGTTTGTGTGTCACAAACCCCATTGTACAGCGTGTGTCACAAACCCCCCTGGGCAGCATGTCTGTCACAAACCCTATTGGACAGTGTGCGTGTCAGAAACCCCATTGGACAGCGTGTGTCACAACTGCCGCTGGAAACTGTGTCACAAACCCCATTGGACAGCCTGTGTGTCACCAACCAGATTGGACAGCGTGTGTGTTACAAACCCCATTGGACATGGAGTGTGTCACAAACTCCATAGGACAGCATGTGTGTCACAAACCCCATTGGACAGTGTGTGTCATAAACACCCCTGGACAACGTGTGTGCACAAACGCCCCTAGACAGGGTGTGTGTCACAAACCCCATTGGACAGCGTGTGTGTCACAAACCCCATTGGACTGCGTGTGTCACAAACACCTTTGGAAAACGTGTGTTCACAAACGCCCCTAGACAGGGTGTGTGTCACAAACCCCATTGGACAACGTGTTTGTCACAAACCCCATTGGAGAGAGTGTGTGTCACAAACCCCATTGGACACTGTGTGTGTCACAAACCCCATTGGAGAGCGTGTGTCACAACTCCTCATGGATACTGTGTGTGTCTAAAATGTCCCTGGACAGTATGTGTATCAGAAACACATCTGGACACCGTGTGTGTCACAAACCGCATTGGACAGTGTGTCAAATACTCCATCGTACAGCGTGTGTGTCACAAACGCCATTGCACAGTGTATGTGTCACAAATCCCATTGGAAAGTGTGTGTGTCACAGCCCCCCGTGGACAGTGTGTGTGTCACAAAGGCCCCTGGACACGGTGTGTGTCACAAACCCCATTGGACAGGGTGTGTGTCACAAAGATCTCTGGACACCATGTGTGTCACAAACGCCCCTAGACAGGGTGTGTGTCACAAAACCCATGGGAAAATGTGTGTGTTACAGCCCCCCCGGGACAGTGTGTGTGTCACAAAGGCCATTGGACAGTGTGTGTGTCACAAACGCCATTGGACAGGGTGTGTATCACAATCCCCATTGGACAGGGTGAGTGTTAAAAACACCCCTGGACACCGTTTGTTTCAGATACGCCCCTGGACAGGGTGTGTGTCACAAACCCCAATGGACAACGTGTGTGTCACAAACTCCATTGGATAGCATGTGTTTCAGAAACCGCACTGGACAGTGTTTGTGTCACAAACCCCATTGGACATCCTATGCGTCACACACCCCATTGCACAGTGTGTGTGTCACAAACCTCATTGTGCAGGGTGTGTGTCACAAACAGCCCTGGACACCATTTGTGTTACAAACACCCCTGGACAGAGTGTGTGTCACCATCACCCCTGCAAAGGGTGTGTTTCACAAACCGCATTGGACAGGATGTGTGTCACAAACCCCCTGGACAGCGTGTGTGTCACAACTCCCTCTGGACAGTGTGTGTGTCACAAACCCCATTGTACAGCGTGTGTCACAAACCTCCCTGGACAGCATGTCTGTCACAAACCTATTGGACAGTGTGCGTGTCACAAACCCCATTGGACAGCCTGTGTGTCTCAAACCAAATTGGACAGCGTGTGTGTTACAAATCCCATTGGACATGGGGTGTGTCACAAACCCCATAGGACAGCGTGTGTGTCACAAACCCCATTGGACAGTGTGTGTCACAAACACCCCTGGACAACGTGTGTGCACAAACGCCCCTAGAAAGGGTGTGTGTCACAAACCCCATTGGACAGCGTATGTGTCACAAACCCCATTGGAGAGAGTGTGTGTCACAAACCAAATTGGACACTGTGTGTGTCACAAACCCCATTGGAGAGCGTGTGTCACAACTTTCCATCGATACTGTGTGTGTCTAAAATGCCCCTGGACAGTATGTGTGTCAGAAACACATCTGGACAACGTGTGTGTCACAAACCGCATTGGACAGTGTGAGTGTCAAATACTCCATTGGACAGGGTCTGTGTCACAAACCCCATTGGCCAGCGTGTTTCACAGCCCCCCCGACAGTGTGAGTGACGCAAACGCCATTGAACAGTGTGTGTGTCACAAACCCCATTGGAAAGTGTGTGTGTCACAGCCCCCCCTGGACAGTGTGTGTGTCACAAATGTCATTTGAGAGGGTGTGTGTCACAATCGCCCCTGGACAGGGTGTGTGTCACAAACCCCATTGGACAGGGTGTGTGTCACAAACCGCATTGGAGAGGGTGTCTGTCACAAACGCCATTGTACAGCCTGTGTCACCAACTCCCCTGAACAGCATGTCTGTCACAAACCCTGTTGGACAGTGAGCGTGTCACAAAACCCATTGAAAAGCGTGTGTCACAACCGCCGCTGGAAACTGTGTCACAAACCCCATTGGAAAGCGTGTGTGTCACAAACCTCATTGGACAGCGTGTTTCACAGCCCCCTCGACACTGTGTGTGTATCACAAACGCCATTGAACAGTGTGTGTGTCACAAACCCCATTGGAAAGTGTGTGTGTCACAGCCCCCCGGGACAGTGTGTGTGTCACAAAGGCCATTGGACAGTGTGTGTGTCACAAACCCCATTGGACAGGGTGTGTATCACAAACCCCATTGGACAGGGTGTGTGTCACAAACATCTCTGGACACCATGTGTGTCACAAACGCCCCTGGACAGGGTGTGTGTCAGAAAACCCATTGAACAGCGTATGTGTTACAATCCCAATTGGACATTGTGTGTCACAACCCCCCCTCGAAACTCTGTGTGTCACAAACACCCCTGGACAGGGTGTGTGTCATAAACCCCAGTGGAGAGTGTGTGTGTCACAAACCCCATTGGACAGCGTGTTTGTCACAAACCCCATTGCACAGCGTGTGTCACAACCCCCCATGGATAGTGTGTGTGTCTAAAATGCCCCTGGACAGTGTGTGTGTCGGAAACACACCTGGACAGCGTGTGTGTCACAAACCGTATTGGACAGTGTGTGTTTCACATACCTCATTGGACAGTGTGTATGTCACAAACACCCCTAGACAGGGTGTGTGTCACAATCCTCATTGGACAGGCTGTGTGTCAGAAACCCCATTGGGAAGCGTGTGTGTCACAAACCCCATTGGACAGCGTGTGTGTCACAAACCCCATTAAACAGGGTGTGTGTCATAAACTCCATTGGACAGCGTGTGTGTCACAAACCCCATTGGACAGCGTGTGTATCACAAGCGCCCCTGGACAGTGTGTGTGTCACAAACCCCGTTGCACAGCATGTGTGTCACAAACCCCATTGGACAGGGTGTGTGTCACAAAGACCCCTGGACAGCGTGTGTTTTACAAACTCCATTGGACAGAGTGTGAGTCATGAACCCCATTTGAAAGCGTGTGTGTCACAAACCCCATTAAACAGTGTGTGTGTCACAAACCCCACTGGACAGCGGGTGTGTCACAAACTCCATTGGACAGCGTGTGTGTGTCTCAAACGGCATTGGACAGTGTGTGTGTAACAAAGACCCCTCAACAGCGTGTGTATCACAAAACCCATTGGACAGGGTATGTGTCACAAAGACGCCTGGACAGCGTGTGTGTCTCAAACCCCATTGGACACCGTGTGTGTCACAAACAGCCCTGGACATGGTGTGTATCACAAACCCCATTGGAGTGTGTGTGTCACAAACCCCATTGAACAGCGTGTGTGTCACAAAGCCCATTAAACACTGTCTGTGTCACAAACCCCTTGGGACAGCGTGTGTGTCACAAAACCCATTGCACACCGTCTGTGTCACATACACCCCTGGACATGATGTGTGTCACAAACCCCATTGGACAGTGCGTGTGTCCCAAACCCCATTGAACAGCGTGTGTGTCACAAAGCCCATTAAACAGGGTCTGTGTCACAAACCCCACTGGCCAGGGTGTGTGTCACAAACCCCACTGGCCAGCGTGTGTGTCACAAACCCCATTAAAAAGGGTGTGTGTCACAAACTCATTGGAAAGAGTGTGTGCCACAGTCCGCTTTGGACAGCCTGTGTTTCACAAAACCCATTGGACACCGTGTGTGTCACAAACACCCCTAGACAGGGTGTGGATCACAATCCTCATTGGACAGGGTGTGTTTCACAAACCCCATTGGGAAGCGTGTGTGTCACAAACCCCATTGGACAGCGTGTGTGTCACAAACGCCCCTGGACAGTGTGTGTGTCACAAACTCCATTGTAGGGCCTGTCTGTCACAAAGACCCCTGGACAGCGTGTGTGTCACAATCTCCATTGGACAGAGTGTGAGTTACAAATCTCATTTGAAAGCGTGTCTGTCACAAACGCCATTAAACAGGGTGTGTGTCACAAACTGTATTGGACAGCCTGTGCGTCACAGACCCCATTAGACACCGTGTGTGTCACGAACACCCCTGGACAAGGTGTCTGTCACAAACCTCGTTGGACAGCGTGTGTATCACAAACCCGATTGGATAACTTGTGTGTCACAGACCCCATTAGACAGTGTGTGTGTCACAAACCCCATTGAACAGTGTGTGTGTAACAAAGACCCCTGGACAGCGCGTGTGTCACAAATCCCATTGGAGAGGGTGTGTGTCACAAACCCCATTGGACACAGTGTGTGTCACAAACACCCCTGGACAGGGTGTGTGTCTCAAACCCCATTGGACTGTGTGTGTGTCACAAACCCCATTGGACAGCGTGTGTGTCACAAAAACCCCTGGACAGCGTGTGTGTCACAAACCCCATTGGACAGCGTGTGTGTTACAAACGCGATTCGACAGTGTGTGTATCAGAAACTCCATTGGACAGAGTGTGAGTCACAAGTCCCATTGGAAAGCGTGTGTGTCACAAACCTCATTAAACAGGGTGTGTGTCACAAACTTCATTGGAAAGAGTGTGTGTCAGAAACCACATTGGACAGCCTGTGTGTCAGGCTGTGGACAGCGTGTGTGTAACAGACCCCATTAGACAGGGTGTGTGTCACAAACCCCTTTGGACAGCGTATATGTCATAAATCCCATTGGGCAGCGTGTCTGTCAGAAACCCCATTGGACATCGTGTGTGACAAATGCCCCTGGACAGCGTGTGTGTCACAAACACCCCTGGACAGGGTGTGTGTCACAAAAACCCCTGGACAGCTTTTGTGTCACAAACCCCATTGGACAGCGTGTGTGTCACAAACCCCATTAAAAAGGGTGTGTGTCACAAACTCATTGGAAAGAGTGTGTGTCACAGTCCGCTTTGGACAGCCTGTGTTTCACAAAACCCATTGGACACCGTGTGTGTCACAAACACCCCTAGACAGGGTGTGGATCACAATCCTCATTGGACAGGGTGTGTATCACAAACCCCATTGGGAAGCGTGTGTGTCACAAACGCCCCTGGACAGTGTGTGTGTCACAAAACCCATTGGACGGCCTGTCTGTCACAAAGACCCCTGGACAGCGTGTGTGTCACAAACTCCATTGGACAGCGTGTGTGTTACAAACCCCATTCGACAGTGTGTGTATCACAAACTCCATTGGACAGAGTGTGAGTCACAAACCCCATTGGAAAGCGTGTGTGTCATAAATCCCATTAAACAGGGTGTGTGTCACAAACTTCATTGGAAAGAGTGTGTGTCACAAACCACATTGGACAGCCTGTGTGTCACAAACCCCATTAAACAAGGTGTGTGTTACAAACCCCATTGGACACCGTGTGTGTCACAAACACCCCTAGACAGGGTGTGTGTCACAATACTCATTGGACAGGCTGTGTGTCTCAAACCCTATTGGACAGTGTGTGTGTCACCAAGACCCCTGGACAGCATGTGTGTCAGAAACCCCATTGGACAGTGTGTGTGTCACAAATCCCATTGAAAAGCGTGTGTGTCACAAACCCCATTGGACAGTGTGTGTGTCAGAAACCCCATTGAAAAGCATGTGTGTCCCAAACCCCATTGGACAGCGTGTGTGTCACAAACACCCCTGGACAGGGTGTGTGTCTCAAACCCCATTGGACAGCGTGTGTGTCACCAATCCCATTGGACAGTGTGTGTGTCAAAAAAGCCCCGCAACAGGGTGTGTGTCACAAACGCCATTGGACAGCGTGTGTGTCACAAACCCCATTGGGCAGCGTGTGTGTCAGATACCCCATTGGACAGGGTGTGTGTCACAAAGACCCCTGGACAGCGTGTGTATCACAAACCCCATTGGACAGCGTGTGTGTTACAAACCCCATTCGACAGTGTGTGTGTCACAAACTGCATTGGACAGAGTGTGAGTCACAAACCCCATGGGAAAGCGTGTGTGTCACAAACCCCATTAAACAGGGTGTGTGTCACAAACTTCATTGGATGGAGTGTGTGTCACAAACCGCATTGGACAGCTTGTGTGTCACAAATCCCATTGGACAGTGTCTGTGTCACAAACCCCATTGGACACCGTGTGTGTCACAAACATCGCTAGACAGAGTGTGTGTCACAATCCTCATTGGACAGGCTGTGTATCACGAACCCCATTGGGAAGCGTGTGTGTCACAAATCCCATTGCACAGTGTGTGTGTCACAAACCCCATTGAACAGGGTGTGTGTCACAAATCCCATTAGACAGCGTGTGTGTCGCAAGCATCCATGGACAGGGTGTGTGTCACAAACCCCATTGGATAGTCTGTGTGTGACAAACCTCATTGAACAGCGGGTATGTTACAAACCCCATTGTACTGCGGGTGTGTCAAAAACTCCATTAAACAGGGTGTGTGTCACAAACTCCATTGGGAGCGTGTGTGTCACAAACTTCATTGGACAGCGTGTGTGTCATAAACGCCCCTAGACAGTGTGTGTGTCACAAACCCCATTGGACAGCGTGTGTGTCACAAAGACCCCTGGACAGCGTGTGTGTCGCAAACTCCATTGGACAGATTATGAGTCACAAACCCCATTGGAAAGCATGTGTGTTACAAACCCCATTAAATAGGGTGTGTGTCACAAACCCCATGGGACATCTTGTGTGTCACAAACCTCATTGATGAGTGGGTGTGTCACAAACACCCCTGGACAGGGTGTGTATCACAAACCCCATTGGACAGTGTGTGTGTCACAGACCTCATTGGACAGTGTGTGTGTCACAAACCCCATTGAACAGCGTGTGTGTGTCTCAAACCCCCTTAAACAGTGTGTGTGTAACAAAGACCCCTGGACAGCGTGTGTGTCACAAACCCCATTGGACAGTGTGTGTGTCACAAATCCCATTGAAAAGCGTGTGTGTCACAAACCCCATTGGACAGGGTGTGTATCAAAAATCCCATTGGACAGCGTTTGTGTCACAAACACCCCTGGACAGGTTGTGTGTGGCACAAACACACCTGGACAGGGGATGTGTAACAAACCCCTTTGGATAGTGTGTGTGTCACACTGTGAATTATACAGCCTGTGTGTCCCAAAACCCATTGGACAGCGTGTGTGTCACAAAATCCATTAGATAGCGTGTGTAACAACACCCCCTGGACAGTGTTTGTTTCACAAACCCCCTTAGATAGTATGTGTGTCACAAAGCCCATTACACAGGGTGTGTGTCACAAACCCCATTGGACAGCGTGTATGTCACAAACCCCATTAGACAGCGTGTGTGTATCAGACCCCATTGGACAGTGTGTGTGTCACAAATACCGCTGGAAATCGTTTGTGTCACAAACGTCCGTGGACAGGGTCTCTGTCAGAAACCCCAATGGACAGCGAGTGTGTCACAAAAATCTCTGGACATGGTGTGTGTCACAAACCTCATTGGACAGGCTGTGTGTCCCAAACCCCATTGGAAATCGTGTGTGTCACAAATCCCATTAGACAGCGTGTGTGTCGCAAACCTCATTGGACACCGTGTGTGTCACAAACACCCCTAGACAGGGTGTGTGTCACAAACCGCATTGGACAGTGTGTGTGTCACAAACGCCCCTGGACAGGGTGTTTGTCACAAACCCCATTGGACAGCGTGTGTGTCATAAACCCCATTGGGCAGCGTGTGTCTCACAAACCCCATTGATCATCGTGTGTGACAAATGCCCCTGGACACTGCAGTGTGCCATAAACCCCATTGGACAGGGTGTGAGTCACAAAAACCCGTGGACAGCGTGTGTTTCACAAACCCCATTGGACAGCGTGTGTGTCACAAATTCCATTTGACGGTGTGTGTGTCACAGACTCCATTGGAAAGAGTGTTAGTCACAAATCCCATTGGAAAGCGTGTATGTCACAAACCCCATTAAACAGGGTGTGTGTCACAAACTCCATTGGAAAGAGTGTGTGTCACAAACCGCAATGGACAGCCTTAGTGTCACAAACCCCATTGGACAGTGTGTGTGTCAGAAACCCCATTGGACACCGTGTGTGTCACAAACACCCCTGGACATGGTGTGTGTCAGAAATCGCATTAGACAGTGTGTCTGTCACAAACCCCATTGAACAGCGTGTGTGTCACAAAGCCCATTAAAAAGGGTACTGTGTCAGAAACCCCATAGGGAAGCGTATGTGTCACAAAACAAATTGGACAGCGTGTGTGTCACAAACCCCATTGGATGGCCTGAGTGTCACAAACTCCATTGGACAGCGTGTGTGTCACAAAGTTCATTGGACAGCGTGTGTGTCATACACCCCATTGGGCAGCGTGTGTGTCACAAACCCCATTGGTCATCGTGTGTGACAAATGCCCCTGGACAGCGTGTGTATTATAAAACCCCATTGGACAGAGTGTGAGTCACAAACCCCATTTGAAAACGTGTGTGTCACAAACCCCATTAAACAGGGTGTGTGTCACAAATCCAATTGGACAGGCTGTGTGTCACGAATACCCGTGGACAGGGTGTTTGTCACAATCCTCATTGGACAGACTGTGTGTCAAAACCCCATTGAGAAGCGTGTGTTTCACAAACCCCATTGAACAGCGTGTGTGTGTCTCAAACCCCATTGGACAGTGTGTGTGTAACAAAAACCCCTGGACAGCGTGTGTGTCACAAAGCCCAGTATACAGGGTGCGTGTCGCGAAGACCCCCGAACAGCGTGTGTGTCACAATCCCCATTTCACAGCCTGTGTGTCACAAACACCGCTGGACATGGTGTGTGTCACAAACCTCATTGGACAGACTGTGTGTCACGAACCTCATTGGACAGGGTGTGTATCACAAATTCCATTAGACAGTGTGTCTGTCACAAACACCATTGGACATCGTGTGTGTCACAAAAATCCCTGGACATGGTGTGTGTCACAAATCCCATTAGACAGTGTGTGTGTCACAAACCCCATTGAACAGTGTGTGTGGCACAAAGCCCATTAAACAGGGTCTGTGTCACAAACCCCATTGGACACCATTTGTGTCAAAAACCCCATTGGACAGCATATGTGTCACAAACGCCCCTGGACAGGGTGTGTGTCACAAACCCCATTGGACAGCGTTTGTGTCATAAACCCCATTGGTCAGCGTATGTGTAACAAACCCCATTAGTCATCGTGTAAGACAAATGCCCCTGGACACAGTGTGACTCACAAACCCCATTGGACAGCGTGTATGTCACAAACCCCATTGACCATCGGGTGTGTAACATACCCCAGTGGACAGCGGGTGTGTCACAAACTCATTAAACAGGGTGTGTGTCCACAAATTCCATTGGACAGCGTATGTGTCACAAACGCCCCTGGACAGTGTGTGTATCACAAACCCCATTGGACAGCGTGTGTGTCACAAACCCCATTGGACAGGGTGTGTGTCACAAAGACCCCTGGACAGCGTGTGTATCACAAACCCCATTGGAAAGCGTGTGGGTCACAAACTCCATTGGAAAGAGTGTGTGACATAAACCGCATTGGACAGCCTGTGTGTCACAAACCCCGTTGAACAGCGTGTGTGTAACACACCCCATTGGACAGCATGTGTCACAAACACCCATGGACAGGGTGTGTGTCACAAACCCCATTGAACAGTGTGTGTGTCACAAACCCCATTGGACAGCATGTTTGTCACTAACCCCATTGGACAGGGTGTGTGTCACAAAAACCCCTGGACAGCGTGTGTGTCACAAACTCCATTGGACAGAGTGTGATTCACAAACCCCATTTGAAAGCGTGTGTGTCACAAACCCCATTAAACAGGGTGTGTGTCGCAAACGCCATTAAACAGCGGGTGTGTCACAAACCCCAGTGGACAGCGTGTGTGTCATAGACCCCATTGGACACTGTGTGTGTCACAAACCCCATTGAACAGCGCGTATGTGTCTCAAACCGCATTGGACAGTCTGTGTGTAACAAAGACCCCTGGATAGCGTGTGTATCACAAACCCAGTGGACAGGGTATGTGTCACAAAGACCCCTGGAAAGCGTGTGTGTATATAACCCCGTTGGACACCGTGTGTGTCACAAACCCCATTGAACAGCGTGTGTGTGTCTCAAACCTCATTGGACAGCATGTGTGTCACAAACCCCATTGGACAGGGTGTGTGTCACAAAGGCCCCTGGACAGCGTGTGTGTCACAAACTCCATTGGACAGAGTGTGAGTCACAAACCCCATTTGAAAGCGTGTGTGTCACAAACCCCATTAAACAGGATGTGTGTCACAAACCCCATTGGACAGCGAGTGTCTCACAAACCCCATTGGACAGCGTGTGTGTCACAGACCCCATTGGACAGTGTGTGTGTAACAAAGACCCCTGGACAGCGTGTGCATCACAAACCCCAGTGGATAGGGTATGTGTCACAAAGACCCCTGTACAGCGTGTGTGTCTCAAACCCCCTGGACAGTGTATGTGTCACAAATCCCATTGAACAGCGTTTGTGTCACAAACACCATTGGACAGGGTGTGTATCACAAATCCCATTGGACAGCGTTTGTGTCACAAACACCCCTGGAAACTGTGTGTTTCACAAACACACCTGGACGGGCATGTGTAACAAAGCCCTTTGGATAGAGTGTGTGTCACACTGTGAATTGCACAGCCTGTGTGTCCCAAACCCCATTGAACAGCGTGTGTGTCACAAAATCCATTGGATAGCGTGTGTAACAACACCCCCTGGACAGTGTTTGTGTCACAAAGCCCCCTAGAAAATTTGTGTATCACAAAGCCCTTTAAACAGAGTGTGTGTCACAAACACCCATGGACAGTCTGTGTGTCACAAACCCCGTTGAACAGCGTGTGTGTCACAAACCCCATTGAACAGCGAGTGTGTCACAAACCCCATTCGACAGTGTGTGTGTCACAAACTCCATTGGACAGAGAGTGAGTCACACACCCCATTGGAAAGTGCGTGTGTCACAAACCCCATTGGACTGCGCGTGTGTCACAAACACCCCTGCATAGGGTGTGTTTCACAAACCCCATTGGACAACGAGTGTGTCGAAAACCCGGTTGTATAGTGGGTGTGTAACAAAGCCCATTAAACAGGGTGTGTGTCACAAACTCCATTGGACAGCGTGTGTGTCACAAACCCCATTGGACAGCGTATGTGTCACAAACGCACCTGGACAGTGTGTGTGTCACAAACCTCATTGGACAGGGTGTGTGTCACAAAGATCCCTGGACAGAGTGTGAGTCACAAACCCCATTTGAAAGCGTGTGTGTCACAAACCCCATTGAACAGCGAGTGTGTCACAAACCCCATTCAACAGTGTGTGTGTCACAAACCCCATTCGACAGTGTGTGTGTCACAAACTCCATTGGACAGAGAGTGAGTCACAAAGCCCATTGGAAAGTGTGTGTGTCACAAACCCCATTGGACAGCGCGTTTTTCACAAACCCTATTCGACAGTGTGTGTGTCACAAACTCCATTGAACAGAGAGTGAGTCACAAAGCCCATTGGAAAGTGTGTGTGTCACAAACCCCATTGGACAGCGCGTGTGTCACAAACATCCCTGCATAGGGTGTGTGTCACAAACCCCATTGGAGAGCGTGTGTGTCACAAACCCCATTCAACAGTGTGTGGGTCACAAAAGCCCCTGAACAGGGTGTGTTTCACAAACCCCATTGGACAGCGTTTGTGTCACAAACCCCATTAAACAGGGTGTGTGTCACAAACTCCATTGGAAAGCGTGTGTGTCACAAACCGCATTGGACAGTGTGTGTGTCACAAACCCCATTGGACACCGTGTGTGTCACAAACACCCCTAGACAGGGTGTGTGTCACAATCTTAATTGGACAGGCTGTGTGTCAGAAACCCCATTGGGAAGCGTGTGTGTCACAAGCCCCATTGAACAGCGAGTGTGTAAAAAACCCCGTTGGATAGCGGATGTGTCACAAACGCACCTGGACAGTGCGTGTGTAACAAAGCCCATTGGACAGCATGTGTGTCACAAACCCCATTGGACACCGTGTGTGTCACAACGACCCCTGGACAGCGTGTGTGTCACAAACTCCATTGGACAGAGTGTGAGTCACAAACCCCATTTGAAAGCGTGTGTGTCACAAACCCCCTTGGACAGTGTGTGTGTCACAGACCCCATTGAACAGTGTGTGTGTAACAAAGACACCTGGACAGCGTGTGTATCAAAAACCCCAGTCGACAGGGTATGTGTCACAAAGACCCCTGTACAGCGTGTGTGTCTCAAACCCCCTGGACAGTGTGTGTGTCACAAATCCCATTGGACAGCGTTTGTGTCACAAACACCCCTGGAAACTGTGTGTGTCACAAACACACCTGGACGGGCATGTGTAACAAACCCCTTTGGATAGAGTGTGTGTCACACTCTCAATTGCACAGCCTGTGTGTCCCAAACCCCATTGAAAAGCGTGTGTGTCACAAAATCCATTGGATAGCGTGTGTAACAACACCCCCTGGACAGTCTTTGTGTCACAAAGCCCCCTAGACAGTTTGTGTATCACAAAGCCCATTAAACAGAGTGTGTGTCACAAACTCTATTGGAGAGCGTGTGTGTCACAAACCCCATTGGACAGCCTCTGTGTCACAAACACCGCTGGACATGGTGTATGTCACAAACCTCATTGGACAGTCTGTGTGTCACAAACCCCATTGGGAAGCGTGTGTGTCACAAATCCCATTAGACAGCGTGTGTGTCATAAAACGCATTGGACACCGTGCGTGTCACAAACACCCCTGGACATGATGTGTGTCACAAACCCCATTAAACAGTGTGTGTGTCACAAACCCCATTGAACAGCGTGTGTGTCACAAAGCCCATTAAACAGGGTCTGTATCACAAACCCCACTGGCCAGCGTGTGTGTCACAAACGCTCCTGGACAGGGTCTGTGTCACAAACTCCGTTGGACAGCGTGTGTGTCATAAACCCCATTGGGTAGCCTGTGTGTCACAAACCCCATTGGTCATCGTGTATGACAAATGGCCCTGGACAGCATGTGTGTCACAAACCCCATTGAACAGCGAGTGTGTCACAAACACCATTCAACAGTGTGTGTCACAAACTCCATTGGAAAGAGTGTGTGTCATAAACCGTATTGGACAGCCTGTGTGTCACAAACCCCTTTAAACAGTGTGTGTGTAACAAACCCCATTGGACAGCATGTGTCACAAACACCCATGGACAGGGTGTGTGTCACAAACCCCATTGAACAGGGTGTGTGTCACAAACCCCATTGGACAGCATGTTTGTCACAAACCCCATTGGACAGGGTGTGTGTCACAAAAACCCCTGGACAGCGTGTGTGTCACAAACTCCATTGGACAGAGTGTGAGTCACAAACCCCATTTGAAAACGTGTGTGTCACAAACCCCATTAAACAGGGTGTGTGTCGCAAACCCCATTGGACAGCAGGTGTGTCACAAATCCCAATGGACAGCGTGTGTGTCACAGACCCGATTGGACACTGTGTGTGTCACAAATCCCATTGAACAGCGTGTGTGTGTCTCAAATCGCATTGGACAGTGTGTGTGTAACAAAGACCCCTGTACACCGTGTGTATCACAAACCCCACTGGACAAGGTATGTGTCACAAAGACCCCTGGAAAGCGTGTGTGTCTCAAATCCCATTGGACACCGTGTGTGTCACAAACCCCATTGAACAGCGTGTGTGTGTCTCAAACCTCGTTGGACAGTGTGTGTTTAACAAAGACCCCTGGACAGCGTGTGTGTCTCAAACCCCACTGGACAGCATGTGTGTCACAAAATCCATTGGATAGCGTGTGTAACAACACCCCCTAGACAGTGTTTGTGTCACAAAGCCCCCTAGACAGTGTGTGTATCACAAAGCCCTTTAAACAGAGTGTGTGTAACAAACTCCATTTGAGAGTGTGTGTGTCACAATACCCATTGGACAGCCTGTGTGTCACAAACCCCATTGAACAGCGAGTGTGTCAAAAACCCCGTTGGATAGCGGATATGTCACAAACCCCATTAAACACGGTTTCTGTCACAAACTCCATTGGACAGCGTGTATGTCACAAACCCCATTGGACAGCGTGTGTGTCACAAACCCCATTGGACAGGGTGTGTATCACAAAGACCCCTGGACATCGTGCGTGTCACAAAGACCACTGGACAGCGTTTGTGTCTCAAAGCCCATTGGACAGTGTGTCTGTCACAAAAACCGCTGTACATGGTGTGTGTCACAAACCTCATGGGACAGGCTGTGTGTCACGAACCCCATTGGGAAGCGTGTGTGTCACAAATCCCACTTAGACAGGGTTTGTTTCACAAACTCCATTGGAAAGAGTGTGTGTCACAAACCCCATTGGACAGCCTGTGTGTCATAAACCCCATTGGACTGTGTGTGTGTCACAAACCCCATTGGACACCGTTTGTGTCACAAACACCCCTAGACAGGGTGTGTGTCACAATCCTCATTGGACAGGCTGTGTGTCAGAAACCCCATTGGGAAGCGTGTGTGTCACAAACCCCATTGGACAGCATGTGTGTCACAAACCCCATTGAATAGCGAGTGTGTCAAAAACCCGATTGGATAGCGGATGTGTCATAAACCCCATTAAACAGGGTGTGTGTCACAAACCCCATTGGACAGTGTGTGTGTCACAAGGACCCCTGGACAGCGTATGTGTCACAAACTCCATTGGACAGAGTGTGAGTCACAAACCCCATTGGAAAGCATATGTGTCACAAACCCCATTAAACAGGGTGTGTGTCACAAACTCCATTGGACAGAGTATGTGTCACAGACTCCATTGGGCACTGTGTGTGTAACAAAGACCCCTGGACAGCGTGTGTGTCTCAAACCTCACTGGACAGTGTGTGTGTCACAAATCCCATTGAAAAACGTGTGTGTCACAAACCCCATTGTACAGGCTGTGTATCACAAATCCCATTGGACAGCGTTTGTGTCACAAACACCCCTGGAAACTGTGTGTGTCACAAACACACCTGGACGGGCATGTGTAACAAAGCCCTTTGGATAGAGTGTGTGTCACACTGTGAATTGCACAGCCTGTGTGTCCCAAACCCCATTGAACAGCGTGTGTGTCACAAAATCCATTGGATAGCATGTGTAACAACACCCCCTGGACAGTGTTTGTGTCACAAAGCCCCCTAGACAGTTTGTGTATCACAAATCCCTTTAAACAGAGTGTGTGTCACAAACTCCATTGGAGAGTGTGTGTGTCACAAACCCCATTGGACAGCCTCTGTGTCACAAACACCGTTGGACATGGTGTGTGTCACAAACCTCATTGGACAGGCTGTGTGTGACAAACCCCATTGGGAAGCGTGTGTGTCACAAATCCCATTAGACAGCGTGTGTGTCACAAAACCCGATTGGACATCGTGCGTGTCACAAACACCCCTGACCATGATGTGTGTCACAAAACCCATTGGACAGCGTGTGTGTCACAAACGCCCCTGGACAGGGTGTGTGTCACAAACTCCATTGGACAGCGTGTGTGTCATAAACTCCATTGGGCAGCGTGTGTGTCACAAACCCCATTGGTCATCGTGTATGACAAATGCCCCTGGACAACGTGTGTGTCACAAACCCCATTGAACAGCGAGTGTGTCACAAACCCCATTCGACGGTGTGTGTGTCAGAAACTCCATTGGAAAGAGTGTGTGTCATAAACCGCATTGGACAGCCTGTGTGTCACAAACCCCCTTGGATAGCGTGTGTGTCGGAAACCCCATTGGACAGCGTGTGTCACAAACACCCATGGACAGGGTGTGTGTCAAAAACCCCATTGAACAGCGTGTGTGTCATAAACCCCATTGAACAGCGAGTGTGTCACAAACCCCATTCGACGGTGTGTGTGTCACAAACTCCATTGGACAGAGAGTGAGTCACAAACCCCATTGAAAAGTGTGTGTGTCACAAACCCCATTGGATAGCGGGTGTGTCACAAACACCCCTGCATAGGGTGTGTGTCACAAACCCCATTGGACAGCGTGTGTGTCACAAACCCCTTTGAACAGCGTGTGGGTCACAAAAGCCCCTGAACAGGGTGTGTGTCACAAACCCCATTGGACAGCGTTTGTGTCACAAACCCCATTATACAGGGTGTGTGTCACAAACTGTATTGGAAAGAGTGTGTGTCACAAACCGCATTGGACAGCCAGTGTGTCATAAACACCATTGGACAGTGTGTGTGTCACAAACCCCATTGGACACCGTGTGTGTCACAAACACCCCTAGACAGGGTGTGTGTCACAATCCTCATTGGACAGGCTGTGTGTCACAAAACCCATTGGGAAGCGTGTGTGTCACAAATCCCATTTAGACAGTGTGTGTGTCACATACCCCATTGAACACTGTGTGTGTCACAAACACCCCTGGACATGATGTGTGTCACAAACCCCATTGGACAGTGTATGTGTCACAAACCCCATTGAACAGCGTGTGTGTCACAAAGCCCATTAAACAGGGTCTGTGTCACAAACCCCACTGGCCAGCGTGGCTGTCACAGACCCCATTGGACAGCGTGTGTTTCACAAACGCCCCTGGACAGGGTGTGTGTCACAAACTCCATTGGAGAGCGGTTGTGTCATAAACCCCATTGGGCAGCGTGTGTGTCACAAACCCCATTGGTCATCGTGTATGACAAATGCCCCTGGACAGCGTATGTGTCACAAACCCCATTGAACAACGAGTGTGTCACAAACCCCATTGGACGGTGTGTGTGTCAGAAACTCCATTGGAAAGAGTGTGTGTCATAAACTGCATTGGACAGCCTGTGTGTCACAAACCCCCTTGGACAGCGTGTGTGTCACAAACACCCATGGACAGGATGTGTGTCACAAACCCCATTGAACAGCGTGTGTGTCAGAAACCCCATTGAACAGCGAGTGTGTCACAAACCCCATTCAACGGTGTGTGTGTCACAAACTCCATTGGACAGAGAGTGAGTCACAAACCCCACTGGAAAGTGCGTGTGCCACAAACCTCGTTGGACAACGTGTGTGTCACAAACCCCATTGAACAGCGTGTGGGTCACAAAAGCCCCTGAACAGGGTGTGTGTCACAAACCCCATTGGACAACGTTTGTGTCACAAATCCCATTAAACAGGGTGTGTGTCACAAACTCCATTGGAAAGAGTGTGTGTCACAAACCGCTTTGGACAGCCTTTGTGTCATAAACCCCATAGGACAGTGTGTGTGTCACAAACCCCATTGGACACCGTGTGTGTCACAAACACCCCTAGACATGGTGTGTGTCACAATCCTCATTGGACAGGCTGTGTGTCAGAAACCCCATTGGGAAGCGTGTGTGTCACAAACCCCATTGGACAGCGTGTTTGTCACAAAACCCATTGAACAGCGAGTGTGTCAAAAACCCCGTTGGATAGCTGGTGTGTCACAAAGCCCATTAAACAGGGTGTGTGTCACAAACTCCATTGGACAGCATGTGTGTCACAAATCCCATTGGACAGAGTGTGTGTCACAAACGCCCCTGCACAGTGTGTGTGTCACAAACCCCATTGGACAGCATGTGTGTCACAAAACCCATTGGACAGTGTGTGTGTCACAAAGACCCCAGGACAGCGTGTGTGTCACAAACTCCATTGGACAGAGTGTGAGTCACAAAACCCATTTGAAAGCGTGTGTGTCACAGATCCCATTGGACAGCATTTGTGTCATAAACACCCCTGGAAACTGTTTGTGTCAAAAATACACCTGGACAGGGCATGCGTAACAAACCCCTTTGGATAGAATGTGTGTCACACTGTGAACTGCACAGCCTGTGTGTCCTAAACTCCATTGGACAGCGTGTATGTCACAAAATCCATTGGATAGCGTGTGTAACAACACCCTCTAGACAGTGTTTGTGTAACAAAGCCCCCTAGACAGTGTGTGTATCACAAAGACCTTTAAATAGAGTGTATGTCACAAACTCCATTGGAGAGCGTGTGTGTCACAATCCCCATTGGACAGCCTGTGTGTCGCAAACAAAGCTGGACAGGGTATGTGTCACAAACCTCATGGGACAGGCTGTGTGTCACAAACCCCATTGGGAAGCGTGTGTGTCACAAATCCCGTTTAGACAGCGTGTGTGTCACAAACCCCATTGAACACCGTGTGTGTCACAAACACCCCTGGACATGATGTGTGTCACAAACCCCATTGGACAGTGTGTTTGTCACAAACCCCATTGAACAGCGTGTGTGTCACAAAGCCCATTAAACAGGGTCTGTGTCACAAACCCCACTGGCCAGCGTGTGTGTCACAAATGCCATTGGACAGCGTGTGTGTCACAAACGCCCCTGGACAGGGTGTGTGTCACAAATCCCATTGAACAACGAGTGTGTCACAAACCCCATTCGACGGTGTGTGTGTCAGAAGCTCCATTGGAAAGAGTGTGTGTCATAAACCGCATTGGACAGCCTGTGTGTCACAAACCCCGTTGGACAGCGTGTGTGTAACAAACCCCATTGGACAGCGTATGTCACAAACACCCATGGACAGGGTGTGTGTCACAAAACCCTTTGAACGGCGTGTGTGTCACAAACCCCATTGAACAGCGTGTGTGTCACAAACCCCATTCGACGGTGTGTGTGTCACAAACTCCATTGGACAGAGAGTGAGTCACAAACCCCATTGGAAAGTGTGTGTGTCACAAACCCCATTGGACAGCGGGTGTGTCACAAACACCCCTGCATAGGGTGTGTGGCACAAACCCCATTGGACAGCGTGTGTGTCACAAACTCCATTGGAGAGCGGGTGTGTCATAAAACCCATTGGGCAGCGTGTGTGTCACAAACCCCATTGGTCATTGTGTATGGCAAATGCCCCTGGACAGCGTGTGTGTCACAAACCCCATTGAACAACGAGTGTGTCACAAACCCCATTGGACGGTGTGTGTGTCAGAAACTCCATTGGAAAGAGTGTGTGTCATAAACCGCATTGGACAGCCTGTGTCTAACAAACCCCGTTGGACAGCGTGTGTGTAACAAACCCCACTGGACAGCGTGTGTCACAAACTCCCATGGACAGGGTGTGTGTCACAAACCCCATTGATCAGCGTGTGTGTCACAAACCCCATTGAACAGCGAGTTTGTCACAAACCCCATTTGACGGTGTGTGTGTCACAAACCCCATTGGACAGAGTGTGTGTCACAAACAAACCTCCATAGGGTGTGTGTCACAAACCCCATTGGACAGTGTGTGTGTCACAAACCCCATTGAACAGCGTCTGGGTCACAAAAGCCCCTGAACAGGGTGTGTGTCTCAAACCCGATTGGACAGCGTTTGTGTCACAAATCCCATTAAACAGGGTGTGTGTCACAAACTGCATTGGAAAGAGTGAGTGTCACAAACCGCATTGGACAGCTTGTGTGTCATAAACACCATTGGACAGTGTGTGTGTCACAAATCCCATTGGACACCGTGTGTGTCACAAACACCCCTAGACAAGGTGTGTGTCACAATCCTCATTGGACAGGCTGTGTGTCAGAAACCCCATTGGGAAGCGTGTGTTTCACAAACCCCATTCGACAGCGTGTGTGTCACAAAACCCATTGAACAGCGAGTGTGTAAAAAACCCCGTTGAATAGCTGGTGTGTCACAAACCCCATTAAACAGGGTGTGTGTCACAAACTCCATTGGACAGTGTGTGTGTCACAAACCCCATTGGACAGCGTGTGTGTCACAAACGCCTCTGGACAGTGCGTGTGTCACAAACCCCATTGGACAGCATGTGTGTCACAAAACCCATTGGACAGCGTGTGTGTCACAAAGACCCCAGGACAGCGTGTGCGTCACAAACTCAATTGGACAGAGTGTGAGTCACAAACCCCATTTGAAAGCATGTGTGTCACAAACCCCATTAAACAGGGTGGGTGTGGCAAACCCCATTGGACAGCGGGTGTGCCACAAACCCCATTGGACAGCGTGTGTGTCACAAACCCCATTGGACACTGTGTGTGTCACAAACCCCATTGAACAGCGTATGTGAGTCTCAAACCGCATTGGACAGTGTGTGTGTAACAACGACCCCTGGACAGCGTGTGTATCACAAACCCCAGTGGACAAGGTATGTGTCACAAACACCCCTGGACAGCGTGTGTGTCTCAAACCACATTGGACTCCGTGTGTGTCAGAATCCCCATTGAACAGCGTGTGTATGTCTCAAACCGCATTGGACAGTGTGTGTGTCACAAACCCCATTGGACACCGTGTGTGTCACAAACACCCCTAGACAGGGTGTGTGTCACAATCCTCATTGGACAGGCTGTGTGTCAGAAACCCCATTGGGAAGCGTGTGTTTCACAAACCCCATTCGACAGCGTGTGTGTCACAAAACCCATTGAACAGCGAGTGTGTAAAAAACCCCGTTGAATAGCTGGTGTGTCACAAACCCCATTAAACAGGGTGTGTGTCACAAACTCCATTGGACAGTGTGTGTGTCACAAACCCCATTGGACAGCGTGTGTGTCACAAACGCCTCTGGACAGTGCGTGTGTCACAAACCCCATTGGACAGCATGTGTGTCACAAAAACCATTGGACAGCGTGTGTGTCACAAAGACCCCAGGACAGCGTGTGTGTCACAAACTCAATTGGGCAGAGTGTGAGTCACAAACCCCATTTGAAAGCATGTGTGTCACAAACCCCATTAAACAGGGTGTGTGTGGCAAACCCCATTGGACAGCGGGTGTGCCACAAACCCCATTGGACAGCGTGTGTGTCACAAACCCCATTGGACACTGTGTGTGTCACAAACGCCATTGAACAGCGTGTGTGAGTCTCAAACCGCATTGGACAGTGTGTGTGTAACAAAGACCCCTGGAGCGTGTGTATCACAAACCCCAGTGGACAAGGTATGTGTCACAAACACCCCTGGACAGCGTGTGTGTCTCAAACCACATTGGACTCCGTGTGTGTCAGAACCCCCATTGAACAGCCTGTGTATGTCTCAAACAGCATTGGACAGTGTGTGTGTAACAAAGACCCCTGGACAGTGTGTGTATCACAAAGCCCAGTAGACAGGGTGCGTGTCACAAAGACCCCTGGACAGCGTGTGTGTCTCAAACCCCATTGGACACCGTGTGTGTCACAAATCCCATTGAACAGCGTGTGTGTGTCTCAAACCGCATTGGACAGTGTGTGTGTAACAAAGACCCCTGGACAGCATGTGTATCACAAAGCCCAGTACACAGGGTGCGTGTCACAAAGACGCCTGGACAGCGTGTGTGTCTCAAACCCCATTGGACAGTGTGTGTGTCACAAATCCCATTGAAAAGCGTGTGTGTCACAAACCCCATTGGACAGGGTGTGTATCAAAAATCCCATTGGACAGCGTTTGTGTCACAAACACCCCTGGAAACTGTGTGTGTCACAAACACAACTCGACAGGGCATGTGTAACAAACCCCTTTGCATAGAGTGTGTGTCACACTGTCAATTGCACAGCCTGTGTGTCCCAAACCCCATTGGACAGCGTGTGTGTCACAAAATCCATTGGATAGCGTGTGTAACAACATCCCCTGGACAGTGTTTGTGTCACAAAGCTCCCTTGACAGTGTGTGTATCACAAAGCCCTGTAAGCAGAGTGTGTGTCACAAATTTCATTGGACAGCCTGTGTGTCACTAACTCCGCTGGACATGATGTGTGTTACAAACATCATTGGACAGGCTGTGTGTCACAAACCCCATTGGGAAGCGTGTGTGTCACAAATCCCATTAGACAGCGTGTGTGTCACAAAACCCATTGCACACCGTGTGTGTCACAAACACCCCTGGACATGGTGTGTGTCACAAACCCCATTGGACAGTGCGTGTGTCACAAACCCCATTGTACAGCGTGTGTGTCACAAAGCCCATTAAACAGGGTCTGCGTCACAAACCCCACTGGCCAGGGTGTGTGTTACAAACCCCATTGGACACCGTGTGTGTCACAAACCCCATTGGACAGCGTGTGTGTCACAAACGCCCCTGGACAGCGTGTGTGTCACAAAACCCATTGGACAGCGTGTGTGTCAGAAACCCCATTGGGCAACGTGTGCGTCACAAACCCCAGTGGTCATCGTGTATAACAAATGCCCCTGGACACCGTGTGTGTCACAAACCCCAGTCGACAGGGTGTGTGTCACAAACCCCATTGGACAGTGCGTGTGTCACAAACCCCATTGTACAGCGTGTGTGTCACAAAGCCCATTAAACAGGGTCTGCGTCACAAACCCCACTGGCCAGGGTGTGTGTTACAAACCCCATTGGACACCGTGTGTGTCACAAACCCCATTGGACAGCGTGTGTGTCACAAACGCCCCTGGACAGTGTGTGTGTCACAAAACCCATTGGACAGCGTGTGTGTCAGAAACCCCATTGGGCAGCGTGTGCGTCACAAACTCCAGTGGTCATCGTGTATAACAAATGCCCCTGGACACCGTGTGTGTCACAAACCCCAGTCGACAGGGTGTGTGTCACAAACCCCATTGGACAGAGTGTGTGTCACAAACACGACTGGACATTTTGTCTGTCACAAACCCCATTGGACAGTCTGTGTGTCACAAACCTTTTTGAACAGCGTGTGTGTCACAAAAGCCCCTGAAGAGGGTGTGTGTCACAAACCCCATTGGACAGCGTTTGTGTCACAAACCCCATTAAACAAGGTGTGTGTCACAAAGCCCATTGTAAAGAGTGTGTGTCACAAACCACATTGGACAGCCTGTGTGTCATAAACCCAATTGTACAGTTTGTGTGTCACAAATCCCATTGGACACCATGTGTGTCACAAACACCCCTATACAGGGTGTGTGTCACAGTCCTCATTGGACAGGCTGTGTGTCAGAAACCCCATTGGGAAGTGTGTGTGTCACAAATCCCATTGGACAGCGTGTGTGTCACAAACCCCATTGTACAGCGTGTGTGTCAAAAACCCCGTTGGATAGCGGATGTGTCACAAACCCCATTAAACAAGGTGTGTGTCACAAACTCCATTAGACAGCGCGTGTGTCACAAACTCGACTGGATAGCGTGTGTGTCACAAACGCCACTGGACAGTGTATGTGTGACAAACCCCATTGGACAGTATGTGTGTCACAAACCCCATTGGACAGCGTGTGTGTCACAAAGCCCATTAAACAGGGTCTGCGTCACAAACCCCACTGGCCAGGGTGTGTGTTACAAACCCCATTGGACACCGTGTGTGTCACAAACCCCATTGGACAGCGTGTGTGTCACAAACGCCCCTGGACAGTGTGTGTGTCACAAAACCCATTGGACAACGTGTGTGTCAGAAACCCCATTGGGCAGCGTGTGCGTCACAAACTCCAGTGGTCATCGTGTATAACAAATGCCCCTGGACACCGTGTGTGTCACAAACCCCAGTCGACAGGGTGTGTGTCACAAACCCCATTGGACAGAGTGTGTGTCACAAACACGACTGGACATTTTGTCTGTCACAAACCCCATTGGACAGTCTGTGTGTCACAAACCTTTTTGAACAGCGTGTGTGTCACAAAAGCCCCTGAAGAGGGTGTGTGTCACAAACCCCATTGGACAGCGTTTGTGTCACAAACCCCATTAAACAAGGTGTGTGTCACAAAGCCCATTGTAAAGAGTGTGTGTCACAAACCACATTGGACAGCCTGTGTGTCATAAACCCAATTGTACAGTTTGTGTGTCACAAATCCCATTGGACACCATGTGTGTCACAAACACCCCTATACAGGGTGTGTGTCACAGTCCTCATTGGACAGGCTGTGTGTCAGAAACCCCATTGGGAAGTGTGTGTGTCACAAATCCCATTGGACAGCGTGTGTGTCACAAACCCCATTGTACAGCGTGTGTGTCAAAAACCCCGTTGGATAGCGGATGTGTCACAAACCCCATTAAACAAGGTGTGTGTCACAAACTCCATTAGACAGCGCGTGTGTCACAAACTCGACTGGATAGCGTGTGTGTCACAAACGCCACTGGACAGTGTATGTGTGACAAACCCCATTGGACAGTATGTGTGTCACAAACCCCATTGGACAGGGTGTGTGTCACAAAGACCCCTGGACAGCGTGTGTGTCACAAACTGCATTGGACAGATTGTGAGTCACAAACCCCATTTGAAAGCGTGTGTGTCACAAACCCCGTTAAAAAGGGTGTGTGTCACAAACCCCATTGCACAGCGGGTGTGTCACAAACCCCATTGGACAGCGTGTGTGTCACAGACCCCATTGGACAGTGTGTGTGTCACAGACCCCATTGGACAGTGTGTGTATCACAAACCCCATTTAACAGCGTGTGTGTGTCTCAAATCCCATTGGACAGCGTGTGTATCACAAACCCCAGTGGACAGGGTATGTGTCACAAAGACCCCTGGACAGCGTGTGTGTGACAAACCTCATTGGACACTGTGTGTATCACAAACCCCATTGGGCAGCGTGTGGGTCACAAACCTCATTGAACAGCGTGTGTGTCACAAACCCCATTGAACATCGTGTGTGACAAATGCCGGTGGACAGCGAATGTGTTACAAACCCCATTGGGCAGTGTGTGTCACAAATCCCATTGAACAGCGTGTGTGTCACAAACCTCATTCAAGAGTGTGTGTGTCACAAACTCCATTGGACAGAGTGTAAGCCACAAACCCCTTTGGAAAGCGTGTGTGTCAGAAACCTCATTAAACAGAGTGTGTGTCACAAACTCCATTGGAAAGAGTGTGTTTCCAAACCCCATTGGACAGTGGGTGTGTCACAAACTCCCTTGGACAGGGTGTATGTCACAAACCTCATTGGACACCATGTGTGTCACAATCCCCATTGAACAGCGTGTGTGTGCCACAAACCCCATTGGACAGTGTGAGTGCAACAAAGACCCCTGGAAAGCATGTGTGTCAGATTTGCCAGTGGACAGGGTGTGTGTTACAAAGTCCCCTGGACAACGTGTGTGTCACAAACCCCATTGGACTGTGTGTGTGTCACAAATCCAATTAAACAGCGTGTGTCACAAACCCCATTGGATAGAGTGTGTATCACAAATCCCATTGGACAGCGTTTGTGTCACAAACACCCCTGGAAACTGTGTGTGTCACAAACACACTTGGACAGGGTATGTGTAACAAATCCCTTTGGATAGTGTGGGTGTCACACTGTCAATTGGACAGCCTGTGTGTCCCAAACCCCATTGGACAGCGTTTGTGTCACAAACCCCATTAAACAGGGTGTGTGTCACAAACTCCATTGGAAAGAGTGTGTGTCACAAACCGCATTGGACAACCTGTGTGTCATAAACCCCATTGGACAGTGTGTGTGTCACAAATCTCATTGGACACCGTGTGTGTCACAAACACCCCTAGACAGGGTGTGTGTCACTATCCTCATTGGACAGGCTGTGTGTCAGAAACCCCATTGAGAAGCGTGTGTGTCACAAACTCCATTGGACAGCGTTTGTGTCACAAACCCCATTGAACAGCGTGTGTGTCAAAAATCCCGTTGGATAGCGGGTGTGTCACAAACCCCATTAAACAGGGTGTGTGTCACAAACTCCATTGGACAGCGTGTCTATCACAAACCCCAGTGGACAGGGTATGTGTCACAAAGACCCCTGGACAGCGTTTGTGTCTCAAAACCCATTGGACACCGTGCGTGTCACAAACACCCCTGGACATGGTGTGTGTCACAAACCCCATTGGACAGTGTATGTGTCACAAACCCCATTGAACAGTGTATGTGTCACAAAGCCCATTAAACAGGGTCTGTGTCACAAACCCCACTGGCCAGCGTATGTGTCACAAACCGCATTGGACAGCGTGTGTTTCACAAACGCCCCTGGACAGGGTGTGTGTCACAAACCCCATTGGACAGCATGTGTGTCATAAACCCCATTGGGCAGAGTGTGTGTCACAAACCTCATTGGTCATCGTGTATTACAAATGCCCCTGGACAGCGTTTGTGTCACAAACCCCATTGGACAGGGTGTGTTTCACAAAAACACCTGGACAGCGTGTGTGTCACAAATCCCATTGGACAGCGTGTGTGTCACAAACCCCATTCGACGTTTTGTGTGTCACAAATGCCATTGGACAGAGTGTGAGTCACAAACCCCACTGGAAAGCGTGTGTGTCACAAACCCCATTAAACAGGATGTGTGTCAAAACTCCATTGGAAAGAGTATGTGTCACAAACCGCATTGGACAGCCTGTGTGTCACAAACCCCTTGGGACGGGGTGTGTGTTACAAACCTCATTGGACAGCGTGTGTCACAAACACCCATGGACAGCGTGTGTGTCAAAAACCCAGTTGAATAGCAGATGTGTCAGAAACCCCATTAAACAAGGTGAGTGTCACAAACCCCGTTGGACAGCGGTTGTGTCACAAACCCCATTAAACAGGATGTGTGTCACAAACACCCATGGACAGCGTGTGTGTCACAAACCCCATTGAACAGCGTGTGTGTCACAAACGCCCCTGGACGGTGTGTGTGTCACAAACCCCATTAAACAGGGTGTGTGTCACAAACACCAATGGACAGGGTGTGTATCACAAACCCCATTGGACAGCGAGTGTGTCACAAACCCCATTGGACAGCAAGTGTGTCACAAAGACCCCTGGACAGCGTGTGTGTCACAAACTCCATTGGACAAAGTGTGAGTCACAAACCCCATTGGAAAGTGCGTGTAGTCATAAACCCCATTGGACAGCGGGTTTTTCACAAACGCCATTGGACAGCGGGGATTAACAAACACCCCTGGATAGGGTGTGTGTCACACACCCCATTGGACAGTGTGTGTGTCACAAACCCCATTGGACAACGTGTGGGTCACAAACCCCATTGAACAGCGTGTGTGTCACAAACCCCATTGAACATCATGTGTGACAAATGCCCCTGGACAGCATATGTGTCACAAAACCCATTCAACAGTGTGTGTGTAACAAACCCCATTGGACAGCGTGTGTCACAAACTCCATTGGACAGAGTGTGAGTCACAAACCCCATTGGAAAGCGTGTGTTTAACAAACCCCATTAAACATGGTGTGTGTCACAAACTCCATTGGAAATGGTGTGTGTCACAAACCGCATTGGACAGCCAGTGTGTCACAAATCCCATTGGACAACATGGGTGTCACAAACACTCCTAGACAGGGTGTGTGTCACAATCCTCGTTGGACAGACTGTGTGTCACAAACCCCATTGGGATCCGTGTGTGTTCACAAATCCCATTGGACAGCGTGTGTGTCACAAATCCCATTGGACAGGGTGTGTCACAAGCACCCATGGACAGCGTGTGTGTCACAAACTACATTGGACAGAGTGTGAGTCACAAATCCCATTGGAAAGTGTGTGTGTAACAAACCCCATTGGACAGTGGGTGTGTCACAAACCCCATTGGAGAGTGGGTGGGTCACAAACCCCATTGAACATCGTGTGTGTCACAAACCCCATTGAACATCGTGTCTGACAAATGCCCGTGGACAGCGAATGTGTCACAAACCCCATTGGGCAGTGTTTGTGTCACAAATCCCATTGAACAGCGTGTGTGTCACAAACCCCATTCAACAGTGTGTGTGGCACAAACTCCATTGGACAGAATGTAAGCCACAAATCCCATTGGAAAGCGTGTGTGTCAGAAACCTCATTAAACAGGGTGTGTATCACAAACTCCATTGGAAAGACCGTGTTTCACAAACCCCATTGGCCAACGTGTGTGTCACAAACCCCATTGGACAGTGGGTGTGTCACAACCCCCCCATGGACAGGGTGTGTATCACCAAACCCATTGCACAGCGCGTGTGTCAAAAAACCCATTGAACAGCGTGTGTGTACCACAAACCTCATTGGAAAGTGTGTGTGTAACAAAGACCCTTGGACAGTATGTGTGTCCGAATCGCCAGTGGACATGGTGGGTGTCACAAAGTCCCCTGGACAGTGTGTGTGTCACAAACCCCATTGGACAGTATGTGTGTCACAAACCACATTGAACAGCGTGTGTGTCACAAACCCCATTGGTCAGGGTGTGTATCACAAATCTCATTGGACAGCGTTTGTGTCACAAACACCCCTGGAAACTGTGTGTGTCACAAACACACCTGGCCAGGGCATGTGTAACAAACCCCTTTGGATAGTGTGGGTGTCGCACTGTCAATTGGACAGCCTGTGTGTCCCAAACCCCATTGGACAGCGTGTGTGTCACAAAATCCATTGGATAGCGTGTGTAACAACACCCCCTGGACAGTGTTTGTGTCACAAACCCCCCTAGACAGTGTGTGTGTCACAAAGTCCATTACACAGGGTGTGTTTAACAAACTCCATTGGACAGCGTGTGTGTCCCAAACCCCATTGGACAGCGTGTGTGTCACAAAGCACATTGGACAGTCTGTGTGTCACAAACACCTCTGGACATGGTGTGTGTCACAAACCTCATTGGAAAGGCTGTGTGTCACAAAGTCCATTGGAAAGTGTATGTGTCACAAACCCCATTGGACAGCGTGTGTGTTACAAACGCCCCTGGACAACGTGTGTGTCACAAATCCCATTGGACAGCGTGTGTGTCGTAAACCCCATTGGTCATCGTGTATAACAAAGGCCCCTGGACAGTGAGTGTGTCACAAACCCCATTGGAAAGTGTGTGTGTCACAAACCCCATTGGACAGCGGGTGTGTCACAAACCCCATTGGACAGGGTGTGTCACGAGCACCCATGGACAGCGTGTGTGTCACAAACTCCATTGGACAGAGTGTGAGTCACAAACCCCATTGGAAAGTGTGTGTGTCACAAACCCCATTGGACAGCGAGTGTGTCACAAACCCCATTGGACAGCAGGTGGGTCACAAACCCCATTGAACAGCGTGTGTGTCACAAACCCCATTGAACATCGTGTGTGACAAATGCCCGTGGACAGCGAATGTGTCTCAAACCCCATTGGACAGTGTGTGTGTCACTAATCCCATTGAACAGCGTGTGTGTCACAAACCCCATTCAACAGTGTGTCTGTCACAAACTCCATTGGACAGAGTGTAAGCCACAAACCCCATTGGAAAGCGTGTGTGTCAGAAACCTCATTAAACAGGGTGTGTGTCACAAACTCCATTGGAAAGAGTGTCTTTCACAAAACCCATTGCACAGTGTGTGTGTCAAAAAACCTATTGAACAGCGTGTGTGTACCACAAACCCCATTGGACAGTGTGTGTGTCACAAATCCCATTGAACAGCGTGTGTGTCACAAACCCCATTGGACAGAGTGTGTGTCAAAAAATCCATTGGATAGCGTGTGTAACAACACCCCCTGGACAGTGTTTGTGTCACAAACCCCCCTAGACAGTGTGTGTGTCAGAAAGCCCATTACACAGGGTGTGTGTAACAAACTCCATTGGACAGCGTGAGTGTCCCAAACCCCATTGGACAGCGTGTGTGTCACAAAGTACATTGGACAGCCTGTGTGTCACAAACATCTCTGGACATGGTGTGTGTCACAAACCTCATTGGACAGGCTTTGTGTCACAAAGCCCATTGGAAAGTGTATGTGTCACAAACACCATTGGACAGCGTGTGTGTCCCAGACCCCATTGGAGAGCGTGTGTGTCACAAACCCGACTGGACAGCCTGTGTGTCACAAACACCGATGGACATGGTGTGTGTCACAAACATCATTGGACAGGCTGTGTGTCACAAACCCCATTGGGAAGCGTGTGTATCATAAATCCCATTAGACAGCGTGTGTCACAAACCCCATTGGACACCGTGTGTGTCACAAACACCCCTGGACATGATGTGTGTCACAAACCCCATGGGACAGCGGGTGTGTCACAAACCCCATTAGACAGCGGGTGTGTCACGAAAACCACTGGATATGGTGTGTGACAAACCCCATTGGACAGTGTGTGTGTCACAAACTCCATTGGACAGCCTGTGTGTCACAAACATCTCTGGAAATGGTGTGTGTCACAAACCTCATTGGACAGACTGTGTGTCACAAACCCCATTGGGAAGTGTGTGTGTCACATATCCCATTAGACAGCGTGTGTGTCACAAACCCCATTGGACACCGTGTGTGTCACAAACCCCATTGGACAGCGTGTGTGTCACAAACGCCCCTGGACAGCGTGTGTGTCACAAACCTCATTGGGCAGCGTGTGTGTCACAAACCTCATTGGTCATCGTGTATAACAAATGCCCCTGGACACCGTGTGTGTCACAAACTCCATTGGACAGTGTGTGTGTCACAAACCCCATTGGACATCGTGTGTGTCACAAACACCCCTGGACATTTTGTCTATCACAAACCCCATTGGATAGTGTGTGTGTCAAAAACCCCATTGGACAACGTGTGTGTCACAGACCCCATTGGACAGTGTGTGTGTCACAAACCCCATTGAACAGCGTGTGTGTGTCTCAAACCCTATTGGACAGCGTGTGTATCACAAACCCCAGTGGACAGGGTATGTGTCACAAAGACCCCTGGACAGCGTGTGTGTCACAAACCCCATTGGACAGCGTGTGTGTAACAGACCCCATTGGACAGCGTGTGTGTCACAAACTCCATTGGACAGCCTGTGTGTCACAAACACCGCTGGACATGGTGTGTGTCACAAACCTCATCGGACAAGCTATGTGTCACAAACCCCATTGGGAAGCCTGTGTGTCACAAATCCCATTAGACAGCGTGTGTGTCACAAACCCCATTGGACACCGTGTGTGTCACAAACACCCCTAGACAAGTGTGTGTGTCACAATCCTCATTGGACAGGCTGTGTGTCACAAATCCCATTGGGAAGCGTGTGTGTCACAAATCCCATTAAACAGGGTGTGTGTCACAAACTCCATTGGACAGCGTGTGTGTCACAAACGCCCCTGGACAGAGTGTGTGTCACAAACCCCATTGGACGGCGTGTCTGTCACAAAGACCCCTGGACAGCGTGTGTGTCACAAACTCCATTGGACAGAGTGTGAGTTACAAACCCTATTGGTCAGGGTGTGTATCACAAATCCCATTGGACAGCGTGTCTGTCACAAACACCCCTGGAAACTGTGTGTGTCACAAACACACCTGACCAGGGCATGTGTAACAAACCCCTTTGGATAGTGTGGGTGTCGCACTGTCAATTGGACAGCCTGTGTGTCCCAAACCCCATTGAACAGCGTGTGTGTCACAAAATCCATTGGATAGCGTGTGTAACAGCACCCCCTGGACAGTGTTTGTGTCACAAACCCCCCTAGACAGTGTGTGTGTCACAAAGCCCATTACACAGGGTGTGTTTAACAAACTCCATTGGACAGCGTGTGTGTCCCAAACCCCATTGGACAGCGTGTGTGTCACAAAGCACATTGGACAGTCTATGTGTCACAAACACCTCTGGACGTGGTGTGTGTCACAAACCTCATTGGAAAGGCTGTGTGTCACAAAGTCCATTGGAAAGTGTATGTGTCACAAACCCCATTGGACAGCGTGTGTGTCACAAAGGCCCCTGGACAGCGTGTGTGTCACAAATCCCATTGTACAGCGTGTGTGTCACAAACCCCATTGGACAGAGTGTGTGTCAAAAAATCCATTGGATAGCGTGTGTAACAACACCCCCTGGACAGTGTTTGTGTCATAAACCCTCCTAGACCGTGTGTGTGTCAGAAAGCCCATTACACAGGGTGTGTGTAACAAACTCCATTGGACAGCGTGAGTGTTCCAAACCCCATTGAACAGCGTGTGTGTCACAAAGCACATTGGACAGCCTGTGGGTCACAAACACCTTTGGACATGGTGTGTGTCACAAACCTCATTGGACAGGCTGTGTGTCACAAACCCCATTGGGAAGTGTGTGTGTCACATATCCCATTAGACAGCGTGTGTGTCACAAACCCCATTGGACACCGTGTGTGTCACAAACCCCATTGGACAGCGTGTGTGTAACAAACGCCCCTGGACAGCGTGTGTGTCACAAACCCCATTGGACAGCGTATGTGTCACAAACCCCATTGGGTAACGTGTGTGTCACAAACCTCATTGGTCATCGTGTATAACAAATGCCCCTGGACACCGTGTGTGTCACAAACTCCATTGGACAGTGTGTGTGTAACAAACCCCATTGGACAGCGTTTGTGTCACAAACCCCATTAAACAGGGTGTGTGTCACAAAGCCCATTGTAAAGAGTGTGTATCACAAACCACATTGGACAGCGTGTGTGTCATAAACCCCATTGTACAGTTTGTGTGTCACAATCCCCATTGGACACCATGTGTGTCAAAAACACCCCTAGATAGGGTGTTTGTCACAGTTCTCATTGGACAGACTGTGTGTCAGAAACCCCTTGGGAAAGTGCGTGAGTCACAAATCCCATTGGACAGCGTGTCTGTCACAAACCCCATTGTACAGCGTGTGTGTCACAAATCCCGTTGAACAGCGAGTGTGTCAAAAACCCCGTTGGATAGCGAATGTGTCACAAACCCCATTAAACAAGGTGTGTATCACAAACTCCATTGGACAGCATGTGTGTCACAAACCCGATTGGATAACGTGTGTGTCACAAACGCCCCTGGACAGTGTGTGTGTCACAAATCCCATTGGACAACATGTGTGTCACAAACCCCATTGGACAGGGTGTGTGGCACAAAGACCCCTGGACAGCGTGTGTGTCACAAACTCCATTGGACAGAGTGTGTCACAAACCCCATTTGAAAGCGTGTGTGTCACAAACTCCATTAAATAGGGTGTGTGTCACAAACCCCATTGCACAGCGGGTGTGTCAAAAACCCCATTGGACAGCGTGTGTGTCACAGACCCCATTGGACAGTGTGTGTGTCACAGACCCCATTGGACAGTGTGTGTGTCACAAACCCCATTGAACAGCGTGTGTGTGTCTCAAACCCTAATGGACAGCGTGTGTGTCACAAACCCCAGTGGACAGAGTATGTGTCACAAAGACCCCTGGACAGCGTGTGTGTCACAAACCCCATTGGACAGCGTGTGTGTAACAGATCCCATTGGACAGCGTGTGTGTCACAAACCCAATTGGACAGCCTGTGTGTCACAAACACCGCTGGACATGGTATGTGTCACAACCTCATCGGACAGGCTATGTGTCACAAACCCCATTGGGAAGCCTGTGTGTCACAAATCCCATTAGACAGCGTGTGTGTCACAAACCCCATTGGACATCGTGTGTGTCACAAACACCCCTAGACAGGGTGTGTGTCACAATCCTCATTGGACAGGCTGTGTGTCACAAACTCCATTGGGAAGCGTGTGTGTCACAAATCCCATTAAACAGGGTGTGTGTCACAAACTCCATTGGACAGCGTGTGTGTCACAAACCCCATTGGACAGTGTGTGTGTCACAAACGCCCCTGGACAGTGTGTGTGTCACAAACCCCATTGGACGGTGTGTCTGTCACAAAGACCCTTGGACAGCGTGTGTGTCACAAACTCCATAGGACAGAGTGTGAGTTACAAACCCCATTGCTCAGGGTGTGTATCACAAATCTCATTGGACAGCGTTTGTGTCACAAACACCCCTGGAAACTGTGTGTGTTACAAACACACCTGGCCAGGGCATGTGTAACAAACCCCTTTGGATAGTGTGGGTGTCGCACTGTCAATTGGACAGCCTGTGTGTGTCACAATCCTCATTTAACAGCGTGTGTTTCACAAAATCCATTGGATAGCGTGTGTAACAATATCCCCTGGACAGTGTTTGTGTCACAAACCCCCCTAGACAGTGTGTGTGTCACAAAGCCCATTACACAGGGTGTGTTTAACAAACTCCATTGGACAGCGTGTGTGTCCCAAACCCCATTGGACAGCGTGGGTGTCACAAAGCACATTGGACAGTCTGTGTGTCACAAACACCTCTGGACATGGTGTGTGTCACAAACCTCATTGGAAAGGCTGTGTGTCACAAAGTCCATTGGAAAGTGTATGTGTCACAAACCCCATTGGACAGCGTGTGTGTCACAAACGCCCCTGGACAGCGTGTGTGTCACAAATCCCATTGGACAGCGTGTGTGTCGTAAACCCCATTGGTCATCGTGTATAACAAACGCACCTGGACAGCGTGTGTGTCACAAAACCCATTGGAGAGAGTGCGTGTCACAAACACCCCTGGACATTTTGTGTGTCACGTACCCCATTGGAGAGTGAGTGTGTCACAAACCCCATTGGAAAGTGTGTGTGTCACAAATCCCATTGGACAGCGGGTGTGTCACAAACCCCATTGGACAGGGTGTGTCACGAGCACCCATGGACAGCGTGTGTGTCACAAACTCCATTGGACAGAGTGTGAGTCACAAACCCCATTGGAAAGTGTGTGTGTCACAAACCCCATTGGACAGCGAGTGTGTCACAAACCCCATTGGACAGCAGGTGGGTCACAAACCCTATTGAACAGCGTGTGTGTCACAAACCCCATTGAACATCGTGTGTGACAAATGCCCGTGGACAGCGAATGTGTCTCAAACCCCATTGGGCAGTGTGTGTGTCACAAATCTCATTGAACAGCGTGTGTGTCACAAACCCCATTCGACAGTGTGTCTGTCACAAACTCCATTGGACAGACTGTAAGCCACAAACCCCATTGGAAAGCGTGTGTGTCAGAAACCTCATTAAACAGAGTGTGTGTCACAAACTCCATTGGAAAGAGTGTCTTCCACAAAACCCATTGCACAGCGTGTGTGTCAAAAAACCCATTGAACAGCGTGTGTGTACCACAAAACCCATTGGACAGTGTGTGTGTCACAAATCCCATTGAACAGCGTGTGTGTCACAAACCTCATTGGACAGAGTGTGTGTCAAAAAATCCATTGGATAGCGTGTGTAACAACACCCCCTGGACAGTGTTTGTGTCACAAATCCCCCTAGACAGTGTGTGTGTCAGAAAGCCCATTACACAGGGTGTGTGTAACAAACTCCATTGGACAGCGTGAGTGTCCCAAACCTCATTGGACAGCGTGTGTGTCACAAAGCACATTGGACAGTGTGTGTGTCACAAACCCCATTGGACAGCGTGTGTGTCACAAACACCCCTCGATATTTTGTCTGTCACAAACCCCATTGGAAAGTGTGTGTGTCACAAATCCCATTGGACAGCGGGTGTGTCACAAACCCCATTGGACAGGGTGTGTCACGAGCACCCATGGACAGCGTGTGTGTCACAAACTCCATTGGACAGAGTGTGAGTCACAAACCCCATTGGAAAGTGTGTGTTTCACAAACCCCATTGGACAGCGGGTTTGTCACAAACCCCATTGGACAGCAGGTGGGTCACAAACCCTATTGAACAGCGTGTGTGTCACAAACCCCATTGAACATCGTGTGTGACAAATGCCCGTGGACAGCGAATGTGTCTCAAACCCCATTGGGCAGTGTGTGTGTCACAAATCCCATTGAACAGCGTGTGTGTCACAAACCCCATTCGACAGTGTGTCTGTCACAAACTCCATTGGACAGACTGTAAGCCACAAACCCCATTGGAAAGCGTGTGTGTCAGAAACCTCATTAAACAGGGTGTGTGTCACAAACTCCATTGGAAAGAGTGTCTTCCACAAAACCCATTGCACAGCGTGTGTGTCAAAAAACCCATTGAACAGCGTGTGTGTACCACAAACCCCATTGGACAGTGTGTGTGTCACAAATCCCATTGAACAGCGTGTGTGTCACAAACCTCATTGGACAGAGTGTGTGTCAAAAAATCCATTGGATAGCGTGTGTAACAACACCCCCTGGACAGTGTTTGTGTCACAAATCCCCCTAGACAGTGTGTGTGTCAGAAAGCCCATTATACAGGGTGTGTGTAACAAACTCCATTGGACAGCGTGAGTGTCCCAAACCTCATTAGACAGCGTGTGTGTCACAAAGCACATTGGACAGTGTGTGTGTCACAAACCCCATTGGACAGCGTGTGTGTCACAAACACCCCTCGATATTTTGTCTGTCACAAACCCCATTGGATAATGTGTGTGTCACAAACCCCTTTGGACAGCGTGTGTGTCACAAAAGCCCCTGAACAGGGTGTGTGTCACAAACCCCATTGGACAGCGTTTGTGTCACAAACCCCATTAAACAGGGTGTGTGTCACAAAGCCCATTGTAAAGAGTGTGTGTCACAAACCGCATTGGACAGCCTGTGTATCATAAACCCCATTGTACAGTTTGTGTGTCACAATCCCCATTGGACACCATGTGTGTCACAAACACCCCTAGACAGGGTGTTTGTCACAGTCCTCATTGGACAGGCTGTGTGTCAGAAACCCCGTGGGGAAGTGTGTAAGTCACAAATCCCATTGGACAGCGTGTGTGTCACAAACTCCATTGTACAACGTGTGTGTCACAAACCCCATTGAACAGCGAGTGTGTCAAAAACCCCGTTGGATAGCGGATGTGTCACAAACCCCATTAAGCAAGGTGTGTGTCACAAACTCCATTGGACAGCGTGTGTGTCACAAACCCCATTGGACAGAGTGTGTGTCACAAAGACCCCTGGACAGCGTGTATGTCACAAACTCCGTTGGACAGAGTGTGTCACAAACCCCATTGGAAAGCGTGTGTGTCACAAACCCCATTAAACAGGGTGTGTGTCAAAAACCCCATTGCACAGCGGGTGTGTCACAAACCCCATTGGACAGCGTGTGTGTCACAAACCCGATTAAACAGGGTGTGTCTCACAAACCCCATTGAACAGCGTGTGTGTGTCTCAAACCCTATTGGACAGCGTGTGTGTCACAAACCCCAGTGGACAGGGTATGTGTCGCAAAGACCCCTGGACAGCGTGTGTATCACAAACCCCATTGGACAGCGTGTGTGTAACAGACCCCATTGGACAGCGTGTGTGTCACAAACTCCATTGGACAGCCTGTGTGTCACAAACACCGCTGGACATGGTGTGTGTCACAAACCTCATTGGACAGGCTATATGTCACAAACCCCATTGGGAAGCCTGTGTGTCACAAATCCCATTAGACAGCGTGTGTGTCACAAACCCCATTGGACACCGTGTGTGTCACAAACACCCCTAGACAGGGTGTGTGTCACAATCCTCATTGGACAGGCTGTGTGTCACAAACCCCATTGGGAAGCGTGTGTGTCACAAATCCCATTAAACAGGGTGTGTGTCACAAACTCCATTGGACAGCGTATGTGTCACAAACCCCATTGGACAGCGTGTGTGTCACAAACGCCCCTGGACAGTGTGTGTGTCACAAACCCCATTGGACGGCGTGTCTGTCACAAAGACCCCTGGACAGCGTGTGTGTCACAAACTCCATTGGACAGAGTGTGAGTTACAAACCCCATTTGAAAGCGTGTCTGTCACAAACGCCATTAAACAGGGTGTGTGTCAGAAACCGTATTGGACAGCCTGTGTGTCACAGACCGCATTAGACAGCGTGTGTGTCAGGAACAGCCCTGGACAGGGTGTCTGTCACAAACCTCGTTAAACAGCGTGTGTATCACAAACCCCTTTGGATAGAGTGTGTGTCACAGACCCCATTAAATTGTGTGTGTGTCACAAACCCCAATGAACAGTGAGTGTGTAACAAAGACCCCTGAACAGCATGTGTGTCACAAACCCCAGTGGACAGGGTGTGTGTCACAAAGACCCCTGGACAGCGTGTGTGTCTCAAACCCCATTGGACAGTGTGTGTGTCACAAAGCCCATTAAACAGGGTGTGTGTCACAAGTTCCATTAGAGAGCGTGTGTGTCACAAACCCCATTGAACAGCGTGTGTGTCACAGTCCCCATTGGACAGCCTGTGTGTCACAAACACCGTTGGACATGGTGTGTGTTACAAACCTCATTGGACAGGCTGTGTGTCACAAACCACATTGGACAGGGTGTGTATCACAAATCCCATTGAACAGCGTTTGTGTCACAAACACCCCTGGAAACTGTGTGTGTCACAAACACAACTGGATAGGGCATGTGTAACAAACCCCTTTGTATAGTGTGTGTGTCACACTGTCAATTGCGCAGCCTGTGTGTCCCAAACCCCACTGGACAGCGTGTGTGTCACAAAATCCATTGGATAGCGTGTGTAACAACACCCCTTGGACAGTGTTTGTGTCACAAACCCCCGTAGACAGTGTGTGTGTAACAAAGCCCATTACACAAGGTGTGTGTCACAAACGTCCATGGACAGGGTCTGTGTCACAAAACCCCTTGGACAGCGCGTGTGTCATAGACTCCATTAAACATCGTGTGTGTCACAAACACCCTGGGTAACCGTTTGTGTCACAAAGGTTCGTGGACAGGGTCTGTGTCACAAACCCCATTGGACAGCGTGTGTGTCACAAACCCCATTGGACACCCTGTGTCTCACAAACACCTCTGGACATGGTTTGTGTCACAAACCTCATTGGACAGGCTGTGTATCACAAACCCCATTGGGAAGTGTGTGTGTCACAAATCCCATTAGACAGTGTGTCTGTAACAAACCCCATTGGACACCGTGTGTGTCACAAACACCCCTGGACATGGTGTGTGTCACAAACCCCATTGGACACAGTGTGTGTCACAAACACCCCTGGACATGGTGTGTGTCACAAACCCCATTGGACAGCGTGTGTGTCACAAACCCCATTGGACAGTGTGTGTGTAACAAAGAAACCTGTACAGCGCGTGTGTCACAAAAACCATTGGACAACGTGTGCGTCACAAACCCCATTGCACAGCGTGTGTGTCACAAACGCCCCTGGACAGTGTGTGTGTCACAAACCGCATTGGACAGCGTGTGTGTCTCAAACCCCATTGGACAGGGTGTGTGTCACAAAGACCCCTGGAGAGCGTGTGTGTCACAAAATCCATTGGACAGAGTGTGAGTCACAAACCCCATTTGAAAGCGTGTGTGTCACAAACCTCATTAAAAAGGGTGTGTGTCACAAATCCCATTGGACAGGGGGTGTGTCACAAACCCCATTGGACAACGGGTGTGTCACGAACACCCCTGGATAGGGTGTGTGTCACAAAACCCATTGGACAACATGTGTGTCACAAACCCCATTGGGCAGTGTCTGGGTCACAAACCCCATTGAACAGCGTGTGTGTCACAAACCCCATTGGACAGTGTGTGTGTTAAAAATCCCATTGAAAAGCGTGTGTGTCACAAACCCATTGGACAGGGTGTGTATCACAAATCCCATTGGACAGCATTTGTGTCACAAACACCCCTGGAAACTGTGTGTGTCACAAACACACCTGGACAGGGCATGTGTAACAACCCCCTTTGGATAGTGTGTGTGTAACACTGTCAATTGGACAGCCTGTGTGTCACAAACCCCATTGGACAGTGTATGTGTCACAGACCCCATTGTACAGTGTGTGTATGTCACAAACACCCCTGGAAACCGTTTGTGTCACAAACGTCCGTGGAGAGGGTCTGTGTCACAAACCCCATTGGATAACGTGTGTGTCACAAACCCCATTGGACACCCCGTGTGTCACAAACACCCCTGGACATGGTGTGCGTCACAAACCTCATTGGACAGGCTGTGTGTCATCAAACCCCATTGGGAAACGTGTGTGTCACAAATCCCATTAGACAGCGTGCGTGTCACAAACACCCCTGGACAGGGTGTGTGTCTCAAACCCCTTTGGACAGTTTGTGTGTCACAAACCCCATTGAACAGCGTGTGTGTCACAAAGCCCATTAAACAGGGTCTGTGTCACAAACCCCATTGGACACCGTGTGTGTCACAAAAGCCCCTGAACAGGGTGTGTGTCACAAATCCCATTGGACAACGTGTGTGTCACAAAGCCCATTGGACAGCGTGTGTGTAACGAACACCCATGGAAAGGGTGTGTGTCACAAACCCCATTGGACAGCGTGTGTGTCACAAACCCCATTGGGCAGAATGTGAGTCACAAACACCATTGGACCGCGTGTGTCTTACAAACCCCATTGGGAACCGTGTGTGTCACAAACCCCATTGGACAGCGTGTGTGTCACAAACCCCATTGGACAGCGTGTGTTTCACAAAGACCCCTGGACAACGTGTGTGTCACAAACCACATTGCACAGCGTCTGTGTCAAAAACCCCATTGAACAGCGTGTGTGTGTCACAAACCCCATTGGACAGCGTGTGTGTCATAAACCCCATTGGGCAGCGTGTGTGTAACAAACCCCATTGGTCATCGTGTATGACAAATGCTCCTGGGCAACTTGTGTTTCACAAACTTCATTGGACAGGGTGTGTGTCACAAAAACCCCTGGACAGCGTGTGTGTCAAAAAACCCATTGGACAGCGTGTGTGTCACAAATCCCATTCGACGGTGTGTGTGTCACAAACTCCATTGGAAAGAGTGTGTGTCACAAACCCCGTTGGACAGTGTGTGTGTCACAAACCCCATTGGACATTCTGTGTGTCACAAACCCCATTGGACACCGTGTGAGTCGTAAACACCCCTAGACAGGGTGTGTGTCACAATCCTCATTGGAGAGGCTGTGGGTCACAAATCCCATTGGGAAGCGTATGTATCACAAATCCCATTGGACAGGACGTGTGTCACAAACCCCATTGGATAGCGTGTGTCACAACGACCCATGGACAAGGTGTGTGTTACAAACCCCATTGGACACCATGTGTGTTCACAAACCGCTTTGGACAGCATGTGTGTCACA
This sequence comes from Nesoenas mayeri, assembly GCF_963082525.1. Lineage (NCBI taxonomy): Eukaryota > Metazoa > Chordata > Aves > Columbiformes > Columbidae > Nesoenas > Nesoenas mayeri. The sequence goes on from NC_137562.1 coordinate 437,696, forward strand.
AACCCCTTTGGAAAGCGTGTGTATCACAAACCCATTGAACAGCGTGTGTGCCACAAACCGCATTGGACAGTGTATGTCACAACCCGCCGTGGAAACTGTGTGTGTCACAAACACCCCTGGACAACGTGTGTGTCACAAACCCCATTGGACAGTGTGTGTGTCACCAACCCCATTGGACAGCGTGTGTGTCACAAACCCCTTTGGACAGTGTTTGTGTCACAAACCCACCTGGACAGCGTGTGTCACAAACCCCTTTGGACAGTGTTTGTGTCACAAACCCACCTGGACAGCGTGTGTCACAAACCGCTTTGGACAGCATGTGTGTCACAAACCCCTTTGGAAAGCGTGTGTATCACAAACCCATTGAACAGCGTGTGTGCCACAAACCGCATTGGACAGTGTATGTCACAACCCGCCGTGGAAACTGTGTGTGTCACAAACACCCCTGGACAACGTGTGTGTCACAAACCCCATTGGACAGTGTGTGTGTCACCAACCCCATTGGACAGCGTGTGTGTCACAAACCCCTTTGGACAGTGTTTGTGTCACAAACCCACCTGGACAGCGTGTGTCACAAACCCCTTTGGACAGTGTTTGTGTCACAAACCCACCTGGACAGCGTGTGTCACAAACCCCTTTGGACAGTATTTGTGTCACAAACCCACCTGGACAGCGTGTGTGTCACAAACCGCAAAGGACACTGTCTGTATCAAACCTCCATGGACAGTTTGTGTGTCACAACTACCATTGGACAGTGTGTGTGTTACAAGCCCCGCTAGACAGTGTGTGTGTCACAAACCCCCCTGGACAGTGTGTGTAGCACTAAGCCCTTTGGACAGTGTGTGTGTCACAAACCCCATTGGACAGCGTGCGTGTCAAAAACACCCCTGGACACTATCTGTGCCAGAAACACTTTTTGACTGCGTGTGCGTCACAAACCCCATTAGACAGTGTGTGTGCCACAAACCCTTTTTGACAGTGTATGTGTCACAAACCCCATTGAAAAGTGTATGTGAGACAAAACCCATTGGACAGGGTGTGTGTCACAAACCCCATTAGACAGTGTATGTGTCACAAACCCCTTTGGACAGTGTCTTTGTCTCAAACCCCATATGACAGTGTGTGTGTCACAAACACCAGGAGACAGTGTCTTTCACAAAGCTCATTGGACAGCGTGTGTGTCACAAAGCCCCCGTGACAGTGTGTGTGTCACAAACCCCATTGGAGAGCGTTTGTGTCACAAACCCATTTGAACTGTGTGTATTTCACAAACCTCATTGGACAGCGTATGTGTCAGAAACCCCTCTGGACAGTGAGTGTGTCACAAAGCCCATTGGACAGTGTGAGTGTCACAAAGCACCTTAGACAGTGTGTGTGTCAAAACCCCAGTAGACAGCGTGTGTGTCACGAACCCTATTGGACAGCGTGTGTGTCACAAACACTCCTGGACTGGGTGCGTTTCATAACCCCACTGGACAACGTGTGTGTCACAAACACCATGGGACAGTGTGTGTGTAACAAATCCCATTGGACAACATGTGTGTCACGAATCCCATTGGACAGTGTGTGTGTCTCAAACCCTCTTGGATACTGTGTGTGTTACAAACCGTCCTGGACAGCGTGCGTGTCACAAACCCCATAGGACAGCGTGTGTAACAACCTCCCCTGGACAGTGTGTAAGTCACAAACCCCCCTGGACAGTGTGTGTGTCACAAACACCCCTGGACAGCATGTGTGTCACAAACCCCATTGGAGAGCGTGTGTGTCACAAACCAATTTGGACTGCGTGCAACCCCACTGGACAACGTGTGTGTCCCAACTCCATAGGACAGTATGTGTGACACAAACACCATTGGACATTTTGTGTGTCACCAACGCCATTGGACTCTGTGTCACAAACCGCATTGAACAGCATGTGTGTGTCACAAACCCCATAGGACAGTGTGTGTGACACAAACACCAGTGGACATTGTGTGTGTCACAAACCCCATTGGACTGCGTGTGTCACAACCCCACTTGGACAGCGTGTTTGTCACAAACCCCTTTGGACCGTGTGTGTGTCACAAACCCACCTGGACAGCATATGTGTCACAAACCCCAAAGGACAGTGTCTGTGTCAAACCCCCATGGACAGTGTGTGTGTCAGAACTACCCTTGGACAGTGTCTGTGTCACAAACCCCGCTGGACAGTGTGTGTGTCATAAACCCCATTGGACTGTGGGAGTGTCACAAACCCTCCTGGACAGCGTGTGTGTCACAAAGCCCATTGGACAGTGTATGTGTCACCAACCCCATTGGACAGGGTGTGTGTCACCAACTCCATTGTGTCACAACCCCTCCTGGACATTGTGTGTATCACAAACACCCCTGGACAGTGTGTGTGTCACAAACCGCATTGGACAGCATGTGTGTTCACAAACCCCATTGGACAGCATGTGTGTCACAAACAGCATTGGACTCTGTGTGTGTCACAAACTCTCCTGGACAGTGTGTGTGTCACAAACCCCATTGGACACACAGATGACTACAGTAAAAAACCAACACTGAAGATATGCAGGTCTTTATTTCTTCTAGTTCAGCAAAATGTTTCGCTTAGCTTCAGTTTCTGCAGCACACTGGTTTACTTTGTATTTTTTTTCTTCATTTTCTATAAAATTTCACATTCCGTGGCATATTTGTCTCATCAATTAAATTTTTCTGTATACCAGTAATTACATTTGTTTATTGTATATTGTTTATTATAGTTTGTCTTTTTTTTTGTATAAGCTCTCTATTTATTTTTATTGTATATTGTTTATTATAGTTTGTCTTTTTATTTTTACTTTCAGTTACACAACATGAGTTCGAAGCTTAACTGTATTTTAAAATCTGCTCTTTTATTGTCTGCTAAAAAATTATTATTTCATAATTGTTAAATAAATCAAACAGTTTTTATGAAGTAGGTGGAAACCAGAGGGTTTTCTTCTCTCCCCTTGTCTTCTTTTTTTTTATGGCTGAGCTTCTAAAACAATTAAGGAGCTTACCTTCAGCCTTTTAGGGCAGTTTGCTGAGAGGGGATCAATAAGAGATTTAGTTGCTTGCGCTGTTTTTGTTGCTCACACACTGATGATCTAGTATAGAAGCTACAAACCTCACAAGGAGCAGACCTAGAACCTCATTTAAGGTCAAATTAAGAAGTCATTTAGCTGGTTTTCTCAGTGACCCCCCTGCTCTGAGGTTCCTCCTTGCACAGTGACTATCAACGCCAGAAGGAAAATTTACTTTAATCCCGCACGCAGGTGAATTTTGGATTTTTAAGTTTCTTTCCTTAAATGAATGATGTATTTCTCTCTTATATGGTTAAGTAAAGGTTCACAAAAAAACCCACATCTCTTTGCTGGACTTTTGTTTCTTTTCAGTGGCAAAATTTGTCACTGTACAAATATTGGATCAGATGGCAACTAAAATATCATGAAGTTAGTTGACGTTCCTCCAATACCCATCTATAGAAACAGATTGTTATCAGTTACTAAAATGGTTAAAAATCAGTCTTACTGCTCGTCAGTTGTTATTAATGAGAAAACTGTTTTACATAACTGACCTGAAATGCAGATGAATCCAGAAGAAAAAAAAAGCCTCGTTGTATGAAGACAAGTTATCTGTTTGGGCATAAACTGCATAAATGGACGTATGAGAAGAAGAGCATTCCACATAGTCTGATGTGTCATCAACCACTTTGCAGAACCCGCTATCGGACAGCCAGCTGCAAAACAAAATGTTCACAAAGTTGGAAATCGACTTGTCTAATTCACACGGTAAACAGGCTTGAAAATTGTTGTATCTCTGAAAACACCGGGTTTTCTAAACTACTGCATAAGTTTATCTTCATCTATTGCACATCTTTCATGTGCAGTTTTTAGAATAGCATATTTACATGAAATTAAAACAGCTTTTAAAAAATTATATTATTAAAAAAATATAAGTATATAGTCATGAACTTTGTTTTTCTGCTAGAAATTTTTTTTGTGGCCATGTTTTAAAACTTACACAAGATTCGCAGTCCCATCTGAATTTTTAAATAGTGTGTTGCTTGTACTTGCACAGTGCTTTAGCCCATTCTGAAGAACACTTGCTGTTTGCTGTTTTGAAACTAAAATACATGTTCTCCTTCAGTATTGCTGAAAATTTTGGAAAAGGATACTACAGGTGACATCCTAAGCCATTTCTAGTGGAAACCACCTTGTTCTGTGATACAATGTCTAGATAAAAGGAGAGTATGCAGGTAAATTCTGCTGCATCTCCTTCCTGAATAGTTTATATCAGTGACAGACTGATATAATCCAGACCATCTAATGAAATCATATCTAAACTAACTAGTTGTCCGCAGGATATAGAACGTAACTCTCTCTAATTTCATTTATACTGTGTGAACAGGAAAGAAATAGGCAAATCAAATAATAGGGCGTTGAAGGGAATACACAGAAAACTTTAGCACATCGTTTGCAATGGTGTGAGTAGCAATAAGAATGGAAACCAGGATACATCAAGTCAAGCTAGCAGCAGCAATATTAAAAACTACCAGGAGATGGCTTTTCTGTCAAAAAGTAAGAGCCCTACAGAGATCATCGTCAAAAGTTATGCCAAAATTCTGGATATTAGCAAATAAGGAATATTCTGTTTCAGTGACTTGAAGCAATACCAGAGACACGCAGGTTTAATTCTTTGTAAGAATGGACTCGAAATGTTGTCTGATAACAACTGTAAAGAGTGCAAAAGACGCTAATATTAATGAAGCGATGCAATTCTGGAATTTATGGCCTCTCAGCATTGCCCAACACATCATTACATAAACTAAACAGTACTGTAATGAAAAAAAATCAATAGTAGAAGTCTGAGAAATCTCTAAGTTAGAATAACTACACATTTTATTATACAGAATGTTTTACGTGCTGGTACAAAGGCCAGAAAAGTTAAGGGAAAAAGATGGATAAGAAATAGATCAATTTCATACTTGCAGACGATCTGATTGGACTTAATGGGATTTTATACAAACACACATGGTAGAAACTGGAAAACTAAACAGATTAATAAAACAACCTTTCAGCAGCTTGGTTCCAGAGGAGACATAGAGACTTTTGTGGAACAATCCGACTTCCTGTAGCATAAATCCCATAAACAACTTCATTGTTATCTTTCAAAGGGTATGAACTCCGACCCTTCAAACTCATAGAAAAAACCTGAAACAATACACACAACATAAACACAAACTTAATATTAAAATTCAACAGTCAGTGCTCATTTTAATCACAAACACTCTAAAACGCTCACATCATTTTAAAGACATTTAAGATGGTTCGAGTAATAGATAAATTAATTTATTGAAAAAATAAATTGCATTATCTTCAAACCCTGTTCTTCAAGGCAAGCTCTTCGTCTCCAGTAAGGAACCACTGCTGACTGCTATATTCTGTGAACTGTACAGATTCACAGCTCTCTTCTTGAAGAGGGGATAACACAACAGAGACCTTTAACAAATGTTCAGGTACTTGAATAAAATCTCCATCTTTTCCATCAAATCTGTGTCCGTTGATTTGCTGAGGAAACCAGTTGTGAGCCATTATTGCAATGTACGGGCAGCTGTCAAGGCTATTTTTACCTCTGTTGAAGAGGAAAAGCAACAGGGCTGGTAAGTGGAACCGAACTTTCACTATTCTTCACATAATTACTCTAAAATGTATGCGTAATTAATATTTTATTCCTTCATCATTTTAGGCTTTATTACATTTAATAAAAAGACAGCTTCCGGTTCTGTGAAAAAAGGAGGGGCGGAATTATTATGTATCTTGGCTTCTCCATTTCTCCTCTGGATTTTGCTCACTATGATCTGTAAGAAAAACCACCCCATGGTAAAACAGGTTATCATAATATTCATCTTTATAACTTGATGTAGAGAAGAGTCAATAACAAGGAGAAGCATTAAAATGGATGATCTAGCTCTTATTCCCAAGAGATGACACAAAAAACTTGCAATAATGAATTTGAACTTTCAAGTTCTGGACACTGTTCCAGAGAGCACTGTTATTTATGCCATTTACTGTCTTTTGGCTGAGATGGGCATCTTAACCCCTATAACTTATGCAATGTCACAGAAAGTTACATCTCCAAAAGAAACTGAGAAAGAAATCTAAAGCATGCTGATTTTCACCTGACGGGAAAAAAGAAAAAAGGTATTTTTTTTATTCTAGGTTCAATTACCAGTTTTTTAATAGGTTCACAGTGGGAGAAACCCACTGTTGAAAAGTGTTTGTGTCATAAAACTGTCATTTGTTTCTGCAGTCATCTATTTTCCCTGCCCATTAGCCTGGCCATAGGTTATGATGCACTTCCAGAAAAAACTAGGAATTTGAAACTACATGTAAAAACTATGAGTTGCTTTCAAGCAATTCTCAATAATGTTCAAGTGAGCAAAAGCATGTACACAGAAATTAGAGAATGCCAGTAGAAATTTTGGGTTACTTACTGTCACCTACATCTTAAAGCATAGCTCTCCATCATATAATTACGTTATTTTCTTAGCAAGATTAATTAATCCTTTTCTAAGCAATATTTAAGCTAATGGTGACTTAATACATCCCAGATCTCCTGACTTCTACTCTCAGAGCTACCCCGCATTTGTGACACCAGCTCTTAGAGCTCTGTAAGATTCCGACTTTTCATTCCTTCACAAGTCAAAGATCGTTGCGCCCTGAGGATTCTTGATATGATTTCTGTGTCAAAATGGCAACTGTCACAAATGAATTATTCTTCATTAATATTTTTATACTGTTTTGTGTCTAGGTATTTAAACATTTTCCAGCTCCACATTTAAACACTTTCCAGATGCATTTTGCATTGCTCCACAAGTCCAGAAGAGCCAGGAAGCCACAAAACTAGTCCCAGGGTTTTCACAGAACTCAGGGCAATGCTGAAGTGCTCAGGTACTTGCCAGCCCGATTGCCAAAGATAATGCAGAGAGAAAAAAAAGGAAAAGAATATGCAGGCCTGGTTAAGACAACAGCAGAAGACTCCAGCTGGTCCTGCTAGGACTTGCTGGTGTGTTGACTGTATTCAAACGTGAAGATAAGAACAACCTATCAGAGAGCAGTGTAGGGGAAAGGGACCTGGGGGTCCTGGGGACAGCAGCATGACCATGAGCCAGCACTGGGCCATTGCGGCCAGGAAGGCCAATGGTATCTGGGGTGGGTTAGAAGGGTGTGGTCAGTAGGTCAGAGAGGTTCTCCTGCCCCTCTACTCTGCCCTGGGGAGACCACACCTGGAATCTTGTGTCCAGCTGTGGCCCCTCAGTTCCAGCAGGACAGGGAACTGCTGGAGGGAGTCCAGCACAGCCACCAAGATGCTGAAGGGAGTGGAGCATCTCCCGTGTGGGGAAAGGCTGAGGGAGCTGGGGCTCTGGAGCTGGACAAGAGGACACTGAGGGGTGACTCATTCATGGGGATCAATATGGAAAGGGGGAGCGTCAGGAGGATGGAGCTAGGCTCTTCTCGGTGACAACCAATGGTAGGACAAGGGGTAATGGGTACAAACTGGAACACAGGAGTTTTGGAGGTTCTGCTTAAATTTGAGAAGAAACTTGTTCCCGGTGAGGGTGGCAGAGCCTGGCCCAGGCTGCCCAGGGAGCTTGTGGAGTCTCCTTCTGTGCAGACATTCCAACCCGCCTGGACACCTTCCTATGTAACCTCATCTGGGTGTTCCTGCTCCATGGGGGGATTGCACTGGATGAGCTTTCCAGGGCCCTCCAACCCCTGACATTCTGTGAATCTGTGATTCTGTGAACCCTGAGCCTCACTGTCTTGTGCCAAGGCTAAAACCAACAAAGATATGCCCTGAGAATCAAGAAATCGTAACAAGCTCTGTGAAAGCGTGGCACCAAAGGGAAAATGTGGCACAGCACAGAACATCGTGCTATAGGTACATACACAAAATCAATACCAGTTGTTCTTTTCAACCTATTTGATTGTTGATTGCCGGCCACCATCCTAACTTGTAGCAGGCAAACGTCTTCCATGACTGGGACTTCACAGCTTCTATTTTTACCTTTGTCTGTGTCCCTGGATCCCCGGGTCCCTGCTGTGGATGCTGTCCTTGATCTTATCACAGGCCTGTGTGTCATTTTACTCTTATTAAAGTCATTGGTCATTCAAGAAAGAGCAGGAAAGGTTTACCTTATCTATTATATGCATCACAGCAGTAAGCTGCTCTTCTGTGGTTTCTGTAGCCACTTTGACATTCAGATTCTGGAGGCCTCTGTGTAAGATGGTGTCATCAAGAGGCTGACGGAGTTGATCAATGAGCCCCCAAACTGGCAAGGAGTCCAAATCTGACACAATGGTGACCTTAGCAATGCCATACACGTCATCTACCCTGGCACCGCCTGTGGGATTAGAAAGTACAACCTGGAAACGCTTTGGAAATGGGTTTAAAGATCCTGTCTTTGGAGTCAGGGTCACATCCAGGAACATATTTCTCTGTCCAGGTTCAAAAGTCAATAAACCCTCAGATCTGGCAAAATCTTGTCCTGCCACAGCTGGAGAGATGAAGGTCCGGCCAATAGGTTCAGGTTTCTGTAGCTCCTTAAAACAAATCAAAAGAGTTTTGGGTAACATTATGATACATACAATTGTTCAAAAACAGCTGCTGTAGAACTCCTGTTGTAAATGGGTAAAATTTAAGTGTGTAAAAAAAGAAACCCTCTTTCAAAATGCAGTTAAGAATTATATAACTATTACCTTAAATGAAATATCTCCCTGAAGTAGCAATCTGTCACCTGTAATCACTGACTACCCAGGGAAAGAATTATATATATATTGTCGATAGTGTACAGGATCCCTCTCGTTCTTTTGCAAAACAAAAATCACAAAGCTTTTTCTGGGTGAACAGATGTTACAGAAATGTTAGCACATCTGTAAGGTGAATTCCAGAGGGCACAATGTAAGTTTAGGTCTGTAGCATGAAATTCCCTCGGTTCAGGGTACAGACAGGCATTACAGATACATAAAAACTAAACAAAAGGAAAAAAATAAACCACTCTGGAAACCTGTGCCCAAATTAATATCAGTTCATGATATTTTTAGTCCCAGTAAAGATACCTAGGAATGCTATAGGGCCTCATTTCTTCTGTGAAGTAGCACTCTTTTCACCTTCCATGAGGTCTGTAGATTCTTCATGTCCTTACTGGTTTTGTCAGTTGCCATAACCCTGGTATTATATCTCGTAATATAACAAACTTTCCTTAAGTGGAAACTGACTATTAAGCAAAGATGTTTATTTGTGAAATACTAGACCGCTTTTGAAAACATTTGGCTTTAATTAGTAGAGTTTACTTATGGAATAAATCAGAGGTTTTTTTGAGTTGAGAGAACTTAGTAAATCGATGCAGTGTGTATCTCTTTCAAAATTGCTCTAGAACAAAATCACATAATCTGTGCAAATTTCAGTAAGAAGTTTCCTTTTGTTTACCCCTTCCAATTGAGAACTAGGAAATGGAGCAATAAGTGGTAATAAAAGCACCAGTGGCAAGAGCATTGTTTAAGAAACCTTTGTAGAAATGAGATAAACATCTGTTTCCTGTCTGCCACGGCTTCTTATTTTTACAGGTACCAAGAGCACCAATAATTTGGTGTGTGCTCATGCACACTCATAACCTAAAAATATCCGGTTGCTATATAAAAATTATAAACAGGTAAAGAAATGCTCCCTATATTTCAGCCTAAATATACACTGGACAGTAGCAATTTCTTCTCCATTTAACATCTAAATTATAATGAACTTTTGGCTGGAAAGAGTGTGAAAATTTGTTATCACGCAATTGAACAAAAGCACTGGTCAGCTATAAGAAATGGATGGAAATATCACGTAATCCCATGCAGTTGAAATAAATATGCATCCAATACAGCAATAGAATGCAAAGCATTTTATTGTAAAGGTTGATGGAATTACACCCCTCTTGCAGCCTGTTCCTTGACGTTGAAATCAAGGAAGGACTCATGTTTTTGCAGTTGTGTTACTTCTGCTAAAGGAGAATCTTCATAATCTGTCAGTTAATAATGAGGTAGTCATTTAGAGATAAAAGGGTCCCAAGTTAGAAGTGTCTGATGTTACAGCTGTAAACATAACCAAAAAAATGAAAGGGGATGGTAAAATAGACTTAAGCACGTGAGATTTTTTAATCAGATAATTTTAGTTTAGAACTTCAAGAAAATGGAATAAAATCTGATGAAAGCGCTCCTTCTCTTTTCCTAAGTGTGCTCTATGTATTAATACATTTTTCACCTAAAACAGCAAGTGTGTTGGCATCTGAATCTTGACAGGCATACACATAATAAAAACTTAATTTGAGAGAAAAAAGCCTCAAAAATTTGAGTATTTCAAGAACTTAAGGACAAAGGAAGAAATGTATTTAATGCCTGCCTGCCCGTTGTCTTTGAGGTAACTGAAAGGTACTATGAAACAAATCACTCTTGATAATACAAGAGTGAACAAGGCCTTTTTACTAGTGGAAAACAAACAAAATTATAATATATGGGCCCAGCAAATGCTTGACTGCTTCCTGAAAAAAATGCTAATTACAGCCAGATTCACTTGACAGAATGAACGATTTACTAGCAAAAAAATAAGTTAAATTATAAAAACAGCAATAGACGCTTTACCTGCATGCTGGAGCTGACCACTGTGGTTACCGATGTACTAGAATCTCTATGCACTTGCAGGCTGATTAAAGTTGTCTTCTTGTGAGCCACAGCAAAACGAGATCCCACAGCAAAATACACTAAACCACGAGGAGCGTCGCTTTCAAGGACGGTTATAAAAGCAAATCTGGCACTGCTGTTCAATGCAGCTCCTGTGCTTACAGCATAAAGCACAACAGAAAAATACGTCTCAAATTCAGGTACCTGTAAAGGAGGGATGATTTTCATGTCATTATAAGACCCATTAATTATTTGTTTTTAAAAAGTTTGCGTTATTTTGTATGCACGATGGATACTAACACCATAAGCATGCCTCTTGAAATGTGCAGTAAGTGCAAGGAAGTATTAATATATCCTAAAAATAATAATGTTGCAGCAATGCCACGTGCAATAATGACATCGTGAATTTTTGCTTGGGACTCTACCGCAATAAAACAGCTATTTGTATACTACACGTATTGTTACTGTAAATTTGCCATAAGACAAGATGGTAAATGCTTTAAGAGCTCAATTTTCCAGATTATGGAGTTACACAGCTGTACATTTTGTAAGGAATTTGCTCTTTCACTTAATTTTTGCCTTATGAAAAGGCATGTACCCACCTTCTTACCTGTGTAAAAAATTCCATAGAAGAGTGAGTATGCAGTTTTGAATCTTCAGTTAGTATTGACTGTATTTTAAGATTGAACTCTGCTAACCACAGTTTTGAATAGTCTGGAAATACAGGCTATTGAATTTCAGCGTTCACATGTCAAAGGATTAGTCTAGGAATTTCTACAAACTGAATGCCTGTTTATTGAAAATAAGGTAGCAATATTAAATTACACTATGACGTGTTGCCCTACCTTTGATTTTCTATCTACACTACAGATATAACATGTTTAGAAATAGATATCCGATTCCTGAGATTCCATAAATAATTGGAAATATGGCATCTGAACCTATTAGATGCACTGAGGAAGCAGCAAACCAGGAAAAAAAACACTCCATAGTTCTTTACAAGACAACAGCATTATAAAAAAAAGTTGGTAATTGAAGACGATTTCAAGTATAGATTTTTGTTCTGGGTCTGGATTTTTGGAAATTCTACTGTAATTCTAGGAAAGCAGGATCCAGCTCTTAGCAAATGAAGTCAGTGCAACTGACCAAGCAAAAACTTTCTAAAAGCTAGATGTCATACCGTACGCCATAAAAACGTAAAATATTTATTGAATGCATTTATTACTTCATCATTTCATAATGTATTGGTTGCTAATTTATAAGCTATTTCATGGAAGAAGAACTGGAAGAAGAATTAAAGAATATTTGAGGGGGCTAAACAGCATATATTTTTAATTGAGTAGTCATCAAGTAATTATTTACATGGAATGATCTTGACTAATGGATGACAGGCACAAATTCACTGTAGCGCCACAGGGAACTAACCTTCCATTAGCACCTGTTTGAGTGGCACACGCTTGTGCTTCATGTGGTATAAATGCATGTTTCTAATGCTGCCAGTCCGCTGTCATTAAATAATGATAACACTCCTCTGGAATAAACAGGTTCAAAATCCCAGTTTGCTCAGCGAGGCCACCTGTGATCCACTCATGCATATATTTTATTCCTTGGCTCTGTAATTTAAAAATTACATCTGAAGATGCAGAAGGAAAATAGTCCTCTGAGCTAAGGGAATGCACACAGTTCCCTAGTGGGAAATAATTGTTTCCCACATCCTACATCTTGCGTTGTTTTCTAAAGTGTAGTCAGAAAAACTGTAGAAACCTTCTCATATTGTCTTTTTTTCCATTCCCCAGACCTCAGCTTTGCCACTAGCCTGACGGTTCAGATAGTTTATCGGAAAATTTCAAACTCTTCACTCTGAAAGAATGACAAACATTAATCTTTCCTTTCTTAAGGGACTGTTCTAAGCACCAGGTGTTCAAACAAAATTATTGTTTCCTTTTGTTTCCAGTAAAAATTGTTGCAATAAAAGCATTTTGTTTCTTTTTTTGTAGAATGAGGTGTTATTAGTTGCAGGATATGCTTTCTATAAAACACCCTAAGAAGTCCTTTAGCTGATTAAAAATTTACTGTGTGGAGGATAAGAATGCAGCAAATGAATACACATCTCACTGAGATAACTCCATTCTTTTTTCTTATGGTTCTATAAAAGATCTGCATTTTACTCTTCAAATTAAATACTCATCTTCCCAAGTTTTTAGCAGTCACCATGGACGCAGCACAAGCCTGTAAATAAACATGTATTTGCAGAGGAGCTGAGCAGATGTCAAGTTACCATCTCCAGACCGTGTCCCACACATCACTTCCTCCAGATCAGAGGGTTTTTTCAGTCTTGATAAGCTGCAATTCAACACCACAGGGCTATACACAAATGAGTAATAATTACTTACATTCTCAGGCTTTAGTTCAATGGAGACATTGCACAACGTTTGACCTGCCATGCAGGTAGTGGATCCCACCACGGATACAAGTTCATTCTCCAAGTTCACGCCATCCTTCAGAAGGACAACACCTGTTTTATTAAAGGTCACACGCCAAAAGATCTTCACCTCTTCAAAAGCCCTATAAGCAAATCGAGAGTATATATGTACTGAAGGAGATCACTATTGTTTTAGGAAACATAAACCACGGAGGTAACACACGTTTTCTGTTATTATTCAAAGCTTATCACCAGGGAACAAACTGCTGTAGGATGAAAACTTCTCTTTTTTAATTTAAATTCCTTCACCTGACATGTGTTTAGATCACAAAAACATCACATAGGAAGAAAATAAAGCAATTACACGGAGCTAGATTATTCTCAATTTTTATTTCAGAAAACATGACATTAGCTGCATAAGAGACACTGGTTCTTGGAAGGGAGTTGCCCGTGTACCTTCCTTAATACTACAGTAATCATTCGCCTGGAAAACCAGGTAGGATTTGTCTTTCTTCTAAGTTTAAGGAACGTGAAGTACTTGAGCATATTTGATTAAAAGTACACATAAATGTGCAACATATACATATATATATATATGTGCTAATTAGTAAAATATAGTGTCTGTGTGACTGAAAACATTATCATAGTGCTGACACTCAGGTGCCTTCTTAATTGCTCATTTTAGTATTCATACCTACATTGTACTACACGGGGAGTTGAGAACTTGAATTACACCTCGAGCAGGGCAAATATTTTAACTCAAGCAAATCTTTCACACTTGTAGCCTTATAGTGTAAGTTGGAAAATACTTGTTTTTCCTGTCTCTGCTTTATCACAGTAGAGTGACAGACCTAATCACATTCACAACTTAAAGCCAGTTCATCAACTTCTGAGAAGTTACTAAAGCAGCTGAAAGGCAGATTTATTTTAAAACTCTTTGATAAACTCTTCCACTAACAGCAGCTCCTGTGGTTAACAACACAGCATGTTACAACATGTGGGAAGCACATTCGAATCGGCTGTTGCCTGCACCTGTTTGGTTGCCTTGTGACAATCAGCAGCACCTCTCTGTTCTCCGAGTCTTCATCAAGTACGAGAGCGCTTTGTACTTCTGGAACAAATCCCAAAATGCCATTCTGGAGATCACTTCCTATATAGGAAACAGTCCATGAAAGTAAGCAAGAAAGTTAAGCTGAGACTAAATTATAACCTTCATGTGAATAACCACTAAAAAAAGTTTAAAATAGGTATCAAAACAATGCTACAAAGTATCACCTGGGGACACCTTGAGAAAATTTATTATAATATTTCTGGGTTTAATTTACACTACATAGTTATCCAGAACTTTAAATGTTGACATTTCTAAATTTTATTTTAACCAGTAGAATAAGGACTTTTGAAAGCAGATATAGTAGGGTACGGGATGAAGATGGGCTTCCAAGGACAGCTTTCTTATTCGTGCCACTCATACTCTTGTTGAACCCATTAATTTTTCCAAATTGTCACATCAGCTTTTCTTCTGCATCTTTAATTCCGTGTGTGCAAGTATGGAGCTGCACAATACTTCACTGTTCTCATGGGAATGTAAACATCTTTGGCAAAACAGCAGTGTATGGAAAAAAAATCCAGGTTTAATGAGGGGAAGCTACTGTCTTCACAGAGTCCCATTAAATCTTGTTACTAAAGGATTTCTCCTTTACAGGTAGCAATAGCTTTACTTACCAGTGCATGCTGAATGTCAATATAGAGACTGATAGTTTGCACAAACCCCATTGTATGTAAAAGTGACAAAATGGCAAAAGTAAAAATCTAAAATGCCTGCAATGCTACTGGATCTACATAAAAACTACTCAAGATTAGTCTTTTCCCTTAACGAGTAAAACAGGGCAAGAACAGAGATAAGCATAATCTCTAAATGTATTTTGAGCTACGTTGCTAAGGGACGCGTAGTAGCTTTGTACATTAGATGCTTCTTCTGCTCTGGAAAACTCAAGATTTCACAATAGAATACCCTGCTTATCGTCAAATAGATTGCCAATCTTTACATGAAAATTGCTATGAAAACATAGTTATTTACTGTTATTAATTTTCCCGGGGAAATAATATTACCTGCAATAATTACTGTTGCAAAAGCAGCAAATCCATATTCATCCTTTCCTTCTACAATCTGAGCTCCATATTCAGGATTTGAGAGGAAAACATAAAACAATTCCTGTCCTTCAGGCTCATCATCGTCAAAAATCTTTATGGACACCCTGCTTTCTCTTTGTCCATCCAGCAAAGTCAAAGAGACTGACTGTTCCTCAAAATCTTCCCCTTCCATTGCCCAAGTGAAGTTGGATCTTCCATAAACGCTTCCAAAAGGATATGAATCTGCTCCACTTTGTGCACTCACTCCCCCAAAGGTTTTAATGGTTACTTCAACATCGCCAGTAAAACCCTTGGTGCTTCTGATACGAAGTATCGCTGTGTTGGGGGTACTGTTGTTCACATCTTCTTCAACATAAATAAACTCTGGCCCCAAACTTAGTATTCCACGAAGAATATCATTAGCGAGGATATTAACTGTTGCAACACTGAAAGCTGGATTCAGACGTGGACTCCAGGCAAGGTTCACAGGTTGAACATCCAAAATTTCCACACAAGTCAAATTTACAAAAAAAAATTCCTCAATTTCAGAGACAGAGTCATCAATTATTGATATTTCTATCACAGCATTTGTTTGAAAATGTAAAAACATAAGCTCTCCATTGTAGATGGGTACAAAGTCCTCTAGTGGTTTGGCACTTCCTGGAATGGTCTGATATGTCAATTTAGTGAGATTACTTTGAAAACCAAACAATCTTTGGACATGTAGTGTGACTGTCCGAACACCTTCTTCAACTGAAACAGACCTTGAGTTAAGAGCAAACTGGAAGATCCCCATTGGCTCAATTTCAGCTGTTGTAAAACCCGATCTGAAACAAAACAGACACCAAAGTTGACAGAGGAAATACGACGCATGAAGAAAAGTAAAACATTAAAGCAGAATAATTGCCAGTGAACAATCAATGATGGCTCTAAGAAAGCGGATTAAACAAATGTCTAATAGCAGAGGGAAGAAATAGCAAGCATACCAAAGCAAAATGTAACATGATTGCCTGAAAAATGATTTTGTAATAATAGGATCGAACAGCCCTCCTCAGATGCAATGCACCCAAATCAGCACAGGATACAGAGTAAAGTTTAAACAAAATAAAGTCTTCCTGAGAAAATGGAGAAGCAAAGGAAAGTATGATGTTTTTCTGTTGTGGACACAATGAAAGAAGATATATTACAATACAGCCACCCCGAGTAATACCAGTTGTATCTATAGAACAAACTTCCCATTTCAAAGGAAAACTGAGGGATAGACAGATGCTAACAGATCTACAGTTAGAGCCAGGAAGCTACAGAATGAGAGGAAGTTATTTTAAAACTTACAGTGGGGCTTTGAAATACTAACTGCCCCCTCACAGGAATTTTTTTCCAGATCTGAGCCCTATGATCAATATAAACTTAAGCTCTACTTCATTCATATTAAATATATCCCTTTCTTATTAGAAAATAAGCATAGAGGCAAAACTCTTCGTTAAATCTTGTGTCTTATACCTGTCTGCAGAACTGGCCTATTATTCAGTGCTAGAGGCTATCAAATGGCACTAAAATTACAGTGATTTTGGTCAAAAAACCGGACCATTTCCACCACTAAGGGAGCCCAAAGCTCCTCAAAGTCACCTTTACCCTCCATGGGATGTCATCTTCAGCTTTCTAGGAAAGGTCATTCTCACATACTTAATGTATTTGATTCACAGGGTAAATAGGGGCTCTGAGGACACCAGTCCACAGGACAGACAAGCCCAGGAGAAGGGCTCAATCTCAGGATTTATCCATCCATTTCACTCCTGACTTCCTTCAGATTTGCCACTGTAATTGTAACATGGCGAAGCCAAAACCTTTCTCCATACGTGGTGTTACTCCATGTCCATTCTTTTTATACCACTTCTAGCTATCAATGGCTAAGGATGAAAGAAAATAAAATAGCTTGAAGAATAGATAACTTATCTGAGATGGAAAACTACATTAAACATAATGGTTTTGTTTTTTTAAAAAATAAAAAGGAGGTTTTATATAAATTAGGCATTTTCAGAACATTTCTTGTTTTATTTTTCTTATTATAAATAATTTGTTATGTAAGACCTTCTAAATATGGATTTTTAGGGACACGAATGAAAACTGTTAAGAGTTGCTTTCAGTCTTCAGCTTCCCGGCTAAAACTGTTGATCTTCATTTTCTTGACTGTCTCCGTTATTCTAGGCACCTATGAAATAGACTGGAGTTGGATAAAAGCCTCAGTTCTGAACAGGTCAGATCTAGATCACTTTGTTCTCACCTGAGACAAGCTATACAAATTTATCAAAGAATGGACTACAAGTTACTAGCTGCCTAGAATAATAACAACAGGGATTTGTATAAGTTTTGTATCTGTACACAGGTCATAATTCTTATGGCATTGGTGCGACTCAAAAATACAAGTAGGATCCTTACCTCAGGCGAGCCCCACCAGACACATTGCTGTGCGCTGCTGTTAAAGTGATGGCAAATGACTCACATTTATTTAGGCTTGGAGTGGCCTGAAATGAAATCACTTTGCTCACCAGAGGAAAAT
Organism: Nesoenas mayeri; assembly: GCF_963082525.1. Taxonomy (NCBI): domain Eukaryota; kingdom Metazoa; phylum Chordata; class Aves; order Columbiformes; family Columbidae; genus Nesoenas; species Nesoenas mayeri. Next base: position 455,529 of record NC_137562.1, read on the forward strand.
GCAACAGTACCTGAAGGAAAGAGAGAGTGAGAGAGAGCAAAAGTCAAAATAATCCAATAGGAATCCTCTTTTTATCTGGGAATGCGCTAAAGTACGGACTTTAATCACAATTCCACTCCATTTAGGAAGAAGAAAACTGGATAAGGGTCTTTCCTATATGAAGCTGTCCTTCATGGCCACAGCATCGTGCCTGCCTCCCAGACATGGATCTATGAAGTTGAAGGGTTTTTTTGCTTATAAAATGAACACATCCCTTATAGCTAAAAATTAGACCATACCATTTCAATCTAATGACTCCTTATTAATAGAGAAAGCATACAGAGGTATATATAACTAAAAGGTGGTATCATCACTTATGCAACTTTTGTAGCTGTTTCCTCAGACTGTTACTCACCAAACAGAGGAGTAATATTGCCTGACTAGGCAAAGTCGGTGATCAGGTCTGCTGGGTATTCTGAGATCCAGCTCAAGATGACAGAGCCGTAAGCTCCTTTTCTGGTGATGACAGCCTGGCCTGTCCCTGCTATAATGTCTGTAAGTCGTAAAATCACAGATTCAAAGCCAACCTGTGGAAACATAGTGGATTTTGTTATAGAAAATGGAATAAAAGTAGACAATAACATATATGAAAGAATACTATATTTTGTAAGGTAGGCATCTTAACAGTAGTTACACGTGCATATAAATATATGTATGTACATGTCTATATATGTTTGTGTATATATATATATAAATATATAAATGCTTTCTTCACAACTCTTCAACATTTCTAAATCTTAAGACTTCTGAGAATTAGATATCAGGGAAAAAAAGGAACCAGTATTAATGACATTTTGGTACTGAAAACACTGAATATAGCATTTTGTGTCTGTCTTTCAAAAGGAAAACAAACCAACCTGCCCTTAATGCTCACATGCAATGGCTGTGGTACCATACAGATACACACAGGTCTAAAATAAAGTATTATTTGTCTATCCAGTGAAAGTAAGTTGTTGTCACATTACATTGTTCACAAAAACATTCTTGATAGTATGATGTACTTTTCTTTCTTTGACCAAAAAATGGGAATGAAAAGATAACTCACACATTCTAAAATTATAAGTGGATGTATGGTAGTAAACAATGTTTACAGAAATACCATTGGAATTAAGTTTAATTACAAACTGAAAGACAAAACAGTGTGTCAAGAGAATTAAAATCATTACATAAAAACTTCAATAAAATTTAAGAGACAAAAAGTCAGCATGCTGTTGTCTTTGCTTGCCACATAAAAAGGGAACTGTAGCACATAGACCATATTGGAACAGGTATATTATATTTTTTCTGTCTCATACAAAGCAGACAAATGGAAAATTCCCCACTCAGTGATTAGTCAAAGGTACTGTCAACTGCATTAAAACCCAGCATGACCTCCACTTCTTTTTGCACATGATACTGCATGCATGCTCTTATCTACTTTGGGGCTGCTGTACTTAAAGGAATAACATCGTCCAGAACTAGCTATTTTCCTCTAAGTCTCAGAACTTCCACTTCATGTAAACAAAAGTATAAGTAAATCATCATATTTATGCTATTTACATTTTATAGATGAAGAGACCTTTTCAAACTGCATTTACACATCTCTATATGAATTTGTATCAGAGAAAAGACAATATACAGTACAAGTAGTAACTGGAACAGTCTTGTCGGTCATTAAATTGGTTGCAATGATGAAAACTTTAAGGAGCAAACTGAATTCTTATAGCGGCTGCCTTTTGTAATGAAGCGTACCTTCCTTCTGCGGTAGAAAATTACACTGCAGTCAGTCTACTGACCTGTGAATTGGCAGCTTCCTCAGGAACAAGCAGAATGGCTGACTTCGCTTTTCCTAATATTTTAGGCACAACCTTGGCACTTGTCCCAACCAGGCTTACGTTAGTCAGTTCCGGGGTGAAATTCAAGCCCAGTACAATAAACGCCTTGGAGAGGAAGAATGCAATTAAAATGGTGGAAATGTAATTCCACTGAAAACATGATAACCACCAGTTCAAAGAGTTAAGTGGCAGAAAAATCAGCAGATTTTGTTGTTTGCATGAAAAAGCAGTGTTTTCAAGTCAAGCGTTTTGTTGATTATCTTTCTATAAAGAAACACAGTTAAAACAGCAATACTGTGATTGTAATTTACCAGCAGTTAATTGAAAGATGAGTTTATAGAGCATGTATTGCCATTTTAATGAATTGTAACTAACATAGTGGGTCTCAGCTTGATTTTAACTCTTAGGGTTAATAAGATGCAAGACAAATGTAAAAGGATGTAAGCATGGATGGAAGACTGTAATAATAATAATAGTAAACAACCAGGGAACACTGGGAAATGCAGGTAAATTTATCTGCTGCTTCACGAGTCAGCACTAACACATCACTATTTATAATTCAAAAGAGAAATTGAAAGAATATTGGAATACATAAAATAACAAAATATTGAACTGATAGTAACATAAAGCAATGATGGAAGGAAACACTGGATATTTGAACACATGCATAGAGTGATTTTGCAGTTATTACCTGAAAATGTGATATTTGAACCCACTTCTAGTCCATAAATAGGAAATTCATTATACCAAAACTCTCTTTTCTGCTTCTTGACAGTGGACAGTATTGAGAGTTTAGTACCTTATTCCAGCACATTTGTATTGTGATGAACACAAATGGAAACAATAGATACCACGTGACTTAAAAGGATAATACAGACCTGGTTGCTTATTGGCACTCTTTGCACTCCAAAGCTGGCACCGTCTTTTATTGTGAGGTATCCCACCTCATTCTCAGGCTCAATTAGTGCTTCTTCACAATGAGATGTGATATGGTACTCAACAATTGCTTCTCCAAATGCCCCAGCATGCCGAGTTACATTGATCTGAACATACCGATCCAGGTTCCTCTCTACGAGTACTGACTGCTGGTCAGAGTACAGGGCGAACACTCCATAGGGGTCATCATTTGCAAACACATTGATTTCCAAAATTCTTTTCTCTTGGTCTAAATCTGCTCCACCTTCTACTGAAATCAGCTGCACCACATAGTTCTCATCCAGTGCTGGAACATCGTCAGGTAACAGGTAGATGATTATCTCAGCTGTGCTCTCCTGGTCAGCAATGACAACAGATCCCTCTGTCCTAAGAAAGTCACCTGTGATGTCAGATTCACGACGTATTTCCCAGTAAACCTGAAATTTATTTAGAAAATTCACAAAATGAAGGCAATATCACCCACAGAGTCGGAAACTTTCACATTCATGGTTCAGTATAGATTGCATACGGAATAGGTTGGGTTTAAATGGGTAAAATAAAAATTTGTTTAAGTATGCATAGAAAGAAGCACATAGACTATCTTACAAAGTGGTGTGTTGTTCTTCCAGCAGTACTGTGAATGCAAAGATTACCTTTGTATATCTTCTGGACACCTACGTAAAACTATACGGAATCTCTGAACAATTGCTTGACATTATTTCTATTTTTACACCAAGATATCCTTGCTGTTTTTCCAGTTTCCAGAATTCCTCACAACAGAAAGGTGTGAAGAGTTCTCATTAAACACATTAGATGCTTTTATTAATTTTTTTTTTTTTTTTTTAAATAAATGAGTACTTGTGAAAATGCTGACTTGTAAACAACTTTAGGTAAAGACAATGTAAGTGATGATTCTAAAATGTCTGATTCTTACCTTTACATATGGCTGAAAAAGAGTAAATTGTGAGGATCCCAAAGAAAGCTCACTATGAAAGTCTGGTCTCTCCTGTTCTCCCATCAAAAGCACAGGAGCAGAGGGAGAGAGAAAGCAAGACAAGCACTCCAGTGCTGTTTTTCTGGTTTTTTCACTGACCAGGGGAGACTGAATCTGACTCTACAAACCACAACTACTAGAGCTGAGCCCTTGCTAAACTCAGTCTAAAAGGCGACATTTCAAAATTTGAGAAATACGCAATTGAAAGGCACAGAATAAGATCTCCCTCCGTGCATTGATACAGAGGATTATTTCAGATTATAATGTTGATTAGGAAGAGAGTGAGAATACCGTTATGTTTCCCATGGTGCCCTGGATTCGTCTGACAAACAGTGTAATACTTTGTGGCCCTTCCACTGCAGAGGGTTCTGTGAAGTTTTTCTCAGTTAACGATTCAGGAGCAAACTGTACCATTCCGTTGGGATCACCAAACTTCTGTATCTTTAAGGAAGTAATTGAATAAAAAAAAATTAAAAAATCAGAAATGTAAAGTGAATAGTATTCTTGTTTGAAACATTGAGATTTTCATTGCTAGATGCTATAGGGAATGTATCAATTAGTTCTTCCTATTGAGTTTTCTCCTCTTCAGAAGACTCAAGAGTACATCAGTATTTAGAAGAGAGTCTGAGAGAGTCTGCTCTCTAATAGGTCATTTCCCAACTTATACTGGAACCTGGGGTTGTTCCTGCCCAGACACAAGACTCTACACTTGCCCTTGTTCTATTTCATTCAATTTCTCCCTGCCCAACTCTCCAGCCTGTCCAGGTCTCCCAATGGCAGCACAGCTTCCAGTGTCAGCCACTCCTCTCAGCTTGGTGTCATCAGCAAACTTGCTGACAGTCACTCTGTTCCCTCATCCAAGTCATTGATGAATATATTGAATAATACAGGCCCCAGTACTGACCCTTGAGGGACTGCACTAGATACAGGCCTCAACTGGACTCTGACCCATTGACCACGACCATCAAACCCATGTAGTAGGGGAGGCAAAAAAAAAAAGAGGCAAATGACAAGCTATTCAGTCATTATGATTACCCTTCAAAGCTTTGCAGGATCAATACCAATAACAGAGATCTCAAGAGAAAGAAAAGCAATTAGTGACTTACTATTAGTGTAATGCTGTTTGCCTTAGGATCTAGTTCTGCTTCACCTTTCATAAGGCTCAGCCTAATAATGAAGATCTCCTGAACTTCAACTTCTTCACGAGGATGGATTTGTAGATTAATAGTTCTCAGCCCTCCTTCCTCTTCTCCAAAATAGAATGATCCGTTCACAGGGTCACCAATGTCACTATTCAGGGGAGATAAAAGCTCTTCTGAATTGGGTCCCAAGATGTCCCAATTAATCTGCGGAAGATACCAGTTTCAGATTTACAGTAGTGACATATGATAACTGCCTCCCGGGTCGGGGGAAGTGACAGAGTAACACAAGCGACATAAAAATTCTTGCATCTGCTAACAAGCTACATTTAAATATGTGCTCTTTTTACAGAACACAACATATTAATAATTGATTACATGTGGGAAAATATATAATCCTTTGGAGAAAAATAAACATTAAAAATAGAAATTCTGAAGTGCTAGTTAGGCAGTCAGGCTGCAGAATGCAAACACAGATTTAATCTTCTACCTTTAATATTTGATACCAAATCCAGAGATATAAAGCATAGATATTGTTGTGCACGGAAGAAATGTTACCAGCACTGTGAAGCTTGAATTTTAATCTATTAAGTCACTATTAAGATCTTTACCATAACCTCTTCAGAGCAATAACGTGTCTGCAGTTCTGATTTACTTCCCCGTGTTGGGAGGCATCTTGAGCTGTATTTTTACCCAGAGCACTTTATAGTTTCTTTGTGCATACAGCCCAAAGTTGGCAGCTGAAAACTGAGCTGTCTTTCTGCTTTTCAGGAAATAGACATGCAAAACAGAAGGGAAATGGGACTTACGGGTAGCATCCAGAGGTAATTTGGTTTTGAAGGCAGAAAGATACGAGAATAGTACTATGAGATCACTTGAGAAATGTTCTGTGTGCTGCTTGTCTAAAAACCTAGAGGCTAATCCTACTCATGACATTCTCGGTGAACTGAAGCATGGCAAGAAATTGTCTATACCATGATCTAGTACATGTTCTAAACTGGTGCTGCACAAAGCATCCCTTTGTCTGTTGGGATTCTCAAGGCAGCATGAGAATCTGTTTTCTTGCTTCTATTTGCTGTTTCACTAAGGGAAAGTGTTGTAATACTTTTTCTCCAATTCTATTAGAAGGTATGGTAACATTGTGATTTCTTCATCTTGTTTTCAGCTGACTGAATGCAGTGAAAGAATTGCATCTTGTTTCAACTAAGACCCAGTGCTGCTTTGGTTATGCTGATCATCGGAACAATGTACCGAATTTCAGTTCAAGCACCAATCCTGAACTGAATCCTGAAAAGCACAAAGCATCTTCAAATATAATTGACTGCCTTCCCCTATTCCTTTGATTAGAATCCTCTTTCCTTTAATGAATCTATGTTGTAAATAATTGGAAGACATATCTAAAGCTCCTCAGCAATACTGAAAAGACACCTACGTAGTATGTTCTGCCCTTCTTAAAAAACAAGCATCTAATTTTAAAAATACTTATGATTTTAGAAGTGATAATGAAATGCAGCATTCAATTAATTCTTGCCAAATGTGGAGCCTCATAGCTTTTGAAACAGAGCTGTTTCGGATAAATGAGTGATGTACTCGCCTAATAAGAGCAGTCCCATTATAATTTCCTGAAGGTTCTCCAATCAGAACATGCTGGGATGAATGTGCTATCCCAACCACCCCAGAAGCTCCTTCATCACCCACAATAATGATGGTTGCAACACCTATGAAGAGAACAAAAGCTTCTCATGGTAAAACAAAGCTAACTAGTGAGGTATTTTTTTAGCATGTTTGGTGACACAAATGGTTAAGCACCAGCTTCCCGGGGAGCCCATGGAATCCCCAACCTTGGAGATATTCAGAATTTCAGTAGACAAGGCATTCAGTGACCTGATCTCATTGTGAAGGCAATTCAACAAGGTGACCCCCCTAGATGGTCTCTTACAAACGAAATTATTCTATGCTTCTTACAGGTCTGAACCTGGGTTTGGTTTCTGCTTGTTTTTGTTAAACAATTCTTTACAGACATTGTTGATTATCTGAACGCAAAAGTCTACGCCAACACTTGATTTAGACGGAAAAAATACGATCTAAAATTCTCTTTGATTTCTTCAGATAAGGAAAAAACTGAGGGAAAAATACTGACCTCCTTTTGTCACAGGAGCTCTGCTAGCTCATTTCTGCTATGTTGTTTCTGGGGGGAGTTGGGTTTTATTTACGGGGGGGACGTTTGAGTCGATTCATGTGAAGATACACAATTCTGCACTAGCTTTTAAGAAATGTGTCTTTTTTTCAGACCACTTCACTTCTTCACAGAATATCAGTTCTAACTATAACATTCAGCACATATTCAGCTCCTCTCTTTGACTTGTAGAACGAATCCCAAAAGATACATCTCCTTAGGACTGAGGGCGTCTAGCACACAGACAGCCGCGGCGCGAAAGCCGCGCCCACAGGACACAGAACCCGCCGCGCCTCGCCCCGAGCTCCCACCGAAGCGGCGCCCCACTCGTCACGCCACCAGCTCTGCTTTTCAACGTCCCCCCGACTAACGGGGGCTGCGCCGCTCCCGGAGGGACCGCCGGACCGGGCACGGGCGCTGCGCCGGAGGGAGACACGGCTCCAGACCGACAGCCTTCGGCGCACCTGCCCGCAGGGTCACACGCCTCCCGCCAGCTTCGCCAGCTCGGCGGGGGGGAACCGGAGACGAACGCCTCCGCGCTGCGCCGCGCCGCGCTGGCAAATCCCGCCCCCCCCGTTCCACCGGCACGGTCACCCCCTCCGCGGCCGCACTCACCTGCCGCCTCTTTCGCCGCTCCACTCCCGCCAGGCGCTCGTGCTTTGGGCATGCGCGGTAGCGAGACCACAGCACCCGCCCCTTGCCGCGTCCCGGTTGGCTGCCTAGGACACGTCAATCACCTCTCTCGCCGCCTAGCAGCGCTCGCGAGTCGGGCATGCGCAGTACGGAGACCTCAACGCCCGCCCCTCTGGCAACCTGATAGGCGGACAGAGTGGCGACTGACGTGCCTAGGCAGCCAACCAGCGCTCCGCCCCTCCAGCCCTCCAGCCCTCCCGCGCCAGCAGCCGCGTTGCAAAGGGAACAATAAACCGCGCTCCCCTGCTTTCCGCTGAAAAGGGGGGCGGCTGGGTCCCCGCAGCAGAAAAAACCCTTCCGTCCTGCATTGCCCTTCACCAGTACAACTGCACAGCTGGGAACTCGGCAACGTCAAGCGGCCGTCTGACAGACGCACACTCGGAACATGACTAGGCTGGCGATTTTGGCTGGCTTACACACACGGACTTGCACTTCTCTGAGGAAACAAATTCTTTTTTAAGCACAACCTCTCCTTGGGGAAAAAAAAAAACGCCCCCTCCGCGCTCCCAAACACTAGGCAGCCGTGGGGAAACCACCGAAAGCCAAGACCGACAGCAGCAACGTCGAGTGCAATCTGGCTTCAATTCTGATCACGCACTTAATGGCCTCTCCCAGGCCTACCAATGACTGCTCCTTTTCTGGAAGGACAAACTGAACGTCCTAAACTGAAGACTGCACGGAACACAGCTCCACTGGCAGCCCATTTGCCTCTTCTCTGGCTTCCACGGGGAATATCTTGTAGCGTCCTCCAACTCGCAAACGTTCTTCCTCAGTCCACGGCCCCAGACGCGGAATCTCCTGAGCAGCGAGCGGAAACAACCGCGCGGGATTTTCTTCACGGCACTGAGAAGGCGGCGCTGGCAAAAAAGCAGGCCAAAGCACCTAAAACCGTCTGCCAGCCCCAGCCTGCGGCCAAGAGACCGGGAGCACCCTGCCCGAGGGGCCGCGCACCCCGCAGCTGTACGTGGACGACCGTGTGCGTGAAAGCATGTGTGTCTACAAACGATTGTCTGTCCACATGCGTGTGCCTTGATGCAGGCTCCGTTCGTGCTTAAGCTGGAGTGAGTGCACAGCTGTGCCGTTTGTTGGCAAAGCTCCGCGTGTTGCACGACGTTGCCCAGTCCTGCATTTCTCATGCAGACAGATACACGGGAGCTCTGCTAGTAAAGGAGCAAAGACAGTCGCAAGAAGAACTGAATGCTGCTCCGAGCTACTTCTCACCCTTGGCAAATGCTTCACAGGGGCCCGAGGAGCGGCGCTCAGCAGCCGATCTACAAAAGAAACGAAACAGATCATGCCTTAACGCGAAAGAGCAACAAGACATCACTGCGCAAGCTTGTCCCTGATCTACAGCTGAGAGCAAACACTTGTGTGCTTATTGGAGAGATTGTGTCTTGCCTGTAAGTGTCTGGGAGTTTGGGGCAGGTCAGTGTGGCTGGTTCGATAATCAACGTTTAGGATACCTGCAGAGTGGTCCCGGTTAGTGTGGGGACAGTGTGCCTGTAGGTCAGTCTGTGTTCCTAGCACCTGCTGTATCGATCCGTCGCTCCACACGCGTGTGAGTCCATGTCTTTCTCTCCACAAGCATGTGTGCTGATTTCGTCCCACATGTGCATCTGTGCTAGTGTTGAGCTCAGCGGAGTGTGTCTCTGGACACTTGGTGTGCGTTGGCTGTGCCTGTGTGTAACGCAGCACAGCCACGACTGCCTCGGTGAAGAGAGACCAGGGAAATCATCTAGGCAGAGTCAACAAAGGAAAACCGAAGAGGGATTGACGTGTGCTCGACAGAGACGGATTCCCTGCGCTGACATTTCTCAGTAACGCCAGAAGAAAGCTGAGCGGTAGATCGACCGGAGAAATGCTTCCCTAGACAACATTTAGCGAATGAACTGCTTTGTGCGCGGCTTTCGGGATTGTGCCTGAAAAGTGCGAAAAACAGCAGAGCCTGTGCTCAAAAGCTGGTGGCTATATGACTGCATTGATGCACGTTCCCGTGTCTGCGAGTGTACAGACGGCTGTTTCACGTTCACACAAAGGCACCTGGTCGGGTTTTTCTTCTATGCGTGCACACGCGTTTCCCTTGTCTCTTCGGAACAGACGTAGCTCTCTGCACGTTGAACGACGTGGTAAAACGCGTCTGCCTATATTTTGGTTAACAATCGCGGGTGCGTGTTCCGTCAGCGACATTTCCGCAGACGACTCCCCAGAGCCAGTTCTGAAAGCTCCGCACACCAGGACTGAATGTAGAACCAAGCAATTGCACAGGTGCGCACAATCACATATTCTGAGGGACGTCATTTACGCCACAGCAGCACGAAGGTATTTGCATTCAAGCACGTATCAGAAATAATGTGTGGACCGAGGATCTATGGGTGTTTTCTCCGTACGGCACGCTTCGTGGTAGCTTACTTGCCGATCGCAGTCTTAGCGGCTTCTATACACGACTCGGTATAGGGAGAGAAAGAGAGTGCATTGGAAAACTTGCGTTTTCTGCACTGGAACCTAGTTGCTACGCCTTCTGTTTGTCCACGTGAACACACACGATTCCCCACTGAAAACCAAGCAGAAATCATTCCACAAGCTCCCAGCTAGGTGCACCCACCACCTCATGCCCGCGAACGCAGCTAGAGAAAAGCACCTACCTTTTCACACACTGATGCTTAAGCAAACGCCTGGCCGCACACATGCACACATCCGCAAGCGCGCTCACTCCCATCTATGGACTGAAAGACGTACGCGAAACGTGATGACATGCTTGAGAGTAAACAGGTGTGCGTTGATGGTTGGCGTACTGCATCACGCATACGTGGCTGCACGAGAATATTCTTTTGGAGGGTACGTGTAGATACGTCCCTGTACTTGGACGACCGTGTGCATGAAAGCGTGTGTGTCTACAGACGATTGTCTGTCCACATGCGTGTGCCTTGATGCAGGCTCCATTCGTGCTTAAGCGCGAGTGAGTGCACAGCTGCGCCGTTTGTTGGCCAGGTTCCACGTGTTGCACGACGTTGCCCAGTCCTGCATTTCTCACGCGAACAGATTCAAGGGAGCTCTGTATAGACGGCTGTTTCATGTTCACACAAAGGCACCTGGTCGGGTGCATCCCAGATACAGCATCCCAGATTCAGCATCCCCGATACAGCTTCCCGGATACAGCATCCCAAATACAGCATCCTAGATACAGTATCCTAGATAGGGCATCCTAGATACAGCATTCTAGATACAGTATCCCGGATACAACATCCCAGATACGCCATCCCAGATACAGCACCCCAGGTACAGCATCCCAGATACAGCATCCCAGATATAGCATCCCATATACAGCATCCTAGGTACAGCGTAATAGATACAGCATCCCAGATACAACATGTTGAGCTGTGCTCCTCTCCCACACCAAGTGCTGATCGTGGGGCTCAGGGTGAGGGGGGGCAGCGAGGGGGTCCGTGGACTGGAATAAGTTTTGTTTGGGGTTTTTCAAACGCCTCTGCTGACACGTCGTATAAAAACCGATTGCTGCAGTGCTAAGGAATGAACAGGAGGATGAGCAACAGACTGCAGAAACTGCTTGCGTTTTGGTTTATTGAAAAATTCTTATTGAACTCAAAAAGCAATACGATCTTGCAGTGGTCTTCTAATACCTAGTGACAGCTTTTAATGTACTGGTTTGGAACTTTGAGATGAGATTTGAGATGAAGGGCTGTTCCATTGTGGAATATTGCAGGAGTAAATTTCAGGCATTTCAGCATGCCTGGCAGATCTGCAGCTTGATAAAGACCTCAGGCTGTTTGGTTTAATCAGACTTTTGTAGATCCCACCTTCACTGGACAAAGCACCGGCTGCCAATGTGTTTTCTGGTGTTGTCACTTCTTTCTGACCAAAGACGGCAGAGGCAGCAGCTCTACTGGTGGTGTCTGTTTTATTGAAACATGGGGATCTACAGGAACTTTAACCCGAAAGCTCAGGAAGCTGTGGTCCGTGGTCTATCTTTGTAATGTTTGTAGATTCTTCTGGAACGTTTGTGAGTGTGAACTGCTGTGCAGGTAGAAGGAAGAAAGATGTGTGAGCTAAAGCAGCAGGAAGGCTGCAGCCGTGTAAGCCGGGGGTGCAAGCGGCACGAAACGGGCTGCAGCGGCGGAGCCCTCGGTCCCGGGCCGTCCCGGGCAGGCGGCGGAGCCCTCGGTCCCGGGCCGTCCCGGGCAGGCGCAGCCCGAGCGCTCCCGGCCCCGCTGCCGCTGCCCCGCCGGGGCCGGGGCCGCGCTGCGGGCGGACAGCGCCGCTCTGCGGCCGTCGGCGGCTCCGGGCCGGGAGGGGGGGCGGGGCCCGGTGGCGGGCGCGGACGGGATTGGCTCCTGCGCCGGATGGGCGGGGCCACGCTGCGTAAGTGCGGGGGCGGAGGAGCGCGTGCCGCCGGTGCGGCGGCGGGAGGAGTGCGCGAGGAGCGGCGGGGCCGGCGGTGAGCGAGGGGCGGGTGGACACCGAGGAGACCGGACGGGGCCGCCCCGGTCCCGGCTGAGGGGGGAGGCTGGAGGGGGAGGGACGGGCTGGTTTGGGCAGGAGGAAGGCGAGGGGTAGGTAGCCGCAACAGCGCGACCCCGGGCCGGGCCGAGCAAGGGGCGAGGGGGAAACACGCGGGCGGCTGTGAGGGAAGGGAGCCCCGGGCTGAGCGCTGCGCGGGGCTCGGGCGGGGCCGTGGGGCGGAGGGGGGAGCCCGTGGTGCCACAGGGCAGAGGGAGGAAGGCGAGCGGGAGGGGGCGGCGCCGGGGCGGCGCCAGGGGGCGCGAGGGGCGGGGGCGGCGCTGCCGCGGGGAGGGGCCGGGAACGGGGGGAGCGGCGGAGGAGCCTGAGGGCGGGACGGCGCGGAAGGAGCTTGGGCGGGAAAGGCTGAGGGACCTCAGGGAGGGGGTGACATCGGGGAGGCTTTGGCGGGAAAGGCTGAGGGACCTCAGGGAGGGGGTGACATCGGGGAGGCTTTGGCGGGAAAGGCTGAGGGACCTCAGGGAGGGGGTGACATCGCGGGGGCTTTGGCGGGAAAGGCTGAGGGACCTCAGGGAGGGGGTGACATCGCGGGGGCTTTGGCGGGAAAGGCTGAGGGAGCTCGGGGAGGAGATGGCGTCGGGGAGGCTGCAGGGGGCAATGCTGAGGTAGCTCAGGACGGGATGGCACTCAGGTCTGGTTTCAAAGGGAAATGCTGAGGTACCTTGAGGAATGGACGCTGGGCTGGGAGCTATGAACACATCAGACTGGTTAAGAGAGTGTTCATGACAGAAATTTGTGCAGTGAAGTATTCCAGCAAAGAGCGGGAGAAGAGCCAAACTTAGATCAGGCCTCCTAGGACGCCTGCAGGTTTGGGGACAGGGATGACGAGGTTGTTAATCCGGTCCTAACTGTTTCTTTCTCTGTCCCTCTCTTGCAGCACCTGACTGAATGGAGGAGCAAGTGGACGGGAAGTTCCTGCGCCACACACAGCTCACATTTATCGCTCTCGCCCTCAGAGACCCGGAGATCCAAACCGTTCGCGTCGTGCCTTGAAGCAGCCTGTGCTCATGCGCTTCTCCCAGGGAGAAGGCGGAATGGCAGTGACTGGCCACGTTAAGCCACAGGGTGCACACTGTGCAGCTGTCAAGCCCAGCTCTGCGTTAGCTCACACCTGCGGTTTTGCGCCGCACACGCACATTTGAGTTGTCACTGGTTGTTGCAGCGTTTGGCTTTGGTGAGGACAGCGTGTGTTTGTCAGCAGTTGGTGTAGGTGGGATCTGGAGGAGAAAGCGATATTTCCGTGCCAGAACTGGTTGGTGTTTGCATGGTATTGTGGCGGTTGTTCCCGCAGGCAATGAGTGCTGGAGCATTATTGCAGGATGAGGGGATTTTGGAGGCTTGTCTGTGAGATGCACTAGAGGCAGCAGCTGAAAGCGAAAGGCTGAGATTTGGAGGGTTTGTCGGTGGGTTTTGGGCAGTTGTCAGCTGAAGAGTTGGCTGTTTGCAGGTGAGGTGTAGGGCAGAGGGTGAAGCTGACTTTGCCTGGGCGGCGCAACTGGCTGGGTGTGCAGAGCTGAGGAGAGCGGGCTGCTGCGGGTGACCCTAAAGCTGGAGAACCAGCCGGCAGCTCCAGACGCTCCCGCTGCCGGGCAGGGCCGTGCAGGCCAGTGCTCTGGGGCACAGCGACGTGACCCTCCGCAAGTACCAAAGAGCAGATGAGGACCGTGGGCATTTGTACTGAACTGTGACATCTCTAATCCGTGACATTGGGGTCCAGCCTGAGCAGGGCACGTGCGGAAGCTGTGCTGCAGGGAGGGCAGAGCTGAGGGGAAGGGCTGTGCCAGGGGCTGGTGCCAAGGCAAGGTGGGCGCGCTGTGGGGTGTGGGGAGGTGTCAGCCCCGGACTCAGCCCCTGTCTGACTGTAGTGCCCTTGGGCTGGTGTAGCTCAGTCCTCTGTGTGTTTCTCTTCAGGGGGAGCAGCATGCAAAGGAAAAGCAAGGAAGGAGGTGAACCCATAAGGAAGAGTGATGGATAAAGAGGGTTGGAGCGCACCTGCCAGTCAAGAGGGATCAAGAAAGAAGACACCGGTGGTGGAACAGCAGGTCAGGAGAGCTCAAGGAGGGAGAAAGGTGACTGTGGCTGTATGCGTTTTTCTAGCTCACACACCAATGAAAACAGTTTGGATAATAAAAGAAATGTATGCAAAACGAATAATTAAAGGCAGAGAATGTTTATATGCTATGTATGGGGTAGACCTGAAGGTATATTTCTTCCTACAACGAAGGAGAATTCGCAATACATGCTGCTGTCAGCAACGACCAGTAAGCGACAAGACTCTATTTACTGATGCCTCTGGTCGCTCACATAAAGTTGTAATTACATGGCTAAACTCAGATACTCAGTGCTGCAAACACAAGGTAGAAAAAGAGACCAAGAGTCAAACAAGTTCTTGAGCTGACAGCTGTTAGGATCGCTTTGAGGTGTTCTGTAACAAGCCTTTGAATGTTGTCACTGGCTCATATTATGCGGCTGGCATACTTAACCGCCTGGAAGCTTCTTTTCTTAAGGAAGAGGATAATCCTCTTTTGATGGCTGAATTGAGAATGCTATGGTTTCTAATAAATCATAGACATCATGGTTATTATGCAATGCACACCCGCTCTCGCAGTGGCCCTTCCAGGACCACTTGCGGAAGGCAATAGGAGGGCCGATGCACAAGCTGTGCCGCTCACTGTGCCTAAAGCCTTGGAGCAAGCTAAATGATCACATAAATTCTTTCACCAGAGTGCAAAGGCGTTAAAACGACAACTTCAAATTACAGTGGATCAGGCCAGGAGCGTTCTTATGTCCTGCCCTGATTGCCAACAGTTGGCACCTGCGCCATCCACAGAGGGTGTTAATCCAGGAGGGGTTACTGCCAATGAAGTACGGCCAGCGGATGTAACGCGTTGTTCTGAATTGGGTAAATACGTACGTGTTTCTGTAGACGCTCATTCCAGATTTCTCGTTGCTGCTGCACGCGCTGGTGAAAGAGCACGAGACGTCTGTAACATTGGTTGGCATGTTTTGCTGTTTGAGGAGTTCCACGATCTGTAAAACCAGAGGAAAGCGGAACGCACACTCGATTAGAGGAGCGATCCCCCAGCGTGCTGTAATAGAAGTGCCTGCTTTTTAACACTTTCAAAACAGTGTTAAAGAGTCTGTTTGACGACTTTTCGGTATCATTTCTGGCGACGAGGATGGGATAATCTGCCTGACCTCCCGTGGATCCCAGGATCTCTGGGACCTTGTGCCGGCACCGGGGAATTCCGGGAAGGGACCACAGCTCCTCGGACCAGCTCGGGACGTGGGTAAAACCCCATCAATGAGATAAGGCACTTTCATTGTCTGGTTGCCTTGGCACGCTGCCTGCGCGAGACGTGGGCGACATCAGCGCGTTGCGTCTGCGGATTCGCGTCTGCGCATTTTGGTAAACTGGGTAACTTAAAAAAAGAAAGAAAAAAAATTAAAGGGGAAAATGAGAAAACAATAAATTAAAGAGAAAAACGAGGGAACAGCAATTTGATAAAGGTACCTTTAATGATTTTGCTGTTTGTGCCTTAGCAATTGTATAATTGTTTCTGGCTTTAGTGGTTTGATGTTGTTGTTACTTGTGTCTTGGGGGATTTTATAGTCCAGTACTTAGGGTTCACCAATTGTCTGTGATTGTGATTGTGAAGTAGGTAGTGGACAATCGGCAGGAGGATTCGTGAGAAATCCCCCCCAGGCTGTGTTTTCTGACATTGGAAAAGGATCGTTTGCTGTTCAACAGGGCGTCAACCAGGGAGAATCTGATTGAATATTGTAATTAATGGTGGCCACTGTAAATAATATTAATATGCTTCACAGGTCTAGGTGGGTATACTTTGAGATCTGTAGTATAGTAATGTGCTGCATGTAATATGTAGTAAGATATCTATTTTAAATCATATATTGCCTATTACATAAGGCATATTACACAATAGATAATGTTACGTATGCATTGTCTTTATCCTCTTCAGATCCATTTGTTTTGAAAAAGGATAATCAGGGAAAGAAATGCAAACCAGTAAAAGGTTTGTTGAAGAACAGCTATTGGTGTAGAATAAACAGAGAACATGAGATCAAAATTGTCCCTCGGTCAGTCCAGGGTGGGATCCTGATATCCTTATATCGGGGCACAGGCTGCATTGGTATCGCCAGTGCATTTTATACGAGATTAGACACGCTGCGCCTAAAGCTGTAAATATGCCAAAACCTTCTGAGATTAAACAGGATTGTGAGGAGTCTCCCACTGAGTTTTTACACCGTCTTAAACTGACAGCTCAGAAATATATTAATATAGATCCTGACTTGGAGAACAGAGAAATAGAATTCTTAGTTGACTGGGAGCTCATTATTCTGTGTTAAACACTATGCAGGGAATATTAAGTAGCGATTCTGTAACAGTTATGGGTGCCACAAAAATTGCAAAACACGGCCCTTTAACCTGCTGCTTAGAATGTTTGTATGTGGAGTCTGTACTTATTGATTGTGTACCATGTGTCTTCTCTTGTGCACAACGAATGGTTGAAAAAAGCTTTAATGGTGCAATGGCTGTGCAGTTACACGCTGCTGTGGCTGCAATTGTTAAAGAAAGAAGGGGAGATGTGGCAGGGTTGTGACATCAGGCCCGTGAGAAATTGCAAGAGTCACAGTGTGAGAACAAGCGCTGGTGGAACAACACAAGCAGCAAGGACTGTGTGGGACATGAACCATCAGGGACAGAGGGATTGGTACATGAGGGACAGAGGGATTGATACGGGGTTGGTACATGAGGGACAGAGGGATTGATACGCGGTGGGTACATCAGGGACAGAGGGATTGATACAGGATCGGTACATCAAGGACAGAGGTCCGCGATGTTTCAAATGCAAACCTGAGTTTGTATTAAATGTCTCTCTGCATCTTAAAGAGAGTCTGTGCCTCATCTGCTACACCCCTTTATCTGTTTCCCAAATTACGATTTAGACTGTATTTACCGTTGTAAAAATAAAGCTTTCCCCCCTTAATTTTTGTCACGTGTTGTAGTTAGAATTAATAGAGATATTGGAGCCCATCGTAGCTAAACTGGAAAAAGACAGCAGCCGTGTGTATTTTTAAATAAAGACTAAATCAAGTGTGCTAGCTCATTATCTTTAAGCGTTTTACTGTGATCACCTCTCTCCCAAGGTTTTGTGTCTGTTGTATCAAGGCCTGACACCCACGGCCACAGTGGATGAATCACCATGGGCACAACACCAGGAACCTGCCTGTTCGTGTCCAGGATATCCACTCCAGCAGACACGTTTTAATTGGTACTTGCATTATGGATTAGATGCAACAAAAATCCATACTTTCTTTTGTCCTTTGCTATAGAGGAGGGGGTTGAACTTTTCTATAGCAGATTCAATCACTTGTTGTAAAGCAATGAAATAAATAACTTAGGCTTTTTCTATGGATAAACAACGTTTAATTCAATTCTTTAATTGTATTCCTTAAACACTTGTTTGTTAGACCATAAGCAAAACAGCACTGGGTGTTAGTTCGTTAGTAGGCCCTTATTATGTGGTTGGTTAACCCTGAAAATGTTAGCTCCCTCTATCAATATAACCTCATAAACAAGTTTCAAAATTTTTATGTAGAACTTACCCACCTTTTCCTTTTTGCAGGTTCAGAGCCCGAGCCTCATTTGGTTGTATCTGTAAACATCAAACGTCTCAGCACAAATCACAACTGCATTTCTCACAGACAGAAGTGCCTGATCTCCACAGCTTGCCTGGCAGTGCAGAGAGCAGGAAGTGCGGTGAGTCCTGGGCCTTTGGGGACATTTCACCCTGTTTTGTGTCCCAGTCCCTCCCTGCTCCCTCCTCTTTCATGCTGTGCCCTTCTTCCTCTTCATCTCTTCTCCCTCTGGCCCTCTGCTGCTTCCTCACCTATTCCCCCACCCTTCTGAATCTCTGTGCAGGGTTTCTCGTATCTCCCTCTCCGTCTCCACCCCTCTGTGTTCTCATCATGCCCGGTTTCTCTTTGTCGTCATTCTTGTCTGTTGCTCTGTCCCGCTCCGTGCCCCATCATTTCTCACTGTATCCCTCTGTCCTGCTCCCTGCGCCTATTCCTGCCCCTCTTCTTTTTTACTCCCTCTTCCTCTTGCTGCCCACCCCAGGATTTTTTCCCAATCTCTATCCTGCCCCAACCCTTATTGTTCTTTCTCTCTCCTGCTCCCTCTCTGTCTTTCTGCCTGTCTGCCCTTTCCCTGCTGCTTCTTTCTCCATCTCTGTCCAGATTACTGCCCCTTTTCCTTCTTGATGTCTTTCTGTCCTGTTTGTCTTTCTGTCTTCCTTGCCTGTTCCCAGCCCCATCCCCTCTCGCTGTATCTTCCCTGTCCAGCTGGCTCTGCCTTTTCTTTGTCTTCTCATCCTCTTTCCTGCTTCTCAGCCCTTTTTTCCTCTTCCTCCAGCTCATTGCTGCATGTTTTCCCTTTCCAGTCTCTTCATTTTGATCCAAACTTTGCTTTGTTTCTCAGTCCCTTTGTTCTCTTCCCTTCCTGTTGCCTCTCAGTGGGCAGTGACGACCTGGTTCAGAGACAGCACGGCGACCACATCCCAGGTCGCTCGGTCCATCAGCACACAGACGCCACTGTGGTGGAAAGCAAATGGCGTTTATTAACAAGTAACACAGCGTTATATACCTTAGGTTTGCAACGTCACGTCCATCTGCTTGCCTCACATACTCCTACCTACCTAGGGAGGGGCTACTATCTTTCTGTACAGCGCGAGATCTTCCGGCCTCCAGACCCTAACTACCTACAGGTATGTGTCACAACCACCCCTGGACACCGTTTGTGTCACAAACGCCCCTGGACAGGGTGTGTCTCACAAACCCCATTGGACAGCATGTGTCACAACCCCCCCTGGAAACTGTGTGTGTCACAAACACCATTGGACAACGTGTATGTCACAAACGCCCCTAGATAGGGTGTGTGTCACAAACCCCATTGGACAGCGTGTGTGTCACAAACCCCATTGAACAGCATGTGTCACAAGCCCCCCTGGAAACTGTGTGTGTCCAAAATATCCCTGGACAGTGTGTGTGTCACAAACCCCGTTGGACAGTGTGTGTGTCACGAACCCCCCTGGACAGTGTGTGTGTCACAAACCCCCCTGGAGAGTGTGTGTGTCACAAACACCCTTAGACAGGGTGTGTGTCACAAACCTCATTGGAGACTGTGTCTCTCACAATCCCCATTGGACAGCGTGTGACACAACCCCCCCTGGACAGCGTGTGTGTCACAAACCTCATTGGAGAGTGTGTGTGTGACAAACCCCATTGGACAGCGTGTGTCACAAACCCCATTGGACAGCGTGTGTGTCACAAACACCATTGGAAAGGGTGTGTGTCACAAACACCCCTGGACAGTGTGTGTGTCACAAACGCCCCTGGACAGGGTGTTTGTCACATAGCCCATTGGACAGTGTGCATGTCACAAACCCCATTGAACAATGTGTGAGTCACAAAGCCCATTGGACATGACGTGTGTCACAAACCCCATGGGACAGCATGTGTGTCACAATCCCCCTTGGATAGTGTTTGTGTCACAAACACCTCTTGATAGCTTTTGTGTCACAAACCCCTTTGGACAGTTTGTGTGTCACAAACCCCATTGAACACTGTGTGTGTCACAAACTCTATTGGACAGAGTGTGTGTAAGAAAACCCATTGGACAGCGTGTGTGTCACAACCTCCCGTGGAAACTGTGTGTGTCACAAAGACCCCTGGACAGCGTTTGTGTTAGAAACCCCATTGGAGAGTGTGTGTGTCACAAAATCTATTGCATAACGTGTGTGTCACAAACGCCTCTGGACAGCGTGTGTGTCACAAACCCCATTGGACACCTTGTGTGTCACAACCCCTCTTGGACAGCGTGTGTGTCACAAACCCCCCTAAACAGTGTGTGTGTCACAAAACCCATTGGACAGCGTGTTTGGTACAAACGCCATTGGACAGCGTGTGTGTCACAAACCGATTGGACAGCCGTTGTTTCACAAACCCCATTGCACAGGGTGTGTGTAACAAACACCCATGGACGCCGTTTATGTCAGAAACGCCCTTGGACAGCGTGTGTGTTACAAACTCCATTGGAGAGTGTGTGTGTCACAAACCTCATTGGACAGAGTGTGTCACAACCCCCCCTGGAAACTGTGTGTGTCACAAAACCCCCTAAACAACGTGTATGTCACAATCACCCCTAGATAGGGTGTGTGTCACAAACCCCATTGGACAACGTGTGTGTCACAAACCCCATTGGACATCATGTGTCACAAGCCCCGCTGGAAACTGTGTGTGTCCAAAATATCCCTGGACAGAGTGTGTGTCACAAACCCCATTGGACAGCGTGTGTGTCACGAACCCCATTAGACAGTTTCTGTCACAAACCCCCCTGGACAGTGTGTTTGTCACACATACCCTTGCACAGAGTGTGTGTCAGAAACCCCATTGGAGAGCGTGTGTGTCACAAAGCCCATTGGACAGCGTGTGTCACAACGCCCCCTGGACAGCGTGTGTGTCACAAACCCCATGGGACAGCATGTGTGTCACACCCCCCCCTGGAAACTGTGTGTGTCACAAACACCCCTGGACAACGTGTATGTCACAAACGCCCCTAGATAGGGTGTGTGTCACAAACGCCATTGGAGAGTGTATGTGTCACAAACCCCATTGGACAACGTGTGTGTCACAAACCCCATTGGACAGTATATGTCACAAGCCCCCCTGGAAACTGTGTGTGTCCAAAATATCCCTGGACAGAGTGTGTGTCACAAACCCCACTGGACAGCGTGTGTGTCACGAACCCCATTGGACAGTGTGTGTCACAAATCCCCCTGGACACTGTATGTGTCACAAACACCCTTAGACAGTGTGTGTGTCAGAAACCCCATTGGAGAGCGTGTGTGTCACAAACCCCATTGGACAGCGTGTGTGTCACAAATCCTATTGGAAAGGGTGTGTGTCACAAACACCCTTAGACAGTGTGTGTGTCAGAAACCCCATTGGAGAGCGTGTGTGTCACAAACCCCATTGGACAGCGTGTGTGTCACAAATCCTATTGGAAAGGGTGTGTGTCACAAACACCCCTGGACAGTGTGTGTGTCACAATCCCCATTGAACAACGTGTGAGTCACAAAGCCCATTGGACACTGCGTGTGTCACAAACCCCCTTGGACATGGTGTGTGTCACAATCCACCTAGAAACTGTGTGTGTCACAAACACTCCTGGACAGGGTGTGTGTCACAAACGCCATTGGACAGCGTGTGTCTCACAAACCCCATTGGACAGCCTGTGTGGCACAAATCCCATTGCACAGCGTGTGTGGCACAAACCCCATTGCACAGCGTGTGTGTCACAAACCGCATTGGACAGCCTGTGTGTCACAACCCCTCTTGGACAGTGTGTGTGTCACAAACCCCCCTAAATAGTGTGTGTGTGTCGCAAAACCCATTGGACAGCATGTTTGGTACAAACGCCATTGGACAGAGTGTGTGTCACAAACCCATTGGACAGCCATTGTTTCACAAACCCCATTGCACAGGGTGTGTGTAACAATCACCCCTGGACGCCGTTTATGTCGAAAACGCCCCTGGACATCGTTTTGTCACAAATGCCACTGGACAGCGTGTGTGTAACAAACTCCATTGTAAAGTGTGTGTGTCACACCCCCCCCTGGAAACTGTGTGTGTCACAAACACCCCTGGACAACGTGTATGTCACAAACGCCCCTAGATAGGGTGTGTGTCACAAACGCCATTGGAGAGTGTATGTGTCATAAACCCCATTGGACAACGTGTATCTCACAAACCCCATTGGACAGCTTGTGTCACAAGCCACCCTGGAAACTGTGTGTGTCCAAAATATCCCTGGACAGCGTGTGTGTCACAAACCCCATTGGACAGCATGTGTGTCACGAATCCCATTGGACAGTGTGTGTCACAACACCCCCTGGACAGTGTGTGTGTCACAAACACCCTTAGAGAGGGTGTGTGTCACAAACCCCATTGGAGAGCGTGTGTGTCACAAACCCCATTGGACAGCGTGTGTCACAAACCCCCCTGGACAGCGTATGTGTCACAAACCCCATTGGACAGCGTGTGTGTCACAAATCCCATTGGAAAGGGTGTGTGTCACAAATGCCCCTGGACAGGGTGTTTGTCACATACCCCATTGGACAGTGTGCATGTCACAAAGCCAATGAACAACGTGTGAGTCACAAAGCCCATTGTATACTGCGTGTGTCACAAACCCCATTGGACAGCGTGTGTGTCATAAACACCATTGGAAAGGGTGTGTGTCACAATCGCCCCTGGACAGTGTGTGTGTCACAAACGCCATTGGAGAGTGTATGTGTCACAAACCCCATTGGACAACGTGTGTGTCACAAACCCCATTGGACAGTGTGTGTGTAACAAACGTCCCTGGACAAGGTGTGTGTTACAAACCGCAGTGGAGTTTGTGTGTGTCACAAACCCCATTGCACATTGTGTGTGTCAAAAACCCCATTGGACAGCCTGTGTGTCACAAACCCCATTGGACAGGATGTGTGTCACAAACACCCCATTGTACAACATTTGTGTCAGTAACGTCCCTGGACAGGGTGTGTGTCACAAACTCCCTTGGACATGGTGTGTGTCACAAACCCCAGTGGACAGCGTGTTTCACAACCACCCCTGTACAGTGTGTTTTTCACAAACACCCCTGGACACAGTTTGTGTTACAATCGCCCCTGGACAGGGAGTGTGTCACATACCTCTTTGGAGAGTGTGTGTGTCGCAAACCCCATTGGACAGGGTGTGTGTCACAAACACCCCTGGACACCGTGTGATTCACAAAGCCCAGTGGACAGTGTGTGTGTCACAAGCCCCTCTGGACAGTGTGTGTGTCACAAACACCCGTGGAGGCCATTTCTGTCACAAAAGCCCCTGGACAGGGTGTGTGTGACAAACCCCATTGGACACTGTGTGTGTCACAAACCCCATTGCACAAGGTGTCTGTCAGAAACACCCCTGGACACCCTGTGTGTCACAAATGCCCCTGGACAGGGTGTGTGTCACAAACTCCATTGTACAGCATGTGTGACAAAAATCCCACTGAACAGCGTGCATGCCACAAACCCCATTGGACATTGTTTGTGTCACAAACCCCATGGGACAGCATGTGTGTCACAATCCCCCTTGGACAGTGTTTGTGTCACAAACACCTCTGGACAGCTTTTGTGTCACAAACCCCATTGGACAGTGTGTGTGTCACGAACCCTATTGGACAGCGTGTGTGTAAGAAAACCCATTGGACAGCGTGTGTGTCACAACCCTCCGTGGAAACTGTGTGTGTCACAAATACCACTGGACAGCGTGTGTGTCACAATCCCCATTGGAGATTCTGTATGTCACAAACCCCATTGGACAGCGTGTGTGTCACAAACCCCATTGGACAGCGTGTGACATAATCCCCCTGGAAACTATGTGTGTACAAAATACCACTGGACAGCGTGTGTGTCACAAATCCCACTCGATAACCTGTCTGTCACAATCCCCATTGGATAGCCTGTGTGTCACAATCCCCATTGGACAGCCTGTGTGTCACAACCCCTCTTGGACAGTGTGTGTTTCACAAACCCCTGTAAACAGTGTGTGTGTCACAAAGGCAATTGAACACCGTGTGTTGTACAAACGCCATTGGATAGTGTGTGTGTCACAAATCCATTGGACAGCCATTGTTTCACAAACCCCATTGGACAGGGTTTGTATCATAAACACCCCTGGACGCCGTTTGTGTCACAAATGCCCCTGGACAGCGTGTGTGTCACAAACTCCATTGGAAAGTGTGTGTGTCACAAACCCCATTGGACAGCGTCTGTGTCACAAACCCCATTGGACAGTGTGTGTGTCACAAACCCGATTGGACAGCCTGTGCGTAACAAACGCCATTGGACAACGTGTGTGTCACAAACTCACTTTGGACAACGTGTGTGTGACAAGCACCCCTGGAAAGCTTGTGTCACAACCCCCCATGGAAACTATGTGTGTCACAAACACCCCTGGACTGATTGTGTGTCACAAACCCTATTGGAGAGTGTGTGTCACAAACCCCATTGGACAGCGTGTGTGTCACAAACCCCCCTGGACAACGTGTGTGTCACAACTCTTCCTGGACAGTGTGTGTATCACAAAAACCAATGGACAGTGTCTGTGTCACAGACCCCATTGGACAGGGTGTGTGTCACAAACGCAACTGGACTGGGAGTGTGTCACAAAACCCCATTGTAGAGTGTGTGTGTCACAAACCCCATTACACAGCGTGTGTGTCACAAGCACCCCTCGACACCATTTGTGTCACAATACCCCTGGACAACGTTTGTGTCGCAAACCTCATTGGAGAGGATGTATGTCACAAACCTCATTGGACATTATGTGTGTCAGAAACCCCATTGCACAGCGTGTGTGTCACAAACCCAATTGGACAGTGTGTGTGACACAAACCCCATTGGACAGATTGTGTATCACAAACAACCCTGGACACCGTTTGTGTCAGAAAAGCCCCTGGACAGGGTGTGTGTCACAAATGCTCCTGGACAGCCTGTGTGTCACAAACCCCGTTGGACAGGGTGTGTGTCACAAACACACCTCGACACCTTTTGTGTCACAAACGCCCCTGGACAGGGTCTGTTTCACAAACACCCCATTGGACAGCGTGTGTCTCACAAACCCCATTCAACAGCGTGTGTGTCACAAACCCCGTTGGACAGGGTGTGTGTCACAAACACCCCTGGACACCCTTTGTGTTACAAACCCCCCTGGACAGCGTGTGTGTCACCAACCCCTTTGGGAAGAGCGTGTATGTCGCAAAACCCATTGGACAGCATGTGACATAATCCCCCTGGAAACTATGTGTGTACAAAATACCACTGGACAGCGTGTGTGTCACAAATCCCACTCGATAACCTATGTGTCACAATCCCCATTGGATAGCCTGTGTGTCACAATCCCCATTGGACAGCCTGTGTGTCACAACCCCTCTTGGACAGCGTGTGTGTCACAAACCCCCGTAAACAGTGTGTGTGTCACAAAGCCAATTGAACACCGTGTGTTGTACAAACGCCATTGGATAGAGTGTGTGTCACAAACCCATTGGATAGCCGTTGTTTCACAAACCCCATTGGACAGGGTGTGTGTCATAAACACTCCTGGATGCCGTTTGTGTCACAAATGCTCCTGGACAGCGTGTGTGTCACAAACTCCATTGGAAAGTGTGTGTGTCACAAACCCCATTGGACAGCGTCTGTGTCACAAACCCCATTGGACAGTGTGTGTGTCACAAACCCGATTGGACAGCCTGTGCGTAACAAACGCCATTGGACAGCGTGTGTGTCACAAACTCACTTTGGACAACGTGTGTGTGACAAGCACCCCTGGAAAGCTTGTGTCACAACCCCCCATGGAAACTATGTGTGTCACAAACACCCCTGGACTGATTGTGTGTCACAAACCCTATTGGAGAGTGTGTGTCACAAACCCCATTGGACAGCGTGTGTGTCACAAACCCCCCTGGACAGCGTGTGTGTCACAACTCTTCCTGGACAGTGTGTGTATCACAAAAACCAATGGACAGTGTGTGTGTCACAGACCCCATTGGACAGGGTGTGTGTCACAAACACCCCTGGACTGGGAGTGTGTCACAAAACCCCATTGTAGAGTGTGTGTGTCACAAACCCCATTACACAGCGTGTGTGTCACAAACACCCCTGGACACCGTTTGTGTCACAATATCCCTGGACAACGTTTGTGTCACAAATCCCATTGTAGAGGATGTACGTCACAAACCTCATTGGACATTGTGTGTGTCAGAAACCCCATTGCACAGCGTGTGTGTCACAAACCCATTTGGACAGTGTGTGTGACACAAACCCCATTGGACAGGTTGTGTATCACAAACACCCCTGGACAGGGTGTGTGTAAAAATCCCATTGGACTGCATGTGTGTCACAAACCCCTTTGGACAACGTGTGTGTCACAATCCACCTGGAAACTGGGTGTGTCACAAACATCCCTGGACAGGGTGTGTGTCACAATCGCCATTGGGCAGCCTGTGTGTCACAAACCCCATTGGACAGCGTGTGTCTGACAAACCCCATTGGACACCCTGTGTGTCACAAACCCCATTCCACAGCGTGTTTGTCACAAACCGCATTGGACAGCCTGTGTGTCACAACCCCTCTTGGACAGTGTGTGTGTCACAAACCCCGCTAAACAGTGTGTATGTCAGAAAACCCATTGGACAGCGTGTGTGGTACAAACGCCATTGTACAGCGTGTGTGTCACAAACCCATTGGACAGCCGTTGTTTCACAAACCCCATTGCACAGGGTGTGTGTAACAAACACCCATGGACGCCGTTTATGTCAGAAACGCCCCTGGACAGCGTGTGTGTTACAAACTCCATTAGAGAGTGTGAGTGTCACAAACCCCATTGGACAACGTGTGTGTCACAAACCCCATTGGACATCATGTGTCACAAGCCACCCTGGAAACTGTGTGTGTCCAAAATATCCCTGGACAGAGTGTATGTCACAAACCCCATTGGACAGCGTGTGTGTCACGAACCCCCTGGAAACTGTGTGTGTACAAAATACCCTGGGACAACGTGTGTGTCACAAACCCCATTGGACAGCATGAGTCACAAGCCCCGCTGGACACTGCGTGTGTCCAAAATATCCCTGGACAGAGTGTGTGTCACAAACCCCATTGGACAGCGTGTGTGTCACGAACCCCATTGGACAGTGTGTGTCACAAACACCCCTGGACAGTGTGTTTGTCACACACACCCTTGGAAAGGGTGTGTGTCACAAACCCCATTGGACAGCGTGTGTGTCACAAACCCCATTGGACAGTGTGTGTCACAACCCCCCCTGGACAGCGTGTGTGTTTCACAAACCCCATGGGACAGCATGTGTGTCACAATCCCCCTTCGACAGTGTTTGTGTCACAAACACCTCTGGATAGCTTTTGTGTCACAAACCCCATTGGACAGCGTGTGTGTCACAAACCCCATTGAACACTGTGTGTGTCACAAACTCTATTGGACAGCGTGTGTGTAAGAAAACCCATTGGATAGCGTCTGTGTCACAAACCCCATTGGACAGGGTGTGTGTCACAAACACCCCTGGACAGCGTGTGTGTCACAAACGCCCCTGTACAGGGTGTGTATCACAAACACTCCTGGATAGAGTGCGTGTCATAAACCCCATTGCACTTTGTGTGTGTCACAAACGCCATTGGACAGGGTGTGTGTCACAAACACCCCTGGGCACCGTTTGTGTCACAAACGTTTCTAGACAGGATGTGTGTCACAATCCCCATTGGACAGCGCGTGTGTCACAAACCCCATTGGACAGCGTGTGTGTCACAAACCCCCTGGAAACTGTGTGTGTACAAAATACACTGGGACAGCGTGTGTGTCACAAAACCCATTGGACAGCATGAGTCACAAGCCCCGCTGGACACTGCGTGTGTCCAAAATATCCCTGGACAGAGTGTGTGTCACAAACCCCATTGGACAGCGTGTGTGTCACGAACCCCATTGGACAGTGTGTGTCACAAACCCCCCTGGACAGTGTGTTTGTCACACACACCCTTGGACAGGGTGTGTGTCAGAAACCCCATTGGAGAGCGTGTGTGTCACAAACCCCATTGGACAGCGTGTGTCACAACCCCCCCTGGACAGCGTGTATGTCACAAACCCCATGGGACAGCATGTGTGTCACAATCCCCCTTCGACAGTGTTTGTGTCACAAACACCTCTGGATAGCTTTTGTGTCACAAACTCCATTGGAAAGTGTGTGTGTCACACACCCCATTGAACACCGTGTGCGTCATAAACTCTATTGGACAGCGTGTGTGTAAGAAAACCCATTGGACAGCGTGTGTGTCACAACACCCAGTGGAAACTGTGTGTGTCAGAAACACCCCTGGACAGGGTTTCTGTTACAAACCCCATTGGAGAGTGTGTGTGTCACAAAATCTATTGCACAACGTGTGTGTCTCAAACGCCTCTGGACAGTGTGTGTGTCACAAACCCCATTGGACAGGGTGTGTGTCACAAACACCTCTGGACAGCGTGTGTGTCACGAACGCCCCTGTACAGGGTGTGTATCACAAACACCCCTGGATAGAGTGCATGTCATAAACCCCATTGCACTTTGCGTGTGTCACAAACGCCATTGGACAGGGTGTGTGTCACAAACACCACTGGACACCGTTTGTGTCAAAGACGTTTCTGGACAGCGTGTGTGTCACAAACCCCATTGGACAGCGCGTGTGTCACAAACCCCACTGGACAGCGTGTGTGTCACAAACCCCCTGGAAACTGTGTGTGTACAAAATACCCTGGGACAGCGTGTGTGTCACAAACCCCATTGGACAGCCTGTGTGTCACAATCCCCATTGGACAGCCTGTGTGTCACAAACACCCCTGGACACCGTTTGTGTCAGAAACACTCCTGGACAGGGTGTGTGTCACAAACCCTCTTGGACAGGGTGTGTGTCAGAAACCACATTGGACAGTGTGTGTGTCACAACCCCATTGAACACTGTCTGTGTCACAATTCCCATTAGACAGTGCGTGTGTAAGAAATCTCATTGCACAGCGTGTGTGTCACAAACCCAATTGGACAACGTGTGTCACAATCCACCTGGAAACTGGGTGTGTCACAAACACCCCTGGATAGGGTGTGTGTCAGAAATGCCATTGGACAGCCTCTGTGTCACAAACCCCATTGGACAGCGTGTGTCTCACAAACCCCATTGGACGCCCTGTGTGTCACAAACCCCATTGCACAGCGTGTTTGTCACAAATCGCATTGGACAGCCTCTGTGTAAGAACCACTCTTGGACAGTGTGTGTGTCACAAACCTCCCTAAACTGTGTGTGTGTCACAAACCCCATTGGACAGTGTCTGTGTCACAAACCCCATTGGACACGGTGTGTGTCACAAACACCACTGGATAGAGTGCGTGTCATAAACCCCATTTCACTTTGTGTGTTTAAAAAACGCCATTGGACAGCGTGTGTGTCACAAACGCCATTGGACAGGGTGTGTGTCACAAACACCCCTGGACACCGTTTGTGTCACAAACGTTTCTGGACAGGATGTGTGTCACAAACCCCATTGGACAGTGCGTGTGCCACAAACCCCATTGGACAGCGTGTGTGTCACAAACCCCCTGGAAACTGTGTGTGTACAAAATAACCCGGCACAGCGTGTGTGTCACAAACCGCATTGGACAGCCTGTGTGTCACAATCCCCATTGGACAGCCTGTGTGTCACAAACACCCCTGGACACCGTTTGTTTCACAAACGCTCCTGGACAGGGTGTGTGTCACAACCGCCATTGGACAGTGTGTGTGACATAAACCCCATTGGACAGCGTGCATGTTACAAACCTCGTTGGACATTGTGTGTGTCACAAACCCCCTTGGACAGGGTGTGTGTAACAATCACCCCTGGACGCCGTTTATGTCGGAAACGCCCCTGGACATCGTTTTGTCACAAATGCCACTGGACAGCGTGTGTGTAACAAACTCCATTGGAAAGTGTGTGTGTCACACCCCCCCCTGGAAACTGTGTGTGTCACAAACACCCCTGGACAACGTGTATGTCACAAACGCCCCTAGATAGGGTGTGTGTCACAAACGCCATTGGAGAGTGTATGTGTCACAAACCCCATTGGACAACGTGTGTGTCACAAACCCCATTGGACAGCATGTGTCACAAGCCCCCCTGGAAACTGTGTGTGTCCAAAATATCCCTGGACAGAGTGTGTGTCACAAACCCCATTGGACAGCGTGTGTGTCACGAACCCCATTGGACAGTGTGTGTCACAAATCCCCCTGGACACTGTATGTGTCACAAACACCCTTAGACAGTGTGTGTGTCAGAAACCCCATTGGAGAGCGTGTGTGTCACAAACCCCTTTGGACAGCGTGTGTGTCACAAAGCCCATTGGAAAGGGTGTGTGTCACAAACACCCCTGGACAGTGTGTGTGTCAAAAACCCCATTGAACAACGTGTGAGTCACAAAGCCCATTGGACACTGCGTGTGTCACAAACCCCCTTGGACATGGTGTGTGTCACAATCCACCTAGAAACTGGGTGTGTCACAAACACCCCTGGACAGGGTGTCTGTCACAAACGCCATTGGACAGCGTGTGTCTCGCAAACCCCATTGGACACCCTGTGTGGCACAAACCCCATTGCACAGCGTGTGTGTCACAAACCGCATTGGACAGCATGTGTGTCACGAATCTCATTGGACAGTGTGTGTCACAACACCCCCTGGACAGTGTGTGTGTCACAAACACCCTTAGAGAGGGTGTGTGTCACAAATCCCATTGGAGAGCGTGTGTGTCACAAAACCCATTGGACAGTGTGTGTCTCACAAACCCCTTTGGAAAGGGTCTGTGTAACAAACGCCCCTGGACAGGGTGTTTGTCACATACCCCATTGGACAGTGTGCATGTCACAAACCCCATTGAACAACGTGTGAGTCACAAAGCCCATTGTATACTGCATGTGTCACAAACCCCATTGGACAGCGTGTGTATCATAAACACCATTGGACAGGGTGTGTGTCACAATCGCCCCTGGAAACTGTGTGTGTCACAAACGCCATTGGAGAGTGTATGTGTCACAAACCCCATTGGACAACGTGTGTGTCACAAACCCCATTGGACAGTGTGTGTGTAACAAATGTCCCTGGACAAGGTGTGTGTTACAAACCGCGGTGGAGTTTGTGTGTGTCACAAACCCCATTGCACATTGTGTGTGTCAAAAACCCCATTGGACAGCCTGTGTGTCACAAACCCCATTGGACAGGGTGTGTGTCACAAACACCCCATTGTACAACATTTGTGTCAGTAACGTCCCTGGACAGGGTGTATGTCACAAACCCCAGTGGACAGCATGTTTCACAACCACCCCTGTACAGTGTGTTTTTCACAAACACCCCTGGACACAGTTTGTGTACAATCGCCCCTGGACAGGGAGTGTGTCACATATCCCTTTGGAGAGTGTGTGTGTCACAAACCCCATTGGACAGGGTGTGTGTCACAAACACCCCTGGACACCGTGTGATTCACAAAGCCCAGTGGACAGTGTGTGTGTCACAAGCCCCTCTGGACAGTGTGTGTGTCACAAACACCCGTGGACGCCGTTTCTGTCACAAACGCCCCTGGACAGGGTGTGTGTGACAAACCCCATTGGACACTGTGTGTGTCACAAACCCCATTGCACAAGGTGTCTGTCAGAAACACCCCTGGACACCCTGTGTGTCACAAATGCCCCTGGACAGGGTGTGTGTCACAAACCCCATTGTACAGCATGTGTGACAAAAACCCCACTGGACAGCGTGCATGCCACAAAACCCGTTGGACATTGTTTGTGTCACAAACCCCATGGGACAACACGTGTGTCACAATCCCCCTTGAACAGTGTTTGTGTCACAAAAACCTCTGGACAGCTTTTGTGTCACAAACCCCATTGGACAGTGTGTGTGTCACGAACCCTATTGGACAGCGTGTGTGTAAGAAAACCCATTGGACAGCGTGTGTGTCACAACCCTCCGTGGAAACTGTGTGTGTCACAAATACCACTGGACAGCGTGTGTGTCACAAATCCCACTCGATAACCTGTCTGTCACAATCCCCATTGGATAGCCTGTGTGTCACAATCCCCATTGGACAGCCTGTGTGTCACAACCCCTCTTGGAGAGTGTGTGTGTCACAAACCCCTGTAAACAGTGTGTGTGTCACAAAGTCAATTGAACACCGTGTGTTGTACAAATGCCATTGGATAGCGTGTGTGTCACAAACCCATTGGACAGCCGTTGTTTCACAAACCCCATTGGACAGGGTCTGTGTGATAAACACCCCTGGACGCCGTTTGTGTCACAAATGCCCCTGGACATCGTGTGTGTCACAAACTCCATTGGAAAGTGTGTGTGTCACAAACCCCATTGGACAGCGTCTGTGTCACAAACCCCATTGGACAGTGTGTGTGTCACAAACCCGATTGGACAGCCCGTGCGTCACAAACGCCATTGAACAGCGTGTGTGTCACAAACTCACTTTGGACAACGTGTGTGTGACAAGCACCTCTGGAAAGCTTGTGTCACAACCCCCCATGGAAACTATGTGTGTCACAAACACCCCTGGACTGATTGTGTGTCACAAACCCTATTGGAGAGTGTGTGTCACAAACCCCATTGGACAGCGTGTGTGTCACAAACCCCCCTGGACAGCGTGTGTGTCACAACTCTTCCTGGACAGTGTGTGTATCACAAAAACCAATGGACAGTGTGTGTGTCACAAACCC
Organism: Nesoenas mayeri; assembly: GCF_963082525.1. Classification (NCBI taxonomy): domain Eukaryota; kingdom Metazoa; phylum Chordata; class Aves; order Columbiformes; family Columbidae; genus Nesoenas; species Nesoenas mayeri. Next base: position 488,229 of record NC_137562.1, read on the forward strand.
CATTACACAGCGTGTCTGTCACAAACACCCCTGGACACCGTTTGTGTCACAATACCCCTGGACAGCGTTTGTGTCACAAACCCCATTGGAGAGGATGTACGTCACAAACCTCATTGGACATTGTGTGTGTCAGAAACCCCATTGCACAGCGTGTGTGTCACAAACCCAATTGGACAGTGTGTGTGTCACAGACCCCATTGGACAGGGTGTGTGTCACAAACCCCCTTGGAGAGGGTGTGTGTCTCAAACCACTTTGGACAGTGTGTGTGTCACAACCCCATTGAACACTGTCTGTGTCACAATTCCCATTAGACAGCGTGTGTGTAAGAAATCCCATTGCACAGTGTGTGTCACAAACCCAATTGAACAGCGTGTGTCACAATCCCCCTGGAAAATGTGCGTGTCACAAACATCCCTGGACAGGGTGTGTGTAAAAATCTCATTGGACTGCATGTGTGTCATAAAGCCCTATGGACAGCGTATGTGTCACAATCCACCTGGAAACTGGGTGTGTCACAAACACCCCTGGACAGGGTGTGTGTCACAAACGCCATTGGACAGCCTGTGTGTCACAAACCCCATTGGACAGCGTGTGTGTCACAAACCCCATTGGACAGCGTGTGTGTCACAACCGCCATTGGACATCCTCTGTGTCACAAACCCCATTGCACAGCGTGTTTGTCACAAATCGCATTGGACAGCCTGTGTGTCACAACCTCTCTTGGACAGCGTGTGTGTCACAAACCCCCCTAAACAGTGTGTGTGTCACAAAACCCATTGGACAGCGTGTGTGGTACAAACGCCATTGGACAGCGTGTGTGTCACAAATCCATTGGACAGCCGTTGTTTCACAAACCCCATTGCACAGGGGGTGTGTAACAAACACCCCTGGACGCCGTTTGTGTCAGAAACGCCCCTGGACAGCGTGTGTGTCACAAACTCCATTGGAGAGTGTGTGTGTCACAAACCCCATTGGACAGAGTGTGTCACAAACCCCCTGGAAACTGTGTGTGTCACAAACACCCGTGGACAACGTGTATGTCACAATCGCCCCTGGATAGGGTGTGTGTCACAAACGCCATTGGAGAGTGTATGTGTCACAAACCCCATTGGACAACGTGTGTGTCACAAACCCCATTGGACAGCATGTGTCACAAGCCCCCCTGGAAACTGTTTGTGTCCAAAATATCCCTGGACAGAGTGTGTGTCACAAACCCCATTGGACAGCGTGTGTGTCACAAATCCCATTGGACCGTATGTGTCACAACCCGCCCTGGACAGCGTATGTGTCACAAACCCCATTGGACAGCGTGTGTGTCACAAACCCCATTGAACAACGTGTGAGTCACAAAGCCCATTGTATACTGCGTGTATCAAAAACCCCATTGGACAGCGTGTGTGTCATAAACACCATTGGACAGGGTGTGTGTCACAAACACCCCTGGACAGAATGCGTGTTCACAAACCCCATTGCACATTGTGTGTGTCACAAACCCCATTGGACAGCCTGTGTGTCACAAACCCCATTGGACAGGGTGTGTGTCACAAACACCCCATTGTACAACATTTGTGTCAGTAACGTCCCTGGACAGGGTGTGTGTCACAAACCCCCTTGGACATGGTGTGTGTCACAAACCCCAGTGGACAGCGTGTTTCACAACCACCCCTGTGCAGTGTGTTTTTCACAAAAACCCCTGGACACCGTTTGTGTTACAATCGCCCCTGGACAGGGAGTGTATCACATATCCCTTTGGAGAGTGTGTGTGTCACAAACCCCATTGGACAGGGTGTGTGTCACAAACACCCCTGGACACCGTGTGATTCACAAAGCCCAGTGGACAGTGTGTGTGTCACAAGCCCCTCTGGACAGTGTGTGTGTCACAAACACCTGTGGACGCCGTTTCTGTCACAAACGCCCCTGGACAGGGTGTGTGTGACAAACCCCATTGGACACTGTGTGTGTCACAAACCCCATTGTACAGCATGTGTGACAAAAACCCCACTGGACAGCGTGCATGCCACAAACCCCATTGGACATTGTTTGTGTCACAAACTCCATGGGACAGCATGTGTGTCACAATCCCCCTTGGACAATGTTTTTGTCACAAACACCTCTGGATAGCTTTTGTGTCACAAACCCCATTGGACAGTGTGTGTGTCACGAACCCTATTGGACAACGTGTGTGTAAGAAAACCCATTGGACAGAGTGTGTGTCACAACCCCCCGTGGAAACTGTGTGTGTCACAAATACCCCTGGACAGCGTGTGTGTCACAATCCCCATTGGAGATTCTGTATGTCACAAACCCCATTGGACAGCGTGTGTGTCACAAAGCCTATTGGACAGCATGTGACATAATCCCCCTGGAAACTATGTGTGTACAAAATACCACTGGACATCGTGTGTGTCACAAATCCCACTCGATAACCTGTCTGTCACAATCCCCATTGGACAGCCTGTGTGTCACAACCCCTCTTGGACAGTGTGTGTGTCACAAACCCCTGTAAACAGTGTGTGTGTCACAAAGCCAATTGAACACCGTGTGTTGTACAAACGCCATTGGATAGCGTGTGTGTCACAAACCCATTGGACAGCCGTTGTTTCACAAACCTCATTGGACAGGGTGTGTGTCACAAACCCGATTCGACAGCCTGTGCATCACAAACCCCATTGGACAGCGTGTGTGTCACAAACTCACTTTGGACAACGTGTGTGTGACAAGCACCCCTGGAAAGCTTGTGTCACAACCCCCCATGGAAACTATGTGTGTCACAAACACCCCTGGACTGATTGTGTGTCACAAACCCCATTGGGCAGCGTGTGTGTCACAAACCCCCCTGGACAGTGTGCGTGTCACAACTCTTCCTGGACAGCGTGTGTATCACAAAAACCAATGGACAGTGTGTGTGTCACAGACCCCATTGGACAGGGTGTGTGTCACAAACACCCCTGGACTGGGAGTGTGTCACAAAACCCCATTGTAGAGTGTGTGTGTCACAAACCCCATTACACAGCGTGTGTGTCACAAACACCTCTGGACACCGTTTGTGTCACAGTACCCCTGGACAGCGTTTGTGTCACAAACCCCATTGGAGAGGGTGTACGTCACAAACCTCATTGGACATTTTGTGTGTCAGAAACCCCATTGCACAGCGTGTGTGTCACAAACCCAATTGGGCAGTGTGTGTGTCACAGACCCCATTGGACAGGTTGTGTATCACAAACAACCCTGGACACCGTTTGTGTCAGAAACGCCTCTGGACAGGGTGTGTGTCACAAATGCCCCTGGAGAGCCTGTGTGTCACAAACCCCGTTGGACAGGGTGTGTGTCACAAACACACCTCGACACCTTTTGTGTCACAAACGCTATTGGACAGTGTGTGTCACAAACACCCCTGGACAACGTGTATATCAGAAACGCCCCTAGATAGGGTGTGTGTCACAAACCCCATTGGACAGTGTATGTGTCACAAACCCCATTGGACAACGTGTGTCTCACAAACTCCATTGGACAGCATGTGTCACAAGCCCCCCTGGAAACTGTGTGTGTCCAAAATATCCCTGGACAGCGTGTGTGTCACAAACCTCATTGGACAGCGTGTGTGTCACGAATCCCATTGGACAGTGTGTGTCACAACACCCCCTGGACAGTGTGTGTGTCACAAACACCCTTAGACAGTGTGTGTGTCAAAAACCCCATTGGAGAGCGTGTTTGTCACAAACCCCATTGGACAGCATGTGTCACAAACCTCCATGGACAGCGTTTGTGTCACAAATCCAATTGCACATTGTGTGTGTCACAAACCCCATTGGAAAGGGTGTGTGTCACAAACGCCCCTGGACAGGGTGTTTGTCACATACCCCATTGGACAGTGTGCATGTCACAAACCCCATTGAACAACGTGTGAGTCACAAAGCCCATTGTATACTGCATGTGTCACAAACCCCATTGGACAGGGTGTGTGTCCCAAACACCCTTGGACAGAATGCGTGTTCACAAACCCCATTGCAAATTGTGTGTGTCACAAACAGGGAGTCATAGGGAGTGTGTCACATATCCCTTTGGAGAGTGTGCGTGTCACAAACCCCATTGGACAGGGTGTGTGTCACAAACACCCCTGGACAACGTGTGATTCACAAAGCCCAGTGGACAGTGTGTGTGTCACAAGCTCCTCTGGACAGTGTGTGTGTCACAAACACCTGTGGACTCCGTTTCTGTCACAAACGCCCCTGGACAGGGTGTGTGTGACAAACCCCATTGGACACTGTGTGTGTCACAAACCCCATTGCACAAGGTGTCTGTCAGAAACAGCCCTGGACACCCTGTGTGTAACAAATGCCCCTGGACAGGGTGTGTGTCACAAACCCCGTTGTAAAGCATGTGTGACAAAAACCCCACTGGACAGCGTGCATGCCACAAATCCCATTGGACATTGTTTGTGTCACAAACCCCATGGGATAGCATGTTCGTCACAAACCCCAATGGACAGCGTGTGTGTCACAAACTCACTTTGGACAACGTGGGTGTGACAACCACCCCTGGAAAGCTTGTGTCACAACCCCCCATGGAAACTATGTGTGTCACAAACACCCCTGGACTGATTGTGTGTCACAAACCCTATTGGAGAGTCTGTGTCACAAACCCCATTGGACAGCGTGTGTGTCACAAACCCCCCTGGACAGCGTGTGTGTCACAACTCTTCCTGGACAGTGTGTGTATCACAAAAACCAATGGACAGTGTGTGTGTCACAGACCCCATTGGACAGGGTGTGTGTCACAAACGCCCCTGGACTGGGAGTGTATCAGAAAACCCCATTGTAGAGTGTGTGTGTCACAAACCCCATTACACAGCGTGTGTGTCACAAACACCCCTGGACACCGTTTGTGTCACAGTACCCCTGGACAGCGTTTGTGTCACAAACCCCATTGGAGAGGGTGTACGTCACAAACCTCATTGGACATTGTGTGTGTCAGAAACCCCATTGCACAGCGTGTGTGTCACAAACCCAGTTGGACAGTGTGTGTGACACAAACCCCATTGGACAGATTGTGTATCACAAACAACCCTGGACACCGTTTGTGTCAGAAACGCCCCTGGGCAGGGTGTGTGTCACAAACCCCGTTGGACAGGGTGTGTCTCATAAACCCCATTCAACAGCGTGTGTTTCACAAACCCCATTGGACAGGGTGTGTGTCACAAACACCCCTGGACACCCTTTGTGTCACAAAGCCCCCTGCACAGCGTGTGTGTCACCAACCCCATTGGACAGCGTGTGTGTCACAAACCCCATTGGACAGCGTGTGACATAATCCCCCTGGAAACTATGTGTGTACAAAATACCACTGGACAGCGTGTGTGTCACAAATCCCACTCGATAACCTGTCTGTCACAATCCCCATTGGATAGCCTGTGTGTCACAATCCCCATTGGACAGCCTGTGTGTCACAACCCCTCTTGGACAGTGTGTGTGTCACAAACCCCCGTAAACAGTGTGTGTGTCACAAAGCCAATTGAACACCGTGTGTTTTACAAACGCCATTGGATAGCGTGTGTGTCACAAACCCATTGGACAGCCGTTGTTTCACAAACCCCATTGGACAGGGTGTGTGTCATAAACACCCCTGGATGCCGTTTGTGTCACAAATGCCCCTGGACAGCGTGTGTGTCACAAACTCCATTGGAAAGTGTGTGTATCACAAACCCCATTGGACAGCGTCTGTGTCACAAATCCCATTGGACAGTGTGTGTGTCACAAACCCGATTGGACAGCCCGTGCGTCACAAACGCCATTGGACAGCGTGTGTGTCACAAACTCACTTTGGACAACGTGTGTGTGACAAGCACCCCTGGAAAGCTTGTGTCACAACCCCCCATGGAAACTATGTGTGTCACAAACACCCCTGGACTGATTGTGTGTCACAAACCCTACTGGAGTGTCTGTGTTACAAACCCCATTGGACAGCGTGTGTGTCACAAACCCCCCTGGACAGCGTGCGTGTCACAACTCTTCCTGGACAGTGTGTGTATCACAAAAACCAATGGACAGTGTCTGTGTCACAGACCCCATTGGACAGGGTGTGTGTCACAAACACCCCTGGACTGGGAGTGTGTCACAAAACCCCATTGTAGAGTGTGTGTGTCACAAACCCCATTACACAGCGTGTGTGTCACAAACACCCCTGGACACCGTTTGTGTCACAATACCCCTGGACAGCATTTGTGTCACAAACCCCATTGTAGAGGATGTACGTCACAAACCTCATTGGACATTGTGTGTGTCAGAAACCCCATTGCACAGCGTGTGTGTCACAAACCCAATTGGGCAGTGTGTGTGTCACAGACCCCATTGGACAGGGTGTGTGTCACAAACTCCCTTGGACAGGGTGTGTGTCACAAACCACATTGGACAGTGTGTGTGTAACAACCCCATTGAACACTGTCTGTGTCACAATTCCCATTAGACAGCGTGTGTGTAAGAAATCCCATTGCACAGCGTGTGTGTCACAAACCCAATTGGACAGCGTGTGTCACAATCCCCCTGGAAACTGTGCGTGTCACAAACACCCCTGGACATGGTGTGTGTAAAAATCCCATTGGACTGCATGTGTGTCACAAACCCCTTTAGACAGCGTGTGTGTCACAATCCACCTGGAAACTGGGTGTGTCACAAACACCCCTGGACAGGGTGTGTGTCACAAACGCTATTGGACAGCCTGTGTGTCACAAACCCCATTGGACAGCGTGTGTGTCACAACCGCCATTGGACACCCTCTGTGTCACAAACCCCATTGCACAGCGTGTTTGTCACAAACCGCATTGGACAGCCTGTGTGTCACAACCCCTCTTGGACAGCGTGTGTGTCACAAACCCCCCTAAACAGTGTGTATGTCACAAAACCCATTGGACACCGTGTTTGGTACAAACGTCATTGGACAGCGTGTGTGTCACAAACCCATTGGACAGCCGTTGTTTCACAAACCCCATTGCACAGGGGGTGTGTAACAAACACCCCTGGACGCCGTTTGTGTCAGAAACGCCCCTGGACAGCGTGTGTGTCACAAACTCCATTGGAGAGTGTGTGTGTCACAAACCCCATTGGTCAGGGTGTGTCTCACAAACACCCCTGGACATCGTGAGTGTCACAAACGCCCCTGTACAGGGCGTCTATCACAAACACCATTGGACAGCATACGTGTCACAAACCCCATTGCCCTTTGTGTGTGTCACAAAGCACATTGGACAGTGTGTGTGTCACAAACCCCATTAGACGTCATGTGTCACAACCCCCCCTGGAAATTGTGTGTGTCAGAAACACCCTGGACACTGTTTGTGTCAAAACGCCCCTGGACAGCGTATGTGTCACAAACCCCATTGGACAGGCTGTGTGTCACAAACTCCCCTGGACAGCATGGTTGTCACAAACCTCATTGAACAGCGTCTGTGTCACAAATACCCCTGGACAGTGTGTGTGTCACAAACCCCATTGCATAGTGTGCGGGTCACAAACACCGTTGGACTCTGTGTGTGTCACAGACCCCATTAGACAGTGTGTGTGTAACAAACCCCACTGGACAGCGTGTGTGTCACTAACACTATTGGACAGTGTGTGAGTCAAAAACCCCATTGAACAGCGTGTGTGTCACAACCCTCCCTGGACAGTGTGTATTTCACAAACTCTCCTGGACAGGGTTTGTGTTCACAAACCTCATTGGACAGCGTGTGTGTCTCAAACACCCCTGGACAGTGTGTGTGTAACAAACCCCATTAGACAGTTCGTGTCACAAACCCCCCTGGACATTGTGTGTATCACAAATACCCCTGGACAGTGTGTGTGTCACAAACCCCATTGGACAGCGTGTGTGTCACAAACCCCATTGGACAGTTTGTGTCACAACCCCCCCTGGACATTGTGTGTATCACAAACACTCCTGGACAGTGTCTGTGTTACAAACCCCATTGGACAGCGTGTCTGTTCACAAACCCCATTGGACAGCATGTGATTCACACAGAGCATTGGACTCTGTGTGTGACACAAACCCTCCTGGACAGTGTGTGTGTCACAAACCCCACTGGACACACAGATGACTACAGTAAAAAACCAACACTGAAGGTATGCAGGTCTTTATTTCTTCTAGTCGAGGGGATCAATAAGAGATTTAGCTGCTTGCACTGTTTTTGTTACTCACACACTAATGATCTAGTATAGAAGCTGCAAACCTCACAAGAAGCAGACCCAGAACCTCATTTAAGTGCCCTAAGGTCAAATTAAGAAGTCATTTAGCTGGTTTTCTCAGTGACCCTCCTGCTCTGAGGTTCCTCCTTGCACAGTGACTATCAACGCCAGAAGGAAAATTTACTTTAATCCCGCACGCAGGTGAATTTTCGATTTTTAAGTTTCTTTCCTTAAATGAATGATGTATTTCTCTCTTATATGGTTAAGTAAAGGTTCACAAAAAAACCACATTTCTTTGCTGGACTTTTGTTTCTTTTCAGTGGCAAAATTTGTCACTGTACAAATATTGGATCAGATGGCAACTAAAATATCATGAAGTTAGTTGACATTCCTCCAATACTCATCTATAGAAACAGATTGTTATCAGTTACTAAAATGGTTAAAAATCAGTCTTACTGCTCGTCAGTTGTTATTAATGAGAAAACTGTTTTATATAACTGACCTGAAATGCAGATGAATCCAGAAGAAAAAAAAGCCTCGTTGTATGAAGACAAGTTATCTCTTTGGGCATAAACTGCATAAATGGACGTATGAGAACATTCCACATAGTCTGATGTGTCATCAACCACTTTGCAGAACCCGCTGTCGGACAGCCAGCTGCAAAACAAAATGTTCACAAAGTTGGAAATCGACTTGTCTAATTCACATGGTAAACAGGCTTGAAAATTGTTGTATCTCTGAAAACACTGGGTTTTCTAAACTACTACATAAGTTTATCTTCATCTATTGCACATCTTTCATGTGCAGTTTTTAGAATAGCATATTTACATGAAATTAAAACAGCTTTTAAAAAATTATATTATTAAAAAAATATAAGTATATAGTCATGAACTTTGTTTTTCTGCTAGAAATTTTTTTTGTGGCCATGTTTTAAAACTTACACACGATTCACAGTCCCATCTGAATTTTTAAATAGTGTGTTGCTTAAACTTGCACAGTGCTTTAGCCCATTCTGAAGAACACTTGCTGTTTTGAAACTAAAATACATGTTCTCCTTCAGTATTGCTGAAAATTTTGGAAAAGGATACTACAGGTGACATCCTAAGCCATTTCTAGTGGAAACCACATTGTTTGTGATACAATGTCTAGATAAAAGGAGAGTATGCAGGTAAATTCTGCTGCATCTCCTTCCTGAATAGTTTATATCAGTGACAGACTGATATAATCCAGACCATCTAATGAAATCATATCTAAACTAACTAGTTGTCTGCAGGATATAGAATGTAACTCTCTCTAATTTCATTTGTACTGTGTGAACAGGAAAGAAACAGGCAAATCAAATAATAGGGCATTGAAGGGAATACACAGAAAACTTTAGCACATCGCTTGCAATGGTGTGAGTAGCAATAAGAATGGAAAATGATCAGCAGTTCACCACTTCTGAAAACCAGGATACATCAAGTCAAGCTAGCAGCAGCAGTATTAAAAACTACCAGGAGATGGCTTTTCTGTCAAAAAGTAAGAGCCCTACAGAGATCATCGTCAAAAGTTATGCCAAAATTCTGGATATTAGCAAATAAGGAATATTCTGTTTCAGTGACTTGAAGCAATACCAGAGACGCAGGTTTAATTCTTTGTAAGAATGGACTCAAAATGTTGTCTGATAACAACTGTAAAGAGTGCAAAAGACGCTAATATTAAGGAAGCGATGCAATTCTGGAATTTATGGCCTCTCAGCATTGCCCAACATATCATTACATAAACTAAACAGTACTGTAATGAAAAAAATCAATAGTAGAAGTCTGAGAAATCTCTATGTTAGAATAACTACAGATTTTATTATACAGAATGTTTTATGTGCTGGTACAAAGGCCAGAAAAGTTAAGGGAAAAAGATGGATAAGAAATAGATCAATTTCGTACTTGCAGGCGATCTGATCGGACTTGATGGGATTTTATACAAATACACATGGTAGAAACTGGAAAACTAAACAGATTAATAAAACAACCTTTCAGCAGCTTGGTTCCAGAGGAGACATAGAGACTTTTGTGGAACAATCCGACTTCCTGTAGCATAAATCCCATAAACAACTTCATTGTTATCTTTCAAAGGGTATGAACTCCGACCCTTCAAACTCATAGAAAAAACCTGAAACAATACACACAACATAAACACAAACTTAATATTAAAATTCTACAGTCAGTGCTCATTTTAATCACAAACACACTAAAACGCTCACATCATTTTAAAGACATTTAAGATGGTTCGAGTAATAGATAAATTAATTTATTGAAAAAATAAATTGCATTATCTTCAAACCCTGTTCTTCAAGGCAAGCTCTTTGTCTCCAGTAAGGAACCACTGCTGACTGCTATATTCTGTGAACTGTACAGATTCACAGCTCTCTTCTTGAAGAGGGGATAACACAACAGAGACCTTTAACAAATGTTCAGGTACTTGAATAAAATCTCCATCTTTTCCATCAAATCTGTGTCCGTTGATTTGCTGAGGAAACCAGTTGTGAGCCATTATTGCAATGTACGGGCAGCTGTCAAGGCTATTTTTACCTCTGTTGAAGAGGAAAAGCAACAAGGCTGGTAAGTGAAACTGAACTTTCACTATTCTTCACATAATTACTCTAAAATATATGCGTAATTAATATTTTATTCCTTCATCATTTTAGGCTTTATTACATTTAATAAAAAGACAGCTTCCGGTTCTGTGAAAAAAGGAGGGGCGGAATTATTATGTATTTTGGCTTCTCCATTTCTCCTCTGGATTTTGTTCACTATGATCTGTAAGAAAAAACATCCCACGGTAAAACAGGTTATCATAATATTCATCTTTATAACTTGACGTAGAGAAGAGTCAATAACAAGGAGAAGCATTAAAATGGATGATCTAGCTCTTATTCCCAAGAAATGACACAAAAAACTTGCAATAACGAATTTGAACTTTCAAGTTCTGGACACTGTTCCAGAGAGCACTGTTATTTATGCCATTTACTGTCTTTTGGCTGAGATGGGCATCTTAACCCCTATAACTTATGCAATGTCACAGAAAGTTACATCTCCAAAAGAAACTGAGAAAGAAATCTAAAGCATGCTGATTTTCACCGGACGGGAAAAAAGAAAAAAGATATTTTTTTATTCTAGATTCAACTACCAGTTTTTCAATAGGTTCACAGTGGGAGAAACCCACTGTTGAAAAGTGTTTGTGTCATAAAACTGTCATTTGTTTCTGCAGTCATCTATTTTCCCTGCCCATTAGCCTGGCCATAGGTTATGATGCACTTCCAGAAAAAACTAGGAATTTGAAACTACATGTAAAAACTATGAGTTGCTTTCAAGCAATTCTCAATAATGTTCAAGTGAGCAAAAGCATGTACACAGAAATTAGAGAATGCCAGTAGAAATTTTGGGTTACTTACTGTCACCTACATCTTAAAGCATAGCTCTCCATCATATAATTACGTTATTTTCTTAGCAAGATTAATTAATCCTTTTCTAAGCAATATTTAAGCTAATGGTGACTTAATACATCCCAGATCTCCTGACTTCTACTCTCAGAGCTACCCCGCATTTGTGACACCAGCTCTTAGAGCTCTGTAAGATTCCGACAGAGTGCAACACGTTTTCATACAGGTAACAAGTCCCTTTTCTAAAAAATATCATTTACATTTTTACTGTATTAGCTTTCCGGTATTTTCAAAACGTATTTTGAATTCAAGGTTACTTACCTTTCTCCCGGTGACCCACACATTACCCCTGTCAACAGGGAAAAGGCAAATTTCTCGGTCACCGCAGCAAGCAGGCTATATCCTCGTGTGTCCTCGCGCTTCGGGCTAGCCAGGGTGCAGAGTATCTCACAGAATAGGCTTCTACTTTTATCAGTGAGTAACTGTTTCTCACCAACATCTGTCACCTAAAGGGAGGAGAAGAAATCGAACATTTTATGCACACAAGTCTGCTTGTAACATTTCCTCATAAAACGAACATTTATCCCAGTGTTCATTCTGAAAGTTCAGCATATTTTTCATTTCTTGATCACTGCGGCCAAGGCATCAGGTGCAGTCTATGTCAAAACTACACAAAGATATCCTTACTAATATGGATTTATTAAAGAAACCATGTGGGACTTTTCATTCCTTCACAAGTCAAAGATCGTTGCGCCCTGAGGATTCTTGATATGATTTCTGTGTCAAAATGGCAACTGTCACAAATGAATTATTCTTCATTAATATTTTTATACTATTTTGTGTCTAGGTATTTAAACATTTTTCAGCTCCACATTTAAACACTTTCCAGATGCATTTTGCATTGCTCCACAAGTCCAGAAGAGCCAGGAAGCCACAAAACTAGTCCCAGGGTTTTCACAGAACTCAGGGCAATGCTGAAGTGCTCAGGTACTTGCCAGCCTGATTGCCAAAGATAATGCAGAGGGAAAAAAAAGGAAAAGAATATGCAGGCCTGGTTAAGACAACAGCAGAAGACTCCAGCTGGTCCTGCTAGGACTTGCTGGTGTGTTGACTGTATTCAAACGTGAAGATAAGAACAACCTATCAGAGAGCAGTGTAGGGGAAAGGGACCTGGGGGTCCTGGGGACAGCAGCATGACCATGAGCCAGCACTGGGCCATTGCGGCCAGGAAGGCCAATGGTATCTGGGGTGGGTTAGAAGGGGGTGGTCAGTAGGTCAGAGAGGTTCTCCTGCCCCTCTACTCTGCCCTGGGGAGACCACACCTGGAATCTTGTGTCCAGCTGTGGCCCCTCAGTTCCAGCAGGACAGGGAACTGCTGGAGGGAGTCCAGCACAGCCACCAAGATGCTGAAGGGAGTGGAGCATCTCCCGTGTGGGGAAAGGCTGAGGGAGCTGTGGCTCTGGAGCTGGACAAGAGGACACTGAGGGGTGACTCATTCATGGGGATCAATATGGAAAGGTGGAGCGTCAGGAGGATGGAGCCAGGCTCTTCTCGGTGACAACCAATGGTAGGACAAGGAGTAATGGGTACAAACTGGAACACAGGAGTTTTGGAGGTTCTGCTTAAATTTGAGAAGAACCTTGTTCCCGGCGAGGGTGGCACAGCACAAAACATCGTGCTATAGGTACATACACAAAATCAATACCAGTTGTTCTTTTCAACCTATTTGATTGTTGATTGCCGGCCACCATCCTAACTTGTAGCAGGCAAACGTCTTCCATGACTGGGACTTCACAGCTTCTATTTTTACCATTGTCTGTGTCCCTGGATCCCTGGGTCCCTGCTGTGGATGCTGTCCTTGATCTTATCACAGGCCTGTGTGTCATTTTACTCTTATTAAAGTCATTGGTCATTCAAGAAAGAGCAGGAAAGGTTTACCTTATCTATTATATGCATCACAGCAGTAAGCTGCTCTTCTGTGTTTTCTGTAGCCACTTTGACATTCAGATTCTGGAGGACTCTGTGTAAGATGGTGTCATCAAGAGGCTGACGGAGTTGATCAATGAGCCCCCAAACTGGCAAGGAGTCCAAATCTGACACAATGGTGACCTTAGCAATGCCATACACGTCATCTACTCTGGCACCGCCTGTGGGATTAGAAAGTACAACCTGGAAACGCTTTGGAAATGGGTTTAAAGATCCTGTCTTTGGAGTCAGGGTCACATCCAGGAACATATTTCTCTGTCCAGGTTCAAAAGTCAATAAACCCTCAGATCTGGCAAAATCTTGTCCTGCCACAGCTGGAGAGATGAAGGTCCGGCCAATAGGTTCAGGTTTCTGTAGCTCCTTAAAACAAATCAAAAGAGTTTTGGGTAACATTATGATAGATACAATCGTTCAAAAACAGCTGCTGTAGAACTCCTGTTGTAAACGGGTAAAATTTAAGTGTGTAAAAAAAGAAACCCTCTTTCAAAATGCAGTTAAGAATTATATAACAATTACCTTAAATGAAATATCTCCCTGAAGTAGCAATCTGTCACCTGTAATCACTGACTACCCAGGGAAAGAATTATATATATTGTCGATAGTGTACAGGATCCCTCTCGTTCTTTTGCAAAACAAAAATCACAAAGCTTTTTCTGGGTGAACAGATGTTACAGAAACGTTAGCACATCTGTAAGGTGAATTCCAGAGGGCACAATGTAAGTTTAGGTCTGTAGCATGAAATTCCCTCGGTTCAGGGTACAGACAGACATTACAGATACATAAAAACTAAACAAAAGGAAAAAAATAAACCACTCTGGAAACCTGTGCCCAAATTAATATCAGTTCATGATATTTTTAGTCCCAGTAAAGATACCTAGAAATGCTATAGGGCCTCATTTCTTCTGTGAAGTAGCACTCTTTTCACCTTCCACGAGGTCTGCAGATTCTTCATATCCTTACTGGTTTTGTCAGTTGCCATAACCCTGATATTATATCTCGTAATATAACAAACTTTCCTTAAGTGGAAACTAACATTCCGGGCTATTATTCAAATTCAATAGTATTTATTAATTTAGTAAGAACTGATTGTATACTGACTATTAAGCAAAGATGTTTATTTGTGAAATACTAGACGGCTTTTGAAAACATTTTGCTTTAATTAGTAGAGTTTACTTATGGAATAAATCAGAATTTTTTTTGAGTTCAGAGAACTTAGTAAATCGGTGCAGTGTGTATCTCTTTCAAAATTGCTCTAGAACAAAATCACATAATCTGTGCAAATTTCAGTAAGAAGTTTCCTTTTGTTTACCCCTTCCAATCGAGAACTAGGAAATGGAGCAATAAGTGGTAATAAAAGCACCAGTGGCAAGAGCATTGTTTAAGAAACCTTTGTAGAAATGAGATAAGCATCTGTTTCCTGTCTGCCACGGCTTCTTATTTTACAGGTACCAAGAGCACCAATAATTTGGTGTGTGGTCACGCACACTCATTACCTAAAAATATCCAAAGAAGGGTTGCTATATAAAAATTATAAACAGGTAAAGAAATGCTCCCTATATTTCAGCCTAAATATACACTGGACAGTAGCAATTTCTTCTCCATTTAACATCTAAATTATAATGAACTTTTGGCTGGAAAGAATGTGAAAATTTGTTATCACGCAATTGAACAAAAGCACTGGTCAGCTATAAAAGATGGATGGAAATATCACGTAATCCCATGCAGTTGAAATAAATATGCATCCAATACAGCAATAGAATGCAAAGCATTTTATTGTAAAGGTTGATGGAATTACACCCCTCTTGCAGCCTGTTCCTTGACGTTGAAATCAAGGAAGGAATCATGTTTTTGCAGTTGTGTTACTTCTGCTAAAGGAGAATCTTCATAATCTGTCAGTTAATAATGAGGTAGTCATTTAGAGATAAAAGGGTCCCAAGTTAGAAGTGTCTGATGTTACAGCTGTAAACATAACCAAAAAAATGAAAGGGGATAGTAAAATAGACTTAAGCACGTGAGATTTTTTAATCAGATAATTTTAGTTTAGAACTTCAAGAAAATGGAATAAAATCTGATGAAAGCGCTCCTTCTCTTTTCCTAAGTGTGCTCTATGTATTAATACATTTTTCACCTAAAACAGCAAGTGTGTTGGCATCTGAATCTTGACAGGCATACACATAATAAAAACTTAATTTGAGAGAGAAAAGCCTCAAAAATTTGAGTATTTCAAGAACTTAAGGACAAAGGAAGAAATGTATTTAATGCCTGCCTGCCCGTTGTCTTTGAGGTAACTGAAAGGTACTATGAAACAAATCACTCTTGATAATACAAGAGTGAACAAGGCCTTTTTACTAGTGGAAAACAAACAAAATTATAATGTATGGGCCCAGCAAATGCTTGACTGCTTCCTGAAAAAAATGCTAATTACAGCCAGATTCACTTGACAGAATGAACGATTTACTAGCAAAAAAATAAGTTAAATTATAAAAACAGCAATAGACGCTTTACCTGCATGCTGGAGCTGACCACTGTGGTTATCGATGTACTAGAATCTCTATGCACTTGCAGGCTGATTAAAGTTGTCTTCTTGTGAGCCACAGCAAAACGAGATCCCACAGCAAAATACACTAAACCACGAGGAGCGTCGCTTTCAAGGACGGTTATAAAAGCAAATCTGGCACTGCTGTTCAATGCAGCTCCTGTGCTTACAGCATAAAGCTCAACAAAAAAATACGTCTCAAATTCAGGTACCTGTAAAGGAGGGATGATTTTCATGTCATTATAAGACCCACTAATTATTTGATTTTAAAAAGTTTGCATTATTTTGTATGCACAATGGATACTAACACCATAAGCATGCCTCTTGAAATGTGCAGTAAGTGCAAGGAAGTATTAATATATCCTAAAAATAATAATGTTGCAGCAATGCCACGTGCAATAATGACATCGTGAATTTTTGCATGGGACTCTACCGCAATAAAACAGCTATTTGTATACTACACGTATTGTTACTGTAAATTTGCCATAAGACAAGATGGTAAATGCTTTAAGAGCTCAGTTTTCCAGATTATGGAGTTACACAGCTGTACATATTGTAAGGAATTTGCTCTTTCACTTAATTTTTGCCTTATGAAAAGGCATGTACCCACCTTCTTACCTGTGTAAAAAACTCCATAGAAGACTGAGTATGCAGTTTTGAATCTTCAGTTAATATTGACTGTATTTTAATATTGAACTCTGCTAACCACAGTTTTGAATAGCATTTTACACATAGCGTTAGTGTTTGTGCACTAACATGTTTGCACATATTTTTACAAGCAAGACTAACTAGGTTTGGATGTTTAACTGAATTTATCCAAAATCCCAAAGCCTGCAGATACTACCTGGTAGGCCTTTGTGAGGTTTAGAATATACAGAAATCTTGCGTTGGTCTGGAAATACAGGCTATTGAATTTCAGCGTTCACATGTCAAAGAATTAGTCTAGGAATTTCTACAAACTGAATGTCTGTTTATTGAAAATAAGGTAGCAATATTAAATTACACTATGACGTGTTGCCCTCCCTTTGATTTTCTATCTACACTACAGATATAACATGTTTAGAAATAGATATCCGATTCCTGAGATTCCATAAATAATTGGAAATATGGCATCTGAACCTATTAGATGCAATGAGGAAGTAGCAAACCAGCAAAAAAACACTCCATAGTTCTTTACAAGACAACAGCATTATAAAAAAAAGTTGGTAATTGAAGACGATTTCAAGTATAGACTTTTGTTCCGGGTCTGGATTTTTGGAAATTCTGCTGTAATTCTAGGAAAGCAGGATCCAGCTCTTAGTAAATGAAGTCAGTGCAACTGACCAAGCAAAAACTTTCTAAAAGCTAGATGTCATACCGTACGCCATAAAAACGTAAAATATTTATTGAATGCATTTATTACTTCATCATTTCATAATGTATTTGTTGCTAATTTATAAGCTATTTCATGGAAGAAGAACTGGAAGAAGAATTAAAGAATATTTGGGGGGGCTAAACAGCATATATTTTTAATCGAGTAGTCATCAAGTAATTATTTACATGGAATGATCTTGACTAATGGATGACAGGCACAAATTCACTGTAGCGCCACAGGGAACTAACCTTCCATTAGCACCTGTTTGAGTGGCACACGCTTGTGCTTCATGTGGTATAAATGCATGTTTCTAACGCTGCCAGTCCGCTGTCATTAAATAATGATAACACTCCTCTAGAATAAACAGGTTCAAAATCCCAGTTTGCTCAGCGAGGCCACCTGTGATCCACTCATGCATATATTTTATTCCTTGGCTCTGTAATTTAAAAATTACATCCGAAGATGCAGAAGGAAAATAGCCCTCTGAGCTAAGGGAATGCACACAGTTCCCTAGTGGGAAATAATTGTTTCCCACATCCTACATCTTGCGTTGTTTTCTAAAGTGTAGTCAGAAAAACTGTAGAAACCTTCTCATATTGTCTTTTTTCCATTCCCCAGACCTCAGCTTTGCCACTAGCCTGACGGTTCAGATAGTTTATCGGAAAATTTCAAACTCTTCACTCTGAAAGAATGACAAACATTAATCTTCCCTTTCTTAAGGGACTGTTCTAAGCACCAGGTGTTCAAACAAAATTATTGTTTCCTTTTGTTTCCAGTAAAAATTGTTGCAATAAAAGTGTTTTTTTTCTTTTTTTTGTAGAATGAGGTGTTATTAGTTGCAGGATATGCTTTCTATAAAACACCCTAAGAAGTCCTTTAACTGATTAAAAATTTACTGTGTGGAGGATAAGAATGCAGCAAATGAATACACACCTCACTGGGATAACTCCATTCTTTTTTCTTATGGTTTTATAAAAGATCTGCATTTTACTCTTCAAATTAAATACTCATCTTCCCAAGTTTTTAGCAGTCACCATGGACGCAGCACAAGCCTGTAAATAAACATGTATTTGCAGAGGAGCTGAGCAGATGTCAAGTTACCATCTCCAGACTGTGTCCCACACATCACTTCCTCCAGATCAGAGGGTTTTTTCAGTCTTAATAAGCTGCAATTCAACACCACAGGGCTATACACAAATGAGTAATAATTACTTACATTCTCAGGCTTTAGTTCAATGGAGATGTTGCACAACGTTTGACCTGCCATGCAGGTAGTGGATCCCACCACGGATACAAGTTCATTCTCCAAGTTCACGCCATCCTTCAGAAGGACAACACCTGTTTTATTAAAGGTCACACGCCAAAAGATCTTCACCTCTTCAAAAGCCCTATAAGCAAATCGAGAGTATATATGTACTGAAGGAGATCACTATTGTTTTAGGAAACATAAACCACGGAGGTAACACATGTTTTCTGTTATTATTCAAAGCTTATCACCAGGGAACAAACTGCTGTAGGATGAAAACTTCTCTTTTTTAATTTAAATTCCTTCACCTGACATGTGTTTAGATCACAAAAACATCACACAGGAAGAAAACAAAGTAATTACATGGAGCTAGATTATTCTCAATTTTTATTTCAGAAAACATGACATTAGCTGCATAAGAGACACTGGTTCTTGGAAGGGAGTTGCCCATGTACCTTCCTTAATACTACAGTAATCATTCGCCTGGAAAACCAGGTAGGATTTGTCTTTCCTCTAAGTTTAAGGAACGTGAAGTACTTGAGCATATTTGATTAAAAGTACACATCAATGTGCAACATATAGATATAGATATATATGTGCTAATTAGAAAAAATACAGTGTGTCTGTTTGACTGAAAACATTATCATAGTGCTGACACTCAGGTGCCTTCTTAATTGCTCATTTTAGTATTCATACCTACATTGTACTACACGGGGAGTTGAGAATTTGAATTACACCTCGAGCAGGGCAAATATTTTAACTCAAGCAAACCTTTCACACTTGTAGCCTTATAGTGTAAGTTGGAAAATACTTGTTTTTCCTGTGTCTGCTTTATCACAGCAGAGTGACAGACCTAATCACATTCATAACTTAAAGCCAGTTCTTCAACTTCTGAGAAGTTACTAAAGCAGCTGAAAGGCAGATTTATTTTAAAACTCTTTGATAAACTCTTCCACTAACAGCAGCTCCTGTGGTTAACAACACAGCATGTTACAACATGTGGGAAGCACATTCGAATCGGCTGTTGCCTGCACCTGTTTGGTTGCCTTGTGACAATCAGCAGCACCTCTCTGTTCTCCGAGTCTTCATCAAGTACGAGAGCGCTTTGTACTTCTGGAACAAATCCCAAAATGCCATTCTGGAGATCACTTCCTATATAGGAAACAGTCCATGAAAGTAAGCAAGAAAGTTAAGCTGAGACTAAATTATAACCTTCATGTGAATAACCACTAAAAAAAAATTAAAATAGGTATCAAAACAATGCTACAAAGTATCATCTGGGGACACCTTGAGAAAATTTATTATAATATTTCTGGGTATAATTTACACTACATAGTTATCCAGAACTTTAAATGTTGGCATTTCTAAATTTTATTTTAACCAGTAGAATAAGTACTTTTGAAAGCAGATATAGTAGGGTACGGGATGAAGATGGGCTTCCAAGGACAGCTTTCTTATTCGTCCCACTCATACTCTTGTTGAACCCATTAATTTTTCCAAATTGTCACATCAGCTTTTCTTCTGCATCTTTAATTCAGTGTGTGCAAGTATGGAGCTGCACAATACTTCACTGTTCTCATGGGAATGTAAACATCTTTGGCAAAACAGCAGTGTATGGAAAAAAAATCCAGGTTTAATGAGGGGAAGCTAATGTCTTCACAGTGTCCCATTAAATCTTGTTACTAAAGGATTTCTCCTTTACAGGTAGCAATGGCTTTACTTACCAGTGCATGCTGAATGTCAATATAGAGACTGATACTTTGCACAAACCCCATTGTATGTAAAAGTGACAAAATGGCAAAAGTAAAAATCTAAAATGCTTGCAGTGCTACTGGATCTACATAAAAACTACTCAAGATTAGTCTTTTCCCTTAACGAGTAAAACAGGGCAAGAACAGAGATAAGCATAATCTCTAAATGTATTTTGAGCTACGTTGCTAAGGGACGCGTAGTAGCTTTGTACATTAGATGCTTCCTCTGCTCTGGAAAACTCAAGATTTCACAATAGAATACCCTGCTTATCGTCAAATCGATTGCCAATCTTTACATGAAAATTGCTATGAAAACATAGTCATTTACTGTTATTAATTTTCCCAGGGAAATAATATTACCTGCAATAATTACTGTTGCAAAAGCAGCAAATCCATATTCATCCTTTCCTTCTACAATCTGAGCTCCATATTCAGGATTTGAGAGGAAAACATAAAACAATTCCTGTCCTTCAGGCTCATCATCGTCAAAAATCTTTATGGACACCCTGCTTTCTCTTTGTCCATCCAGCAAAGTCAAAGAGACTGACTGTTCCTCAAAATCTTCCCCTTCCATTGCCCAAGTGAAGTTGGATCTTCCATAAACGCTTCCAAAAGGATATGAATCTGCTCCACTTTGTGCACTCACTCCCCCAAAGGTTTTAATGGTTACTTCAACATCGCCAGTAAAACCCTTGGTGCTTCTGATACGAAGTATCGCTGTGTTGGGGGTACTGTTGTTCACATCTTCTTCAACATAAATAAACTCTGGCCCCAAACTTAGTATTCCACGAAGAATATCATTAGCGAGGATATTAACTGTTGCAACACTGAAAGCTGGATTCAGACGTGGACTCCAGGCAAGGTTCACAGGTTGAACATCCAAAATTTCCACACAAGTCAAATTTACAAAAAAAAAATCCTCAATTTCAGAGACAAAGTCATCAATTATTGATATTTCTATCACAGCATTTGTCTGAAAATGTAGAAATATAAGCTCTCCATTGTAGATGGGTACAAAGTCCTCTAGTGGTTTGGCACTTCCTGGAATGGTCTGATATGTCAATTTAGTGAGATGACTTTGAAAACCAAACAATCTTTGGACATGTAGTGTGACTGTCCGAACACCTTCTTCAACTGAAACAGACCTTGAGTTAAGAGCAAACTGGAAGATCCCCATTGGCTCAATTTCAGCTGTTGTAAAACCCGATCTGAAACAGAAAGGACACCAAAGTTGACAGAGGAAATACGACGCATGAAGAAAAGTAAAACATTAAAGCAGAATAATTGCCAGCGAACAATCAATGATGGCTGTAAGAAAGCGGATCAAACAAATGTCTAATAGCAGAGGGAAGAAATAGCAAGCATACCAAAGCAAGATGTAACATGATTGCCTGAAAAATGATTTTGTAATAATAGGATCGAACAGCCCTCCTCAGATGCAATGCACCCAAATCAGCACAGGATACAGAGTAAAGTTTAAATAAAATAAAGTCTTCCTGAGAAAATGGAGAAGCAAAGTAAAGTATGATGTTTTCCCGTTGTGGACACAATGAAAGAAGATACATTACAATACAGCCACTCTGAGTAATACCAGTTTTATCTATAGAACAAACTTCCCATTTCAAAGGAAAACTGAGGGATAGACAGATCCTAACAGATCTACAGTTAGAGCCAGGAAGCTAGAGAATGAGAGGAAGTTATTTTAAAACTTACAGTGGGGCTTTGAAATACTAACTGCCCCCTCACAGGAATTTTTTTTCCAGATCTGAGCCCTGTGATCAATATAAACTTAAGCTCTACTTCATTCATATTAAATAGATCCCTTTCTTATTAGAAAATAAGCATAGAGGCAAAACTCTTCGTTAAATCTTGTGTCTTATACCTGTCTGCAGAACTGTCCTATTATTCAGTGCTAGAGGCTATCAAATGGCACTAAAATTACAGTGATTTTGGTCAAAAAACTAGACCATTTCCACCACTAAGGGAGCCCAAAGCTCTTCAAAGTCACCTTTACCCTCCATAGGATGTCATCTTCAGTTTTCTAGGAAAGGTCATTCTCACATACTTAATGTATTTGATTCACAGGGTAAATAGGGGCTCTGAGGACACCAGTCCACAGGACAGACAAGCCCAGGAGAAGGGCTCAATCTCAGGATTTATCCACCCATTTCACTCCTGACTTCCTTCAGATTTGCCACTGTAATTGTAACATGGCGAAGCCAAAACCTTTCTCCATACGTGGTGTTACTCCATGTCCGTTCTTTTTATACCACTTCTAGCTATCAATGGCTAAGGATGAATGAAAATAAAATAGCTTGAAGAATAGATAACTTATCTGAGATGGAAAACTACATTAAACGTAATGGTTTTGTTTTTTAAAAAAATAAAAAGGAGGTTTATATAAATTAGGTCTTTTCAGAACATTTCTTGTTTTATTTTTCTTATTATAAATAATTTGTTATGTAAGACCTTCTAAATATGGATTTTTAGGGACACTAATGAAAACTGTTAAGAGTTGCTTTCAGTCTTTGGCTTCCCGGCTAAAACTGTTGATCTTCATTTTCTTGACTGTCTCCGTTATTCTAGGCACCTATGAAATAGACTGGAGTTGGATAAAAGCCTCAGTTCTGAACAGGTCAGATCTAGATCACTTTGTTCTCACCTGAGACAAGCTATACACATTTATCAAAGAATGGACTACAAGTTACTAACTGCCTATAATAATAACAACAGGGATTTGTATAAGTTTTGTATCTGTACACAGGTCATAATTCTTATGGCATTGGTGCGACTCAAAAATACAAGTAGCATCCTTACCTCAGGCGAGCCCCACCAGACACATTGCTGTGCGCTGCTGTTAAAGTGATGGCAAATGACTCACATTTATTTAGGCTTGGAGTGGCCTGAAATGAAATCACTTTACTTTGCTCACCAGAGGAAAATGCAACAGTACCTGAAGGAAAGAGAGAGTGAGAGAGAGCAAGTCAAAATAATGCAATAGGAATCCTCTTTTTATCTGGGAATGCGCTAAAGTACGGACTTTAATCACAATTCCACTCCATTTAGGAAGAAGAAAACTGGATAAGGGTCTTTCCTATATGAAGCTGTCCTTCATGGCCACAGCATCGTGCCTGCCTCCCAGACATGGATCTATGAAGTTGAAGGGTTTTTTTGCTTATAAAATGAACACATCCCTTATAGCTAAAAATTAGACCATACCATTTCAATCTAATGACTCTTTATTAATAGAGAAAGCATACAGAGGTATATATAACTAAAAGGTGGTATCATCACTTATGCAACTTTCGTAGCTGTTTCCTCAGACTGTTACTCACCAAACAGAGGAGTAATATTGCCTGACTGAGCAAAGTCAGTGATCAGGTCTGCTGGGTATCCTGAGATCCAGCTCACGATGACAGAGCCATAAACTCCTTTTCTGGTGATGACAGCCTGGCCTGTCCCTGCTATAATGTCTGTAAGTCGTAAAATCACAGATTCAAAGCCAACCTGTGGAAACATAGTGGATTTTGTTATAGAAAATGGAATAAAAGTGGACAACAACATATATGAAAGAATACTATATTTTGTAAGGTAGGCATCTTAACAGTAGTTACACATGCATATAAATATATGTATGTACATGTCTATATATGTTTGTGTATATCTATATATATATATATATAAATGCTTTCTTCACAGCTCTTCAACATTTCTAAATCTTAGACTTCTGAGAATTAGATATCAGGGAAAAAAAGGAACCAGTATGAATGACATTTTGGTACTGAAAACACTGAATATAGCATTTTGTGTCTGTCTTTCAAAAGGAAAACAAACCAACCTGCCCTTAATGCTCACATGCAATGGCTGTGGTACCATACAGATACACACAGGTCTAAAACAAAGTATTATTTGTCTATCCAGTGAAAGTAAGTTGTTGTCACATTACATTGTTCACAAAAACATTCTTGATAGTATGATGTACTTTTCTTTCTTTGACCAAAAAATGGGAATGAAAAGATAATTCACACATTTTAAAATGATAAGTGGATGTATGGTAGTAAACAATGTTTACAGAAAGACCATTTGAATTAAGTTCAATTACAAATTGAAAGACAAAACAGTATGTCAAGAGAATTAAAATCATTACATAAAAACTTCAATAAAATTTAAGAGATAAAAACTCAGCATGCTGTTGTCTTTGCTTGCCACATAAAAAGGGAACTGTAGCACATATACCATATTGGAATAGGTATAGTATAATTTTTCTGTCTCATACAAAGCAGACAAATGGAAAATTCCCCACTCAGTGATTAGTCAAAGGTACCGTCAACTGCACTAAAACGCAGCATGACCTCCACTTCTTTTTGCACATGATACTGCATGCATGCTCTTATCTACTTTGGGGCTGCTGTACTTAAAGGAATAACATCGTCCAGAACTAGCTATTTTCCTCTAAGTCTCAGAACTTCCACTTCATGTAAACAAAAGTATAAGTAAATCATCATATTTATGCTATTTACATTTTATAGATGAAGAGACCTTTTCAAACTGCATTTACACATCTCTGTATGAATTTGTATCAGAGAAAAGTCAATATACAGTACAAGTAATAACTGGAACAGTCTTGTCGGTCATTAAATTGGTTGCAATGATGAAAACTTTAAGGAGCAAACTGAATTCTTATAGCGGCTGCCTTTTGTAATGAAGCGTACCTTCCTTCTGCGGTAGAAAATTACACTGCAGTCAGTCTACTGACCTGTGAATTGGCAGCTTCCTCAGGAACAAGCAGAATGGCTGACTTCGCTTTTCCTAATATTTTGGCACATCCTTGGCACTTGTCCCAACCAGGCTTACGTTAGTCAGTTCCGGGGTAAAATTCAAGCCCAGTACAATAAACGCCTTTGAGAGGAAGAATGCAATTAAAATAGTGGCAATGTAATTCCACTGAAAACACGATAACCACCAGTTCAAAGAGTTAAGTGGCAGAAAAATCAGCAGATTTTGTTGTTTGCATGAAAAAGCAGTGTTTTCAAGTCAAGCGTTTTGTTGATTATCTTTCTATAAAGAAACACAGTTAAAACAGCAATATTGTGATTGTAATTTACCAGCAGTTAATTGAAAGATGAGTTTATAGAGCAAGTATTGCCATTTTACTGAATTGTATCTAACATAGTGGGTCTCAGCTTGATCTTAACTCTTAGGGTTAATAAGAATATTTGAATACATAAAATAACAAAATATTGAACTGATAGTAACACAAAGCAATGATGGAAGGAAACACTGGATATTTGAACGCATGCATAGAGTGATTTTGCAGTTATTACCTGAAAATGTGATATTTGAACCCACTTCTAGTCCATAAATAGGAAATTCATTATACCAAAACTCTCTTTGCTGCTTCTTGACAGTGGACAGTATTGAGAGTTCAGTATCTTATTCCAGCACATTTGTATTGTGATGAACACAAATGGAAACAATAGATACCACATGACTTAAAAGGATAATACAGACCTGGTTGCTTATTGGCACTCTTTGCACTCCAAAGCTGGCACCGTCTTTTATTGTGAGGTATCCCACCTCATTCTCAGGCTCAATTAGTGCTTCTTCACAATGAGATGTGATATGGTACTCAACAACTGCTTCTCCAAATGCCCCAGCATGCCGAGTTACATTGATCTGAACATACCGACGATCCAGGTTCCTCTCTACGAGTACTGACTGCTGGTCAGAGTACAGGGCGAACACTCCATAGGGGTCATCATTTGCAAACACATTGATTTCCGAAATTCTTTTCTCTTGGTCTAA
Organism: Nesoenas mayeri; assembly: GCF_963082525.1. Classification (NCBI taxonomy): domain Eukaryota; kingdom Metazoa; phylum Chordata; class Aves; order Columbiformes; family Columbidae; genus Nesoenas; species Nesoenas mayeri. The sequence continues at coordinate 514,500 of NC_137562.1, forward strand.
ATCTGCTCCACCTTCTACTGAAATCAGCTGCACCACATAGTTCTCATCCAGTCCTGGAACATCGTCAGGTAACAGGTAGATGATTATCTCAGCTGTGCTCTCCTGGTCAGCAATGACAACAGATCCCTCTGTCCTAAGAAAGTCACCCGTGATGTCAGATTCACGACGTATTTCCCAGTAAACCTGAGATTTATTTAGAAAATGCACAAAATGAAGGCAATATCACCCACAGAGTCGGAAACTTTCACATTCATGGTTCAGTATAGATTGCATACGGAATAGGTTGGGTTTAAATGGGTAAAATAAAAATTTGTTTAAGTATGCATAGAAAGAAGCACATAGACTATCTTACAAAGTGGTGTGTTGTTCTGCCAGCAGTACTGTGAATGCAAAGATTACCTTTGTATATCTTCTGGACACCTACGTAAAACTATACGGAATCTCTGAACAATTGCTTGACATTATTTCTATTTTTACACCAAGATATCCTTGCTGTTTTTCCAGTTTCCAGAATTCCTCACAACAGAAAGGTGTGAAGAGTTCTCATTAAACACATTAGATGCTTTTTATTAATTATTTTTTTTTTTTAATAAATGAGTACTTGTGAAAATGCTGACTTGCAAACAACTTTAGGTAAAGACAATGTAAGTGATGATTCTAAAATGTCTGATTCTTACCTTTACATATGGCTGAAAAAGAGTAAATTGTGAGGATCTCAAAGAAAGTTCACTATGAAAGTCTGGTCTCTCCTCCCATCAAAAGCACAGGAGCAGAGGGAGAGAGAAAGCAAGACAAGCACTCCAGTGCTGTTTTTCTGGTTTTTTCACTGACCAGGGGAGACTGAATCTGACTCTACAAACCACAACTACTAGAGCTGAGCCCTTGCTAAACTCAGTCTAAAAGGCGACATTTCAAAATTTGAGAAATACGCAATTGAAAGGCACAGAATAAGATCTCCCTCCATGCATTGATACAGAGGATTATTTCAGATTATAATGTTGATTAGGAAGAGAGTGAGAATACCGTTATGTTTCCCATGATGCCCTGGATTCGTCTGACAAACAGTGTAATACCTTGAGGCCCTTCCACTGCAGAGGGTTCTGTGAAGTTTTTCTCAGTTAACGATTCAGGAGCAAACTGTACCATTCCGTTGGGATCACCAAACTTCTGTATCTTTAAGGAAGTAATTGAATAAAAAAAAATTAAAAAATCAGAAATGTAAAGTGAATAGTATTCTTGTTTGAAACATTGAGATTTTCATTGCTAGATGCTATAGGGAATGTATCAATTAGTTCTTCCTATTGAGTTTTCTCCTCTTCAGAAGACTCAAGAGTACCTCAGTATTTAGAAGAGAGTCTGAGAGAGTCTGCTCTCTAATAGGTCATTTCCCAACTTATACTGGAACCTGGGGTTGTTCCTGCCCAGACACAAGACTCTACACTTGCCCTTGTTCTATTTCATTAAATTTCTCCCTGCCCAACTCTCCAGCCTGTCCAGGTCTCCCAATGGCAGCACAGCTTCCAGTGTCAGCCACTCCTCTCAGCTTGGTGTCATCAACAAACTTGCTGACAGTCACTCTGTTCCCTCATCCAAGTCATTGATGAATATATTGAATAATACAGGCCCCAGTACTGACCCTTGAGGGACTGCACTAGATACAGGCCTCAACTGGACTCTGACCCATTGACCACGACCATCAAACCCATGTAGTAGGGGAGGCAAAAGAAAAAGAGGCAAATGACAAGCTATTCAATCATTATGATTACCCTTCAAAGTTTTGCAGGATAAATAACAATAACAGAGATCTCAAGAGAAAGAAAAGCAATAGTGACTTACTATTAGTGTAATGCTGTTTGCCTTAGGATCTAGTTCTGCTTCACCTTTCATAAGGCTCAGCCTAATAATGAAGATCTCCTGAACTTCGACTTCTTCACGAGGATGGATTTGTAGATTAATAGTTCTCAGCCCTCCTTCCCCTTCTCCAAAATAGAATGATCCGTTCACAGGGTCACCCATGTCACTATTCAGGGGAGATAAAAGCTCTTCTGAATTGGGTCCCAAGATGTCCCAATTAATCTGTGGAAGATACCAGTTTCAGATTTACAGTAGTGACATATTATAACTGCCTCCCGGGTCGGGGGAAGTGACAGAGTAACACAAGCGACATAAAAATTCTTGCATCTGCTAACAAGCTACATTTAAATATGTGCTCTTTTTACAGAACACAACATATTAATAATTGATTACATGTGGGAAAATATAGAATCCTTTGGAGAAAAATAAACATTAAAAATAGAAATTCTGAAGTGCTAGTTAGCCACAATGCCATTTTATTAAATTCTAGATATTAGTTACAGAAAAGAAAATAAACTGAGGTTTCTGTAGCACGTAACAGGAAATGCACAGGCCAGTTTACTTTTCTCTTCCTTTCACAATTTGTTTTGAAAAGCTCACCAAATAAGTATCCTGACCAGAAACATTCCCTGGGAAGTGTGATATCAAGACTGAAAACGACAAATATTTTCTGCAATAGAAGTTTTTAATGCCTCAAATCACGATTCACACTTCCTCGGGCTGATTAAAAGCTAGAATATTTTCAAAATTTCCCACAAATTAGATTGTTTTTGAAGGGGTCCTATTCAGCATCTTAAAATTATTATTTTGACACTTAATTGTTTTTCAGTTTTCTTCAATGACTTCTAGGAAAAGTCAAAGAAGACCACGGCAATTTTCACATGAGGAGAGCAGTAGCTCATGGCCTTTAATGCCAATTTTCCAATCATTTGCCCAGACTGTGGAAGCCTTATCTTGGTTCATATTTATACTTTCACTTTGGCAGTGATACGTACAGACTAAAAAAAAGTCTAGAGGCCTCATAGTAAACAATTTACTGAAAATAAAAATAAATTGACCAGCTTCAGGAAGTAATTCAACTGAGTTAAATTAAATTAGCGATGGTGCATGAAATTAACTATATTTTCAATGGGATTGGGAGATAGTTCAAAATAAAGTACACCAGACCATAATAAAAGGAGAAAAGCAGGAGGATAAAGAGAAGATCCAAAAATTAACAATATTTTCTGTTCTTCTGCAACTATACAGAATTCACGCTTAATGAAAAGCTGCAACTATCCCATTAGAAATCAGTCACAAGGAAGCCCCTGACGGCAAAAAAAGAAGATTTTTGGCCTTGTCACTGGAAAACATTCCGTTTTTGAGAACCAGGGCCCACCTGTGTCTCCCCAAACAATTTTCCTGTCCTTTCCAGCACCAGCGACACTGTTGTCGGTGTATCGGGGCTGGGAAGAGTAATTCGACTTTGGCTGAGAAATCAGATGATGCCCTGGGGGGAGTCGCTTTTGGCAATGGTGACCTGGCTCAGTAGATGGAGCCCAAGGGCTGCTCCACCAGTGGCCCCCATCAGCTGGATTTCAAATTGCTCTGCAAATTCGCTGCATGGAAAAAAAAACAGAAAAAAAGACCTTCTGAGACACACAAGAACAAAAAATTAAAATTATGATTTGTCATTCAACCATGCGTCCAGCTGGATCTGTTTAAAGATATACAGAAGTCATCTCTGTAAGCATACAGCAGAAGATTCCCCCCATTTGCAGAGAATGGTGATATCTGAAATAAAAATATTGTTTTATTTTCCACATGTGCTAAATTAAAAAAAAAAAAAAAAAATCAGCAAAATATTTTATTATTCACAGCAGTACTATTAACACCCAAACTTTCTGATAATCTAGGTAAAAAGAATGTAGTTGTTTGCATAAAATTTAACAGGCACTATGAAACTCCAATCATAGCTTCTTTTCCCTCCCTTTAAATATTTCAGGGCTGCAGAAATTTGCTTTTCAATTCAAACTCTGCTGACAGGCATACTGCACGTGCTAGAAAACGCTTTCTCAGAAGTAGATTAGTGAATAAATATCTGAAAAAAATAATTACCTTTCTTCATCATCTGTGATAGAGATATAGATAAAAGTCTGGTTCTGGCCACGATAAAAAATGACAGAATCATTATGGATGATGTAGTCAACGTTCGGAAGTGCAGAAATACTTCGAGAAAGGAAATCGGCTGTTACATCGCCATACGTTCCACGCTTTCTCACAACAGGAATCATGATTAATCCAGCATCCTCTTGCACTTCAAGAAAAATTGGGAAAAAAAGTTATTTTATTTCAAAATTTGTGAGAGAGCCACAGGCTTATCCTCTAAACCATAGTGAAAACCTCTGGTAAACTTACCCTGTAGAAGGATATACTGTGGATCAAATTCTATGATGCCTTCTGCATTATCACTTTTTGCTATAGTGACTCGTACTGTGGAGATATTTCCTATTACTGGGGGTTGATCTATCTGTAGATCATTTTCCTTTACGGTGAAATCAAATCCACTTGCAAGAACATAAAAAGGAATATTACATTAAAAAAAAAATCTTGCAAAAGTATTGTAATGCAAGTATGACAATTTTCAATTACCACAAATACTTTTATTTTCTGACAGTTACCACTGAAGATTTTTGGTCACACTTTTTCAAACTATATCTGCAAAACTGGCAGTTTTTTCACAGAAATGTGGATCTTTCGCTTTTTCTTTCACATTTTATCTTCTTCTTTGAGTTTCATGTGATTTGACAACTTCTATGTAATGGATGGACTTTCAGCTTTAAGAAATCTGAATCAGTAAAATCTTAAAATTAATGTTGAAAGAATTTGGATTGCCATACATCCAATTTGTATTATTATTACTATTATAGCTGCCATATGAAATTTTACAGTAAAACACCTGAAATCCAGCGGTGCCTTTATGCAGGTAGATCAGATTCCAAATACAGTTTGATCTCCTGCTTTTAATTAATTTTATCTTATAATTAATTTTATCTTGACCTTCCTTGGAGTTCCACTTTGGTAATCATCACTGAAAAGTCTTCAGGACCTTCAGGAAAGTCGTCATCATGAATTTCAACCGAAATCATTCTACTCTCCTCATGTGGTTCAAATAACAGTTCCCTTACTGTGGGGGTGAAATCAACTCCCTCCTCTGCAGTCCCATTTATTCTCTGGAAGCAAAGACGCACTTTGCCATAGGATCCCCTTGAACGCAAAACAGTGATGTTAACCTGAGGGAGAGAGGACATTTGCTTTAAAAAATGGCTTTACTTTTCTGTTACCATTCTGAGACTGTTCTAGAGGCACCTTCTCAACGGTTCTGCCAGGTAACAATTTGCTGCAGTAAGTGCAGAATACACATAATTTAACAGACAGGCATCTTTCTCAGAGTATTAAAAACACCAAAAGCCTCAGATGGATTATGCTATGATAAATGCAGAATAAATCTCTGCCTTTTTTTTTTTTTTCCTAAAGTTAAGTATAAATCTACCGACAATATTGATATCTATCGATATTTTACGTAAGAAGGAATTTTAACCATATACCCATTTTTCTTCTTCTGTTGTCAGCAATATTTCTCGTGAAAATGTAAACTCTCCGTATGGAAAATCACTGGCGGCCATGGTAATATTTGCTGTGCTGCTAGATTCATTTATGAGTCCTCCATCACTGATCCCAGTTAATTCAAATGTGTAGTAATGCTTCTCCTCAGGACGGTTATCATCGACAGCCTAGGGAGAAGAACCAATTAACCATTTCCAGGTAGAGAGGTATAACTAATTTCTAATCAAGATGCTGGCTAGATAAAAGGAAGAACCTGAAATAGCTACTGGTGTAAAATCTCTTGTACCTGTATTAGAACCATTGCTGCACACTGCCTGTCTCGCATTGTCAAGGTCCCCGACGTCTCAATAAATTCTGTGTGATGACGGGGTGTTATATTCCAATATATTATGATTTCACCAAAAATCCCTGGGCCACATGTCAGGCTGCAGAATGCAAACGCAGATTTAATCTTCTACCTTTAATATTTGATACCAAATCCAGAGATATAAAGCATAGATATTGTTGTGCACGGAAGAAATGTTACCAGCACTGTGAAGCACTGTGAATTTTAATCTATTAAGTCACTATTAAGATCTTTACCATAACCTCTTCAGAGCAATAACGTGTCTGCAGTTCTGATTTACTTCCCCGTGTTGGGAGGCATCTTGAGCTGTATTTTTACCCAGAGCACTTTATAGTTTCTTTGTGCATACAGCCCAAAGTTGGCAGCTGAGAACTGAGCTGTCTTTCTGCTTTTCAGGAAAGAGACATGCAAAACAGAAGGGAAATGGGACTTACGGGTAGCACCCAGAGGTAATTTGGTTTTGAAGGCAGAAAGATACGAGAATAGTACTATGAGATCACTTGAGAAATGTTCTGTGTGCTGCTTGTCTAAAAACCTAGAGGCTAATCCTACTCATGACATTCTCGGTGAACTGAAGCATGGCAAGAAATTGTCTATACCATGATCTAGTACATGTTCTAAAGTGGTGCTGCACAAAGCATCCCTTTGTCTGTTGGGATTCTCAGGGCAGCATGAGAATCTGTTTTCTTGCTTCTATTTGCTGTTTCACTAAGGGAAAGTGTTGTAATACTTTTTCTCCAATTCTGTTAGAAGGTATGGTAACATTGTGATTTCTTCATCTTGTTTTCAGCTGACTGAATGCAGTGAAAGAATTGCATCTTGTTTCAACTAAGACCCAGTGCTGCTTTGGTTATGCTGATCATCGGAACAATGTACCGAATTTCAGTTCAAGCACCAATCCTGAACTGAATCCTGAAAAGCACAAAGCATCTTCAAATATAATTGACTGCCTTCCCCTATTCCTTTGATTAGAATCCTCTTTCCTTTAATGAATCTATGTTGTAAATAATTGGAAGACATATCTAAAGCTCCTCAGCAATACTGAAAAGACACCTACGTAGTATGTTCTGCCCTTCTTAAAAAACAAGCATCTAATTTTAAAAATACTTATGATTTTAGAAGTGATAATGAAATGCAGCATTCAATTAATTCTTGCCAAATGTGGAGCCTCATAGCTTTTGAAACAGAGCTGTTTCGGATAAATGAGTGATGTACTCGCCTAATAAGAGCAGTCCCATTATAATTTCCTGAAGGTTCTCCAATCAGAACATGCTGGGATGAATGTGCTATCCCAACCACCCCAGAAGCTCCTTCATCACCCACAATAATGATGGTTGCAACACCTATGAAGAGAACAAAAGCTTCTCATGGTAAAACAAAGCTAACTAGTGAGGTATTTTTTTAGCATGTTTGGTGACACAAATGGTTAAGCACCAGCTTCCCGGGGAGCCCATGGAATCCCCAACCTTGGAGATATTCAGAATTTCAGTAGACAAGGCATTCAGTGACCTGATCTCATTGTGAAGGCAATTCAACAAGGTGACCCCCCTAGATGGTCTCTTACAAACGAAATTATTCTATGCTTCTTACAGGTCTGAACCTGGGTTTGGTTTCTGCTTGTTTTTGTTAAACAATTCTTTACAGACAATGTTGATTATCTGAACGCAAAAGTCTGCGCCAACACTTGATTTAGACGGAAAAAATACGATCTAAAATTCTCTTTGATTTCTTCAGATAAGGAAAAAACTGAGGGAAAAATACTGACCTCCTTTTGTCACAGGAGCTCTGCTAGCTCGTTTCTTCTATGTTGTTTCTGGGGGGAGTTGGGTTTTATTTACGAGGGGGACGTTTGAGTCGATTCATGTGAAGATACACAATTCTGCACTAGCTTTTAAGAAATGTGTCTTTTTTTCAGACCACTTCACTTCTTCACACAATATCAGTTCTAACTATAACATTCACCACATATTCGGCTCCTCTCTTTGACTTGTAGAACGAATCCTAAAAGATACATCTTCTTAGGACTTAGGGCGTCTAGCACACAGACAGCCGCGGCGCGAAAGCCACACCCACAGGACATAGAACCCGCCGCGCCTCGCCCCGAGCTCCCGCCGAAGCGGCGCCCCACTCACCACGCCACCAGCTCTGCTTTTCAACGTCCCCCCGACTAACGGGGGCTGCTCCGCTCCCGGAGGGACCGCCGGACCGGGCACGGGCGCTGCGCCGGAGGGAGACACAGCTCCAGACCGACAGCCTTCAGCGCACCTGCCCGCAGGGTCACACGCCTCCCGCCAGCTTCGCCAGCTCGGCGGGGGGGAACCGGAGACGAACGCCTCCGCGCCGCGCCGGCAAATCCCGCCCCCCCCCGTTCCACCGGCACGGTCACCCCCGCCGCGGCCGCACTCACCTGCCGCCTCTTTCGCCGCTCCACTCCTGCCAGGCGCTCGTGCTTTGGGCATGCGCGGTAGCGAGACCGCAGCACCCGCCCCTTGCCGCGTCCCGGTTGGCTGCCTAGGACACGTCAATCACCTCTCTCGCCGCCTAGCAGCGCTCGTGAGTCGGGCATGCGCAGTACGGAGACCTCAACGCCCGCCCCTCTGGCAACCTGATAGGCGGACAGAGTGGCGACTGACGTGCCTAGGCAGCCAACCAGCGCTCCGCCCCTCCAGCCCCCCAGCCCTCCCGCGCCAGCAGCCGCGTTGCAAAGGGAACAATAAACCGCGCTCCCCTGCTTTCCGCTGAAAAGGGGGGCGGCTGGGTCCCCGCAGCAGAAAAAACCCTTCCGTCCTGCATTGCCCTTCGCCAGTACAACTGCACAGCTGGGAACTCGGCAACGTCAAGCGGCCGTCTGACAGACGCACACTCGGAACTTGACTAGGCTGGCGATTTTGGCTGGCTTACACACACGGACTTGCACTTCTCTGAGGAAACAAATTCTTTTTTAAGCACAGCCTCTCCTTGGGGAAGAAAAAACGCCCCCTCCGCGCTCCCAAACACTAGGCAGCCGTGGGGAAACCACCGAAAGCCAAGACCGACAGCAGCAACGTCGAGTGCAATCTGGCTTCAATTCTGATCACGCACTTAATGGTCTCTCCCAGGCCTACCAATGACTGCTCCTTTTCTGGAAGGACAAACTGAACGTCGTAAACTAAAGATTGCACGGAACACAGCTCCACTGGCAGCCGATTTGCCTCTTCTCCGACTTCCACGGGGAATATCTTGTAGCGTCTTCCAACCCGCAAACGTTCTTCCTCAGTCCACGGCCCCAGACGCGGAATCTTCACAGGGACAACCGTGTGCGTGAAAGCGTGTGTGTCTACAAACGATTGTCTGTCCACATGAGTGTGCCTTTTTGCAGGCTCCATTTGTGCTTAAGCTGGAGTGAGTGCACAGCTGCGCCGTCTTTTGGCAAAGCTCCGCGTGCTGCACGACGTTGCCCAGTCCTGCATTTCTCATGCGTACAGACGCACGGGAGCTCTTCTAGTAAAGGAGCAAAGACAGTCGCAGGCAGAACTGAATGCTGCTCCGAGCTACTTCTCACCCTTGGCAAATGCTTCACAGTGCGCGAGGAATAGCTTTCCGCAGTCGATGTACAAGAGAAATGAAACAGATCATGCCTTAATGCGAAAGAGCAACAGGGCGTCACTGCGCAAGCTTCTCCCTGATCTACAGCTGAGAGCGAACATTTGTGTGCTTGTCGGAGAGATTGTGTCTTGCCTGTAAGTGTCTGGGAGTTTGGGGCAGGTCAGTGTGGCTAGTTCGATAATCAACGTCTAGGATAGCTGCAGAGCGGTCCCTGTTCGTGTGAGGACAGTGTGCCTGGAAGTCAGTCTGTCGCTCCACACGCGTGTGAGTCCATGTCTTTCTCTCCACAAGCATGTGTGCTGATTTCGTCGCACATGTGCATCTGCGCTAGTGTTGAGCTCAGCGGAGTGTGTCTCTGGACACTTGGTGTGCGTTGGCTGTGCCTGTGTGTAACACAGCACAGCCACGAATGCTCCGGTGAAGCGAGACCAGGGAAATCATCTAGGCAGAGTCAACAAAGGAAAACCCTAGAGGGACTGACGTGTGCTCTACAGAGACGGATTCCCTGCACTGACATTTCTCAGTAACGCCAGAAGAAAGTTGAGCGGTAGATCGACCGGAGAAATGCTTCCTTAGACGACATTTAGCGAATGAACTGCAGAGTGCGCGGCTTTCGGGATTGTGCCTGAAAAGTGCGAAAACCAGCAGAGGCTGTGCTCAAAAGCTGGTGGCTGTGTGACTGCATTGATGCACGTTCCCGTGTCTGCGAGTGTATAGACGGCTGTTTCACGTTCACACAAAGGCATCTAGTCGAGCTTTTCTTCTGTGCGTGTACACGCGTTTCCGTTGTCTCTTCGGAACAGACGTAGCTCTCTGCATGCTGAACGACGTGGTAAAACGCATCTGCCTATATTTTGGTTAACAATCGCGGGTGCGTCTTCCGTCAGCGGCATTTCCGCAGACGACTCCGCAGAGCCAGTTCTGAAAGCCCCGCACACCAGGACTGATTGTAGAACGAAGCAATTGCACCTATGCACGCAATCACATATTCTGACGGACGTCTTTTATGGCACAGCAGCACGAAGGTATTTGCGTTCAGGCACGTATCAGAAACAATGTGTGGACGAGGATGTGTTGGTATTTTCTCCGTACGGCATGCTTCGTGGTAGCTTACTTGCCGATCGCAGTCTTAGCGGTTTCTATACACGACTCGGTATAGGGAGAGAAAGAGAGTGCATCGGAAAACTTGCCTTTTCTGCGCTGGAACCTGATTGCTACGCCTTCTCGTTGTCCACGTGAACACACACGATTCCCCACTGAAAACCAAGCAGAAACCTTTCCACAGGCTCCAGGTATGTGCACCCACCACCTCGTGCGCACGTACGCAGCTAGAGAAAAGCACCTACATTTTCACACACTGATGCTTAAGCAAACGCTTGGCCATACACATGCACACATCCGCAAGCGCGCCCGCTCAGATCTTTGGACTGAAAGACGTACGTGAAACGTGCTGACATGCTTGAGGGTAAACAGGTGTGCATTGATGGTTGGCGTACTGCATCACGCATACGTGGCTGCACGAGACTATTCTTTTGGAGGGTACGTGCAGATACGTCCCTGTACTTGGACGACCGTGTGCGTGAAAGCGTGTGTGTCTACAAACGATTGTCTGTCCACATGCGTGTGCCTTGATGCAGGCTCCGTTCGTGCTTAAGCGCGAGTGAGGGCACAGCTGCGCCTTTTGTTGGCAAGGTTCCGCGTGTTGCACGACGTTACCCAGTCCTGCATTTCTCACGCGGACAGATGCACGGGAGCTCTGCTAGTAAAGGAGCAAAGACAGTCGTAGGCAGAACTGAATGCTGCTCCGAGCTACTTCTCACCTATGGCAAATGCTTCACAGTGGCCCGAGGAAAGGCGCTCAGCAGTCGATCTACAAGAGAAACGAAACAGATCATGCCTTAATGCGAAAGAGCAACAGGGCGTCACTGCACAAGCTTGTCCCTGATCTACAGCTGAGAGCGAACACTTCTGTGCTTGTCGGAGAGATTGTGTCTTGCCTGTAAGTGTCTGGGAGTTTGGGGCAGGTCAGTGTGGCTGGTTCGATAATCAACGTCTAGGATAGCTGCAGAGCGGTCCCTGTTGGTGTGGGGACAGTGTGACTGTAGGTCAGTTTGTGTTCCTGGCACCTGCTGTATCGATCCGTCGCTCCACACGCGTGTGAGTCCATGTCTTTCTCTCCACAAGCATGTGTGCTGATTTCGTCGCACATGTGCATCTGCGCTAGTGTTGAGCTCAGCGGAGTGTGTCTCTGGACACTTGGTGTGCGTTGACTGTGCCTGTGTGTAACGCAGCACAGCCACGACTGCCTCGCTGAAGAGAGACCAGGGAAATCATCTAGGCAGAGTCAACAAAGGAAAACCGAAGACGGATTGACGTGTGCTCGACAGAGACGGATTCCCTGCGCTGACATTTCTCAGTAACACGAGAAGAAAGCTGAGCGGTAGATCGACCGGAGAAATGCTTCCCTAGACGACATTTAGAGAATGAACTGCATTGTGCGCGGCTTTCGGGATTGTGCCTGAAAAGTGCGAAAACCAGCAGAGGCTGTGCTCAAAAGCTGGTGGCTGTGTGACTGCATTGATGCACGTTCCCGTGTCTGTGAGTGTATAGACGGCTGTTTCACGTTCACACAAAGGCACCTGGTCGGGTTTTTCTTCTGTGCGTGCACACGTGTTTGCCTTGTCTCTTCGGAACAGACGTAGCTCTCCGCACGTTGAACGACGTGGTAAAACGCATCTGCCTATATTTTGGTTAACAATCGAGGGTGTGTGTTCCGTCAGCGGCATTTCCGCAGACGACTCCACAGAACCAGTTCTGAAAGCCCCGCACACCAGGACTGAATGTGGAACCAAGCAATTGCACAGGTGCGCGCAATCACATATTCTGACGGACGTCTTTTATGGCACAGCAGCACGAAGGTATTTGCGTTCAAGTACGTATCAGAAACAATGTGTGGACCGAGGATCTGTGGGTATTTTCTCCGTACGGCATGCTTCGTGGTAGCTCACTTGCCGATCGCAGGCTTAGCGGTTTCTATACACGACTCGGTATAGGGAGAGAAAGAGAGTGCATCGGAAAACTTGCCTTTTCTGCGCTGGAACCTAGTTGCTACGCATTGCACTGACCTGCATTTCTCACGCGGACAGATTCAAGGGAGCTCTGTATAGACGGCTGTTTCATGTTCACACAAATGCACCTGGTCGGGTGCATCCCAGATACAGCATCCCAGATTCAGCATCCCCGATACAGCTTCCCGGATACAGCATCCCAAATACAGCATCCTAGATACAGTATCCTAGATACGGCATCCTAGATACAGCATTCTAGATACAGTATCCCGGATACAACATCCCAGATACGCCATCCCAGATACAGCATCCCAGGTACAGCATCCCAGATACAGCATCCCAGATATAGCATCCCATATACAGCATCCTAGGTACAGCGTAATAGATACAGCATCCCAGATACAACATGTCGAGCTGTGCTCCTCTCCCACACCAAGTGCTGATCGTGGGGCTCAGGGTGAGGGGGGGCAGCGAGGGGGTCCGTGGACTGGAATAAGTTTTGTTTGGGGTTTTTCAAACGCCTCTGCTGACACGTCGTATAAAAACCGATTGCTGCAGTGCTAAGGAATGAACAGGAGGATGAGCAACAGACTGCAGAAACTGCTTGCGTTTTGGTTTATTGAAAAATTCTTATTGAACTCAAAAAGCAATACGATCTTGCAGTGGTCTTCTAATAGCTAGTGACAGCTTTTAATGTACTGGTTTGGAACTTTGAGATGAGATTTGAGATGAAGGGCTGTTCCATTGTGGAATATTGCAGGAGTAAATTTCAGGCATTTCAGCATGCCTGGCAGATCTGCAGCTTGATAAAGACCTCAGGCTGTTTGGTTTAATCAGACTTTTGTAGATCCCACCTTCACTGGACAAAGCACCGGCTGCCAATGTGTTTTCTGGTGTTGTCACTTCTTTCTGACCAAAGACGGCAGAGGCAGCAGCTCTACTGGTGGTGTCTGTTTTATTGAAACATGGGGATCTACAGGAACTTTAACCTGAAAGCTCAGGAAGCTGTGGTCCGTGGTCTATCTTTGTAATGTTTGTAGATTCTTCTGGAACGTTTGTGAGTGTGAACTGCTGTGCAGGTAGAAGGAAGAAAGATGTGTGAGCTAAAGCAGCAGGAAGGCTGCAGCCGTGTAAGCCGGGGGTGCAAGCGGCACGAAACGGGCTGCATCGGCGGAGCCCTCGGTCCCGGGCCGTCCCGGGCAGGCGGCGGAGCCCTCGGTCCCGGGCCGTCCCGGGCAGGCGCAGCCCGAGCGCTCCCGGCCCCGCTGCCGCTGCCCCGCCGGGGCCGGGGCCGCGCTGCGGGCGGACAACGCCGCTCTGCGGCCGCCGGCGGCTCCGGGCCGGGAGGGGGGGCGGGGCCCGGTGGCGGGCGCGGACGGGATTGGCTCCTGTGCCGGATGGGCGGGGCCACGCTGCGTAAGTGCGGGGGCGGAGGAGCGCGCGAGGAGCGACGGGGCCGGCGGTGAGCGAGGGGCGGGCGGACACCGGGGAGACCGGACGGGGCCGCCCCGGTCTCGGCTGAGGGGGGAGGCTGGAGGGTGAGGGACGGGCTGGTTTGGGCAGGAGGAAGGCGAGGGGCAGGCAGCCGCAACAGCGCGGCCCCGGGCCGGGCCGAGCAAGGGGCGAGGGGGAAACACGCGGGCGGCTGTGAGGGAAGGGAGCCCCGGGCTGAGCGCTGCGCGGGGCTCGGGCGGGGCCGTGGGGCGGAGGGGGGAGCCCGTGGTGCCACAGGGCAGAGGGATGAAGGCGAGCGGGAGGGGGCGGCGCCGGGGCGGCGCCAGGGGGCGCGAGGGGCGGGGGCGGCGCTGCCGCGGGGAGGGGCCGGGAACGGGGGGAGCGGCGGAGGAGCCTGAGGGCGGGACGGCGCGGAAGGAGCTTGGGCGGGAAAGGCTGAGGGACCTCAGGGAGGGGGTGACATCGGGGAGGCTTTGGTGGGAAAGGCTGAGGGACCTCAGGGAGGGGGTGACATCGGGGGGGCTTTGGCGGGAAAGGCTGAGGGACCTCAGGGAGGGGGTGACATCGGGGGGGCTTTGGCGGGAAAGGCTGAGGGACCTCAGGGAGGGGGTGACATCGGAGGGGCTTTGGCGGCAAAGGCTGAGGGACCTCAGAGAGGGGGTGACATCGGGGAGGCTTTGGCGGGAAAGGCTGAGGGAGCTCGGGGAGGAGATGGCGTCGGGGAGGCTGCAGGGGGCAATGCTGAGGTAGCTCAGGACGGGATGGCACTCAGGTCTGGTTTCAAAGGGAAATGCTGAGGTACCTTGAGGAATGGACACTGGGCTGGGAGCTATGAACACATCAGACTGGTTAAGAGAGTGTTCATGACAGAAATTTGTGCAGTGAAGTATTCCAGCAAAGAGCGGGAGAAGAGCCAAACTTAGATCAGGCCTCCTAGGACGCCTGCAGGTTTGGGGACAGGGATGACGAGGTTGTTAATCCGGTCCTAACTGTTTCTTTCTCTGTCCCTCTCTTGCAGCACCTGACTGAATGGAGAAGCAAGTGGACGGGAAGTTCCTGCGCCACACACAGATCACATTTATCGCTCTCGCCCTCAGAGACCCGGAGATCCAAACCGTTCGCATCGTGCCTTGAAGCAGCCTGTGCTCATGCGCTTCTCCCAGGGAGAAGGCGGAATGGCAGTGACTGGCCACGTTAAGCCACAGGGTGCACACTGTGCAGCTGTCAAGCCCAGCTCTGCGTTAGCTCACACCTGCGGTTTTGCGCCGCACACGCACATTTGAGTTGTCGCTGGTTGTTGCAGCGTTTCGCTTTGGTGAGGACAGCGTGTGTTTGTCAGCAGTTGGTGTAGGTGGGATCTGGAGGAGAAAGCGATATTTCCGTGCCAGAACTGGTTGGTGTTTGCATGGTATTGTGGCGGTTGTTCCCGCAGGCAATGAGTGCAGGCCAGTGCCCTGGGGCACAGCGATGTGACCCTCCACAAGTACCAAAGAGCAGGTGAGGACCGTGGGCATTTGTACTGAGCTGTGACATCTCTAACCCGTGACATTGGGGTCCAGCCTGAGCAGGGCACGTGCGGAAGCTGTGCTGCAGGGAGGGCAGAGCTGAGGGGAAGGGCTGTGCCAGGGGCTGGTGCCAAGGCAAGGTGGGCGCACTGTGGGGTGTGGGGAAGTGTCAGCCCCGGACTCAGCCCCTGTCTGACGGTAGTGCCCTTGGGCTGGTGTAGCTCAGTCCTCTGTGTGTTTCTCTTCAGGGGGAGCAGCATGCAAAGGAAAAGCAAGGAAGGAGGTGAACCCATGAGGAAGAGTGATGGATAAAGAGGGTTGGAGCGCACCTGCCAGTCAAGAGGGATCAAGAAAGAAGACACCGGTGGTGGAACCGCAGGTCAGGAGAGCTCAAGGAGGGAGAAAGGTGACTGTGGCTGTATGGGTTTTTCTAGCTCACACACCAATGAAAACAGTTTGGATAATAAAAGAAATGTATGCAAAACCAATAATTAAAGGCAGAGAATGTTTATATGCTATGTATGGGGTAGACCTGAAGGTATATTTCTTCCTACAACGAAGGAGAATTCGCAATACATGCTGCTGTCAGCAACGACCAGTAAGCGACAAGACTCTATTTACTGATGCCTCTGGTCGCTCACATAAAGTTGTAATTACATGGCTAAACTCAGATACCCAGTGCTGCAAACACAAGGTAGAAAAAGAGACCAAGAGTCAAACAAGTTCTTGAGCTGACAGCTGTTAGGATCGCTTTGAGGTGTTCTGTAACAAGCCTTTGAATGTTGTCACTGGCTCATATTATGCGGCTGGCATACTTAACCGCCTGGAAGCTTCTTTTCTTAAGGAAGAGGATAATCCTCTTTTGATGGCTGAATTGAGAATGCTATGGTTTCTAATAAATCATAGACATCATGGTTATTATGCAATGCACACCCGCTCTCGCAGTGGCCCTTCCAGGACCACTTGCGGAAGGCAGTAGGAGGGCCGATGCACGAGCTGTGCCGCTCACTGTGCCTAAAGCCTTGGAGCAAGCTAAATGATCACATAAATTCTTTCACCAGAGTGCAAAGGCGTTAAAACGACAACTTCAAATTACAGTGGATCAGGCCAGGAGCGTTCTTATGTCCTGCCCTGATTGCCAACAGTTGGCACCCGCGCCATCCACAGAGGGTGTTAATCCAGGAGGGGTTACTGCCAATGAAGTACGGCCAGCGGATGTAACGCGTTGTTCTGAATTGGGTAAATACGTACGTGTTTCTGTAGACGCTCATTCCAGATTTCTCGTTGCTGCTGCACGCGCTGGTGAAAGAGCACGAGACGTCTGTAACATTGGTTGGCATGTTTTGCTGTTTGAGGAGTTCCACGATCTGTAAAACCAGAGGAAAGCGGAACGCACACTCGATTAGAGGAGCGATCCCCCAGCGCGCTGTAATAGAAGTGCCTGCTTTTTAACACTTTCAAAACAGTGTTAAAGAGTCTGTTTGACGACTTTTCGGTATCATTTCTGGCGACGAGGATGGGATAATCTGCCTGACCTCCCGTGGATCCCAGGATCTCTGGGACCTTGTGCCGGCACCGGGGAATTCCGGGAAGGGACCACAGCTCCTCGGACCAGCTCGGGACGCGGGTAAAACCCCATCAATGAGATAAGGCACTTTCATTGTCTGGTTGCATTGGCACGCTGCCTGCGCGAGACGTGGGCGACACCAGTGCGTTGGGTCTGCGCA
Organism: Nesoenas mayeri; assembly: GCF_963082525.1. Classification (NCBI taxonomy): domain Eukaryota; kingdom Metazoa; phylum Chordata; class Aves; order Columbiformes; family Columbidae; genus Nesoenas; species Nesoenas mayeri. The sequence continues at coordinate 531,646 of NC_137562.1, forward strand.
TTCGCGTCTGCACATTTTGGTAAACTGGGTAACTTAAAAAAAGAAAGAAAAAAAATTAAAGGGGAAAATGAGAAAACAATAAATTAAAGAGAAAAACGAGGGAACAGCAATTTGATAAAGGTACCTTTAATGATTTTGCTGTTTGTGCCTTAGCAATTGTATAATTGTTTCTGGCTTTAGTGGTTTGATGTTGTTGTTACTTGTGTCTTGGGGGATTTTATAGTCCAGTACTTACGGTTCACCAATTGTCTGTGATTGTGATTGTGAAGTAGGTAGTGGACAATCGGCAGGAGGATTCGTGAGAAATCCCCCCCAGGCTGTGTTTTCTGACATTGGAAAAGGATTGTTTGCTGTTCAACAGGGCGTCAACCAGGGAGAATCTGATTGAATATTGTAATTAATGGTGGCCACTGTAAATAATATTAATATGCTTCACAGGTCTAGGTGGGTATACTTTGAGATCTGTAGTATAGTAATGTGCTGCATGTAATATGTAGTAAGATATCTAATTTAAATCATATATTGCCTATTACATAAGGCATATTACACAATACATAATGTTACATATGCATTGTCTTTATCCTCTTCAGATCCATTTGTTTTGAAAAAGGATAATCAGGGAAAGAAATGCAAACCAGTAAAAGGTTTGTTGAAGAACAGCTATTGGTGTAGAATACACAGAGAACATGAGATCAAAATTGTCCCTCGGTCAGTCCAGGGTGGGATCCTGATATCCTTATATCGGGGCACAGGCTGCATTGGTATCGCCAGTGCATTTTATACGGGATTAGACACGCTGCGCCTAAAGCTGTAAATATGCCAAAACCTTCTGAGATTAAACAGGATTGTGAGGAGTCTCCCACTGAGTTTTTACACCGTCTTAAACCGACAGCTCAGAAATATATTAATATAGATCCTGACTTGGAGAACAGAGAAATAGAATTCTTAGTTGACTGGGAGCTCATTATTCTGTGTTAAACACTATGCAGGGAATATTAAGTAGCGATTCTGTAACAGTTATGGGTGCCACAAAAATTGCAAAACACGGCCCTTTACCTGCTGCTTAGAATGTTTGTATGTGGAGTCTGTACTTATTGATTGTGTACCATGTGTCTTCTCTTGTGCACAACGAATGGTTGAAAAAAGCTTTAATGGTGCAATGGCTGTGCAGTTACACGCTACTGTGGCTGCAATTGTTAAAGAAAGAAGGGGAGATGTGGCAGGGTTGTGACATCAGGCCCGTGAGAAATTGCAAGAGTCACAGTGTGAGAACAAGCGCTGGTGGAACAACACAAGCAGCAAGGACTGTGTGGGACATGAACCATCAGGGACAGAGGGATTGGTACATGAGGGACAGAGGGATTGATACGGGGTTGGTACATGAGGGACAGAGGGATTGATACGCGGTGGGTACATCAGGGACAGAGGGATTGATACAGGATCGGTACATCAAGGACAGAGGTCCGCGATGTTTCAAATGCAAACCTGAGTTTGTATTAAATGTCTCTCTGCATCTTAAAGAGAGTCTGTGCCTCATCTGCTACACCCCTTTATCTGTTTCCCAAATTACGATTTAGACTGTATTTACCGTTGTAAAAATAAAGCTTTCCCCCCTTAATTTTTGTCACGTGTTGTAGTTAGAATTAATAGAGATATTGGAGCCCATCGTAGCTAAACTGGAAAAAGACAGCAGCCGTGTGTATTTTTAAATAAAGACTAAATCAAGTGTGCTAGCTCATTATCTTTAAGCGTTTTACTGTGATCACCTCTCTCCCAAGGTTTTGTGTCTGTTGTATCAAGGCCTGACACCCACGGCCACAGTGGATGAATCACCATGGGCACAACACCAGGAACCTGCCTGTTCGTGTCCAGGATATCCACTCCAGCAGACACGTTTTAATTGGTACTTGCATTATGGATTAGATGCAACAAAAATCCATACTTTCTTTTGTCCTTTGCTATAGAGGAGGGGGTTGAACTTTTCTATAGCAGATTCAATCACTTGTTGTAAAGCAATGAAATAAATAACTTAGGCTTTTTGTATGGATAAACAACGTTTAATTCAATTCCTTAATTGTATTCCTTAAACACTTGTTCGTTAGACCATAAGCAAAACAGCGCTGGGTGTTAGTTTGTTAGTAGGCCCTTATTATGTGGTTGGTTAACCCTGAAAATGTTAGCTCCCTCTATCAATATAACCTCATAAACAAGTTTCAAAATTTTTATGTAGAACTTACCCACCTTTTCCTTTTTGCAGGTTCAGAGCCCGAGCCTCATTTGGTTGTATCTGTAAACATCAAACGTCTCAGCACAAATCACAACTGCATTTCTCACAGACAGAAGTGCCTGATCTCCACAGTTTGCCTGGCAGTGCAGAGAGCAGGAAGTGCGGTGAGTCCTGGGCCTTTGGGGACATTTCACCCTGTTTTGTGTCCCAGTCCCTCCCTGCTCCCTCCTCTTTCCTGCTGTGCCCTTCTTCCTCTTCATCTCTTCTCCCTCTGGCCCTCTGCTGCTTCCTCACCTATTCCCCCACCCTTCTGAATCTCTGTGCAGGGTTTCTCGTATCTCCCTCTCCGTCTCCACCCCTCTGTGTTCTCACCATCCCTGGTTTCTCTTTGTCGTCATTCTTGTCTGTTGCTCTGTCCCGCTCCGTGCCCCATCATTTCTCACTGTATCCCTCTGTCCTGCTCCCTGCGCCTATTCCTGCCCCTCTTCTTTTTTACTCCCTCTTCCTCTTGCTGCCCACCCCAGGATTTTTTCCCAATCTCTATCCTGCCCCAACCCTTATGGTTCTTTCTCTCTCCTGCTCCCTCTCTGTCTTTCTGCCTGTCTGCCCTTTCCCTGCTGCTTCTTTCTCCATCTCTGTCCAGATTACTGCCCCTTTTCCTTCTTGATGTCTTTCTGTCCTGTTTGTCTTCCTGTCTTCCTTGCCTGTTCCCAGCCCCATCCCCTCTCGCTGTATCTTCCCTGTCCAGCTGGCTCTGCCTTTTCTTTGTCTTCTCATCCTCTTTCCTGCTCCTCAGCCCTCTTTTCCTCTTCCTCCAGCTCATTGCTGCATGTTTTCCCTTTCCAGTCTCTTCATTTTGATCCAAACTTTGCTTTGTTTCTCAGTCCCTTTGTTCTCTTCCCTTCCTGTTGCCTCTCAGTGGGCAGTGACGACCTGGTTCAGAGACAGCACGGCGACCACATCCCAGGTCGCTCGGTCCATCAGCACACAAACGCCACTGTGGTGGAAAGCAAATGGTGTTTATTAACAAGTAACACAGCGTTATATACCTTAGGTTTGCAACGTCACGTCCATCTGCTTGCCTCACATACTCCTACCTACCTAGGGAGGGGCTACTATCTTTCTGTACAGCGCGAGATCTTCAGGCCTCCAGACCCTAACTACCTACAGGTATGCGTCACAACCCCCCCTGGACACCGTTTGTGTCACAAATGCCCCTGGACAGGGTGTGTCTCACAAACCCCATTGGACAGCATGTGTCACAAGCCCCCCTGGAAACTGTGTGTGTCACAAACACCATTGGACAACGTGTATGTCACAAACCCCATTGGACAGCGTGGGTGTCACAAACCCCATTGAACAGCGGTTGTGTCACAAACCCCCCTGGACAGCGGGTGTGTCACAAACCCCATTAAACAGGGTGTGTGTCACAAACCCCATTGGACAGTGTGAGTGTCACAAACGTCCCTGGACAGCGTGTGAGTCACAAACCCCATTGGACAGTGTGTGTCACAAGCACCCATGGACAGGGTGTGTGTCACAAACCCAATTGGACAGCGTATGTGTCACAAACCCCATTGAATAGCGGTTGTGTCACAAACCCCATTGGACAGCGGGTGTGTCACAAACCCCATTGGACAGCGGGTGTGTCACAAACCCCATTAAACAGGGTGTGTGTCACAAAGACCCCTGGACAGCGTGTGTGTCACAAAATCCATTGGACAGAGTGTGAGTCAAAAAACCCATTTGAAAGCGTGTGTGTCACAAATCCCATTAAACAATGTGTGTGTGACAAACCTCGTTGGACAGCGGGTGTGTCCCGAACCCCATTGGACAGGTTGTGTGTCACAAAAACCTCTGGACATGGTGTGTGTCACAAACCTCATTGGACAGGCTGTGTGTCACAAACCCCATTGGGAAGCGTGTGTGTCACAAAAACCCCTGGACAGGGTGTGTGTCACAAACCCCATTGGACAGCGTGTGTGTCATAAACCCCATTGGGCAGCGTGTGTGTAACAAACTCCATTGGTCATCGTGTATGACAAATGCTCCTGGACAACGTGTGTTTCACCAACTTCATTGGACAGGGTGTGTGTCACAAAAACCCCTGGACAGCGTGTGTGTCAAAAACCCCATTGGGCAGTGTGTGTGTCACAAACCCCATTCGACGGTGTGTGTGTCACAAACTCCATTGGACGGAGTGTGAGTCACAAACCCCATTGGAAAGCGTGTGTGTCACAAACCCCGTTGGACAGTCTGTGTGTCACAAACCCCATTGGACATTCTGTGTGTCACAAACCCCATTGGACACCGTGTGTGTCACAAACACCCCTAGACAGGGTGTGTGTCACAATCCTCAGTGGACAGGCTGTGGGTCACAAACCCCATTGGGAAGCGTGTGTGTAACAAATCCCATTGGACAGGTCATGTGTCACAAACCCCATTGAACAGCAGTTGTGTCACAAACACCATTGGACAGCGGGTGTGTCACAAACCCCATTAAACAGGGTGTGTGTCACAAACCCCATTGGACAGCATGTGTGTCACAAACAGCATTGGACTCTGTGTGTGTCACAAACTCTCCTGGACAGTGTGTGTGTCACAAACCCCATTGGACACACAGATGACTACAGTAAAAAACCAACACTGAAGATATGCAGGTCTTTATTTCTTCTAGTTCAGCAAAATGTTTCGCTTAGCTTCAGTTTCTGCAGCACACTGGTTTACTTTGTATTTTTTTTCTTCATTTTCTATAAAATTTCACATTCCGTGGCATATTTGTCTCATCAATTAAATTTTTCTGTATACCAGTAAATACATTTGTTTATTGTATATTGTTTATTATAGTTTGTCTTTTTTTTTTGTATAAGCTCTCTATTTATTTTTATTGTATATTGTTTATTATAGTTTGTCTTTTTATTTTTACTTTCAGTTACACAACATGAGTTCGAAGCTTAACTGTATTTTAAAATCTGCTCTTTTTTTGTCTGCTAAAAAATTATTATTTCATAATTGTTAAATAAATCAACCAGTTTTTATGAAGTAGGTGGAAACCAGAGGGTTTTCTTCTCTCCCCTTGTCTTCTTTTTTTTTATGGCTGAGCTTCTAAAACAATTAAGGAGCTTACCTTCAGCCTTTTAGGGCAGTTTGCTGAGAGAGGATCAATAAGAGATTTAGCTGCTTGCGCTGTTTTTGTTACTCACACACTGATGATCTAGTATAGAAGCTACAAACCTCACAAGGAGCAGACCTAGAACCTCATTTAAGGTCAAATTAAGAAGTCATTTAGCTGGTTTTCTCAGTGACCCTCCTGCTCTGAGGTTCCTCCTTGCACAGTGACTATCAACGCCAGAAGGAAAATTTACTTTAATCCCGCACGCAGGTGAATTTTGGATTTTTAAGTTTCTTTCCTGAAATGAATGATGTATTTCTCTCTTATATGGTTAAGTAAAGGTTCACAAAAAAACCCACATTTCTTTGCTGGACTTTTGTTTCTTTTCAGTGGCAAAATTTGTCACTGTACAAATATTGGATCAGATGGCAACTAAAATATCATGAAGTTAGTTGACATTCCTCCAATACCCATCTATAGAAACAGATTGTTATCAGTTACTAAAATGGTTAAAAATCAGTCTTACTGCTCGTCAGTTGTTATTAATGAGAAAACTGTTTTACATAACTGACCTGAAATGCAGATGAATCCAGAAGAAAAAAAAGCCTCGTTGTATGAAGACAAGTTATCTGTTTGGGCATAAACTGCATAAATGGACGTATGAGAAGAAGAGCATTCCACATAGTCTGATGTGTCCTCAACCACTTTGCAGAACCCGCTATCGGACAGCCAGCTGCAAAACAAAATGCTCACAAAGTTGGAAATCGACTTGTCTAATTCATACGGTAAACAGGCTTGAAAATTGTTGTATCTCTGAAAACACCGGGTTTTCTAAACTACTGCATAAGTTTATCTTCATCTATTGCACATCTTTCATGTGCAGTTTTTAGAATAGCATATTTACATGAAATTAAAACAGCTTTTAAAAAATTATATTATTAAAAAAATATAAGTATATAGTCATGAACTTTGTTTTTCTGCTAGAAATTTTTTTTGTGGCCATATTTTAAAACTTACACAAGATTCACAGTCCCATCTGAATTTTTAAATAGTGTGTTGCTTAAACTTGCACAGTGCTTTAGCCCATTCTGAAGAACACTTGCTGTTTGCTGTTTTGAAACTAAAATACATGTTCTCCTTCAGTATTGCTGAAAATTTTGGAAAAGGATACTAGAGGTGACATCCTAAGCCATTTCTAGTGGAAACCACCTTGTTCTGTGATACAATGTCTAGATAAAAGGAGAGTATGCAGGTAAATTCTGCTGCATCTCCTTCCTGAATAGTTTATATCAGTGACAGACTGATATAATCCAGACCATCTAATGAAATCATATCTAAACTAACTAGTTGTCCGCAGGATATAGAACCTAACTCTCTCTAATTTCATTTATACTGTGTGAACAGGAAAGAAATAGGCAAATCAAATAATAGGGCGTTGAAGGGAATACACAGAAAACTTTAGCACATCGTTTGCAATGGTGTGAGTAGCAATAAGAATGGAAACCAGGATACATCAAGTCAAGCTAGCAGCAGCAATATTAAAAACTACCAGGAGATGGCTTTTCTGTCAAAAAGTAAGAGCCCTACAGAGATCATCGTCAAAAGTTATGCCAAAATTCTGGATATTAGCAAATAAGGAATATTCTGTTTCAGTGACTTGAAGCAATACCAGAGACACGCAGGTTTAATTCTTTGTAAGAATGGACTCGAAATGTTGTCTGATAACAACTGTAAAGAGTGCAAAAGACGCTAATATTAAGGAAGCGATGCAATTCTGGAATTTATGGCCTCTCAGCATTGCCCAACACATCATTACATAAACTAAACAGTACTGTAATGAAAAAAAATCAATAGTAGAAGTCTGAGAAATCTCTAAGTTAGAATAACTACACATTTTATTATACAGAATGTTTTACGTGCTGGTACAAAGGCCAGAAAAGTTAAGGGAAAAAGATGGATAAGAAATAGATCAATTTCATACTTGCAGACGATCTGATTGGACTTAATGGGATTTTATACAAATACACATGGTAGAAACTGGAAAACTAAACAGATTAATAAAACAACCTTTCAGCAGCTTGGTTCCAGAGGAGACATAGAGACTTTTGTGGAACAATCAGACTTCCTGTAGCATAAATCCGATAAACAACTACATTGTTATCTTTCAAAGGGTATGAACTCCGACCCTTCAAACTCATAGAAAAAACCTGAAACAATACACACAACATAAACACAAACTTAATATTAAAATTCAACAGTCAGTGCTCATTTTAATCACAAACACACTAAAACGCTCACATCATTTTAAAGACATTTAAGATGGTTCGAGTAATAGATAAATTAATTTATTGAAAAAATAAATTGCATTATCTTCAAACCCTGTTCTTCAAGGCAAGCTCTTTGTCTCCAGTAAGGAACCACTGCTGACTGCTATATTCTGTGAACTGTACAGATTCACAGCTCTCTTCTTGAAGAGGGGATAACACAACAGAGACCTTTAACAAATGTTCAGGTACTTGAATAAAATCTCCATCTTTTCCATCAAATCTGTGTCCGTTGATTTGCTGAGGAAACCAGTTGTGAGCCATTATTGCAATGTACGGGCAGCTGTCAAGGCTATTTTTACCTCTGTTGAAGAGGAAAAGCAACAGGGCTGGTAAGTGGAACCGAACTTTCACTATTCTTCACATAATTACTCTAAAATGTATGCGTAATTAATATTTTATTCCTTCATCATTTTAGGCTTTATTACATTTAATAAAAAGACAGCTTCCGGTTCTGTGAAAAAAGGGAGGGCGGAATTATTATGTATCTTGGCTTCTCCATTTCTCCTCTGGATTTTGCTCACTATGATCTGTAAGAAAAACCACCCCATGGTAAAACAGGTTATCATAATATTCATCTTTATAACTTGATGTAGAGAAGAGTCAATAACAAGGAGAAGCATTAAAATGGATGATCTAGCTCTTATTCCCAAGAGATGACACAAAAAACTTGCAATAATGAATTTGAACTTTCAAGTTCTGGACACTGTTCCAGAGAGCACTGTTATTTATGCCATTTACTGTCTTTTGGCTGAGATGGGCATCTTAACCCCTATAACTTATGCAATGTCACAGAAAGTTACATCTCCAAAAGAAACTGAGAAAGAAATCTAAAGCATGCTGATTTTCACCGGACGGGAAAAAAGAAAAAAGGTATTTTTTTATTCTAGATTCAATTACCAGTTTTTTAATAGGTTCACAGTGGGAGAAACCCACTGTTGAAAAGTGTTTGTGTCATAAAACTGTCATTTGTTTCTGCAGTCATCTATTTTCCCTGCCCATTAGCCTGGCCATAGGTTATGATGCACTTGCAGAAAAAACTAGGAATTTGAAACTACATGTAAAAACTATGAGTTGCTTTCAAGCAATTCTAAATAATGTTCAAGTGAGCAAAAGCATGTACACAGAAATTAGAGAATGCCAGTAGAAATTTTGGGTTACTTACTGTCACCTACATCTTAAAGCATAGCTCTCCATCATATAATTACGTTATTTTCTTAGCAAGATTAATTAATCCTTTTCTAAGCAATATTTAAGCTAATGGTGACTTAATACATCCCAGATCTCCTGACTTCTACTCTCAGAGCTACCCTGCATTTGTGACACCAGCTCTTAGAGCTCTGTAAGATTCTGACAGAGTGCAACACGTTTTCATACAGGTAACAAGTCCCTTTTCTAAAAAATATCATTTACATTTTTACTGTATTAGCTTTCCGGTATTTTCAAAACGTATTTTGAATTCAAGGTTACTTACCTTTCTCCCGGTGACCCACACATTACCCCTGTCAACAGGGAAAAGGCAAATTTCCCGGTCACCGCAGCAAGCAGGCTATATCCTCGTGTGTCCTCGCGCTTCGGGCTAGCCAGGGTGCAGAGTATCTCATAGAATAGGCTTCTACTTTTATCAGTGAGTAACTGTTTCTCACCAACATCTGTCACCTAAAGGGAGGAGAAGAAATCGAACATTTTATGCACACAAGTCTGCTTGTAACATTTCCTCATAAAACGAACATTTATCCCAGTGTTCATTCTGAAAGTTCAGCATATTTTTCATTTCTTGATCACCGCGGCCAAGGCATCAGGTGCAGTCTATGTCAAAACTACACAAAGATATCCTTACTAATATGGATTTATTAAAGAAACCATGTGGGACTATTCATTCCTTCACAAGTCAAAGATCGTTGCGCCCTGAGGATTCTTGATATGATTTCTGTGTCAAAATGGCAACAGTCACAAATGAATTATTCTTCATTAATATTTTTATACTGTTTTGTGTCTAGGTATTTAAACATTTTCCAGCTCCACATTTAAACACTTTCCAGATGCATTTTGCATTGCTCCACAAGTCCAGAAGAGCCAGGAAGCCACAAAACTAGTCCCAGGGTTTTCACAGAACTCAGGGCAATGCTGAAGTGCTCAGGTACTTGCCAGCCCGATTGCCAAAGATAATGCAGAGGGAAAAAAAAGGAAAAGAATATGCAGGCCTGGTTAAGACAACAGCAGAAGGCTCCAGCTGGTCCTACTAGGACTTGCTGGTGTGTTGACTGTATTCAAATGTGAAGATAAGAACGACCTATCAGAGAGCAGTGTAGGGGAAAGGGACCTGGGGGTCCTGGGGACAGCAGCATGACCATGAGCCAGCACTGGGCCATTGCGGCCAGGAAGGCCAATGGTATCTGGGGTGGGTTAGAAGGGGGTGGTCAGTAGGTCAGAGAGGTTCTCCTGCCCCTCTACTCTGCCCTGGGGAGACCACACCTGGAATCTTGTGTCCAGCTGTGGCCCCTCAGTTCCAGCAGGACAGGGAACTGCTGGAGGGAGTCCAGCACAGCCACCAAGATGCTGAAGGGAGTGGAGCATCTCCCGTGTGAGGAAAGGCTGAGGGAGCTGGGGCTCTGGAGCTGGACAAGAGGACACTGAGGGGTGACTCATTCATGGGGATCAATATGGAAAGGTGGAGCGTCAGGAGGATGGAGCCAGGCTCTTCTCGGTGACAACCAATGGTAGGACAAGGAGTAATGGGTACAAACTGGAACACAGGAGTTTTGGAGGTTCTGCTTAAATTTGAGAAGAAACTTGTTCCCGGTGAGGGTGGCAGAGCCTGGCCCAGGCTGCCCAGGGAGCTTGTGGAGTCTCCTTCTGTGCAGACATTCCAACCCGCCTGGACACCTTCCTGTGTAACCTCATCTGGGTGTTCCTGCTCCATGGGGGGATTGCACTGGATGAGCTTTCCAGGGCCCTCCAACCCCTGACATTCTGTGAATCTGTGATTCTGTGAACCCTGAGCCTCACTGTCTTGTGCCAAGGCTAAAACCAACAAAGATATGCCCTGAGAATCAAGAAATCGTAACAAGCTCTGTGAAAGCGTGGCACCAAAGGGAAAATGTGGCACAGCACAGAACATCGTGCTATAGGTACATACACAAAATCAATACCAGTTGTTCTTTTCAACCTATTTGATTGTTGATTGCCGGCCACCATCCTAACTTGTAGCAGGCAAACGTCTTCCATGACTGGGACTTCACAGCTTCTATTTTTACCTTTGTCTGTGTCCCTGGATCCCTGGGTCCCTGCTGTGGATGCTGCCCTTGATCTTATCACAGGCCTGTGTGTCATTTTACTCTTATTAAAGTCATTGGTCATTCAAGAAAGAGCAGGAAAGGTTTACCTTATCTATTATATGCATCACAGCAGTAAGCTGCTCTTCTGTGGTTTCTGTAGCCACTTTGACATTCAGATTCTGGAGGACTCTGTGTAAGATGGTGTCATCAAGAGGCTGACGGAGTTGATCAATGAGCCCCCAAACTGGCAAGGAGTCCAAATCTGACACAATGGTGACCTTAGCAATGCCATACACGTCATCTACCCTGGCACCGCCTGTGGGATTAGAAAGTACAACCTGGAAACGCTTTGGAAATGGGTTTAAAGATCCTGTCTTTGGAGTCAGGGTCACATCCAGGAACATATTTCTCTGTCCAGGTTCAAAAGTCAATAAACCCTCAGATCTGGCAAAATCTTGTCCTGCCACAGCTGGAGAGATGAAGGTCCGGCCAATAGGTTCAGGTTTCTGTAGCTCCTTAAAACAAATCAAAAGAGTTTGGGGTAACATTATGATACATACAATTGTTCAAAAACAGCTGCTGTAGAACTCCTGTTGTAAATGGGTAAAATTTAAGTGTGTAAAAAAAGAAACCCTCTTTCAAAATGCAGTTAAGAATTATATAACAATTACCTTAAATGAAATATCTCCCTGAAGTAGCAATCTGTCACTTGTAATCACTGACTACCCAGGGAAAGAATTATATATATATTGTCGATAGTGTACAGGATCCCTCTCGTTCTTTTGCAAAACAAAAATCACAAAGCTTTTTCTGGGTGAACAGATGTTACAGAAAGGTTAGCACATCTGTAAGGTGAATTCTAGAGGGCACAATGTAAGTTTAGGTCTGTAGCATGAAATTCCCTCGGTTCAGGGTACAGACAGACATTACAGATACATAAAAACTAAACAAAAGGAAAAAAATAAACCACTCTGGAAACCTGTGCCCAAATTAATATCAGTTCATGATATTTTTAGTCCCAGTAAAGATACCTAGGAATGCTATAGGGCCTCATTTCTTCTGTGAAGTAGCACTCTTTTCACCTTCCACGAGGTCTGCAGATTCTTCATGTCCTTACTGGTTTTGTCAGTTGCCATAACCCTGGTATTATATCTCGTAATATAACAAACTTTCCTTAAGTGGAAACTGACTATTAAGCAAAGATGTTTATTTGTGAAATACTAGACCGCTTTTGAAAACATTTGGCTTTAATTAGTAGAGTTTACTTATGGAATAAATCAGAGGTTTTTTTGAGTTGAGAGAACTTAGTAAATCGATGCAGTGTGTATCTCTTTCAAAATTGCTCTAGAACAAAATCACATAATCTGTGCAAATTTCAGTAAGAAGTTTCCTTTTGTTTACCCCTTCCAATCGAGAACTAGGAAATGGAGCAATAAGTGGTAATAAAAGCACCAGTGGCAAGAGCATTGTTTAAGAAACCTTTGTAGAAATGAGATAAACATCTGTTTCCTGTCTGCCACGGCTTCTTATTTTTACAGGTACCAAGAGCACCAGTAATTTGGTGTGTGCTCATGCACACTCATAACCTAAAAATATCCGGTTGCTATATAAAAATTATAAACAGGTAAAGAAATGCTCCCTATAGTTCAGCCTAAATATACACTGGACAGTAGCAATTTCTTCTCCATTTAACATCTAAATTATAATGAACTTTTGGCTGGAAAGAATGTGAAAATTTGTTATCACGCAATTCAACAAAAACTGCACTGGTCAGCTATAAGAAATGGATGGAAATATCACGTAATCCCATGCAGTTGAAATAAATATGCATCCAATACAGCAATAGAATGCAAAGTATTTTATTGTAAAGGTTGATGGAATTACACCCCTCTTGCAGCCTGTTCCTTGACGTTGAAATCAAGGAAGGACTCATGTTTTTGCAGTTGTGTTACTTCTGCTAAAGGAGAATCTTCATAATCTGTCAGTTAATAATGAGGTAGTCATTTAGAGATAAAAGGGTCCCAAGTTAGAAGTGTCTGATGTTACAGCTGTAAACATAACCAAAAAAATGAAAGGGGATGGTAAAATAGACTTAAGCACGTGAGATTTTTTAATCAGATAATTTTAGTTTAGAACTTCAAGAAAATGGAATAAAATCTGATGAAAGCGCTCATTCTCTTTTCCTAAGTGTGCTCTATGTATTAATACATTTTTCACCTAAAACAGCAAGTGTGTTGGCATCTGAATCTTGACAGGCATACACATAATAAAAACTTAATTTGAGAGAGAAAAGCCTCAAAAATTTGAGTATTTCAAGAACTTAAGGACAAAGGAAGAAATGTATTTAATGCCTGCCTGCCCGTTGTCTTTGAGGTAACTGAAAGGTACTATGAAACAAATCACTCTTGATAATACAAGAGTGAACAAGGCCTTTTTACTGGTGGAAAACAAACAAAATTATAATATATGGGCCCAGGAAATGCTTGACTGCTTCCTGAAAAAAATGCTAATTACAGCCAGATTCACTTGACAGAATGAACGACTTACTAGCAAAAAAATAAGTTAAATTATAAAAACAGCAATAGAAGCTTTACCTTCATGCTGGAGCTGACCACTGTGGTTACCGATGTACTAGGATCTCTATGCACTTGCAGGCTGATTAAAGTTGTCTTCTTGTGAGCCACAGCAAAACGAGATCCCACAGCAAAATACACTAAACCACGAGGAGCGTCGCTTTCAAGGACGGTTATAAAAGCAAATCTGGCACTGCTGTTCAATGCAGCTCCTGTGCTTACAGCATAAAGCACAACAGAAAAATACGTCTCAAATTCAGGTACCTGTAAAGGAGGGATGATTTTCATGTCATTATAAGACCCATTAATTATTTGTTTTTAAAAAGTTTGCGTTATTTTGTATGCACAATGGATACTAACACCATAAGCATGCCTCTTGAAATGTGCAGTAAGTGCAAGGAAGTATTAATATATCCTAAAAATAATAATGTTGCAGCAATGCCACGTGCAATAATGACATCGTGAATTTTTGCTTGGGACTCTACCGCAATAAAACAGCTATTTGTATACTACACGTATTGTTACTGTAAATTTGCCATAAGACAAGATGGTAAATGCTTTAAGAGCTCAATTTTCCAGATTATGGAGTTACACAGCTGTACATTTTGTAAGGAATTTGCTCTTTCACTTAATTTTTGCCTTATGAAAAGGCATGTACCCACCTTCTTACCTGTGTAAAAAATTCCATAGAAGAGTGAGTATGCAGTTTTGAATCTTCAGTTAATATTGACTGTATTTTAAGATTGAACTCTGCTAACCACAGTTTTGAATAGTCTGGAAATACAGGCTATTGAATTTCAGCGTTCACATGCCAAAGGATTAGTCTAGGAATTTCTACAAACTGAATGCCTGTTTATTGAAAATAAGGTAGCAATATTAAATTACACTATGACGTGTTGCCCTCCCTTTGATTTTCTATCTACACTACAGATATAACATGTTTAGAAATAGATATCCGATTCCTGAGATTCCATAAATAATTGGAAATATGGCATCTGAACCTATCAGATGCACTGAGGAAGCAGCAAACCAGGAAAAAAACACTCCATAGTTCTTTACAAGACAACAGCATTATAAAAAAAAGTTGGTAATTGAAGACGATTTCAAGTATAGATTTTTGTTCCGGGTATGGATTTTTGGAAATTCTACTGTAATTCTAGGAAAGCAGGATTCAGCTCTTAGCAAATGAAGTCAGTGCAAGTGACCAAGCAAAAACTTTCTAAAAGCTAGATGTCACACCGTACGCCATAAAAACGTAAAATATTTATTGAATGCATTTATTACTTCATCATTTCATAATGTATTGGTTGCTAATTTATAAGTTATTTTATGGAAGAAGAACTGGAAGAAGAATTAAAGAATATTTGGGGGGGCTAAACAGTATATATTTTTAATCGAGTAGTCATCAAGTAATTATTTAGATGGAATGATCTTGACTAATGGATGACAGGCACAAATTCACTGTCGCGCCACAGGGAACTAACCTTCCATTAGCACCTGTTTGAGTGGCACATTGGACACAATTGGACAGCGTGTATGTCACGAACACCATTGGACAGCGTGTATGTCACGAACACCCCTGAACAGGGTGTGTGTCACAAACCCCATTGGACAGCGTGTGTGTCAAAAACCACATTTGACAGCATGTGCGTCACAAACCCCATTGGACAGCGTGTGTGTCACAAATGCCATTGGACAGAGTGTTTGTCACAAACCCCATTGGAAAGCGTGTGTGTCACAAACCCCATTAAACAGGGTGTGTGTCACAAACCCCATTGGACAGCGGGTGTGTCACTAACCCCATTGGACAGCGGGTGTGTCACGAACACCCCTGGACAGGGTGTGTGTCACAAATCCCATTGGACAGCGTGTGTGTCACAGACCCCATTGGACAGTGTGTGTCACAAACCCCATTGAACAGCGTGTGTGTGTCTCAAACCCCATTGGACAGCGTGTGTGTAACAAAGTCCCCTGGACAGCGTGTGTGTCACAAACCCCATTGGACACCATGTGTGTAACAAAAACGCCTGGACAGGGTGTGTGTCACAAACCCCATTGGACAACGTGTGTGTTACAAACCCCCTTGGACAGTGTGTGTGTCACAAACGCCCCTGGACAGCGTGTGTGTCACAACCCCCCTTGGACAGCGTGTGTGTCATAAACCCCATTGGGCAGCGTGTGTGTAACAAACCCCATTGGTCATCGTGTATGACAAATGCTCCTGGACACTGTGTGTTTCATCAACTTCATTGGACAAGGTGTGTGTCACAAAAACCCCTGGACAGCGTGTGTGTCAAAAACCACATTGGACAGCATGTGCGTCACAAACCCCATTGGACAGCGTGTGTGTCACAAATGCCATTGGACAGAGTGTTTGTCACAAACCCCATTGGAAAGCGTGTGTGTCACAAACACCCCTAGACAGGGTGTGTGTCACAATCCTCATTGGACAGGCCGTGGGTCACAAACCCCATTGGAAAGCGTATGTGTCACAAATCCCATTGGACAGGTCGTGTGTCACAAACCCCATTGGACAACGTGTGTCACAAAGACCCATGGACAGGGTGTTTGTTACAAACCCCATTGGACTGCGTGTGTGTCACAAACTACATTGAACAGCGATTGTGTCACAAACCCCATTGGACAGCGGGTGTGTCAGAAACCCCATTAAACAGGGTGTGTGTCACAAACCCCATTGGAAAGCGTGTGTGTCACAAACACTATTGGACAGCGTGTATGTCACGAACACCATTGGACAGCGTGTATGTACGAACACCCCTTAACAAGGTTTGTGTCACAAACCCCATTGGACAGGATGTGTATCACAAATCCCATTGGACAGTGTTTGTGTCACAAACAGCCCTGGAAACTTTGTGTGTCACAAACACAACTGGACAGGGTATGTGTAACAAACCCGTTTCGATAGTGTGTGTGTCACACTGTCAATTGGACAGCCTGTGTGTCCCGAACCCCATTGGACAGTCTGTGTGTCACAAACTCCTCTGGTCATGGTGTGTGTAACAAACCTCATTGGACAGGCTGTGTGTCACAAACCCCATTGGGAAGCGTGTGTGTCACAAATCCCATTAGACAGTGTGTGTGTCACAAAACCCATTGGACACCATGTGTGTCACAAACGCCCCTGGACAGCGTGTGTGTCACAAGCCCCATTGGACAGCGTGTGTGTCACAAACCCCATTGGACAGGGTGTGTGTAACAAAGAAACCCTCGACAGCGTGTGTGTCACAAACTCCATTGGACAGAGTATGAGTCAAAAACCCCATTTGAAAGCGTGTGTGTCACAAACCACGTTGGACAGCCTGGGTGTCACAAACCCCATTGGACAGGGTGTGTATCACAAATCCCATTGGACAGCGTTTGTGTCACAAACACCCCTGGAAACTGTGTGTTTCACAAACACACCTGGACAGGGTGTGTGTAACAAACCCCTTTGGATAGTGTGTGTGTCACACTGTCAATTGGACAGCCTGTGTGTCCCGAACTCCATTGGACAGACTGTGTGTCACAAACACCTCTGGACATAGTGTGTGTCACAAACCTCATTGGACAGGCTGTGTGTCACAAACCCCATTGGACACCGTGTGTGTCACAAATCCCATTAGACATCGTGTGTGTCACAAACCCCATTGGACAGCGTGTGTGTCATAAATCCCATTGGGCAGCGTGTGTGTAACAAACCCCATTGGTCATCGTGTATGACAAATGCTCCTGGACAACGTGTGTTTCACTAACTTCATTGGACAGGGTGTGTGTCACAAAAACCCCTGGACAGTGTGTGTGTCAAAAACTCCATTGGGCAGTGTGTGTGTCACAAATCTCATTCGACGGTGTGTGTGTCACAAACTCCATTGGACGGAGTGTGAGTCACAAATCCCATTGGAAAGCGTGTGTGTCACAAACTCCGTTGGACAGTCTGTGTCTCATAAACCCCATTGGACATTCTGTGTGTCACAAACCTCATTGGACACCGTGTGTGTCACAAACACCCCTAGATAGGGTGTGTGTCACAATCCTCATTGGACAGGCTGTGTGTCACAAACCCCATTGGGAAGCGAGTGTGTAACAAATCCCATTGGACAGATCGTGTGTCACAAATCCCATTGAACAGCAGTTGTGTCACAAACATCATTGGACAGCGTGTGTGTCACAAACCCCATTGAACAGCGGGTGTGTCACAAAACCCATTGGACAGCGGGTGTGTCACAATCCCAATTAAACAGGGTGTATGTCACAAACTCCATTGGACAGCGTGTGTATCACAAACCCCATTGGACAGCCTGTGTGTCACAAACGCCCCTGGACATCGTGTGTGTCAGAAACCCGATTGGAGAGCATGTGTGTCACAAACCCCATTGGACACCGTTTGTGTCACAAAACACCCTGGACAAGGTGTGTGTCACAAACCCAATTGGACAGCGTGTGTGTCACAAACACCATTGGACAGTGTGTGTGTTACAAATCTCATTGAAAAGCGTGTTGTCACAAACCCCATTGGACAGGGTGTGTATCACAAATCCCATTGGACAGCGTTTGTGTCACAAACACCCCTGGAAACTGTGTGTGTCACAAACACACCTGGGCAGGGCATGTGTAACAAACCCCTTTTGATAGTGTGTGTATCACATTGTCAATTGGACAGCCTGTGTGTCCCAAACCGCATGCTGTTCAATGGGGTTTGTGACACACACTGTCCAATGGGGTCTGTGACAAACACGATGTCCAATGGGGTTTGTGATATACACGCTGTCCAATGGGGTTTGTAAAACACACCCTGTCCAGGGGTGTTCGTGACACACACGCTGTCCAATGGGGTTAGTGACACACCCGCTGTCCAATGGGGTTTGTGACACACACCCTGTTTAATGGGGTTTGTGACACACACGCTTTCAAATGGGGTTTTTGACACACACGCTGTCCAGGGCTTTTGTGACACACATCCTGTCCAATGAAGTTGGTGAAACACACGTTGTCCAGGAGCATTTGTCATACACGATGACCAATGGGGTTTGTTACACACACGCTGCCCAATGGGGTTTATGACACACACGGTGTCCAATGGCGTTTGTGACACACAGGCTGTCTAATGGGATTTGTGATACACACGCTTCCCAATGGAGTTTGTGACACACAGCCTGTCCAATGAGGTTTGTGACACACACCATGTCCAGAGGTGTTTGTGACACACAGCCTGTCCAATGGGATTCGGGACACACAGGCTGTCCAATTGACAGTGTGGCACACACACTATCCAAAGGGGTTTGTTACACATACCCTGTCCAGTTGTGTTTGTGACACACACAGTTTCCAGGGGTGTTTGTGACACAAACGCTGTCCAATGGGATTTGTGATACACACCCTTTCCAATGGGGTATGTGACACATACGCTGTCCAGGGGCATTCGACACACTCAATATGCAATGGGGTTTGTGATACATACGCTGTCCAGCGGCATTCGTCACACTCGATGTGCAATGGGGTTTGTGACACACACGCTTTTCAATGGGGTTTGTGACACACACGCTTTCCAATGGGGTTTGTGACACACCCTGTTTAATGGGATTTGTGACACACCCGCTGTCCAATGGGGTTTGTGACACACCCGCTGTTCAATGGGGTTTGTGACACACACGCAGTCCGATGACGTTTGTGACACACACCCTGTGCATGGGTCCTTGTGACACACTCTGTCCAATGGGGTTTGTGACACACGACCTGTCCAATGGGATTTGTGACACACACACTTCCCAATGGGGTTTGTGACTCACAGCCTGTCCAATGAGGATTGTGACACACACCCTGTCTAGGGGTGTTTGTGACACACACGGTGTCCAATCGGGTTTGTGACACACAGAATGTCCAATGGGGTTTGTGACACACAGACTGTCCAACGGAGTTTGTCACACACGCTTTCCAATGGGGTTTGTGACACACACACACTGTCCATCGGGGTTTGTGACACACACGCTGTCCAATGGGGGTTTTGACACACACGCTGTCCAGGGGTTTTTGTGACACACACCCTGTCCAATGAAGTTGGTGAAACACACGTTGTCCAGGAGCATTTGTCATACACGATGACCAATGGGGTTTGTTACACACACGATGCCCAACGGGGTTTATGACACACACGCTGTCCAATGGGGTTTGTGACACAGACAATGTATAATGGCGTTTGTGACACACACGCTGTCCATTGGGGTTTTGACACCCACGCTGTCCAGGGGTGTTCGTGACACACACGATGTCCAATGAGGTTTGTGAAACACACATAGTCCAGATGAGTTTGTGACACAGACACTGTCGAAAGGTTTCTGTGACACACACACTGTCCAGAGGGTTTTATGACACACACATTGTCCAAGGGGTTTGTGACACACACGGTGTCCAATGGGGTTTGTGACACACAGAATGTCCAATGGGGTTTGTGACACACAGACTGTCCAACGGGGTTTGTGACACACACGCTTTCAAACGGGGTTTGTGACTCACAGTCTGTCCAATGGCGTTTGTGACACACACACTGTCCATGGGGGTTTGTGACACACACGCTGTCCAATGGAGTTTGAGACACACACGCTGTCCAGGGGCGTTTGTGGCACACACGCTGTCCAATGGGGTTTGTGTTACACACGCTGTCCAATGGAGTTTGTGACAGACACCCTGTTTAATGGGGTTTGTGACAAACCCGCTGTCCAATGGGGTTTGTGACACAACCGCTGTTCAAAGGGGTTTGTGACACACACGCTGTCCAATTGGGTTTGTGACACAAATCCTGTCCATGGGAGCTTGTGACACACGCTGTCCAATGGGGTTTCTGACACACACTCTGTCCATGGGTGTTTGTGACACATGCTGTCCAATGGGGTTTGTGACACACACGCTGTCCAATGGTGTTTGTGACACACACGCTGTCCAGGGGCGTTTGTAACACAAACACTTTCCAATGGAGTTTGTGACACACACCATGTTGAATGAGGTTTGTGACACACGCTATCCAATGGCGTTTGTGACACACCCGCTGTCCAATGGGGTTTGTGACACACACACTGTTCAATAGGGTTTGTGACACACACGCGGTCCGATGGGGTTTGTGACACACACCCTGTCCATGCGTCGTTGTGACACACGCTGTCCAATGGGGTTTGTGACACACACGCTTCCCAATGGGGTTTGTGACCCACAGCCTGTCCAATGAGGATTGTGACACACACCCTGTCTACGGGTGTTTGTGACACACATGGTGTCCAATGGGGTTTGTGACACACAGAATGTCCAATGGGGTTTGTGACACACAGACTGTCCAACGGGGTTTGTGACACACACGGTGTCCAATAGGGTTTGTGACTCACACTCTGTCCAATGGCATTTGTGACACACACACTGTCCATGGGGGTTTGTGACACACACGCTGTCCAATGGGGTTTTTGACACACACGCTGTCCAGGGGTTTTTGTGACACACACCCTGTCCAATGAAGTTGGTGAAACACACGTTGTCCAGGAGCATTTGTGATACACGATAACCAATGGAGTTTGTTATACACGCGCTGCCCAATGGGGTTTATGACACACACGCTGTCCAATGGGGTTTGTGATACACACGCTGTCCAATGGGGTTTGTGACACACACCCTTTCCAGGGGCGTTTGTGACACACACGCTGTCCAAGGGGGTTTGTAACACACACGTTATCCAATGGGGTTTGTGACACACACCCTGTCCAAAGGTTTTTGTGACACGCACGGTGTCCAATGGGGTTTGTGACACACATGCTGTCCAGGGGTCTTTGTTACACACATACTGTCCAATGGGGTTTGAGACACACACATTCTGTTCAATGGGATTTGTGACACACACTGTCCAATGGGGTCTGTGACACACACGCTGTCCAATGGGGTTTGTGATATACACACTGTCCAATGGGATTTGTGACACACACCCTGTCCAGGGGTGTTCGTGACACACACGCTGTCCAATGGAGTTAGTAACACACTCGCTGTCCAATGGGGTTTGTGACACATACAATCTGTTTAATGGGGTTTGTGACACACACGCTGTCCAATGGGGTTTGTGACACACACGCTGTCCAGGGGCGTTTGTGATACACACGTTGTCCAATGGTGTTTGTGATACACACACTGTCCAATGGAGTTTGTGACACACACCCTGTTTAATGGGGTTTGTGACACACCCGCTGTCCAATGGGATTAGAGACACAACCGCTGTTCAATGGGGTTTGTGACACACACGCTGTCCAATTGGGTTTCTGACACACACTCTGTCCATGGGTGCTTGTGACACACGCTCTCCAATGGGGTTCGTGACACACACGCTGTCCAACGGGGTTTGTGACACACACACTTTCCAATGGGGTTTGTGACTCACACTCTGTCCAATGGCGTTTGTGACACACACACTGTCCATGGGAGTTTGTGACGCACACGCTGTCCAATGGGGTTTTTGACACACACGCGGTCCAGGGGTTTTTGTGACACACACCTTGTCCAATCAAGTTGGTGAAACACACATTGTCCAGGAGCATTTGTCATACATGATGACCAATGGGGTTGGTTACACACACGCTGTCCAATGGGGTTTATGACACACACGCTGTCCAATGGGGTTTGTGACACACACCCTGTCCAGGGGTCGTTGTGACACACACGGTGTCCAATGGGGTTTGTGAAAAACACGCTGTCTAATGGGATTTGTGACACACACGCTTCCCAATGGGGTTTGTGACACACAGCCTGTCCAATGGGATTTGTGACACACACGCTTCCCAATGGGGTGTGTGACACACAGCCTGTCCAATGGGGTTCGGGACACACAGTCTGTCCAATTGACAGTGTGACACACACACTATCAAAAGGGGTTTGTTACACATACCCTGTCCAGGTGTGTTTTTGACACACACAGTTTCCAGGGCTGTTTGTGACACAAACGCTGTCCAATGGGATTTGTGATACACACCCTGTCCAATGGGGTTTGTGACACATACGGTGTTCAGGGGCATTCGACACACTCGATGTACAATGGGGTTTGTGACACATACGGTGTCCAGCGGCATTCGTCACACTCGATGTGCAATGGGGTTTGTTACACACACGCTTTTCAATGGGGTTTATGACCCACACGCTGTCCAATGAGGTTTGTGACAAACACGCTGTCCAATGGGGTTTGTGACACACACCCTGTCCAGGGGTGTTCGTGACACACACGCTTCCCAATGGGGTTTGTGACCAACAGCCTGTCCAATGAGGATTGTGACACACACCCTGTTTAGGGGTGTTTGTGACACACATGATGTCCAATGGGGTTTGTGACACACACACTGTCCAATGGGGTTTGTGACACACACTCTGCCCAATGTGATTTGTGACTCACACGGTGTCCAATGGGGTTTGTGACACACACGCTGTCCAATGGGGTTTGTGACACACACACTGTCTAATCGGGTTTGTGACACACACCTTGTCCAGGGGTGTTTGTGACACACACGGTGTCCAATGGGGTTTGTGACACACACGCTGTTTAATGGGATTTGTGACACAGACGCTTCCCAATGGGGTTTGTGACACATAGCCTGTCCAATGAGGTTTGTGACACACACCATGACCAGAGGTGTTTGTGACACACAGCCTGTCCAATGGGGTTCGGGACACACAGGCTGTCCAATTGACAGTGTGACACACACACTATCCAAAGGGCTTTGTTACACAGCCCCTGTCCAGGTGTGTTTGTGACACACACAGTTTCCAGGGCTGTTTGTGACACAAACGCTGTCCAATGGGATTTGTGATACACACCCTGTCCAATGGGGTTTGTGACACACACCCTGTTAAGGGGTGTTCGTAACATACACGCTGTCCAATTGTGTTTGTGACATACACGCTTTCCAATGGTGTTTGTGACACACACGCTTTCCAATGGGGTTTGTGACACACACGCTGTCCAATGGGGTTTGTGACACACCAGCTGTCCAATGGGGTTTGTGACACAACCGCTGTTCAATGGGGTTTGTGACACACACACTGTCCAATTGGGTTTGTGACACACAGCCTGTCCATGGGTGCTTGTGACACACGCTGTCCAATGGGGTTTGTGACACACGCCCTGTCCAATGGGATTTGTGCCACACACGCTTCCCAATGGGGTTTGTGACCCACAGCCTGTCCAATGAGGATTGTGATACACACCCTCTCTAGGGGTGTTTGTGACACACACGGTGTCCAATGGGGTTTGTGACACATAGAATGTCCAGTGGGGTTTGTGACACACATACTGTCCAATGGGGTTTGTGACACACACGCTGTCCAGGGGCGTTTGTGACACACACGCTGTCCAATGGGGTTTTTGACACAGACAACGTATAATGGGGTTTGTGACACTCACGCTGTCCAGTGGGGTTTTGACACACACGCTGTCCAGGGGTGTTCGTGACACACACGATGTCCAATGAGGTTTGTGAAACACACACAGTCCAGATGGGTTTGTGACACAGACACTGTCAAAAGGGGTCTGTGACACACACACTGTCCAGAGGGTTTTCTGACATACACATTGTCCAATGGGGTTTGTGACACACACCCTGTTTAATGGGGTTTGTGACACACCTGCTTTACAATGGGGTTTGTGACACACACGTGTTCCGATTGGGTTTGTGACACACACCCTGTTCATGGGTCGTTGTGACACACGCTGTCCAATGGGGTTTGTGACACACACACTTCCCAATGGGGTTTGTGACCCACAGCCTGTCCAATAAAGATTGTGACACACACCCTGTCTAGGGGTGTTTGTGACACACACGGTGTCCAATGGGGTTTGTGACACACAGAATGTCCAATGGGGTTTGTGACACACAGACTGTCCAACGGGGTTTGTGACACACACGCTTTCCAATGAGGTTTCTGACACACACGCTGTCCAATGGGGTTTGTTACACACACCCTGTCCATGGGTGCTTGTGACACACGCTGTCCAATGGCGTTTGTGACACACACCCTGGCCAATGGCGTTTGTGACACACACCCTGTTTAATGGGGTTTGTGACACACTCGCTGTCCAATGGTGTTTGTGACACAACCGCTGTTCACTGGGGTTTGTGACACACACGCTGTCCAATTGGGTTTGTGACACACACCCTGTCCATGGGTGCTTGTGACACACGCTGTCCAATGACGTTTGTGACACACACGCTGTCCAATGGAGTTTTTGACACACACTCTGTTTAATGGGGTTTGTGACACACCCGCTGTCCAATGCTGTTTGTGACACAACCGCTGTTCACTGGGATTTGTGACACACACGCTGTCCAATTGGGTTTGTGACACACACCCTGTCCATGGGTGTTTGTGACACACGCTGTCTAATAGGGTTTGTGACACACACGCTGTCCAGGGGCATTAGTGACACACACGCAGTCCAATGGGGTTTGTGACACAGAGCCTGTCCAGGGGCGTTTGTGACACACACGCTGTCCAATGGGGTTTGTGACACACACGCTGTCCAATGGGGTTTGTGACACAGACGCTGTTCAATGGGGTTTGTGAGACACACACTGTCCAATGGAGTTTGTGACACACACCTTGTGCAGGGGTATTTGTGAAACACACGGTGTCCAATGGGGTTGTGACACACACGCTGTCCAATGGTGTTTGTGACACACACGCTTTCCAATAGGTTTTGTGACACACACGCTTTCCAATGGGGTTCGTGACTCACACTCTGTCCAATGGAGTTTGTGACACACACACTGTCGAAAGCGGTTTGTGACACACACGCTGTCCAGGGGTTTTTGTGACACACACCCTGTCCAATGGGGTTTGTGACACACATGCTGTCCAGGGGTTTTTGTGACACACACCCTGTCCAATGGGGTTTGTGACACACACGCTTTTCAATGGGATTTGTAACACACACACTGTCCAATGGGGTTTGTGACACACAGGCTGTCCAGGGGTCTTTGTTACACACACACTGTCCAATGGGGTTTGAGACACACACACGCTGTTCAATGGGGTTTGTGACACACACTGTCCAACGGGGTCTGTGACAAACACGCTGTCCAATGGGGTTTGTGATATACACGCTGTCCAATGGGGTTTGTGATACACACCCTGTCCAGGGGTGTTCGTGACACGCGCGCTGTCCAATGGGGTTAGTGACACACCCACTGTCCAATGGGGTTTGTGACAAACACCCTGTTTAATGGGGTTTGTGACACACACGCTTTCAAATGGGGTTTTTGACTCACACTCTGTCCAATGGGGTTTGTGACACACACGCTATCCAGGGGTCTTTGTGACACACACCCTGTCCAATGGGGTTTGTGACACACACGCTGTCCAATGGGGTTTGTTACACACACACTGTCCAGGGGCGTTTGTGACACACACCCTTGCCAATGGCGTTTGTGATACACACGCTGTCCAATGGAGATTGTGACACACACCCTATTTAATGGGATTTGTGACACACCCGCTGTCCAATGGGGTTTGTGACACAACCGTTGTTCACTGGGGTTTGTGACACACAAGCTGTCCAATTGGGTTTGTGACACACACTCTGTCCATGGGTGCTTGTGACACACGCTGTCCAATGGCGTTTGTGACACACACGCTGTCCAATGGGGTTTGTGACACACACCCTGTTTAATGGGGTTTGTGACACACCCGCTGTCCAATGGGGTTTGTGACACAACCGCTGTTCACTGGGGTTTGTGACACACACGCTGTCCAATTGGGTTTGTGACACACACCCTGTCCATGGGTGCTTGTAACACAAGCTGTCTAATGGGATTTGTGACACACACGCTGTCCAGGGGCGTTTGTGACACACACGCTGTCCAATGGGGTTTGTGACACACACCCTGTTCAGGGGTGTTCGTGACATACACGCTGTCCAATGGTGTTTGTGACACACACGCTTTCCAATAGGTTTTGTGACACACACCCAGTTTAATGGGGTTTGTGACACACCCACTGTCCAATGCTGTTTGTGACACAACCGCTGTTCACTGGGGTTTGTGACACACACGCAGTCCGATCGGGTTTGTGACACACGCCCTGTCCAATGGGATTTGTGACACACACGCTTCCCAACGGGGTTTGTGACCCACAGCCTGTCCAATTAGGATTGTGACACACACCCTGTCTAGGGGGTTTTGTGACACAACCACTGTTCACTGGGGTTTGTGACACACAGAATGTCCAACGGGGTTTGTGACAAACACGCTTTCCAATGGAGTTTGTGACAAACACTCTGTCCAATGGCGTTTGTGACACACACACTGTCCATGGGAGTTTGTGACACACACACTGTCCAATGGGATTTTTGACACACACACTGTCAAGGGGTTTTTGTGACACACACCTTGTCCAATGAAGTTGGTGAAACACAGGTTGTTCAGGAGCATTTGTCATACACGATGACCAATGGGGTTTGTTACACACACGCTGCCCAATGGGGTTTATGACACACACGCTGTCCAATGGGGTTTGTGACACAACCGCTGTTCACTGGGGTTTGTGACACACACGCTGTCCAATTGGGTTTGTGACACACACCCTGTCCATGGGTGCTTGTGACACACGCTGTCTAATGGAGTTTTTGACACACACGCTGTCCAGGGGCGTTTGTGACACACACGCTGTCCAATGGGGTTTGTGACACACACCCTGTTCAGGGGTGTTCGTGACATACACGCTGTCCAATGGTGTTCGTGACATACACGCTGTCCAATGGTGTTTGTGACACACACGCTTTCCAATAGGGTTTGTGACACACACCCTGTTTAATGGCGTTTGTGACACACCCACTGTCCAATGGTGTTTGTGACACAACCGCTGTTCAATGGGGTTTGTGACACACACGCAGTCCGATGGGGTTTGTGACACACACCCTGTCCATGGGTCGTTGTGACACACGCTGTCCAATGGGATTTGTGACACACACGCTTCCCAATGGGGTTTGTGACCCACAGCCTGTCCAATGAGGATTCTGAAACACACCCTGCCTAGGGGTGTTTGTGACACACACGGTGTCCAATGGGGTTTGTGACACACAGAATGTCCAACGGGATTTGTGACACACACGCTTTCCAATGGAGTTTGTGACAAACACTCTGTCCAATGGTGTTTGTGACACACACCCTGTACAATGGGGTTTGTGACACACACGCTGCCCAATGGGGTTTGTGAGTCACACGGTGTCCAATGGGGTTTGTGACACACACGCTGTCCAATGGGGTTTGTGACACACACACTGTCTAATACGGTTTGTGACACACACCCTGTCCAGGGGTGTTTGTGACACACATGGTGTCCAATGGGGTTTGTGACACACACGCTGTCTAAGTGGATTTGTGACACACACGCTTCCCAACGGGGTTTGTGACACACACGCTTTCCAATGGGGTTTGTGACTCACACTCTGTCCAATGGCGTTTGTGACACACACACTGTCCATGGGAGTTTGTGACGCACACGCTGTCCAATGGGGTTTTTGACACACACGCTGTCCAGGGGTTTTTGTGACACACACCCTGTCCAATGAAGTTGGTGAAACACACGTTGTCCAGGAGCATTTGTCATACACGATGACCAATGGGGTTTGTTACACACACGCTGCCCAATGGGGATTATGACACACACGCTGTCCAATGGGGTTTCTGACACACACCCTGTCCAGGGGTGTTCGTGACATACACAGTATCCAATGGTGTTCGTGACATACACGCTGTCCAATGGTGTATGTGATACACATGCTTTCCAATGGGGTTTGTGACACACACCCTGTTTAATGGGGTTTGTGACACACCCGCTGTCCAATGGTGTTTGTGACACAACCGCTGTTCAATGGGGTTTGTGACACACACGCAGTCCGATGAGGTTTGTGACACACATCCTGTCCATGGGTAGTTGTGACACACGCTGTCCAATGGGGTTTGTGACACACGACCTGTCCAATGGGATTTGTGACACACACGCTTCCCAATGGGGTTTGTGACCCACAGCCTGTCCAATGAGGATTCTGACACACACCCTGTCTAGGGGTGTTTGTGACACACACGATGTCCAATGGGGTTTGTGACACACATAATGTCCAACAGGGTTTGTCGAACACACGCTTTCCAATGGGGTTTGTGACAAACACTCTGTCCAATGGCGTTTGTGACACACACGCTGTCCATGGGGGTTTGTGACACACACACTTATCAATGGGGTTTTTGATACACACCCTGTCCAGGGGTTTTTGTGACACACACGCCGTCCAATTGGGTTTGTGACACACACGCTGTCCATGGGTGCTTGTGACAAACGCTGTCCAATGGGGTTTGTGACACACACGCTGTCCAATGGGGTTTGTGACACACACGCTGTCCAGGGGCGTTTGTGACACAAACGTTGTCCAATGGGGTTTGTGACACACCCGCTGTCCAATGGGGTTTGTGACACACCCGCTGTTCAATGGGATTTGTGACACACACGGTGTCCAATGGGGTTTGTAACACACACACTGTCCAGGGGTCTTTCTTACACACAGACTGTCCAATGGGGTTTGAGAGACACACACGCTGTTCGATGGGGTTTGTGACACACACTGTCCAATGGGATCTGTGACACACACGCTGTCCAGTGGGGTTTCTGATATACACGCTGTCCAATGGGGTTTGTGACACACACCCTTTCCAGGGGTGTTCGTGACACACACCCTGTCCAATGGGGTTTGTGACACACACACTCTCCAAAGGGGTATGTGACACACTCCCTGTCCAGGGGCGATTGTAACACAAACGGTGTCCAGGGGTGTTTGTGAAAAACACACTGTACGGGGTGGTTGTGAAACACGCAGTCCACTGGGGTTTGTGACACACACCATGTCCAATGGGGTTTGTGACACACACCCTGTTCAGGGACGTTACTGACACAAATGTTGTACAATGGGGTGTTTGTGACACACACCCGGTCCAATGAGGTTTGTGACACACAGGCTGTCCAATGGGGTTTGTGACACACACAATGTGCAATGGGGTTTGTGAACACGCATTCTGTCCAGGGGTGTTTGTGACGCACACCCTGTCCAATGATGTTTATGACACACACGCTGTCCAATGGGGTTTTTGATACACGCAGTATACAATGGGCTTTGTGACTCACACGTTGTTCAATGGGGTTTGTGACATGCACACTGTCCGATGGGGTATGTGACAAACACCCTGTCCAGGGGCGTTTGTGACACACACCCTTTCCAATGGGGTTTGTGACACACACGCTGTCCAATGGGGTTTGTGACACATACGCTGTCCAGGGGGGGTTGTGACACATGCTGTCCAATGGGGTTCGTGACACACACGCTGTCCAATGGGATTTGTGACACATACGTTGTCCAATGGGGTTTGTGACACATACACTCTCCAATGGCGTTTGTGACACACACCCTATCCAGGGGCGATTGTGACATACACGTTGTCCAATGGGGTTTGTGACACACACAGTTTCCAGGGGGTTTGTGACACACTCTGTCCAATGGGGTTTGTGACACACACACTCTCCAATGGAGTTTGTGACACACACGCTGTCCAGGGGCGTTTCTGACACAAACGGCGTCCAGGGATGTTTGTTACACACCCCCTGTGCAATGGGGTTTGTGAAACAACGGCTGTCCAATGGGTTTGTAACACACACGCTGTCCAATGACATTTGTACCAAACACAGTGTCCAATGGGTTTTGTGACACACACACTGTTTAGGGGGGTTTGTGACACACACGCTGTCCAAGAGGGGTTGTGACACACAGGCTGTCCAATGCGGTTTGTGACAAACACACTGTGCAATGGGGTTTGTGACACAGAGGGTGTCCAATGGCGGTTGTGACACACACGCTGTCCAATGGGGTTTGTGACACACAGGCTGTCCAATAGTGTTTGTGACACACACCCTGTCCAGGGGTGTTTGTGACACACCCAGTTTCCAGGTGGATTGTGACACACACGCTGTCTAAAGGGGTTTGTGACACACATGCAGTCCAATGGGATTTTTACACACACCATGTCCAGGGGTGTTTGTGACACGCACAGTTTCCAGGGGGATTGTGACACACGCTGTCCAATTGGGTTTGTGACACACACGCTGTGCAATGGGATTTCTTACACACACGCTGTCTAATGGGAATTGTGACACAGACAGTGTTCAACGGGGTTGTGACACACACACTGTTCAATGTGGTTTGTGACACACACCCTGTCCAAGGGGGTTTGTGACACACACCCTGTCCAATGGGGTTTGTGACACACACGCTGTCCAATGAAATTTGTGACACACGTGCTGTCCAGGGGCGTTTGTGACACACACGCTGTCCAATTGGGTTTGTGACACACACCCTGTTTAATGGGATTTGTGACACACCCTCTGTCCAATGGGGTTTGTGACACAACCGCTGTTCAATGGGGTTTGTGACACACACGCTGTTCAATTGGGTTTGTGACACACACTCTGTCCATGGATGCTTGAGACACACGCTGTCCAATGGGGTTTGTCACACACACGCTGTCCAGGGGCGTTTGTGACACACACGCTCTCCAATGGCATTTGTGATACACACGCTGTCCAATGGAGTTTGTGACACACACCCTGTTTAATGGGGTTTGTGACACACCCGCTGTTCAATGGGGTTTGTGACACACACCCTGTCCATGGGTGCTTGTGACACACGCTGTCTAATGGGGTTTGTGACACACACCCTGTCCACTGGGATTTGTGACACACACGCTTCCCAATGGGGTTTGTGACCAACAGCCTGTCCAATGAGGATTGTGACACACACCCTGTCTAGGGGTGTTTGTGACACACATGATGTCCAATGGGGTTTCTGACTCACACACTGTCCAATGGGGTTTGTGACACACACGCTGTCCAATGTGGTTTGTGACACAGACTATTTCCAATGGAGTTTGTGACACACACCCTGTTTAATGGGGTTTGTGACACACACACTGCCCAATGGGGTTTGTGACTCACACGGTGTCCAATGGGGTTTGTGACACACACGCTTCCCAACGGGGTTTGTGACACACACGCTTTCCAATGGGGTTTGTGACTCACAGGCTGTCCAATGCGGCTTGTGACACAGACTATTTCCAATGGAGTTTGTGACACACACCCTGTTTAATGGGGTTTGTGACACACACGCTGCCCAATGGGGTTTGTGACTCTCACGGTGTCCAATGGGGTTTGTGACACACACGCTGTCCAATGGCGTATAGTGACACACACACTGTCTAATCCGGTTTGTGACACACACCCTGTCCAGGGGTGTTTGTGACACACATGGTGTCCAATGGGGTTTGTGACACACAGGCTGTCCAATTAACAGTGTGACACACACACTATCCAAAGGGGTTTGTTACACAGACCCTGTCCAGTTGTGTTTGTGACACACACAGTTTCCAGGGCTGTTTGTGACACAAACGCTGTCCAATGAGATTTGTGATACACACCCTGTCCAATGGGGTTTGTGACACACACCCTGTTCAGGGGTGTTCGTGACACACACGCTGTCCAATGTTGTTTGTGACACACACGCTTTCCAATGGGGTTTTTGACACACCCGCTGTTCAATGGGGTTTGTGACACACACGCGGTCCGATGGGGTTTGTGACACACACCCTGTCCATGGGTCCTTGTGACACACGCTGTCCAATGGGGTTTGTGACACACGCCCTGTCCAATGGGATTTGTGACACACACGCTTCCCAATGGGGTTTGTGACCCACAGCCTGTCCAATGAGGATTGTGACACACACCCTGTTCAGGGGTGTTCGTGACATGCACGCTGTCCAATGGTGTTTGTTACACACATGCTTTCCAATGGGGTTTGTGACACACACCATGGTGAATGGGGTTTGTGAGACACACGCTGTTTAATGGAGTTTGTGACACACCCGCTGTCCAATGGGGTTTGTGACACACCC
Organism: Nesoenas mayeri; assembly: GCF_963082525.1. Lineage (NCBI taxonomy): Eukaryota > Metazoa > Chordata > Aves > Columbiformes > Columbidae > Nesoenas > Nesoenas mayeri. The sequence continues at coordinate 564,155 of NC_137562.1, forward strand.
GCTGTTCAATGGGGTTTGTGACACACACGCAGTCCGATGAGGTTTGTGACACACATCCTGTCCATGGGTAGTTGTGACACACGCTGTCCAATGGGGTTTGTGACACACGACCTGTCCAATGGGATTTGTGACACACACGCTTCCCAATGAGGTTTGTGACCCACAGCCTGTCCAATGAGGATTCTGACACACACCCTGTCTAGGGGTGTTTGTGACACACACGATGTCCAATGGGGTTTGTGACACACATAATGTCCAACAGGGTTTGTCGAACACACGCTTTCCAATGGGGTTTGTGACAAACACTCTGTCCAATGGCGTTTGTGACACACACACTGTCCATGGGGGTTTGTGACACACACACTTATCAATGGGGTTTTTGATACACACCCTGTCCAGGGGTTTTTGTGACACACACGCCGTCCAATTGGGTTTGTGACACACACGCTGTCCATGGGTGCTTGTGACAAACGCTGTCCAATGGGGTTTGTGACACACACGCTGTCCAATGGGGTTTGTGACACACACGCTGTCCAGGGGCGTTTGTGGCACAAACGCTGTCCAATGGGGTTTGTGACACACCCGCTGTCCAATGGGGTTTGTGACACACCCGCTGTTCAATGGGGTTTGTGACACACACGGTGTCCAATGCGGTTTGTGACACACACGCTGTCCAGGGGTCTTTCTTACACACAGACTGTCCAATGGGGTTTGAGAGACACATACGCTGTTCAATGGGGTTTGTGACACACACTGTCCAATGGGGTCTGTGACACACACGCTGTCCAATGGGGTTTCTGATATACACGCTGTCCAATGGGGTTTGTGACACACACCCTTTCCAGGGGTGTTCGTGACACACACCCTGTCCAATGGGGTTTGTGACACACACACTCTCCAAAGGGGTATGTGACACACTCCCTGTCCAGGGGCGATTGTAACACAAACGGTGTCCAGGGGTGTTTGTGAAAAACACACTGTACGGGGTGGTTGTGAAACACGCAGTCCACTGGGGTTTGTGACACACACCATGTCCAATGGGGTTTGTGACACACACCCTGTTCAGGGACGTTACTGACACAAATGTTGTACAATGGGGTGTTTGTGACACACACCCGGTCCAATGAGGTTTGTGACACACAGGCTGTCCAATGGGGTTTGTGACACACACAATGTGCAATGGGGTTTGTGAACACGCATTCTGTCCAGGGGTGTTTGTGACGCACACCCTGTCCAATGGTGTTTATGACACACACGCTGTCCAATGGGGTTTTTGATACACGCAGTATACAATGGACTTTGTGACTCACACGTTGTTCAATGGGGTTTGTGACATGCACACTGTCCGATGGGGTATGTGACAAACACCCTGTCCAGGGGCGTTTGCGACACACACCCTTTCCAATGGGGTTTGTGACACACACGCTGTCCAATGGGGTTTGTGACACATACGCTGTCCAGGGGGGGTTGTGACACATGCTGTCCAATGGGGTTCGTGACACACACGCTGTCCAATGGGATTTGTGACACACACGTTGTCCAATGGGGTTTGTGACACATACACTCTCCAATGGCGTTTGTGACACACACCCTATCCAGGGGCGATTGTGACATACACGTTGTCCAATGGGGTTTGTGACACACACAGTTTCCAGGGGGTTTGTGACACACTCTGTCCAATGGGGTTTGTGACACACACACTCTCCAATGGAGTTTGTGACACACACGCTGTCCAGGGGCGTTTCTGACACAAACGGCGTCCAGGGGTGTTTGTTACACACCCCCTGTGCAATGGGGCTTGTGAAACAACGGCTGTCCAATGGTTTTGTAACACACACGCTGTCCAATGACGTTTGTACCAAACACAGTGTCCAATGGGTTTTGTGACACACACACTGTTTAGGGGGGTTTGTGACACACACGCTGTCCAAGAGGGGTTGTGACACACAGGCTGTCCAATGCGGTTTGTGACAAACACGCTGTGCAATGGGGTTTGTGACACAGAGGGTGTCCAATGGCGGTTGTGACACACACGCTGTCCAATGGGGTTTGTGACACACAGGCTGTCCAATAGTGTTTGTGACACACACCCTGTCCAGGGGTGTTTGTGACACACCCAGTTTCCAGGTGGATTGTGACACACACGCTGTCTAAAGGGGTTTGTGACACACATGCAGTCCAATGGGATTTTTACACACACCATGTCCAGGGGTGTTTGTGACACGCACAGTTTCCAGGGGGATTGTGACACACGCTGTCCAATTGGGTTTGTGACACACACGCTGTGCAATGGGATTTCTTACACACACGCTGTCTAATGGGAATTGTGACACAGACAGTGTTCAACGGGGTTGTGACACACACACTGTTCAATGTGGTTTGTGACACACACCCTGTCCAAGGGGGTTTGTGACACACACCCTGTCCAATGGGGTCTGTGACACACACACTGCCCAATGGGGTTTGTCACACACACGCTGTGCAATGGGGTTTCTGACACACACAATGTCCAATGAGGTTTGTGACGTACATCCTTTCCAATGGGGTTTGTGACACAAACGCTGTCCAGGGGTATTGTGACACAAACGGTGTCCAGGGGTGTTTGTGACACACACGCTGTCCAGTTGGGTTTGTGACACACACGCTGTCCATGGGTGCTTGTGACAAACGCTGTCCAATGGGGTTTGTGACACAACCGCTGTTCAATGGGGTTTGTGACACACACGCTGTTCAATTGGGTTTGTGACACACACTCTGTCCATGGATGCTTGAGACACACGCTGTCCAATGGGGTTTGTGACACACACGCTGTCCAGGGGCGTTTGTGACACACACGCTCTCCAATGGCATTTGTGATACACACGCTGTCCAATGGAGTTTGTGACACACACCCTGTTTAATGGGGTTTGTGACACACCCGCTGTTCAATGGGGTTTGTGACACACACCCTGTCCATGGGTGCTTGTGACACACGCTGTCTAATGGGGTTTGTGACACACACCCTGTCCACTGGGATTTGTGACACACACGCTTCCCAATGGGGTTTGTGACCAACAGCCTGTTCAATGAGGATTGTGACACACACCCTGTCTAGGGGTGTTTGTGACACACATGATGTCCAATGGGGTTTCTGACTCACACACTGTCCAATGGGGTTTGTGACACACACGCTGTCCAATGTGGTTTGTGACACAGACTATTTCCAATGGAGTTTGTGACACACACCCTGTTTAATGGGGTTTGTGACACACACACTGCCCAATGGGGTTTGTGACTCACACGGTGTCCAATGGGGTTTGTGACACACACGCTTCCCAACGGGGTTTGTGACACACACGCTTTCCAATGGGGTTTGTGACTCACAGGCTGTCCAATGCGGTTTGTGACACAGACTATTTCCAATGGAGTTTGTGACACACACCCTGTTTAATGGGGTTTGTGACACACACGCTGCCCAATGGGGTTTGTGACTCTCACGGTGTCCAATGGGGTTTGTGACACACACGCTGTCCAATGGCGTATAGTGACACACACACTGTCTAATCCGGTTTGTGACACACACCCTGTCCAGGGGTGTTTGTGACACACATGGTGTCCAATGGGGTTTGTGACACACAGGCTGTCCAATTAACAGTGTGACACACACACTATCCAAAGGGGTTTGTTACACAGACCCTGTCCAGTTGTGTTTGTGACACACACAGTTTCCAGGGCTGTTTGTGACACAAACGCTGTCCAATGAGATTTGTGATACACACCCTGTCCAATGGGGTTTGTGACACACACCCTGTTCAGGGGTGTTCGTGACACACACGCTGTCCAATGTTGTTTGTGACACACACGCTTTCCAATGGGGTTTTTGACACACCCGCTGTTCAATGGGGTTTGTGACACACACGCGGTCCGATGGGGTTTGTGACACACACCCTGTCCATGGGTCCTTGTGACACACGCTGTCCAATGGGGTTTGTGACACACGCCCTGTCCAATGGGATTTGTGACACACACGCTTCCCAATGGGGTTTGTGACCCACAGCCTGTCCAATGAGGATTGTGACACACACCCTGTTCAGGGGTGTTCGTGACATGCACGCTGTCCAATGGTGTTTGTTACACACATGCTTTCCAATGGGGTTTGTGACACACACCATGGTGAATGGGGTTTGTGAGACACACGCTGTTTAATGGAGTTTGTGACACACCCGCTGTCCAATGGGGTTTGTGACACACCCGCTGTTCAATGGGGTTTGTGACACACACGCAGTCCGATGAGGTTTGTGACACACATCCTGTCCATGGGTAGTTGTGACACACGCTGTCCAATGGGGTTTGTGACACACGACCTGTCCAATGGGATTTGTGACACACACGCTTCCCAATGAGGTTTGTGACCCACAGCCTGTCCAATGAGGATTCTGACACACACCCTGTCTAGGGGTGTTTGTGACACACACGATGTCCAATGGGGTTTGTGACACACATAATGTCCAACAGGGTTTGTCGAACACACGCTTTCCAATGGGGTTTGTGACAAACACTCTGTCCAATGGCGTTTGTGACACACACACTGTCCATGGGGGTTTGTGACACACACACTTATCAATGGGGTTTTTGATACACACCCTGTCCAGGGGTTTTTGTGACATACACGCCGTCCAATTGGATTTGTGACACACACGCTGTCCATGGGTGCTTGTGACAAACGCTGTCCAATGGGGTTTGTGACACACACGCTGTCCAATGGGGTTTGTGACACACACGCTGTCCAGGGGCGTTTGTGGCACAAACGCTGTCCAATGGGGTTTGTGACACACCCGCTGTCCAATGGGGTTTGTGACACACCCGCTGTTCAATGGGGTTTGTGACACACACGGTGTCCAATGCGGTTTGTGACACACACGCTGTCCAGGGGTCTTTCTTACACACAGACTGTCCAATGGGGTTTGAGAGACACATACGCTGTTCAATGGGGTTTGTGACACACACTGTCCAATGGGGTCTGTGACACACACGCTGTCCAATGGGGTTTCTGATATACACGCTGTCCAATGGGGTTTGTGACACACACCCTTTCCAGGGGTGTTCGTGACACACACCCTGTCCAATGGGGTTTGTGACACACACACTCTCCAAAGGGGTATGTGACACACTCCCTGTCCAGGGGCGATTGTAACACAAACGGTGTCCAGGGGTGTTTGTGAAAAACACACTGTACGGGGTGGTTGTGAAACACGCAGTCCACTGGGGTTTGTGACACACACCATGTCCAATGGGGTTTGTGACACACACCCTGTTCAGGGACGTTACTGACACAAATGTTGTACAATGGGGTGTTTGTGACACACACCCGGTCCAATGAGGTTTGTGACACACAGGCTGTCCAATGGGGTTTGTGACACACACAATGTGCAATGGGGTTTGTGAACACGCATTCTGTCCAGGGGTGTTTGTGACGCACACCCTGTCCAATGGTGTTTATGACACACACGCTGTCCAATGGGGTTTTTGATACACGCAGTATACAATGGACTTTGTGACTCACACGTTGTTCAATGGGGTTTGTGACATGCACACTGTCCGATGGGGTATGTGACAAACACCCTGTCCAGGGGCGTTTGCGACACACACCCTTTCCAATGGGGTTTGTGACACACACGCTGTCCAATGGGGTTTGTGACACATACGCTGTCCAGGGGGGGTTGTGACACATGCTGTCCAATGGGGTTCGTGACACACACGCTGTCCAATGGGATTTGTGACACACACGTTGTCCAATGGGGTTTGTGACACATACACTCTCCAATGGCGTTTGTGACACACACCCTATCCAGGGGCGATTGTGACATACACGTTGTCCAATGGGGTTTGTGACACACACAGTTTCCAGGGGGTTTGTGACACACTCTGTCCAATGGGGTTTGTGACACACACACTCTCCAATGGAGTTTGTGACACACACGCTGTCCAGGGGCGTTTCTGACACAAACGGCGTCCAGGGGTGTTTGTTACACACCCCCTGTGCAATGGGGCTTGTGAAACAACGGCTGTCCAATGGTTTTGTAACACACACGCTGTCCAATGACGTTTGTACCAAACACAGTGTCCAATGGGTTTTGTGACACACACACTGTTTAGGGGGGTTTGTGACACACACGCTGTCCAAGAGGGGTTGTGACACACAGGCTGTCCAATGCGGTTTGTGACAAACACGCTGTGCAATGGGGTTTGTGACACAGAGGGTGTCCAATGGCGGTTGTGACACACACGCTGTCCAATGGGGTTTGTGACACACAGGCTGTCCAATAGTGTTTGTGACACACACCCTGTCCAGGGGTGTTTGTGACACACCCAGTTTCCAGGTGGATTGTGACACACACGCTGTCTAAAGGGGTTTGTGACACACATGCAGTCCAATGGGATTTTTACACACACCATGTCCAGGGGTGTTTGTGACACGCACAGTTTCCAGGGGGATTGTGACACACGCTGTCCAATTGGGTTTGTGACACACACGCTGTGCAATGGGATTTCTTACACACACGCTGTCTAATGGGAATTGTGACACAGACAGTGTTCAACGGGGTTGTGACACACACACTGTTCAATGTGGTTTGTGACACACACCCTGTCCAAGGGGGTTTGTGACACACACCCTGTCCAATGGGGTCTGTGACACACACACTGCCCAATGGGGTTTGTCACACACACGCTGTGCAATGGGGTTTCTGACACACACAATGTCCAATGAGGTTTGTGACGTACATCCTTTCCAATGGGGTTTGTGACACAAACGCTGTCCAGGGGTATTGTGACACAAACGGTGTCCAGGGGTGTTTGTGACACACACGCTGTCCAGTTGGGTTTGTGACACACACGCTGTCCATGGGTGCTTGTGACAAACGCTGTCCAATGGGGTTTGTGACACACACGCTGTCCAATGGGGTTTGTGACACACACGCTGTCCAGGGGCGTTTGTGACACAAACGCTGTCCAATGGGGTTTGTGACACACACGCTGTCCAATGGGGTTTGTGACACACACGCTGTCCACTGGGCGTTTGTGACACAAACGCTGTCCAATGGGGTTTGTGACACACCCGCTGTCCAATGGGGTTTGTGACACACACCCTTTCCAATGGGGTTTGTGACACACACGCTGTCCAATGGGGTTTGTGACACATACGCTGTCCAGGGGGGGTTGTGACACATGCTGTCCAATGGGGTTCGTGACACACACGCTGTCCAATGGGATTTGTGACACACAAGTTGTCCAATGGGGTTTGTGTCACATACACTCTCCAATGGCGTTTGTGACACACACCCTATCCAGGGGCGATTGTGACATACACGTTGTCCAATGGGGTTTGTGACACACACAGTTTCCAGGGGGTTTGTGACACACTCTGTCCAATGGGGTTTGTGACACACACACTCTCCAATGGAGTTTGTGACACACACGCTGTCCAGGGGCGTTTCTGACACAAACGGCGTCCAGGGGTGTTTGTTACACACCCCCTGTGCAATGGGGTTTGTGAAACAACGGCTGTCCAATGGGTTTGTAACACACACGCTGTCCAATGACGTTTGTACCAAACACAGTGTCCAATGGGTTTTGTGACACACACACTGTTTAGGGGGGTTTGTGACACACACGCTGTCCAAGAGGGGTTGTGACACACAGGCTGTCCAATGCGGTTTGTGACAAACACGCTGTGCAATGGGGTTTGTGACACAGAGGGTGTCCAATGGCGGTTGTGACTCACACGCTGTCCAATGGGGTTTGTGACACACAGGCTGTCCAATAGTGTTTGTGACACACACCCTGTCCAGGGGTGTTTGTGACACACCCAGTTTCCAGGTGGATTGTGACACACACGCTGTCTAAAGGGGTTTGTGACACACATGCAGTCCAATGGGATTTTTACACACACCATGTCCAGGGGTGTTTGTGACACGCACAGTTTCCAGGGGGATTGTGACACACGCTGTCCAATTGGGTTTGTGACACACACGCTGTGCAATGGGATTTCTTACACACACGCTGTCTAATGGGAATTGTGACACAGACAGTGTTCAACGGGGTTGTGACACACACACTGTTCAATGTGGTTTGTGACACACACCCTGTCCAAGGGGGTTTGTGACACACACCCTGTCCAATGGGGTTTGTGACACACACGCTGTCCAATGAAATTTGTGACACACGTGCTGTCCAGGGGCGTTTGTGACACACACGCTCTCCAATTGGGTTTGTGACACACACCCTGTTTAATGGGATTTGTGACACACCCTCTGTCCAATGGGGTTTGTGACACAACCGCTGTTCAATGGGGTTTGTGACACACACGCTGTTCAATTGGGTTTGTGACACACACTCTGTCCATGGATGCTTGAGACACACGCTGTCCAATGGGGTTTGTGACACACACGCTGTCCAGGGGCGTTTGTGACACACACGCTCTCCAATGGCATTTGTGATACACACGCTGTCCAATGGAGTTTGTGACACACACCCTGTTTAATGGGGTTTGTGACACACCCGCTGTTCAATGGGGTTTGTGACACACACCCTGTCCATGGGTGCTTGTGACACACGCTGTCTAATGGGGTTTGTGACACACACCCTGTCCACTGGGATTTGTGACACACACGCTTCCCAATGGGGTTTGTGACCAACAGCCTGTCCAATGAGGATTGTGACACACACCCTGTCTAGGGGTGTTTGTGACACACATGATGTCCAATGGGGTTTCTGACTCACACACTGTCCAATGGGGTTTGTGACACACACACTGTCCAATGTGGTTTGTGACACAGACTATTTCCAATGGAGTTTGTGACACACACCCAGTTTAATGGGGTTTGTGACACACACACTGCCCAATGGGGTTTGTGACTCACACGGTGTCCAATGGGGTTTGTGACACACACGCTTCCCAACGGGGTTTGTCACACACACGCTGTGCAATGGGGTTTCTGACACACACAATGTCCAATGAGGTTTGTGACGTACATCCTTTCCAATGGGGTTTGTGACACACGCTGTCCAGGGGTCTTTCTTACACACAGACTGTCCAATGGGGTTTGAGAGACACACACGCTGTTCAATTGGGTTTGTGACACACAGTGTCCAGTGGGGTCTGTGACACGCACGCTGTCCAATGGGGTTTCTGATATACACGCTGTTCAATGGGGTTTGTGACACACCCCCTGTCCAGGGGTGTTCGTCACACACACGCTGTCCAATGGGGTTAGTGACACACCCACTGTCCAATGGGGTTTGTGACACACACCCTGTTTAATGGTGGTTGTGACACACACGCTTTCAAATGGGGTTATTGACTCACACTCTGTCCAATGGAGTTTGTTACACACACCCTGTCCAGGGGTCTTTGTGACACACACCCTGTCCAATGGGATTTGTGACACACACGCTGTCCAGGGGCGTTTGTGACACACACCCTGGCCAATGGCGTTTTTGATACACACGCTGTCCAATCGAGTTTGTGACACGCATCCTGTTTAATGGGGTTTGTGACACACCCGTGTCCAATGGGGTTTGTGATACAACCGCTGTTCAATGGGGTTTGTGACACACACCCTGTCCAATTGGGTTTGTGACACACACTCTGTCCATGGGTGCTTGAGACACACGCTGTCCAATGGGGTTTGTGACACACGCTGTCCAATGAAATTTGTGACACACGCGCTGTCCAGGGGCGTTTGTGACACACACGCTGTCCAATTGGGTTTGTGACACACACCCTGTTTAATGGGGTTTGTGACACACCCTCTGTCCAATGGGGTTTGTGACACAACCGCTGTTCAATGGGGTTTGTGACACACACCCTGTCCAATTGGGTTTGTGACACACACTCTGTCCATGGGTGCTTGAGACACACGCTGTCCAATGGGGTTTGTGACACACACGCTGTCCAGGGGCGTTTGTGACACACACGCTCTCAAATGGCGTTTGTGATACACACGCTGTCCAATGGAGTTTGTGACACACACCCTGTTTAATGGGGTTTGTGACACACCCGCTGTCCAATGGGGTTTGTGACACACCCGCTGTTCAATGGGGTTTGTGACACACACGCTGTCCAATTGGGTTTGTGATACACACCCTGTCCATGGGTGCTTGTGACACACGCTGTCTAATGGGGTTTGTGACACACACCCTGTCCACTGGGATTTGTGACACACACGCTTCCCAATGGGATTTGTGACCAACAGCCTGTCCAATGAGGACTGTGACACACACCCTGTCTAGGGGTGTTTGTGACACACATGATGTCCAATGGGGTTTCTGACTCACACACTGTCCAATGGGGTTTGTGACACACACGCTGTCCAATGTGGTTTGTGACACAGACTATTTCCAATGGAGTTTGTGACACACACCCTGTTTAATGGGGTTTGTGACACACACACTGCCCAATGGGGTTTGTGACTCACACGGTGTCCAATGGGGTTTGTGACACACACGCTGTCCAATGGGGTATAGTGACACACACTGTCTAATCGGGTTTGTGACACACACCCTGTCCAGGGGTGTTTGTGACACACATGGTGTCCAATGGGGTTTGTGACACACACGCTGTCTAATGGGATTTGTGACAGACACGCTTCCCAACGGGGTTTGTGACACACACGCTTTCCAATGGGGTTTGTGACTCACAGGCTGTCCAATGCGGTTTGTGACACAGACTATTTCCAATGGAGTTTGTGACACACACCCTGTTTAATGGGGTTTGTGACACACACGCTGCCCAATGGGGTTTGTGACTCTCACGGTGTCCAATGGGGTTTGTGACACACACGCTGTCCAATGGCGTATAGTGACACACACACTGTCTAATCCGGTTTGTGACACACACTCTGTCCAGGGGTGTTTGTGACACACATGGTGTCCAATGGGGTTTGTGACACACACGTTGTCTAATGGGATTTGTGACACACACGCTTGCCAATGGGGTTTGTGACACACAGCCTGTCCAATGAGGTTTGTGACACACACCATGACCAGAGGTGTTTGTGACACACAGGCTGTCCAATGGGGTTCGGGACACACAGGCTGTCCAATTGACAGTGTGACACACACACTATCCAAATGGGTTTATTACACAGACCCTGTCCAGGTGTGTTTGTGACACACACAGTTTCCAGGGCTGTTTGTGACACAAACGCTGTCCAATGGGATTTGTGATACACACCCTGTCCAATGGAGATTGTGACACACACCCTGTCCAGGGGTGTTCGTGACACACACGCTGTCCAATGGGGTTTGTGACTCACAGGCTGTCCAATGCGGTTTGTGACACAGACTATTTCCAATGGAGTTTGTGACACACACCCTGTTTAATGGGGTTTGTGACACACACGCTGCCCAATGGGGTTTGTGACTCTCACGGTGTCCAATGGGGTTTGTCACACACACGCTGTCCAATGGCGTATAGTGACACACACACTGTCTAATCCGGTTTGTGACACACACCCTGTCCAGGGGTGTTTGTGACACACATGGTGTCCAATGGGTTTTGTGACACACGTGCTGTCCAGGGGCGTTTGTGACACACATGCGGTCCGATGGGGTTTGTGACACACACCCTGTCCATGGGTCCTTGTGACACACGCTGTCCAATGGGGTTTGTGACACACGCCCTGTCCAATGGGATTTGTGACACACACGCTTCCCAATGGGATTTGTGACCCACAGCCTGTCCAATGAGGATTGTCACACACCCTGTTCAGGGGTGTTCGTGACATACACGCTGTCCAATGGTGTTTGTGACACACACGCTTTCCAATGGGGTTTGTGACACACACCATGGTGAATGGGGTTTGTGAGACACACCCTGTTTAATGGGGTTTGTGACACACCCGCTGTCCAATGGGGTTTGTGACACATCCGCTGTTCAATAGGGTTTGTGACACACACGCGGTCCGATGGGGTTTGTGACACACACCCTGTCCATGGGTCCTTGTGACACACGCTGTCCAATGGGGTTTGTGACACACGACCTGTCCAATGGGATTTGTGACACACACGTTTCCCAATGGGGTTTGTGACCCACAGCCTGTCCAATGAGGATTGTGACACACACCCTGTCTAGGGGTGTTTGTGACACACACGGTGTCCAATGGGATTTTTGACACACAGAATGTCCAATGGGGTTTGTGACACACACACTGTCCAACGGGGTTTGTGGCACACACACTGTCCAATGGAGTTTGTGACACATACGCTGTCCAGGGCCAGTCGACACACTCGATGTGCAATGGGGTTTGTGACACACACAGTTTTCAATGGGGTTTGTGAACCACATGCTGCCCAATGAGGTTTGTGACAAACACGCTGTCCAGTGGGGTTTGTGACACACAAGCTCTCAAATCAGGTTTGTGACTCACAAACTGTCCACGGGGAGTTGTTACACACACGCTCTCCAGGGGTTTGTGACACACACCCTGTACAATGGGGTTTGTGACACACACGCTGCCCAATGGGGTTTGTGAAACACAGGCTGTCCAATGGGGTTTGTGACATACACCCTGTCCAATGGGGTTCGTGACACACATGCTGGCCAATGGAGTTTGTGACACACAGGCTGGCCAATGGGGTTAGTGACACACAGGCTGTCCAATGGGGTTTGTGACAGAGGAACTGTCCAGGGGCGTTTGTGATATAAACGGTGTCCAGGGGTGTTTGTGACAAGGAAACTGTCCAGGGGTGTTTGTGACACGCACTGTCCAATGCGGTTTGTGACACACACTCTGTTCAATGGCGTTTGTGACACACACACTGTCCATGGGGGTTTGTGACACACACGCTGTCCAATGGGTTTGTGACACACACGCTGTCCAATGGATTTGTGACACACACGCTGTCCAGGGGCATTTGTAGACACACACGGTGTCCAGGGGTGTTTGTAACACACACAGTGTCCAGGGGCGTTTGTGACACTAACGCTGTCCAATGAGGTTTGTGACACACTGTCACGGAATATTACCCCGAAGGTCAACAGGGTCCAAAGCAGCCTTTTTTAAACTAGTGAAACAGGGTTTTAATATTCCAAAGTGACTTAAATACAGGTTCGAATATCAGCTGGAAACTTATTTAGGGGCGGCAACCACTACAGCAGACGGTCCACAGAGTGCATGCACGTGGCTTCACTCAAAACAATGCCGGAGTCGCCCCTGAGTCCCGGAGAAGCACACACTTGCCCAAGCCTATCCGTAATTATTTTAAAGAGATAATTTAAAGTATGTGTGCAAACGTGCACAGAAAGTATGAATATACTCACAATCCTGCGAGAAGTTTTACTCACGGCCGTGGCGGCGAGGCAAGTGGAGACTCCGTTCCGGGGAGCTGGGGGGGGCGTGGCTCCTGGCGGCAGTGGCTAAGCTCGTTCTCTGAGAAAACTCCAACCCAAAAAGGAAGTTTTCGACGAGTGTCCCGTTTTTTAAGAGCTTGACCTGACTGCAGTCATTCCTCCTATTCCCGGAAGCCCCCCAAAAACATTCCCCCACCCTGGGTGTGGGCGCCCAGCGGCTTTTTGCCCCTAACGACTCTGGTATGGGTGCTCTGGGGCCAGACAAAGAAGCCATTAGGCCCATGGCAGCCAGGAGAGAGGGGGATGTGCCCACTCCTCCATACTGAAGGAGGGAGGGGGAGAGTGGGGGGCAGAAGAGGGAGAGAGAGGCGAGGGGGGGGTGCATTCTGCCACAATCCCACCCTGTGACTACAATCATGGTCAAGTCATAACTCCAGAGTGGTGTGACAGCCACCTCTTGCCTCCAAAGTAAAAGGGGACATTCCTGCCAGTGAACCTTAATGTCCACTGTGGATCGCCATATCTCACGTGTTGACTTACCCCTGCCAAACAGTTATTGATAACAGTATACAATAGAATCGAGGTAATTGCAACAATCAACAATTGCCCAAGGTAATTAATGAGTCCCAGCATCAGTCACAGTTCATTAGTGTTTCCATTCCTGTGACTGTCTTCCTTCTGAATGGCTTGCTGGTTTTAGCTGGATCCTTTTCCACCCCGTCATTGTTGACGGTGTTTTCAAGGCATCTGGATGCTTTTCCATCCCTTGCTGGTGTTAGCTGGATCTTCTTCCACAACAGGAACAGAGATTTTGTAGAAGGAAAACCTACAGCAACACTCATCAGCTGTTTTAACCTGAGCATTTGGCTTACGCAAGAGTAGCAGCTTTATTCTGCATTCCCCATCAGGCACTCGTGCACACACATTAAATCACACGCACCCGGACACCCATAGGCCATGTGGGGTCCCCGGCTGCTGCAGCAATGGGGAGTTGGTGTAGCTAAAACTTCACACCAAACACACACAAGCAAACACCTTAAGGCAACTACTGCAATGGGGTTTAAGTTAAAAGGTTAAACTTCTGCTGTAACAAAACGGGCTGTATACAGCAAAATACACGTGCCTCTTTTAACCCTCCAAAGCAATGGCTTATTATTATTATTATTATTTTGTACAAATTTCAAAATCTTCAAATATGCATAAAAGCAATATCAACAACAAAAGTTGTTAAGTCTGCTAATACTGAAACTTCCGTAATGCAAAGGCACATGTCCAGGCCGAAGCAAAGGCTAGTGCCATGATTCTGCTTGCTGCTGGTCAGAATCCTCTATTAGTCTCTTAATATGAGACAGCTTGTTGTGGAGATACACGCATCTGTACTTCTCTTCCACCCTGTCATCTTCCTTTGCCCTGCAAGAAAACACAAAGAACAGACCTCGGTCCCTTTGGAACCGGGCTTTCATGGTTAGTAGTCTGGAACTATCCACCGAGCACTAATACGGTGGGTTTTCCCATTCTCATCAAGGGCTTCCCAGGCATGTAACCCTCTGGGTTTTGCTAGAGTCATGGGCACAATACCGATAGACGGTAACTTCACCATGACAGGCTGGCCCACTTGTATCTTTGGGGCCTGTTTTCCCTCCATGTTGGTTGCCAAGTTGCTGTCCGTCAACGGCCTTTCAGGACAAAAAGCCCTGATTTTGGGGCTTCCATAGCTTCCCCAGCGGTTATTGACAAGGAAGACAGCTTGTGCTAGTCTCTTGTCCCAGTTGTGTCGCGATACATCTGCGTATTTCTTGATCAAACCATTGGTTCGTTCCACGATCCCATTGGCCTGGGGATAGTATGGTGTATGAAACATCCACTTAATACCTTCTCCCTTTGCCCAGTCTTGAACCACGGCAGCTGAAAAGTGTGTGCCATTATCACTCTGGATACTCTCAGGAGTGGGTAGGACACCAAACCACCCACACAGCACTTGCACGGTTTGATCTCCAGTGGCTGTGTTGACAGCAGTGGCCATTGATAATCCTGACACTACCTCTACCCCCACCAGGATGTATTTCTTTCCATTAGAGGGTCTCAATGGCCCGATATAGTCAACTTGCCACGTGCTCCAGAGGGTCTTGCCCTGCCTGATATGTAGGGCCGGGGCCTGATTCGGATGATCAGCTTTAAGTCTGATCCGACATTGTGGACAGGCCGTAAGAATTGCTTCGCATGTTTCCATGGACACTGGCCAGCCCCGGGATCGGCATTCGTAATAAAGATCTGCCTTTCCAGAATGGCCCCGCTTAAGGTGTAACCATTCAGCTAGCCGTGTCCACTCCTCTGGTATGCTTTCAGCTAGCCTGATCTGGGCCAGAAAGTCAACTTGTTGATTCCATTTGGTAGCAGGGGTTCCATCCTTTGCATGGCCTTTTACCCAGCCCACACTCAGAGGTCGTGACCTGCCTATCTCTAATAGTCTTTGCCAGTCTTCAGCTCTCCACACTCTGGGATCTATACCACCAGCCCAGTAAGCTACACGAGATGTAATGGACTGATCACCGTCTGGACCATCACTTAAAAATACCCCTGGGCCCCAGAAACCTGTGGCCTCGTCCTTACTCAATAATATTCTATCACCCCCAGGAAGTGAAACGCGCCAAAGATATTCAGTCTCTGTCTCGCCCGGCTTCCGTGAGAATCTAGTTTGTAAATCCCCTAGCTCCAGTCCTGAATATGGCGTGCTATGGGTAGCCGTGCGTGGATTTCTGCCTCGTCCATTCGTATGTGTTTCAGTTCTAATAAGAGGACGCACGTTCTTAGTCTCTACCCCCCCTTCATCAGCGCTGTTTTCAGAGTCAGTATCTCTGTCGAGAAGCGGGGGGGCCGAGGAGCACGCCTGAGCTGGGGGGACGCTAGAGGAAGCTCTCATATTAATTAACAAAAACTCAAGTTTTTGTTCCAAAAAACCAAGTTTCTGTTCTAACAAGCCAAATCTCTGCTCTAAGTAATCCGATCGTATGCTTTGTCGCGAAAAGTCCTGTATTAGACAGTCAAACTGTTCGCTCTGCCGCGAGAGGTTTTGCTTTAACAGGTCAAACTCTTTGCCTTGCCGCGAAAGGTCCTGCTTTAAGGAGTCAAACTTTTCGCTCTGTTGCGAAAAGTCCTGCTTTAAGGAGTCAAACTTTTCGTTTTGCTGCAAAAAGTCCTGCTTTAAGGAGTCAAACTTTTCGCTTTGCTGCGAAAGGTTTTGCTTTAAAGAGTCAAATGGTTTGGTTTGCCACAAAAGGTCCTGCTTTAAGGAGTCAAACTTTTCCCTTTGCCGCGAGAAGTTTTCCTCCATTCGGTGCTTGAGTTTACACAGATCCTGTGCTATCTTTAAGCAAACACACAAACTGAAGCACATCGCGCACCACATAATGAAAAACCACGTCGCAAAATGCCAGGTTTCTGCAGAAATGTTACTCAACCCTCTAAAAAGTACCTCCATCTCTGATATCCTGCCGACTACGCCAAATTGTCACGGAATATTACCCCGAAGGACAACAGGGTCCAAAGCAGCCTTTTTTAAACTAGTGAAACAGGGTTTTAATATTCCAAAGTGACTTAAATACAGGTTCGAATATCAGCTGGAAACTTATTTAGGGGCGGCAACCACTACAGCAGGCGGTCCACAGAGTGCATGCACGTGGCTTCACTCAAAACAATGCCGGAGTCGCCCCTGAGTCCCGGAGAAGCACACACTTGCCCAAGCCTATCCGTAATTATTTTAAAGAGATAATTTAAAGTATGTGTGCAAATGTGCACAGAAAGTATGAATATACTCGCAATCCTGCGAGAAGTTTTACTCACGGCCGTGGCGGCAAGGCAAGTGGAGACTCCGTTCCGGGGAGCTGGGGGGGGCGTGGCTCCTGGCGGCAGTGGCTAAGCTCGTTCTCTGAGAAAACTCCAACCCAAAAAGGAAGTTTTCGACGAGTGTCCCGTTTTTTAAGAGCTTGACCTGACTGCAGTCATTCCTCCTATTCCCGGAAGCCCCCCAAAAACATCCCCCACCCTGGGTGTGGGCGCCCAGCGGCTTTTTGCCCCTAACGACTCTGGTATGGGTGCTCTGGGGCCAGACAAAGAAGCCATTAGGCCCATGGCAGCCAGGAGAGAGGGGGATGTGCCCACTCCTCCATACTGAAGGAGGGAGGGGGAGAGTGGGGGGCAGAAGAGGGGGAGAGAGGCGAGGGGGGGGGTGCATTCTGCCACACACACACACTGTCCAATGGGGTTTGTGACAAAAATGCTGTCCAGGTGGGTTTTTAACACACGCTGTCCAATGGGGTTTGTGACACACGGGCTGTCCAATAAGGTTTGTGACAGACACGCTGTCCAGGGCCGTTTGTGACACAAACGGTGTCCAGGGGTGTTTGTGACAAACACTCTGTCCAATGAGGTTTCTGACTCACACACTGTCCAATGGGGTTTGTGACACACACGTTGTCCAATGGAGTTTGTGACACACCCTGTCCACGGGGAGTTGTGACACAAACGGTGTCCAGGGGTGTTTCTGACACACAACCTGTCCAATGGGGTTTGTGATACACACCCTGTCCAATGGGCTTTGTGACACTCACCCTGTTTAATGGGGTTTGTGACACACCCGCTGTCCAATTGGGTTTGTGACACACACGCTGTCCATGGGTGCTTGTGACACACGCTGTCCAATGGAGTTTGTGACACACACACTGTCGAAAGTGGTTTGTGACACACATGCTGTCCAATGGGGTTTGTGACACACACCCTGTCCAATGGGGTTTGTGACACACACAGTTTCCAGGGGGCTTGTGACACATGCTGTCCAATCGGGTTTGTGAGACACACCCTGTCCAGGGGCATTTGTGACACAAACGGTGTCCAGGGGGAGTTGTGACGCATACCTGTAGGTAGTTAGGGTCTGGAGGCCGGAAGATCTCGCGCTGTACAGAAAGATATTAGCCCCTCCCTAGGTAGGTAGGAGTATGTGAGGCAAGCAGATGGACGTGACGTTGCAAACCTAAGGTATATAACGCTGTGTTACTTGTTAATAAACGCCATTTGCTTTCCACCACAGTGGCGTTTGTGTGCTGATGGACCGAGCGACCTGGGATGTGGTCGCCGTGCTGTCTCTGAACCAGGTCGTCACTGCCCACTGAGAGGCAACAGGAAGGGAAGAGAACAAAGGGACTGAGAAACAAAGCAAAGTTTAGATCAAAATGAAGAGACTGGAAAGGGAAAACATGCAGCAATGAGCTGGAGGAAGAGGAAAAGAGGGCTGAGGAGCAGGAAAGAGGATGAGAAGACAAAGAAAAGGCAGAGCCAGCTGGACAGGGAAGATACAGCGAGAGGGGATGGGGCTGGGAACAGGCAAGGAAGACAGAAAGACAAACAGGACAGAAAGACATCAAGAAGGAAAAGGGGCAGTAATCTGGACAGAGATGGAGAAAGAAGCAGCAGGGAAAGGGCAGACAGGCAGAAAGACAGAGAGGGAGCAGGAGAGAGAAAGAACAATAAGGGCTGGGGCAGGATAGAGATTGGGAAAAAATTCTGGGGTGGGCAGCAAGAGGAAGAGGGAGTAAAAAAGAAGAGGGGCAGGAATAGGCGCAGGGAGCAGAATAGAGGGATACAGTGAGAAATGATGGGGCACGGAGCGGGACAGAGCAACAGACAAGAATGACGACAAAGAGAAACCGGGCATGATGAGAACACAGAGGGGTGGAGACGGAGAGGGAGATACGAGAAACCCTGCACAGAGATTCAGAAGGGTGGGGGAATAGGTGAGGAAGCAGCAGAGGGCCAGAGGGAGAAGAGATGAAGAGGAAGAAGGGCACAGCAGGAAAGAGGAGGGAGCAGGGAGGGACTGGGACACAAAACAGGGTGAAATGTCCCCAAAGGCCCAGGACTCACCGCACTTCCTGCTCTCTGCACTGCCAGGCAAGCTGTGGAGATCAGGCACTTCTGTCTGTGAGAAATGCAGTTGTGATTTGTGCTGAGACGTTTGATGTTTACAGATACAACCAAATGAGGCTCGGGCTCTGAACCTGCAAAAAGGAAAAGGTGGGTAAGTTCTACATAAAAATTTTGAAACTTGTTTATGAGGTTATATTGATAGAGGGAGCTAACATTTTCAGGGTTAACCAACCACATAATAAGGGCCTACTAACGAACTAACACCCAGCGCTGTTTTGCTTATGGTCTAACAAACAAGTGTTTAAGGAATACAATTAAGGAATTGAATTAAACGTTTATCCATAGAAAAAGCCTAAGTTATTTATTTCATTGCTTTACAACAAGTGATTGAATCTGCTATAGAAAAGTTCAACCCCCTCCTCTATAGCAAAGGACAAAAGAAAGTATGGATTTTTGTTGCATCTAATCCATAATGCAAGTACCAATTAAAACGTGTCTGCTGGAGTGGATATCCTGGACATGAACAGGCAGGTTCCTGGTGTTGTGCCCATGGTGATTCATCCACTGTGGCCGTGGGTGTCAGGCCTTGATACAACAGACACAAAACCTTGGGAGAGAGGTGATCACAGTAAAACGCTTAAAGATAATGAGCTAGCACACTTGATTTAGTCTTTATTTAAAAATACACACGGCTGCTGTCTTTTTCCAGTTTAGCTACGATGGGCTCCAATATCTCTATTAATTCTAACTACAACACATGACAAAAATTAAGGGGGGAAAGCTTTGTTTTTACAATGGTAAATACAGTCTAAATCGTAATTTGGGAAACAGATAAAGGGGTGTAGCAGATGAGGCACAGACTCTCTTTAAGATGCAGAGAGACATTTAATACAAACTCAGGTTTGCATTTGAAACATCGCGGACCTCTGTCCTTGATGTACCGATCCTGTATCAATCCCTCTGTCCCTGATGTACCCACCGCGTATCAATCCCTCTGTCCCTCATGTACTAACCCCGTATCAATCCCTCTATCCCTCATGTACCAATCCCTCTGTCCCTGATGGTTCATGTCCCACACAGTCCTTGCTGCTTGTGTTGTTCCACCAGCGCTTGTTCTCACACTGTGACTCTTGCAATTTCTCACGGGCCTGATGTCACAACCCTGCCACATCTCCCCTTCTTTCTTTAACAATTGCAGCCACAGCAGCGTGTAACTGCACAGCCATTGCACCACTAAAGCTTTTTTCAACCATTCGTTGTGCACAAGAGAAGGCACATGGTACACAATCAATAAGTACAGACTCCACATACAAACATTCTAAGCAGCAGGTTAAAGGGCCGTGTTTTGCAATTTTTGTGGCACCCATAACTGTTACAGAATCGCTACTTAATATTCCCTGCATAGTGTTTAACACAGAATAATGAGCTCCCAGTCAACTAAGAATTCTATTTCTCTGTTCTCCAAGTCAGGATCTATATCAATATATTTCTGAGCTGTCGGTTTAAGACGGTGTAAAAACTCAGTGGGAGACTCCTCACAATCCTGTTTAATCTCAGAAGGTTTTGGCATATTTACAGCTTTAGGCGCAGCGTGTCTAATCTCGTATAAAATGCACTGGCGATACCAATGCAGCCTGTGCCCCGATATAAGGATATCAGGATCCCACCCTGGACTGACCGAGGGACAATTTTGATCTCATGTTCTCTGTGTATTCTACACCAATAGCTGTTCTTCAACAAACCTTTTACTGGTTTGCATTTCTTTCCCTGATTATCCTTTTTCAAAACAAATGGATCTGAAGAGGATAAAGACAATGCATATGTAACATTATGTATTGTGTAATATGCCTTATGTAATAGGCAATATATGATTTAAAATAGATATCTTACTACATATTACATGCAGCACATTACTATACTACAGATCTCAAAGTATACCCACCTAGACCTGTGAAGCATATTAATATTATTTACAGTGGCCACCATTAATTACAATATTCAATCAGATTCTCCCTGGTTGACGCCCTGTTGAACAGCAAACGATCCTTTTCCAATGTCAGAAAACACAGCCTGGGGGGGATTTCTCACGAATCCTCCTGCCGATTGTCCACTACCTACTTCACAATCACAATCACAGACAATTGGTGAACCCTAAGTACTGGACTATAAAATCCCCCAAGACACAAGTAACAACAACAACAAACCACTAAAGTCAGAAACAATTATACAATTGCTAAGGCACAAACAGCAAAATCATTAAAGGTACCTTTATCAAATTGCTGTTCCCTCGTTTTTCTCTTTAATTTATTGTTTTCTCATTTTCTCCTTTAATTTTTTATTTCTTTCTTTTTTTAAGTTACCCAGTTTACCAAAATGCGCAGACGCGAATGCGCAGACCCATGCGCTGGTGTCGCCCACGTCTCGCGCAGGCAGCGTTGCCAACGCAACCAGACAATGAAAGTGCCTTATCTCATTGATGGGGTTTTACCCGCGTCCCGAGCTGGTCCGAGGAGCTGTGGTCCCTTCCCGGAATTCCCCGGTGCCAGCACAAGGTCCCAGAGATCCTGGGATCCACGGGAGGTCAGGCAGATTATCCCATCCTCGTCGCCAGAAATGATACCGAAAAGTCGTCAAACAGACTCTTTAACACTGTTTTGAAAGTGTTAAAAAGCAGGCACTTCTATTACAGCGCGCTGGGGGATCGCTCCTCTAATCGAGTGTGCGTTCCGCTTTCCTCTGGTTTTACATATCGTGGAACTCCTCAAACAGCAAAACATGCCAACCAATGTTACAGACGTCTCGTGCTCTTTCACCAGCGCGTGCAGCAGCAACGAGAAATCTGGAATGAGCGTCTACAGAAACACGTACGAATTTACCCAATTCAGAACAATGCGTTACATCCGCTGGCCGTACTTCATTGGCAGTAACCTCTCCTGGATTAACACCCTCTGTGGATGGCGCGGGTGCCAACTGTTGGCAATCAGGGCAGGACATAAGAACGCTCCTGGCCTGATCCACTGTAATTTGAAGTTGTCGTTTTAACGCCTTTGCACTCTGGTGAAAGAATTTATGTGATCATTTAGCTTGCTCCAAGGCTTTAGGCACAGTGAGCGGCACAGCTCGTGCATCGGCCCTCCTACTGCCTTCCGCAAGTGGTCCTGGAAGGGCCACTGTGAGAGCGGGTGTGCATTGCATAATACCTATGATGTCTATGATTTATTAGAAACCATAGCATTCTCAATTCAGCCATCAAAAGAGGATTATCCTCTTCCTTAAGAAAAGAAGCTTCCAGGCGGTTAAGTATGCCAGCCGCATAATATGAGCCAGTGACAACATTCAAAGGCTTGTTACAGAACACCTCAAAGCGATCCTAACAGCTGTCAGCTCAAGAACTTGTTTGACTCTTGGTCTCTTTTTCTACCTTGTGATTGCAGCACTGGGTATCTGAGTTTAGCCATGTAATTACAACTTTATGTGAGCGACCAGAGGCATCAGTCAATAGAGTCTTGTCGCTTACTGGTCGTTGCTGACAGCAGCATGTATTGCGAATTCTCCTTCGTTGTAGGAAGAAATATACCTTCAGGTCTACCCCATACATAGCATATAAACATTCTCTGCCTTTAATTATTGGTTTTGCATACATTTCTTTTATTATCCAAACTGTTTTCATTGGTGTGTGAGCTAGAAAAACCCATACAGTTACAGTCACCTTTCTCCCTCCTTGAGCTCTCCTGACCTGCGGTTCCACCACCGGTGTCTTCTTTCTTGATCCCTCTTGACTGGCAGGTGCGCTCCAACCCTCTTTATCCATCACTCTTCCTTATGGGTTCACCTCCTTCCTTGCTTTTCCTTTGCATGCTGCTCCCCCTGAAGAGAAACACACAGAGGACTGAGCTACACCAGCCCAAGGGCACTACCGTCAGACAGGGGCTGAGTCCGGGGCTGACACCTCCCCACACCCCACAGCGCGCCCACCTTGCCTTGGCACCAGCCCCTGGCACAGCCCTTCCCCTCAGCTCTGCCCTCCCTGCAGCACAGCTTCCGCACGTGCCCTGCTCAGGCTGGACCCCAATGTCACGGGTTAGAGATGTCACAGCTCAGTACAAGTGCCCACGGTCCTCACCTGCTCTTTGGTACTTGTGGAGGGTCACGTCGCTGTGCCCCAGGGCACTGGCCTGCACGACCCTGCCCGGCAGCGGGAGCGTCTGGAGCTGCCGGCTGGTTCTCCAGCTTTAGGGTCACCCGCAGCAGCCCGCTCTCCTCAGCTCTGCACACCCAGCCAGTTGCGCCGCCCAGGCAAAGTCAGCTTCACCCTCTGCCCTACACCTCACCTGCAAACAGCCAACTCTTCAGCTGACAACTGCCCAAAACCCACCGACAAACCCTCCAAATCTCAGCCTTTCGCTTTCAGCTGCTGCCTCTAGTGCATCTCACAGACAAGCCTCCAAAATCCCCTCATCCTGCAATAATGCTCCAGCACTCATCGCCTGCGGGAACAACCGCCACAATACCATGCAAACACCAACCAGTTCTGGCACGGAAATATCGCTTTCTCCTCCAGATCCCACCTACACCAACTGCTGACAAACACACGCTGTACTCACCAAAGCCAAACGCTGCAACAACCAGCGACAACTCAAATGTGCGTGTGCGGCGCAAAACCGCAGGTGTGAGCTAACGCAGAGCTGGGCTTGACAGCTGCACAGTGTGCACCCTGTGACTTAACGTGGCCAGTCACTGCCATTCCGCCTTCTCCCTGGGAGAAGCGCATGAGCACAGGCTGCTTCAAGGCACGATGCGAACGGTTTGGATCTCCGGGTCTCTGAGGGCGAGAGCGATAAATGTGAGCTGTGTGTGGCGCAGGAACTTCCCGTCCACTTGCTCCTCCATTCAGTCAGGTGCTGCAAGAGAGGGACAGAGAAAGAAACAGTTAGGACCGGATTAACAACCTCGTCATCCCTGTCCCCAAACCTGCAGGCGTCCTAGGAGGCCTGATCTAAGTTTGGCTCTTCTCCCGCTCTTTGCTGGAATACTTCACTGCACAAATTTCTGTCATGAACACTCTCTTAACCAGTCTGATGTGTTCATAGCTCCCAGCCCAGCGTCCATTCCTCAAGGTACCTCAGCATTTCCCTTTGAAACCAGACCTGAGTGCCATCCCGTCCTGAGCTACCTCAGCATTGCCCCCTGCAGCCTCCCCGACGCCATCTCCTCCCCGAGCTCCCTCAGCCTTTCCCGCCAAAGCCTCCCCGATGTCACCCCCTCCCTGAGGTCCCTCAGCCTTTCCCGCCAAAGCCCCCCCGATGTCACCCCCTCCCTGAGGTCCCTCAGCCTTTCCCGCCAAAGCCCCCCCGATGTCACCCCCTCCCTGAGGTCCCTCAGCCTTTCCCGCCAAAGCCCCCCCGATGTCACCCCCTCCCTGAGGTCCCTCAGCCTTTCCCGCCAAAGCCCCCCCGATGTCACCCCCTCCCTGAGGTCCCTCAGCCTTTCCCGCCAAAGCCCCCGCGATGTCACCCCCTCCCTGAGGTCCCTCAGCCTTTCCCACCAAAGCCTCCCCGATGTCACCCCCTCCCTGAGGTCCCTCAGCCTTTCCCGCCCAAGCTCCTTCCGCGCCGTCCCGCCCTCAGGCTCCTCCGCCGCTCCCCCCGTTCCCGGCCCCTCCCCGCGGCAGCGCCGCCCCCGCCCCTCGCGCCCCCTGGCGCCGCCCCGGCGCCGCCCCCTCCCGCTCGCCTTCCTCCCTCTGCCCTGTGGCACCACGGGCTCCCCCCTCCGCCCCACGGCCCCGCCCGAGCCCCGCGCAGCGCTCAGCTCGGGGCTCCCTTCCCTCACAGCCGCCCGCGTGTTTCCCCCTCGCCCCTTGCTCGGCCCGGCCCGGGGCCGCGCTGTTGCGGCTGCCTGCCCCTCGCCTTCCTCCTGCCCAAACCAGCCCGTCCCTCCCCCTCCAGCCTCCCTCCTCAGCCGGGACCGGGACGGCCCCGTCCAGTCTCCCCGGTGTCCGCCCGCCCCTCGCTCACCGCCGGCCCCGCCGCTCCTCGCGCGCTGCTCCCGCCGCCGCACCGACGGCACGCGCTCCTCCACCCCCGCACTTACGCAGCGTGGCCTCGCCTATCCGGCGCAGGAGCCAATCTCGTCCGCGCCCGCCACCGGGCCCCGCCCCCCCTCCCGGCCCGGAGCCGCCGGCGGCCGCACAGCAGCGCTGTCCGCCCGCAGCGCTGCCCCGGCCCCGGCGGGGCAGCGGCAGCGGGGCCGGGAGCGCTCGGGCTGCGCCTGCCCGGGACGTCCCGGGACCGAGGGCTCTGCCGCCTGCCCGGAACGGCCCGGGACCGAGGGCTCCGCCGCTGCAGCCCGTTTCGTGCCGCTTGCACCCCCGGCTTACACGGCTGCAGCCTTCCTGCTGCTTTAGCTCACACATCTTTCTTCCTTCTACCTGCACAGCAGTTCACACTCACAAACGTTCCAGAAGAATCTACAAACATTACGACCACGGACCACAGCTTCCTGAGCTTTCGGGTTAAAGTTCCTGTAGATCCCCATGTTTCAATAAAACAGACACCACCAGTAGAGCTGCTGCCTCTGCCGTCTTTGGTCAGAAAGAAGTGACAACACCAGAAAACACATTGGCAGCCGGTGCTTTGACCAGTGAAGGTGGGATCTACAAAAGTCTGATTAAACCAAACAGCCTGAGGTCTTTATCAAGCTGCAGATCTGCCAGGCATGCTGAAATGCCTGAAATTTACTCCTGCAATATTCCACAATGGAACAGCCCTTCATCTCAAATCTCATCTCAAAGTTCCAAACCAGTACATTAAAAGCTGTCACTAGCTATTAGAAGACCACTGCAAGATCGTATTGCTTTTTGAGTTCAATAAGAATTTTTCAATAAACCAAAACGCAAGCAGTTTCTGCAGCCTGTTGCTCATCCTCCTGTTCATTCCTTAGCACTGCAGCAATCGGTTTTTATACGACGTGTCAGCAGAGGCGTTTGAAAAACCCCAAACAAAACTTATTCCAGTCCACGGACCCCCTCGCTGCCCCCCCTCACCCTGAGCCCCAAGATCAGCACTTGGTGTGGGAGAGGAGCACAGCTCGACATGTTGTATCTGGGATGCTGTATCTATTACGCTGTACCTAGGATGCTGTATCTGGGATGCTGTATATGGGATGCTATACCTGGGATGCTGTATCTGGGATGCTGTACCTGGGATGCTGTATCTGGGATGGCGTATCTGGGATGTTGTATCCGGGATACTGTATCTAGAATGCCGTATCTAGGATGCCGTATCTAGGATACTGTATCTAGGATGCTGTATTTGGGATGCTGTATCCGGGAAGCTGTATCGGGGATGCTGAATCTGGGATGCTGTATCTGGGATGCACCCGACCAGGTGCCTTTGTGTGAACATGAAACAGTCGTCTATACAGAGCTCCCTTGAATCTGTCCGCGTGAGAAATGCAGGACTGGGCAACGTCATGCAACACGCGGAGCTTTGCCAAAAGACGTGCTTAAGCACGGATGGAGCCTGCATCAAGGCACACGCATGTGGACAGATAACTGTTTGTAGACACACACGCTTTCACGCACACGGTTGTCCAAGTACAGGGACGTATCTGCACGTACCCTCCAAAAGAATATTCTCGTGCAGCCACGTATGCGTGATGCAGTACGCCAACCATCAACGCACACCTGTTTACTCTCAAGCATGTCATCACGTTTCGCGTACGTCTTTCAGTCCATAGATGGGAGTGAGCGCGCTTGCGGATGTGTGCATGTGTGTGACCAAGCGTTTGCTTAAGCATCAGTGTGTGAAAAGGTAGGTGCTTTTCTCTACCTGCGTTCGCGGGCACGAGGTGGTGGGTGCGCCCACCTGGGAGCTTGTGGAATGGTTTCTGCTTGATTTTCAGTGGGGAATCGTGTGTGTTCACGTGGACAAACAGAAGGCGTAGCAACTAGGTTCCAGTGCAGAAAACGCAAGTTTTCCGATGCACTCTCTTTCTCTCCCTATATGGATTCCTGTATAGAAACCGCTAAGCCTGGGATCGGCAAGTAAGCTACCACGAAGCATGCCGTACGGAGAAAACACCCACAGATCCTCGGTTCACACATTGTTTCTGATACGTGCTTGAACGCAAATACCTTCGTGCTGCTGTGGCATAAAAGACGGCCGTCAGAATATGTGATTGCGCGCACCTGTGCAATTGTTTGGTTCCACATTCAGTCCTGGTGTGCGGGGCTTTCAGAACTGGCTCTGCGGAGTCGTCTGCGGAAATGCCACTGACGGAACACGCACCCTAGATTGTTAACCAAAATATAGGCAGACGCGTCGTTCAACGTGCAGAGAGCTACGTCTGTTCCGAAGAGACAAGGGAAACGCGTGTGCACGCACAGAAGAAAAACCCGACCAGGTGCCTTTGTGTGAACGTGAAACAGCCGTCTGTACACTCGCAGACACGGGAAGGTGCATCAATGCAGTCACACAGCCACCAGCTTTTGAGCACAGGCTCTGCTGGTTTTCGCACTTTTCAGGCACAATCCCGAAAGCCGCGCACAATGCAGTTCATTCGCTAAATGTCGTCTAGGGAAGCATTTCTCCGGTCGATCTACCGCTCAGCTTTCTTCTGGCGTTACTGAGAAATGTCAGCGCAGGGAATCCGTCTCTGTCGAGCACACGTCAATCCCTCTAGAGTTTTCCTTTGTTGACTCTGCCTAGATGATTTCCCTGGTCTCTCTTCACCGGAGCAGTCGTGGCTGTGCTGTGTTACACACAGGCACAGCAAATGCACACCAAGTGTCCAGAGACACACTCTGCTGAGCTCAACACTAGCACAGATGCACATCTGCGACGAAATCAGCACACATGCTTGTGGAGAGAAAGACATGGACTCACACGCGTGTGGAGCGAAGGATAGATACAGCAGGCGCCAGGAACACAGACTGACTTCCAGGTACATTGTCCTCGCACCAACAGGGACCGCTCTGCAGCTATCCTAGACGTTGATTATCGAACTAGTCACACTGACCTGCGCGAAACTCCCAGACACTTACAGGCAAGACACAATCTCTCCGACAAGCACACAAGTGTTCGCTCTCAGCTGTAGATCAGGGAGAAGCTTGCGCAGTGACGCCCTGTTGCTCTTTCGCATTAAGGCATGATCTCTTTCGTTTCTCTTGTACATTGGCTGCGGAAAGCTATTCCTCGCGCACTGTGAAGCATTTGTCAAGGGTGAGAAGTAGCTCGGAGCAGCATTCAGTTCTGCCTGCGACTGTCTTTGCTCCTTTACTAGCAGAGCTCCCGTGCATCTGTACGCATGAGAAATGCAGGACTGGGCAACGTCGTGCAACACGCGGAGCTTTGCCAAAAGACGGCGCAGCTGTGCACTCACTCGCGCTTAAGCACGAATGGAGCCTGCAAAAAGGCACACTCATGTGGACAGATAACTGTTTGTAGACACACACGCTTTCACGCACACGGTCGTCCAAGTACAGGGACGTATCTGCACGTACCCTCCAAAAGAATATTCTCGTGCAGCCACGTATGCGTGATGCAGTACGCCAACCATCAACGCACACCTGTTTTCTCTCAAGCATGTCATCACGTTTCGCGTACCTCTTTCAGTCCATAGAAGGGAGTGGGCGCGCTTGCGGATGTGTGCATGTGTATGGCCAAGCGTTTGCTTAAGCATCAGTGTGTGAAAATGTAGGTGCTTTTCTCTAGCTCCGTTCGTGCGCACGAGGTGGTGGGTGCACATACCTGGAAGCCTGTGGAAAGATTTCTGCTTGGTTTTCAGGGGGAATCGTGTGTGTTCACGTGGACAAACAGAGGCGTAGCAATCAGGTTCCAGCGCAGAAAAGGCAAGTTTTCCGATGCACTCTCTTTCTCTTCCTATACCGAGTCGTGTATAGAAACCGCTAAGACTGCGATCGGCAAGTAAGCTACCACGAAGCATGTCGTACGGAGAAAATACCAACACATCCTCGTCCACACATTGTTTCTGATACGTGCCTGAACGCAAATACCTTCATGCTGCTGTGCCATAAAAGACGTCCGTCAGAATATGTGATTGCGTGCATAGGTGCAATTGCTTCGTTCTACATTCAGTCCTGGTGTGCGGAGCTTTCAGAACTGGCTCTGCGGAGTCGTCTGCGGAAATGCCACTGACGGAACACGCACCCTAGATTGTTAACCAAAATATAGGCAGACGCGTTTTACCACGTCGTTCAGCATGCAGAGAGCTACGTCTGTTCCGAAGAGACAAGGGAAACGCGTGTGCACGCACAGAAGAAAAACCCGACCAGGTGCCTTTGTGTGAACGTGAAACAGCCGTCTATACACTCGCAGACACGGGAAGGTGCATCAATGCAGTCACGCAGCCACCAGCTTTTGAGCACAGGCTCTGCTGGTTTTCGCACTTTTCAGGCACAATCCCGAAAGCCGCGCACAATGCAGTTCATTCGCTAAATGTCATCTAGGGAAGCATTTCTCCGGTCGATCTACCGCTCAGCTTTCTTCTCGTGTTACTGAGAAATGTCAGCGCAGGGAATCCATCTCTGTCGAGCACACGTCAATCCGTCTTCGATTTTCTTTTGTTGACTCTGCCTAGATGATTTCCCTGGTCTCTCTTCACCGAGGCAATCGTGGCTGTGCTGTGTTACAAATAGGCACAGCCAACGCACACCAAGTGTCCAGAGACACACTCCGCTGAGCTCAACACTAGCACAGATGCACATCTGCGACGAAATCAGCACACAAGCTTGTGGAGAGAAAGACATGGACTCACACGCGTATGGAACGACGAGTCGATACAGCAGGCGCCAGGAACATAGACTGACCTACAGGCACACTGTCCCCACACCAACAGGGACTGCTCTGCATGTATCCTAGACGTTGATTATCGAACCAGCCACACTGACCTGCCCCAAACTCCCAGACACTTACAGGCAAGACACAATCTCTCCGACAAGCACAGAAGTGTTCGCTCTCAGCTGTAGATCAGGGACAAGCTTGCGCAGTGATGTCCTGTTGCTCTTTCGCGTTAAGGCATGATCTGTTTCGTTTCTTTTGTAGATCGGCTGCTGAGCGCCTTTCCTCGGGCCACTGTGACGCATTTACCATAGGTGAGAAGTAGCTCGGAGCAGCATTCAGTTCTGCCTACGACTGTCTTTGCTCCTTTACTAGCAGAGCTCCCGTATATCTGTCTGCATGAGAAATGCAGAACTGGACAACGTCGTGCGACACGCGGAGCTTTGCCAACAAACGGCGCAGCTGTGCACTCACTCCAGCTTAAGCACGAACGGAGCCTGCAGCAAGGCACACGCATGTGGACAGACAATCGTTTGTAGATACACATGCTTTCACGCACACGGTCACCCAAGTACAGCTGTGGGGTGCGCGGCCCCTCGGGCAGGGTGCTCCCGGTCTCTTGGCCGCAGGCTGGGGCTGGCAGACGGGTTCAGGTGCTTTGGCCTGCTTTTTTTGCCAGCGCCGCCTTCTCGGTGCCGTGAAGAAAATCCCGCGCGGTTGTTTCCGCTCGCTGCTCAGGAGATTCCGCGTCTGGGGCCGTGGACTGAGGAAGAACGTTTGCGGGTTGGAAGACGCTACAAGATATTCCCCGTGGAAGTCGGAGAAGAGACAAATCGGCTGCCAGTGGAGCTGTGTTCCGTGCAGTCTTTAGTTTACGACGTTCAGTTTGTCCTTCCAGAAAAGGAGTAGTCATTGGTAGGCCTGGGAGAGACCATTAAGTGCGTGATCAGAATTGAAGCCAGATTGCACTCGACGTTGCTGCTGTCGGTCTTGGCTTTCGGTGGTTTCCCCTAGTGTTTGGGAGCGCGGAGGGGGCGTTTTTTCTTCCCCAAGGAGAGGCTGTGCTTAAAAAAGAATTTGTTTCCTCAGAGAAGTGCAAGTCCGTGTGTGTAAGCCAGGCAAAATCGCCAGCCTAGTCAAGTTCCGAGTGTGCGTCTGTCAGACGGCCGCTTGACGTTGCCGAGTTCCCAGCTGTGCAGTTGTACTGGCGAAGGGCAATGCAGGACGGAAGGGTTTTTTCTGCTGCGGGGACCCAGCCGCCCCCCTTTTCAGCGGAAAGCAGGGGAGCGCGGTTTATTGTTCCCTTTGCAACGCGGCTGCTGGCGCGGGAGGGCTGGGGGGACGGAGCGCTGGTTGGCTGTCTAGGCACGTCAGTCGCCACTCTGTCCGCCTATCAGGTTGCCAGAGGGGCGGGCGTTGAGGTCTCCGTACTGCGCATGCCCGACTCGCGAGCGCTGCTAGGCGGCGAGAGAGGTGATTGATGTGTCCCAGGCAGCCAACCGGGACGCGGCAAGGGGCGGGTGCTGCGGTCTCGCTACCGCGCATGCCCAAAGCACGAGCGCCTGGCGGGAGCGGAGCGGCGAAAGAGGCGGCAGGTGAGTGCGGCCGCGGCGGGGGTGACCGTGCCGGTGGAACGGGGGGGGCGGGATTTGCCGACGCGGCGCGGCGCGGCGCGGAGGCGTTCGTCTCCGATTCCCCCCCGCCGAGCTGACGAAGCTGGCGGGAGGCGTGTGACCCTGCGGGCAGGTGTGCCGAAGGCTGTCGGTCTGGAGCCGTGTCTCCCTCCGGCGCAGCGCCCGTGCCCGGTCCGGCGGTCCCTCCGGGAGCGGTGCAGCCCCCGTTAGTCGGGGGGACGTTGAAAAGCAGAGCTGGTGGCGTGGCGAGTGGGGCGCCGCTTCGGCGGGAGCTCGGGGCGAGGCGCGGCGGGTTCTGTGTCCTGTGGGCGCGGCTTTCGCGCCGCGGCTGTCTGTGTGCTAGACGCCCTGAGTCCTAAGGAGATGTATCTTTTGGGATTCGTTCTACAAGTCAAAGAGAGGAGCTGAATATGTGCTGAATGTTATAGTTAAAACTGATATTCTGTGAAGAAGTGAAGTGGTCTGAAAAAAAGACACATTTCTTAAAAGCTAGTGCAGAATTGTGTATCTTCACATGAATCGACTCAAACGTCCCCCCCGTAAATAAAACCCAACTCCCCCCAGAAACAACATAGAAGAAATGAGCTAGCAGAGCTCCTGTGACAAAAGGAGGTCAGTATTTTTCCCTCAGTTTTTTCCTTATCTGAAGAAATCAAAGAGATTTTTAGATCGTATTTTTTCCGTCTAAATCAAGTGTTGGCGTAGACTTTTGTGTTCAGATAATCAACATTGTCTGTAAAGAATTGTTTAACAAAAACAAGCAGAAACCAAACCCAGGTTCAGACCTGTAAGAAGCACAGAATAATTTCGTTTGTAAGAGACCATGTAGGGGGGTCACCTTGTTGAATTGCCTTCACAATGAGATCAGGTCACTGAATGCCTTGTCTACTGAAATTCTGAATATCTCCAAGGTTGGGGATTCCATGGGCTCCCCGGGAAGCTGGTGCTTAACCATTTGTGTCACCAAACATGCTAAAAAAATACCTCACTAGTTAGCTTTGTTTTACCATGAGAAGCTTTTGTTCTCTTCATAGGTGTTGCAACCATCATTATTGTGGGTGATGAAGGAGCTTCTGGGGTGGCTGGGATAGCACATTCATCCCAGCATGTTCTGATTGGAGAACCTTCAGGAAATTATAATGGGACTGCTCTTATTAGGCGAGTACATCACTCATTTATTCGAAACAGCTCTGTTTCAAAAGCTACGAGGCTCCACATTTGGCAAGAATTAATTCAATGCTGCATTTCATTATCACTTCTAAAATCATAAGTATTTTTAAAATTAGATGCTTGTTTTTTAAGAAGGGCAGAACATACTACGTAGGTGTCTTTTCAGTATTGCTGAGGAGCTTTAGATATGTCTTCCAATTATTTACAACATAGATTCATTAAAGGAAAGAGGATTCTAATCAAAGGAATAGGGGAAGGCAGTCAATTATATTTGAAGATGCTTTGTGCTTTTCAGGATTCAGTTCAGGATTGGTGCTTGAACTGAAATTCGGTACATTGTTCCGATGATCAGCATAACCAAAGCAGCACTGGGTCTTAGTTGAAACAAGATGCAATTCTTTCACTGCATTCAGTCAGCTGAAAACAAGATGAAGAAATCACAATGTTACCATACCTTCTAACAGAATTGGAGAAAAAGTATTACAACACTTTCCCTTAGTGAAACAGCAAATAGAAGCAAGAAAACAGATTCTCATGCTGCCCTGAGAATCCCAACAGACAAAGGGATGCTTTGTGCAGCACCAGTTTAGAACATGTACTAGATCATGGTATAGACAATTTCTTGCCATGCTTCAGTTCACCGAGAATGTCATGAGTAGGATTAGCCTCTAGGTTTTTAGACAAGCAGCACACAGAACATTTCTCAAGTGATCTCATAGTACTATTCTCGTATCTTTCTGCCTTCAAAACCAAATTACCTCTGGGTGCTACCCGTAAGTCCCATTTCCCTTCTGTTTTGCATGTCTCTTTCCTGAAAAGCAGAAAGACAGCTCAGTTTTCAGCTGCCAACTTTGGGCTGTATGCACAAAGAAACTATAAAGTGCTCTGGGTAAAAATACAGCTCAAGATGCCTCCCAACACGGGGAAGTAAATCAGAACTGCAGACACGTTATTGCTCTGAAGAGGTTATGGTAAAGATCTTAATAGTGACTTAATAGATTAAAATTCACAGTGCTTCACAGTGCTGGTAACATTTCTTCCGTGCACAACAATATCTATGCTTTATATCTCTGGATTTGGTATCAAATATTAAAGGTAGAAGATTAAATCTGCGTTTGCATTCTGCAGCCTGACATGTGGCCCAGGGATTTTTGGTGAAATCATAATATATTGGAATATAACACCCCGTCATCACACAGAATTTATTGAGACGTCGGGGACCTTGACAATGCGAGACAGGCAGTGTGCAGCAGTGGTTCTAATACAGGTACAAGAGATTTTACACCAGTAGCTATTTCAGGTTCTTCCTTTTATCTAGCCAGCATCTTGATTAGAAATTAGTTATACCTCTCTACCTGGAAATGGTTAATTGGTTCTTCTCTCTAGGCTGTCGATGATAACCGTCCTGAGGAGAAGCATTACTACACATTTGAATTAACTGGGATCAGTGATGGAGGACTCATAAATGAATCTAGCAGCACAGCAAATATTACCATGGCCGACAGTGATTTTCCATACGGAGAGTTTACATTTTCACGAGAAATATTGCTGACAACAGAAGAAGAAAAATGGGTATATGGTTAAAATTCCTTCTTACGTAAAATATCGATAGATATCAATATTGTCGGTAGATTTATACTTAACTTTAGGAAAAAAAAAAAAAAGGCAGAGATTTATTCTGCATTTATCATAGCATAGTCCATCTGAGGCTTTTGGTGTTTTTAATACTCTGAGAAAGATGCCTGTCTGTTAAATTATGTGTATTCTGCACTTACTGCAGCAAGTTGTTACCTGGCAGAACCGTTGAGAAGGTGCCTCTAGAACAGTCTCAGAATGGTAACAGAAAAGCAAAGCCATTTTTTAAAGCAAATGTCCTCTCTCCCTCAGGTTAACATCACTGTTTTGCGTTCAAGGGGATCCTATGGCAAAGTGCGTCTTTGCTTCCAGAGAATAAATGGGACTGCAGAGGAGGGAGTTGATTTCACCCCCACAGTAAGGGAACTGTTATTTGAACCACATGAGGAGAGTAGAATGATTTCGGTTGAAATTCATGATGACGACTTTCCTGAAGGTCCTGAAGACTTTTCAGTGATGATTACCAAAGTGGAACTCCAAGGAAGGTCAAGATAAAATTAATTATAAGATAAAAGTAATTAAAAGCAGGAGATCAAACTGTATTTGGAATCTGATCTACCTGCATAAAGGCACCGCTGGATTTCAGGTGTTTTACTGTAAAATTTCATATGGCAGCTATAATAGTAATAATAATACAAATTGGATGTATGGCAATCCAAATTCTTTCAACATTAATTTTAAGATTTTGCTGATTAAGATTTCTTAAAGCTGAAAGTCCATCCATTACATAGAAGTTGTCAAATCACATGAAACTCAAAGAAGAAGATAAAATGTGAAAGAAAAAGCGAAAGATTCACATTTCTGTGAAAAAACTGCCAGTTTTGCAGATATAGTTTGAAAAAGTGTGACCAAAAATCTTCAGTGGTAACTGTCAGAAAATAAAAGTATTTGTGGTAATTGAAAATTGTCATACTTGCATTACAATACTTTTGCAAGATTTTTTTTTTTAATGTAATATTCCTTTTTATGTTCTTGCAAGTGGATTTGATTTCACCGTAAAGGAAAATGATCTACAGATAGATCAACCCCCAGTAATAGGAAATATCTCCACAGTACGAGTCACTATAGCAAAAAGTGATAATGCAGAAGGCATCATAGAATTTGATCCACAGTATATCCTTCTACAGGGTAAGTTTACTAGAGGTTTTCACTATGGTTTAGAGGATAAGCCTGTGGCTCTCTCACAAATTTTGAAATAAAATAACTTTTTTTCCCAATTTTTCTTGAAGTGCAAGAGGATGCTGGATTAATCATGATTCCTGTTGTGAGAAAGCGTGGAACGTATGGCGATGTAACAGCCGATTTCCTTTCTCGAAGTATTTCTGCACTTCCGAACGTTGACTACATCATCCATAATGATTCTGTCATTTTTTATCGTGGCCAGAACCAGACTTTTATCTATATCTCTATCACAGATGATGAAGAAAGGTAATTATTTTTTTCAGATATTTATTCACTAATCTACTTCTGAGAAAGCGTTTTCTAGCACGTGCAGTATGCCTGTCAGCAGAGTTTGAATTGAAAAGCAAATTTCTGCAGCCCTGAAATATTTAAAGGGAGGGAAAAGAAGCTATGATTGGAGTTTCATAGTGCCTGTTAAATTTTATGCAAACAACTACATTCTTTTTACCTAGATTATCAGAAAGTTTGGGTGTTAATAGTACTGCTGTGAATAATAAAATATTTTGCTGATTGTTTTTTTTTTTTTTTTTAATTTAGCACATGTGGAAAATAAAACAACATTTTTATTTCAGATATCACCATTCTCTGCAAATGGGGGGAATCTTCTGCTGTATGCTTACAGAGATGACTTCTGTATATCTTTAAATAGATCCAGCTGGACGCATGGTTGAATGACAAATCATAATTTTAATTTTTTGTTCTTGTGTGTCTCAGAAGGTCTTTTTTTCTGGTTTTTTTTTTCCATGCAGCGAATTTGCAGAGCAATTTGAAATCCAGCTGATGGGGGCCACTGGTGGAGCAGCCCTTGGGCTCCATCTACTGAGCCAGGTCACCATTGCCAAAAGCGACTCCCCCCAGGGCATCATCTGATTTCTCAGCCAAAGTCGAATTACTCTTCCCAGCCCCGATACACCGACAACAGTGTCGCTGGTGCTGGAAAGGACAGGAAAATTGTTTGGGGAGACACAGGTGGGCCCTGGTTCTCAAAAACGGAATGTTTTCCAGTGACAAGGCCAAAAATCTTCTTTTTTTGCCGTCAGGGGCTTCCTTGTGACTGATTTCTAATGGGATAGTTGCAGCTTTTCATTAAGCGTGAATTCTGTATAGTTGCAGAAGAACAGAAAATATTGTTACTTTTTGGATCTTCTCTTTGTCCTCCTGCTTTTCTCCTTTTGTTATGGTCTGGTGTACTTTATTTTGAACTATCTCCCAGTCCCATTGAAAATATAGTTAATTTCATGCACCACCGCTAATTTAATTTAACTCAGTTGAATTACTTCCTGAAGCTGGTCAATTTATTTTTATTTTCAGTAAATTGTTTACTATGAGGCCTCTAGACTTTTTTTTAGTCTGTACGTATCACTGCCAAAGTGAAAGTATAAATATGAACCAAGATAAGGCTTCCACAGTCTGGGCAAATGATTGGAAAATTGGCATTAAAGGCCATGAGCTACTGCTCTCCTCATGTGAAAATTGCTGTGGTCTTCTTTGACTTTTCCTAGAAGTCATTGAAGAAAACTGAAAAACAATTAAGTGTCAAAATAATAATTTTAAGATGCTGAATAGGACCCCTTCAAAACCAATCTAATTTGTGGGAAATTTTGAAAATATTCTAGCTTTTAATCAGCCTGAGGAAGTGTGAATCGTGATTTGAGGCATTAAAAACTTCTATTGCAGAAAATATTTGTCGTTTTCAGTCTTGATATCACACTTCCCAGGGAATGTTTCTGGTCAGGATACTTATTTGGTGAGCTTTTCAAAACAAATTGTGAAAGGAAGAGAAAAGTAAACTGGCCTGTGCATTTCCTGTTACATGCTACAGAAACCTCAGTTGATTTTCTTTTCTGTAACTAATATCTAGAATTTAATAAAATGACATTGTGGCTAACTAGCACTTCAGAATTTCTATTTTTAATGTTTATTTTTCTCCAAAGGATTCTATATTTTCCCACATGTAATCAATTATTAATATGTTGTGTTCTGTAAAAAGAGCACATATTTAAATGTAGCTTGTTAGCAGATGCAAGAATTTTTATGTCGCTTGTGTTACTCTGTCACTTCCCCCGACCCGGGAGGCAGTTATAATATGTCACTACTGTAAATCTGAAACTGGTATCTTCCACAGATTAATTGGGACATCTTGGGACCCAATTCAGAAGAGCTTTTATCTCCCCTGAATAGTGACATGGGTGACCCTGTGAACGGATCATTCTATTTTGGAGAAGGGGAAGGAGGGCTGAGAACTATTAATCTACAAATCCATCCTCGTGAAGAAGTTGAAGTTCAGGAGATCTTCATTATTAGGCTGAGCCTTATGAAAGGTGAAGCAGAACTAGATCCTAAGGCAAACAGCATTACACTAATAGTAAGTCACTATTGCTTTTCTTTCTCTTGAGATCTCTGTTATTGGTATTTATCCTGCAAAGCTTTGAAGGGTAATCATAATGACTGAATAGCTTGTCATTTGCCTCTTTTTTTTTTTGCCTCCCCTACTACATGGGTTTGATGGTCGTGGTCAATGGGTCAGAGTCCCGTTGAGGCCTGTATCTAGTGCAGTCCCTCAAGGGTCAGTACTGGGGCCTGTATTATTCAATATATTCATCAATGACTTGGATGAGGGAACAGAGTGACTGACAGCAAGTTTGCTGATGACACCAAACTGAGAGGAGTGGCTGACACTGGAAGTTGTGCTGCCATTGGGAGACCTGGACAGGCTGGAGAGTTGGGCAGGGAGAAATTGAATGAAATAGAACAAGGGCAAGTGTAGAGTGTTGTGTCTGGGCAGGAACAACCCCAGGTTCCAGTATAAGTTGGGAAATGACCTATTAGAGAGCAGACTCTCTCAGACTCTCTTCTAAATACTAATGTACTCTTGAGTCTTCTGAAGAGGAGAAAACTCAATAGGAAGAACTAATTGATACATTCCCTATAGCATCTAGCAATGAAAATCTCAATGTTTCAAACAAGAATACTATTCACTTTACATTTCTGATTTTTTATTTTTTTTTTATTCAATTACTTCCTTAAAGATACAGAAGTTTGGTGATCCCAACGGAATGGTACAGTTTGCTCCTGAATCGTTAACTGAGAAAAACTTCACAGAACCCTCTGCAGTGGAAGGGCCACAAAGTATTACACTGTTTGTCAGACGAATCCAGGGCACCATGGGAAACATAACGGTATTCTCACTCTCTTCCTAATCAACATTATAATCTGAAATAATCCTCTGTATCAATG
Source organism: Nesoenas mayeri (assembly GCF_963082525.1). NCBI lineage: Eukaryota > Metazoa > Chordata > Aves > Columbiformes > Columbidae > Nesoenas > Nesoenas mayeri. Next base: position 603,064 of record NC_137562.1, read on the forward strand.
CATGGAGGGAGATCTTATTCTGTGCCTTTCAATTGCGTATTTCTCAAATTTTGAAATGTCGCCTTTTAGACTGAGTTTAGCAAGGGCTCAGCTCTAGTAGTTGTGGTTTGTAGAGTCAGATTCAGTCTCCCCTGGTCAGTGAAAAAAACAGAAAAACAGCACTGGAGTGCTTGTCTTGCTTTCTCTCTCCCTCTGCTCCTGTGCTTTTGATGGGAGAACAGGAGAGACTAGACTTTCATAGTGAGCTTTCTTTGGGATCCTCACAATTTACTCTTTTTCAGCCATATGTAAAGGTAAGAATCAGACATTTTAGAATCATCACTTACATTGTCTTTACCTAAAGTTGTTTACAAGTCAGCATTTTCACAAGTACTCATTTATTAAAAAAAAAAAAATAATTAATAAAAAGTATCTAATGTGTTTAATGAGAACTCTTCACACCTTTCTGTTGTGAGGAATTCTGGAAACTGGAAAAACAGCAAGGATATCTTGGTGTAAAAATAGAAATAATGTCAAGCAATTGTTCAGAGATTCCGCATAGTTTTACGTAGGTGTCCAGAAGATATACAAAGGTAATCTTTGCATTCACAGTACTGCTGGCAGAACAACACACCACTTTGTAAGATAGTCTATGTGCTTCTTTCTATGCATACTTAAACAAATTTTTATTTTACCCATTTAAACCCAACCTATTCCGTATGCAATCTATACTGAACCATGAATGTGAAAGTTTCCGACTCTGTGGGTGATATTGCCTTCATTTTGTGCATTTTCTAAATAAATTTCAGGTTTACTGGGAAATACGTCGTGAATCTGACATCACAGGTGACTTTCTTAGGACAGAGGGATCTGTTGTCATTGCTGAGCAGGAGAGCACAGCTGAGATAATCATCTACCTGTTACCTGACGATGTTCCAGCACTGGATGAGAACTATGTGGTGCAGCTGATTTCAGTAGAAGGTGGAGCAGATTTAGACCAAGAGAAAAGAATTTTGGAAATCAATGTGTTTGCAAATGATGACCCCTATGGAGTGTTCGCCCTGTACTCTGACCAGCAGTCAGTACTCGTAGAGAGGAACCTGGATCGGTATGTTCAGATCAATGTAACTCGGCATGCTGGGGCATTTGGAGAAGCAATTGTTGAGTACCATATCACATCTCACTGTGAAGAAGCACTAATTGAGCCTGAGAATGAGGTGGGATACCTCACAATAAAAGACGGTGCCAGCTTTGGAGTGCAAAGAGTGCCAATAAGCAACCAGGTCTGTATTATCCTTTTAAGTCACGTGGTATCTATTGTTTCCATTTGTGTTCATCACAATACAAATGTGCTGGAATAAGGTACTAAACTCTCAATACTGTCCACTGTCAAGAAGCAGCAAAGAGAGTTTTGGTATAATGAATTTCCTATTTATGGACTAGAAGTGGGTTCAAATATCACATTTTCAGGTAATAACTGCAAAATCACTCTATGCATGCGTTCAAATATCCAGTGTTTCCTTCCATCATTGCTTTGTGTTACTATCAGTTCAATATTTTGTTATTTTATGTATTCCAATATTCTTTCAATTTCTCTTTTGCATTGTAAATAGTGATGTGTTAGTGCTGACTCGTGAAGCAGCAGATAAATTTACCTGCATTTCCCAGTGTTCCCTGGTTGTTTACTATTATTATTATTACAGTCTTCCATCCACGCTTACATCCTTTTACATTTGTCTTGCATCTTATTAACCCTAAGAGTTAAAATCAAGCTGAGACCCACTATGTTAGTTACAATTCATTAAAATGGCAATACATGCTCTATAAACTCATCTTTCAATTAACTACTGGTAAATTACAATCACAATATTGCTGTTTTAACTGCGTTTCTTTATAGAAAGATAATCAACAAAATGCTTGACTTGAAAACACTGCTTTTTCATGCAAACAACAAAATCTGCTGATTTTTCTGCCACTTAACTCTTTGAACCGGTGGTTATCGTGTTTTCAGTGGAATTACATTTCCACCATTTTAATTGCATTCTTCCTCTCGAAGGCGTTTATTGTACTGGGCTTGAATTTTACCCTGGAACTGACTAACGTAAGCCTGGTTGGGACAAGTGCCAAGGATGTGCCTAAAATATTAGGAAAGGCGAAGTCAGCCATTCTGCTTGTTCCTGAGGAAGCTGCCAATTCACAGGTCAGTAGACTGACTGCAGTGTAATTTTCTACCGCAGAAGGAAGGTACGCTTCATTACAAAAGGCAGCCGCTATAAGAATTCAGTTTGCTCCTTAAAGTTTTCATCATTGCAACCAATTTAATGACCGACAAGACTGTTCCAGTTACTACTTGTACTGTATATTGTCTTTTCTCTGATACAAATTCATATAGAGATGTGTAAATGCAGTTTGAAAAGGTCTCTTCATCTATAAAATGTAAATAGCATAAATATGATGATTTACTTATACTTTTGTTTACATGAAGTGGAAGCTCTGAGACTTAGAGGAAAATAGCTAGTTCTGGACGATGTTATTCCTTTAAGTACAGCAGCCCCAAAGTAGATAAGAGCATGCATGCAGTATCATGTGCAAAAAGAAGTGGAGGTCATGCTGGGTTTTAATGCAGTTGACAGTACCTTTGACTAATCACTGAGTGGGGAATTTTCCATTTATCTGCTTTGTATGAGACAGAAAAAATATAATATGGTTCCAATATGGTATATGTGCTACAGTTCCCTTTTTATGTGGCAAGCAAAGACAACAGCATGCTGACTTTTTGTCTCTTAAATTTTATTGAAGTTTTTATGTAATGATTTTAATTCTCTTGACACACTGTTTTGTCTTTCAGTTTGTAATTGAACTTAATTCCAATGGTCTTTCTGTAAACATTGTTTACTACCATACATCCACTTATCATTTTAGAATGTGTAAATTATCTTTTCATTCCCATTTTTTGGTCAAAGAAAGAAAAGTACATCATACTATCAAGAATGTTTTTGTGAACAATGTAATGTGACAACAACTTACTTTCACTGGATAGACAAATAATACTTTATTTTAGACCTGTGTGTATCTGTATGGTACCACAGCCATTGCATGTGAGCATTAAGGGCAGGTTGGTTTGTTTTCCTTTTGAAAGACAGACACAAAATGCTATATTCAGTGTTCTCAGTACCAAAATGTCATTCATACTGGTTCCTTTTTTTCCCTGATATCTAATTCTCAGAAGTCTTAAGATTTAGAAATGTTGAAGAGTTGTGAAGAAAGCATTGTTATATATATATATATATATATATACACAAACATATATAGACATGTACATACATATATTTATATGCACGTGTAACTACTGTTAAGATGCCTACCTTACAAAATATAGTACTCTTTCATATATGTTATTGTCCACTTTTATTCCATTTTCTATAACAAAAGCCACTGTGTTTCCACAGGTTGGCTTTGAATCTGTGATTTTACGACTTACAGACATTATAGCAGGGACAGGCCAGGCTGTCATCACCAGAAAAGGAGCTTATGGCTCTGTCATCTTGAGCTGGATCTCAGAATACCCAGCAGACCTGATCACCGACTTTGCCTAGTCAGGCAATATTACTCCTCTGTTTGGTGAGTAACAGTCTGAGGAAACAGCTACGAAAGTTGCATAAGTGATGATACCACCTTTTAGTTATATATACCTCTGTATGCTTTCTCTATTAATAAGGAGTCATTAGATTGAAATGGTATGGTCTAATTTTTAGCTATAAGGGATGTGTTCATTTTATAAGCAAAAAAACCCTTCAACTTCATAGATCCATGTCTGGGAGGCAGGCACGATGCTGTGGCCATGAAGGACAGCTTCATATAGGAAAGACCCTTATCCAGTTTTCTTCTTCTTAAATGGAGTGGAATTGTGATTAAAGTCTGTACTTTAGCGCATTCCCAGATAAAAAGAGGATTCCTATTGGATTATTTTGACTTTTGCTCTCTCTCACTCTCTCTTTCCTTCAGGTACTGTTGCATTTTCCTCTGGTGAGCAAAGTAAAGTGATTTCATTTCAGGCCACTCCAAGCCTAAATAAATGTGAGTCATTTGCCATCACTTTAACAGCAGCGCACAGCAATGTGTCTGGTGGGGCTCGCCTGAGGTGAGGATCCTACTTGTATTTTTGAGTCACACCAATGCCATAAGAATTGTGACCTGTGTACAGATACAAAACTTATACAAATCCCTGTTGTTATTATTCTAGGCAGCTAGTAACTTGTAGTCCATTCTTTGATAAATTTGTATAGCTTGTCTCAGGTGAGAACAAAGTGATCTAGATCTGACCTGTTCAGAACTGAGGCTTTTATCCAACTCCAGTCTATTTCATAGGTGCCTAGAATAACGGAGTCAGTCAAGAAAATGAAGATCAACAGTTTTAGCCGGGAAGCTGAAGACTGAAAGCAACTCTTAACAGTTTTCATTCGTGTCCCTAAAAATCCATATTTAGAAGGTCTTACATAACAAATTATTTATAATAAGAAAAATAAAACAAGAAATGTTCTGAAAAGACCTAATTTATATAAAACCTCCTTTTTATTTTTTGAAAAAACCAAAACCATTACGTTTAATGTAGTTTTCCATCTCAGATAAGTTATCTATTCTTCAAGCTATTTTATTTTCATTCATCCTTAGCCATTGATAGCTAGAAGTGGTATAAAAAGAATGGACATGGAGTAACACCACGTATGGAGAAAGGTTTTGGCTCCGCCATGTTACAATTACAGTGGCAAATCTGAAGGAAGTCAGGAGTGAAATGGGTGGATAAATCCTGAGATTGAGCCCTTCTCCTGGGCTTGTCTGTCCTGTGGACTGGTGTCCTCAGAGCCCCTATTTACCCTGTGAATCAAATACATTAAGTATGTGAGAATGACCTTTCCTAGAAAACTGAAGATGACATCCCAGGGAGGGTAAAGGTGACTTTGAGGAGCTTTGGGCTCCCTTAGTGGTGGAAATGGTCTAGTTTTTTGACCAAAATCACTGTAATTTTAGTGCCATTTGATAGCCTATAGCACTGAATAATAGATCAGTTCTGTAGACAGGTATAAGACACAAGATTTAACGAAGAGTTTTGCCTCTATGCTTATTTTCTAATAAGAAAGGGATATATTTAATATGAATGAAGTAGAGCTTAAGTTTATATTGATCATAGGGCTCAGATCTGGAAAAAAAATTCCTGTGAGGGGGCAGTTAGTATTTCAAAGCCCCACTGTAAGTTTTAAAATAACTTCCGCTCATTCTCTAGCTTCCTGGCTCTAACTGTAGATCTGTTAGGATCTGTCTATCCCTCAGTTTTCCTTTGAAATGGGAAGTTTGTTCTATAGATACAACTGGTATTACTCGGGGTGGCTGTATTGTAATATATCTTCTTTCATTGTGTCCACAACAGAAAAACATCATACTTTCCTTTGCTTCTCCATTTTCTCAGGAAGACTTTATTTTATTTAAACTTTACTCTGTATCCTGTGCTGATTTGGGTGCATTGCATCTGAGGAGGGCTGTTCGATCCTATTATTACCAAATCATTTTTCAGGCAATCATGTTACATCTTGCTTTGGTATGGTTGCTATTTCTTCCCTCTGCTATTAGACATTTGTTTAATCCGCTTTCTTAGAGCCATCATTGATTGTTCACTGGCAATTATTCTGCTTTAATGTTTTACTTTTCTTCATGTGTCGTATTTCCTCTGTCAACTTTGGTGTCCTTTCCGTTTCAGATCGGGTTTTACAACAGCTGAAATTGAGCCAATGGGGATCTTCCAGTTTGCTCTTAACTCAAGGTCTGTTTCAGTTGAAGAAGGTGTTCGGACAGTCACACTACATGTCCAAAGATTGTTTGGTTTTCAAAGTCATCTCACTAAATTGACATATCAGACCATTCCAGGAAGTGCCAAACCACTAGAGGACTTTGTACCCATCTACAATGGAGAGCTTATGTTTTTACATTTTCAAACAAATGCTGTGATAGAAATATCAATAATTGATGACTCTGTCTCTGAAATTGAGGAATTTTTTTTTGTAAATTTGACTTGTGTGGAAATTTTGGATGTTCAACCTGTGAATCTTGCCTGGAGTCCACGTCTGAATCCAGCTTTCAGTGTTGCAACAGTTAATATCCTCGCTAATGATATTCTTCATGGAATACTAAGTTTGGGGCCAGAGTTTATTTATGTTGAAGAAGATGTGAACAACAGTACCCCCAACACAGCGATACTTCGTATCAGAAGCACCAAGGGTTTTACTGGTGATGTTGAAGTAACCATTAAAACCTTTGGGGGAGTGAGTGCACAAAGTGGAGCAGATTCATATCCTTTTGGAAGCGTTTATGGAAGATCCAACTTCACTTGGGCAATGGAAGGGGAAGATTTTGAGGAACAGTCAGTCTCTTTGACTTTGCTGGATGGACAAAGAGAAAGCAGGGTGTCCATAAAGATTTTTGACGATGATGAGCCTGAAGGACAGGAATTGTTTTATGTTTTCCTCTCAAATCCTGAATATGGAGCTCAGATTGTAGAAGGAAAGGATGAATATGGATTTGCTGCTTTTGCAACAGTAATTATTGCAGGTAATATTATTTCCCCGGGAAAATTAATAACAGTAAATAACTATGTTTTCATAGCAATTTTCATGTAAAGATTGGCAATCTATTTGACGATAAGCAGGGTATTCTATTGTGAAATCTTGAGTTTTCCAGAGCAGAAGAAGCATCTAATGTACAAAGCTACTACGCGTCCCTTAGCAACGTAGCTCAAAATACATTTAGAGATTATGCTTATCTCTGTTCTTGCCCTGTTTTACTCGTTAAGGGAAAAGACTAATCTTGAGTAGTTTTTATGTAGATCCAGTAGCATTGCAGGCATTTTAGATTTTTACTTTTGCCATTTTGTCACTTTTACATACAATGGGGTTTGTGCAAAGTATCAGTCTCTATATTGACATTCAGCATGCACTGGTAAGTAAAGCCATTGCTACCTGTAAAGGAGAAATCCTTTAGTAACAAGATTTAATGGGACACTGTGAAGACATTAGCTTCCCCTCATTAAACCTGGATTTTTTTTCCATACACTGCTGTTTTGCCAAAGATGTTTACATTCCCATGAGAACAGTGAAGTATTGTGCAGCTCCATACTTGCACACACGGAATTAAAGATGCAGAAGAAAAGCTGATGTGACAATTTGGAAAAATTAATGGCTTCAACAAGAGTATGAGTGGGACGAATAAGAAAGCTGTCCTTGGAAGCCCATCTTCATCCCGTACCCTACTATATCTGCTTTCAAAAGTACTTATTCTACTGGTTAAAATAAAATTTAGAAATGCCAACATTTAAAGTTCTGGATAACTATGTAGTGTAAATTAAACCCAGAAATATTATAATAAATTTTCTCAAGGTGTCCCCAGATGATACTTTGTAGCATTGTTTTGATACCTATTTTAAACTTTTTTTAGTGGTTATTCAGATGAAGGTTATAATTTAGTCTCAGCTTAACTTTCTTGCTTACTTTCATGGACTGTTTCCTATATAGGAAGTGATCTCCAGAATGGCATTTTGGGATTTGTTCCAGAAGTACAAAGCGCTCTCGTACTTGATGAAGACTCGGAGAACAGAGAGGTGCTGCTGATTGTCACAAGGCAACCAAACAGGTGCAGGCAACAGCCGATTCGAATGTGCTTCCCACATGTTGTAACATGCTGTGTTGTTAACCACAGGAGCTGCTGTTAGTGGAAGAGTTTATCAAAGAGTTTTAAAATAAATCTGCCTTTCAGCTGCTTTAGTAACTTCTCAGAAGTTGATGAACTGGCTTTTAAGTTGTGAATGTGATTAGGTCTGTCACTCTACTGTGATAAAGCAGACACAGGAAAAACAAGTATTTTCCAACTTACACTATAAGGCTACAAGTGTGAAAGATTTGCTTGAGTTAAAATATTTGCCCTGCTCGAGGTGTAATTCAAGTTCTCAACTCCCCGTGTAGTACAATGTAGGTATGAATACTAAAATGAGCAATTAAGAAGGCACCTGAGTGTCAGCACTATGATAATGTTTTCAGTCACACAGACACTATATTTTACTAATTAGCACATATATATATATATATATATGTATATGTTGCACATTGATGTGTACTTTTAATCAAATATGCTCAAGTACTTCACGTTCCTTAAACTTAGAGGAAAGACAAATCCTACCTGGTTTTCCAGGCGAACGGTTACTGTAGTATTAAGGAAGGTACACGGGCAACTCCCTTCCAAGAACCAGTGTCTCTTATGCAGCTAATGTCATGTTTTCTGAAATAAAAATTGAGAATAATCTAGCTCCGTGTAATTGCTTTATTTTCTTCCCGTGTGATGTTTTTGTGATCTAAACACATGTCAGGTGAAGGAATTTAAATTAAAAAAGAGAAGTTTTCATCCTACAGCAGTTTGTTCCCTGGTGATAAGCTTTGAATCATAACAGAAAACGTGTGTTACCTCCGTGGTTTATGTTTCCTAAAACAATAGTGATCTCCTTCAGTACATATATACTCTCGATTTGCTTATAGGGCTTTTGAAGAGGTGAAGATCTTTTGGCGTGTGACCTTTAATAAAACAGGTGTTGTCCTTCTGAAGGATGGCGTGAACTTGGAGAATGAACTTGTATCCGTGGTGGGATCCACTACCTGCATGGCAGGTCAAACGTTGTGCAACATCTCCATTGAACTAAAGCCTGATAACGTAAGTAATTATTACTCATTTGTGTATAGCCCTGTGGTGTTGAATTGCAGCTTATCAAGACTGAAAAAACCCTCTGATCTGGAGGAAGTGATGTGTGGGACACAGTCTGGAGATGGTAACTTGACATCTGCTCAGCTCCTCTGCAAATACATGTTTATTTACAGGCTTGTGCTGCGTCCATGGTGACTGCTAAAAACTTGGGAAGATGAGTATTTAATTTGAAGAGTAAAATGCAGATCTTTTATAGAACCATAAGAAAAAAGAATGGAGTTATCCCAGTGAGATGTGTATTCATTTGCTGCATTCTTATCCTCCACACAGTAAATTTTTAATCAGCTAAAGGACTTCTTAGGGTGTTTTATAGAAAGCATATCCTGCAACTAATAACACCTCATTCTACAAAAAAAGAAACAAAACGCTTTTATTGCAACAATTTTTACTGGAAACAAAAGGAAAAAATAATTTTGTTTGAACACCTGGTGCTTAGAACAGTCCCTTAAGAAAGGAAAGATTAATGTTTGTCATTCTTTCAGAGTGAAGAGTTTGAAATTTTCTGATAAACTATCTGAACCGTCAGGCTAGTGGCAAAGCTGAGGTCTGGGGAATGGAAAAAAAGACAATATGAGAAGGTTTCTACAGTTTTTCTGACTACACTTTAGAAAACAACGCAAGATGTAGGATGTGGGAAACAATTATTTCCCACTAGGGAACTGTGTGCATTCCCTTAGCTCAGAGGACTATTTTCCTTCTGCATCTTCAGATGTAATTTTTAAATTACAGAGCCAAGGAATAAAATATATGCATGAGTGGATCACAGGTGGCCTCGCTGAGCAAACTGGGATTTTGAACCTGTTTATTCCAGAGGAGCGTTATCATTATTTAATGACAGCGGACTGGCAGCGTTAGAAACATGCATTTATACCACATGAAGCACAAGCGTGTGCCACTCAAACAGGTGCTAACGGAAGGTTAGTTCCCTGTGGCGCTACAGTGAATTTGTGCCTGTCATCCATTAGTCAAGATCATTCCATCTAAATAATTACTTGATGACTACTCGATTAAAAATATATGCTGTTTAGCCCCCCCAAATATTCTTTAATTCTTCTTCCAGTTCTTCTTCCATAAAATAGCTTATAAATTAGCAACCAATACATTATGAAATGATGAAGTAATAAATGCATTCAATAAATATTTTACGTTTTTATGGCGTACGGTGTGACATCTAGCTTTTAGAAAGTTTTTGCTTGGTCACTTGCACTGACTTCATTTGCTAAGAGCTGGATCCTGCTTTCCTAGAATTACAGTAGAATTTCCAAAAATCCAGACCCAGAACAAAAATCTATACTTGAAATCATCTTCAATTACCAACTTTTTTTTATAATGCTGTTGTCTTGTAAAGAACTACGGAGTTTTTTTTTGCTGGTTTGCTGCTTCCTCAGTGCATCTGATAGGTTCAGATGCCATATTTCCAATTATTTATGGAATCTCAGGAATCGGATATCTATTTCTAAACATGTTATATCTGTAGTGTAGATAGAAAATCAAAGGTAGGGCAACACGTCATAGTGTAATTTAATATTGCTACCTTATTTTCAATAAACAGGCATTCAGTTTGTAGAAATTCCTAGACTAATCCTTTGACATGTGAACGCTGAAATTCAATAGCCTGTATTTCCAGACTATTCAAAACTGTGGTTAGCAGAGTTCAATCTTAAAATACAGTCAATATTAACTGAAGATTCAAAACTGCATACTCACTCTTCTATGGAATTTTTTACACAGGTAAGAAGGTGGGTACATGTCTTTTCATAAGGCAAAAATTAAGTGAAAGAGCAAATTCCTTACAAAATGTACAGCTGTGTAACTCCATAATCTGGAAAATTGAGCTCTTAAAGCATTTACCATCTTGTCTTATGGCAAATTTACAGTAACAATACGTGTAGTATACAAATAGCTGTTTTATTGCGGTAGAGTCCCAAGCAAAAATTCACGATGTCATTATTGCACGTGGCATTGCTGCAACATTATTATTTTTAGGATATATTAATACTTCCTTGCACTTACTGCACATTTCAAGAGGCATGCTTATGGTGTTAGTATCCATTGTGCATACAAAATAACGCAAACTTTTTAAAAACAAATAATTAATGGGTCTTATAATGACATGAAAATCATCCCTCCTTTACAGGTACCTGAATTTGAGACGTATTTTTCTGTTGTGCTTTATGCTGTAAGCACAGGAGCTGCATTGAACAGCAGTGCCAGATTTGCTTTTATAACCGTCCTTGAAAGCAACGCTCCTCGTGGTTTAGTGTATTTTGCTGTGGGATCTCGTTTTGCTGTGGCTCACAAGAAGACAACTTTAATCAGCCTGCAAGTGCATAGAGATTCTAGTACATCGGTAACCACAGTGGTCAGCTCCAGCATGAAGGTAAAGCTTCTATTGCTGTTTTTATAATTTACCTTATTTTTTGGCTAGTAAATCGTTCATTCTGTAAAGTGAATCTGGCTGTAATTAGCATTTTTTTCAGGAAGCAGTCAAGCATTTGCTGGGCCCATATATTATAATTTTGTTTGTTTTCCACTAGTAAAAAGGCCTTGTTCACTCTTGTATTATCAAGAGTGATTTGTTTCATAGTACCTTTCAGTTACCTCAAAGACAACGGGCAGGCAGGCATTAAATACATTTCTTCCTTTGTCCTTAAGTTCTTGAAATACTCAAATTTTTGAGGCTTTTTTCTCTCAAATTAAGTTTTTATTATGTGTATGCCTGTCAAGATTCAGATGCCAACACACTTGCTGTTTTAGGTGAAAAATGTATTAATACATAGAGCACACTTAGGAAAAGAGAAGGAGCGCTTTCATCAGATTTTATTCCATTTTCTTGAAGTTCTAAACTAAAATTATCTGATTAAAAAATCTCACGTGCTTAAGTCTATTTTACCATCCCCTTTCATTTTTTTGGTTATGTTTACAGCTGTAACATCAGACACTTCTAACTTGGGACCCTTTTATCTCTAAATGACTACCTCATTATTAACTGACAGATTATGAAGATTCTCCTTTAGCAGAAGTAACACAACTGCAAAAACATGAGTCCTTCCTTGATTTCAACGTCAAGGAACAGGCTGCAAGAGGGGTGTAATTCCATCAACCTTTACAATAAAATGCTTTGCATTCTATTGCTGTATTGGATGCATATTTATTTCAACTGCATGGGATTACGTGATATTTCCATCCATTTCTTATAGCTGACCAGTGCAGTTTTTGTTGAATTGCGTGATAACAAATTTTCACATTCTTTCCAGCCAAAAGTTCATTATAATTTAGATGTTAAATGGAGAAGAAATTGCTACTGTCCAGTGTATATTTAGGCTGAACTATAGGGAGCATTTCTTTACCTGTTTATAATTTTTATATAGCAACCGGATATTTTTAGGTTATGAGTGTGCATGAGCACACACCAAATTACTGGTGCTCTTGGTACCTGTAAAAATAAGAAGCCGTGGCAGACAGGAAACAGATGTTTATCTCATTTCTACAAAGGTTTCTTAAACAATGCTCTTGCCACTGGTGCTTTTATTACCACTTATTGCTCCATTTCCTAGTTCTCGATTGGAAGGGGTAAACAAAAGGAAACTTCTTACTGAAATTTGCACAGATTATGTGATTTTGTTCTAGAGCAATTTTGAAAGAGATACACACTGCATCGATTTACTAAGTTCTCTCAACTCAAAAAACCCTCTGATTTATTCCATAAGTAAACTCTACTAATTAAAGCCAAATGTTTTCAAAAGCGGTCTAGTATTTCACAAATAAACATCTTTGCTTAATAGTCCGTTTCCACTTAAGGAAAGTTTGTTATATTACGAGATATAATACCAGGGTTATGGCAACTGACAAAACCAGTAAGGACATGAAGAATCTGCAGACCTCATGGAAGGTGAAAAGAGTGCTACTTCACAGAAGAAATGAGGCCCTATAGCATTCCTAGGTATCTTTACTGGGACTAAAAATATCATGAACTGATATTAATTTGGGCACAGGTTTCCAGAGTGGTTTATTTTTTTCCTTTTGTTTAGTTTTTATGTATCTGTAATGCCTGTCTGTACCCTGAACCGAGGGAATTTCATACTACAGACCTAAACTTACATTGTGCCCTCTGGAATTCACCTTACAGATGTGCTAACATTTCTGTAACATCTGTTCACCCAGAAAAAGCTTTGTGATTTTTGTTTTGCAAAAGAACGAGAGGGATCCTGTACACTATCGACAATATATATAATTCTTTCCCTGGGTAGTCAGTGATTACAGGTGACAGATTGCTACTTCAGGGAGATATTTCATTTAAGGTAATTGTTATATAATTCTTAACTGCATTTTGAAAGAGGGTTTCTTTTTTTACACACTTAAATTTTACCCATTTACAACAGGAGTTCTACAGCAGCTGTTTTTGAACGATTGTATCTATCATAATGTTACCCAAAACTCTTTTGATTTGTTTTAAGGAGCTACAGAAACCTGAACCTATTGGCCGGACCTTCATCTCTCCAGCTGTGGCAGGACAAGATTTTGCCAGATCTGAGGGTTTATTGACTTTTGAACCTGGACAGAGAAATATGTTCCTGGATGTGACCCTGACTCCAAAGACAGGATCTTTAAACCCATTTCCAAAGCGTTTCCAGGTTGTACTTTCTAATCCCACAGGCGGTGCCAGGGTAGATGACGTGTATGGCATTGCTAAGGTCACCATTGTGTCAGATTTGGACTCCTTGCCAGTTTGGGGGCTCATTGATCAACTCCGTCAGCCTCTTGATGACACCATCTTACACAGAGTCCTCCAGAATCTGAATGTCAAAGTGGCTACAGAAACCACAGAAGAGCAGCTTACTGCTGTGATGCATATAATAGATAAGGTAAACCTTTCCTGCTCTTTCTTGAATGACCAATGACTTTAATAAGAGTAAAATGACACACAGGCCTGTGATAAGATCAAGGACAGCATCCACAGCAGGGACCCAGGGATCCAGGGACACAGACAAAGGTAAAAATAGAAGCTGTGAAGTCCCAGTCATGGAAGACGTTTGCCTGCTACAAGTTAGGATGGTGGCCGGCAATCAACAATCAAATAGGTTGAAAAGAACAACTGGTATTGATTTTGTGTATGTACCTATAGCACGATGTTCTGTGCTGTGCCACATTTTCCCTTTGGTGCCACGCTTTCACAGAGCTTGTTACGATTTCTTGATTCTCAGGGCATATCTTTGTTGGTTTTAGCCTTGGCACAAGACAGTGAGGCTCAGGGTTCACAGAATCACAGATTCACAGAATGTCAGGGGTTGGAGGGCCCTGGAAAGCTCATCCAGTGCAATCCCGCCATGGAGCAGGAACACCCAGATGAGGTTACACAGGAAGGTGTCCAGGCGGGTTGGAATGTCTGCACAGAAGGAGACTCCACAAGCTCCCTGGGCAGCCTGGGCCAGGCTCTGCCACCCTCACCGGGAACAAGTTTCTTCTCAAATTTAAGCAGAACCTCCAAAACTCCTGTGTTCCAGTTTGTACCCATTACTCCTTGTCCTACCATTGGTTGTCACCGAGAAGAGCCTAGCTCCATCCTCCTGACGCTCCCCCTTTCCATATTGATCCCCATGAATGAGTCACCCCTCAGTGTCCTCTTGTCCAGCTCCAGAGCCCCAGCTCCCTCAGCCTTTCCTCACACGGGAGATGCTCCACTCCCTTCAGCATCTTGATGGCTGTGCTGGACTCCCTCCAGCAGTTCCCTGTCCTGCTGGAACTGAGGGGCCACAGCTGGACACAAGATTCCAGGTGTGGTCTCCCCAGGGCAGAGTAGAGGGGCAGGAGAACCTCTTTGACCTACTGACCACCCCCTTCTAACCCACCCCAGATACCATTGGCCTTCCTGGCCGCAATGGCCCAGGGCTGGCTCATGGTCATGCTGCTGTCCCCAGGACCCCCAGGTCCCTTTCCCCTACACTGCTCTCTGATAGGTTGTTCTTATCTTCACATTTGAATACAGTCAACACACCAGCAGGTCCTAGCAGGACCAGCTGGAGTCTTCTGCTGTTGTCTTAACCAGGCCTGCATATTCTTTTCCTTTTTTTTCCCTCTGCATTATCTTTGGCAATCGGGCTGGCAAGTACCTGAGCACTTCAGCATTGCCCTGAGTTCTGTGAAAACCCTGGGACTAGTTTTGTGGCTTCCTGGCTCTTCTGGACTTGTGGAGCAATGCAAAATGGATCTGGAAAGTGTTTAAATGTGGAGCTGGAAAATGTTTAAATACCTAGACACAAAACAGTATAAAAATATTAATGAAGGATAATTCATTTGTGACAGTTGCCATTTTGACACAGAAATCATATCAAGAATCCTCAGGGCGCAACGATCTTTGACTTGTGAAGGAATGAAAAGTCCCACATGGTTTCTTTAATAAATCCATATTAGTAAGGATATCTTTGTGTAGTTTTGACATAGACTGCACCTGATGCCTTGGCTGCGGTGATCAAGAAATGAAAAATATGCTGAACTTTCAGAATGAACACTGGGATAAATGTTCGTTTTATGAGGAAATGTTACAAGCAGACTTGTGTGCATAAAATGTTCGATTTCTTCTCCTCCCTTTAGGTGACAGATGTTGGTGAGAAACAGTTACTCACTGATAAAAGTAGAAGCCTATTCTATGAGATACTCTGCACCCTGGCTAGCCTGAAGCGCGAGGACACATGAGGATATAGCCTGCTTGCTGCGGTGACCGAGAAATTTGCCTTTTCCCTGTTGACAGGGGTAATGTGTGGGTCACCGGGAGAAAGGTAAGTAACCTTGAATTCAAAATACGTTTTGAAAATACCGGAAAGCTAATACAGTAAAAATGTAAATGATATTTTTTAGAAAAGGGACTTGTTACCTGTATGAAAACGTGTTGCACTCTGTCGGAATCTTACAGAGCTCTAAGAGCTGGTGTCACAAATGCGGGGTAGCTCTGAGAGTAGAAGTCAGGAGATCTGGGATGTATTAAGTCACCATTAGCTTAAATATTGCTTAGAAAAGGATTAATTAATCTTGCTAAGAAAATAACGTAATTATATGATGGAGAGCTACGCTTTAAGATGTAGGTGACAGTGAGTAACCCAAAATTTCTACTGGCATTCTCTAATTTCTGTGTACATGCTTTTGCTCACTTGAACATTATTTAGAATTGCTTGAAAGCAACTCATAGTTTTTACATGTAGTTTCAAATTCCTAGTTTTTTCTGCAAGTGCATCATAACCTATGGCCAGGCTAATGGGCAGGGAAAATAGATGACTGCAGAAACAAATGACAGTTTTATGACACAAACACTTTTCAACAGTGGGTTTCTCCCACTGTGAACCTATTAAAAAACTGGTAATTGAATCTAGAATTAAAAAATACCTTTTTTCTTTTTTCCCGTCCGGTGAAAATCAGCATGCTTTAGATTTCTTTCTCAGTTTCTTTTGGAGATGTAACTTTCTGTGACATTGCATAAGTTATAGGGGTTAAGATGCCCATCTCAGCCAAAAGACAGTAAATGGCATAAATAACAGTGCTATCTGGAACAGTGTCCAGAACTTGAAAGTTCAAATTCCTTATTGCAAGTTTTTTGTGTCATCTCTTGGGAATAAGAGCTAGATCATCCATTTTAATGCTTCTCCTTGTTATTGACTCTTCTCTACATCAAGTTATAAAGATGAATATTATGATAACCTGTTTTACCATGGGGTGGTTTTTCTTACAGATCATAGTGAGCAAAATCCAGAGGAGAAATGGAGAAGCCAAGATACATAATAATTCCGCCCCTCCTTTTTTCACAGAACCGGAAGCTGTCTTTTTATTAAATGTAATAAAGCCTAAAATGATGAAGGAATAAAATATTAATTACGCATACATTTTAGAGTAATTATGTGAAGAATAGTGAAAGTTCGGTTCCACTTACCAGCCCTGTTGCTTTTCCTCTTCAACAGAGGTAAAAATAGCCTTGACAGCTGCCCGTACATTGCAATAATGGCTCACAACTGGTTTCCTCAGCAAATCAACGGACACAGATTTGATGGAAAAGATGGAGATTTTATTCAAGTACCTGAACATTTGTTAAAGGTCTCTGTTGTGTTATCCCCTCTTCAAGAAGAGAGCTGTGAATCTGTACAGTTCACAGAATATAGCAGTCAGCAGTGGTTCCTTACTGGAGACAAAGAGCTTGCCTTGAAGAACAGGGTTTGAAGATAATGCAATTTATTTTTTCAATAAATTAATTTATATATTACTCGAACCATCTTAAATGTCTTTAAAATGATGTGAGCGTTTTAGTGTGTTTGTGATTAAAATGAGCACTGACTGTAGAATTTTAATATTAAGTTTGTGTTTATGTTGTGTGTATTGTTTCAGGTTTTTTCTATGAGTTTGAAGGGTCGGAGTTCATACCCTTTGAAAGATAACAATGTAGTTGTTTATCGGATTTATGCTACAGGAAGTCTGATTGTTCCACAAAAGTCTCTATGTCTCCTCTGGAACCAAGCTGCTGAAAGGTTGTTTTATTAATCTGTTTAGTTTTCCAGTTTCTACCATGTGTATTTGTATAAAATCCCATTAAGTCCAATCAGATCGTCTGCAAGTATGAAATTGATCTATTTCTTATCCATCTTTTTCCCTTAACTTTTCTGGCCTTTGTACCAGCACGTAAAACATTCTGTATAATAAAATGTGTAGTTATTCTAACTTAGAGATTTCTCAGACTTCTACTATTGATTTTTTTTCATTACAGTACTGTTTAGTTTATGTAATGATGTGTTGGGCAATGCTGAGAGGCCATAAATTCCAGAATTGCATCGCTTCCTTAATATTAGCGTCTTTTGCACTCTTTACAGTTGTTATCAGACAACATTTCGAGTCCATTCTTACAAAGAATTAAACCTGCGTGTCTCTGGTATTGCTTCAAGTCACTGAAACAGAATATTCCTTATTTGCTAATATCCAGAATTTTGGCATAACTTTTGACGATGATCTCTGTAGGGCTCTTACTTTTTGACAGAAAAGCCATCTCCTGGTAGTTTTTAATATTGCTGCTGCTAGCTTGACTTGATGTATCCTGGTTTCCATTCTTATTGCTACTCACACCATTGCAAACGATGTGCTAAAGTTTTCTGTGTATTCCCTTCAACGCCCTATTATTTGATTTGCCTATTTCTTTCCTGTTCACACAGTATAAATGAAATTAGAGAGAGTTACGTTCTATATCCTGCGGACAACTAGTTAGTTTAGATATGATTTCATTAGATGGTCTGGATTATATCAGTCTGTCACTGATATAAACTATTCAGGAAGGAGATGCAGCAGAATTTACCTGCATACTCTCCTTTTATCTAGACATTGTATCACAGAACAAGGTGGTTTCCACTAGAAATGGCTTAGGATGTCACCTCTAGTACCCTTTTCCAAAATTTTCAGCAATACTGAAGGAGAACATGTATTTTAGTTTCAAAACAGCAAACAGCAAGTGTTCTTCAGAATGGGCTAAAGCACTGTGCAAGTTTAAGCAACACACTATTTAAAAATTCAGATGGGACTGTGAATCTTGTGTAAGTTTTAAAACATGGCCACAAAAAAAATTTCTAGCAGAAAAACAAAGTTCATGACTATATACTTATATTTTTTTAATAATATAATTTTTTAAAAGCTGTTTTAATTTCATGTAAATATGCTATTCTAAAAACTGCACATGAAAGATGTGCAATAGATGAAGATAAACTTATGCAGTAGTTTAGAAAACCCGGTGTTTTCAGAGATACAACAATTTTCAAGCCTGTTTACCGTGTGAATTAGACAAGTCGATTTCCAACTTTGTGAACATTTTGTTTTGCAGCTGGCTGTCCGATAGCGGGTTCTGCAAAGTGGTTGAGGACACATCAGACTATGTGGAATGCTCTTCTTCTCATACGTCCATTTATGCAGTTTATGCCCAAACAGATAACTTGTCTTCATACAACGAGGCTTTTTTTTCTTCTGGATTCATCTGCATTTCAGGTCAGTTATGTAAAACAGTTTTCTCATTAATAACAACTGACGAGCAGTAAGACTGATTTTTAACCATTTTAGTAACTGATAACAATCTGTTTCTATAGATGGGTATTGGAGGAACGTCAACTAACTTCATGATATTTTAGTTGCCATCTGATCCAATATTTGTACAGTGACAAATTTTGCCACTGAAAAGAAACAAAAGTCCAGCAAAGAAATGTGGGTTTTTTTGTGAACCTTTACTTAACCATATAAGAGAGAAATACATCATTCATTTCAGGAAAGAAACTTAAAAATCCAAAATTCACCTGCGTGCGGGATTAAAGTAAATTTTCCTTCTGGCGTTGATAGTCACTGTGCAAGGAGGAACCTCAGAGCAGGGGGGTCACTGAGAAAACCAGCTAAATGACTTCTTAATTTGACCTTAAATGAGGTTCTAGGTCTGCTCCTTGTGAGGTTTGTAGCTTCTATACTAGATCATCAGTGTGTGAGTAACAAAAACAGCGCAAGCAGCTAAATCTCTTATTGATCCTCTCTCAGCAAACTGCCCTAAAAGGCTGAAGGTAAGCTCCTTAATTGTTTTAGAAGCTCAGCCATAAAAAAAAAGAAGACAAGGGGAGAGAAGAAAACCCTCTGGTTTCCACCTACTTCATAAAAACTGGTTGATTTATTTAACAATTATGAAATAATAATTTTTTAGCAGACAAAAAAAGAGCAGATTTTAAAATACAGTTAAGCTTCGAACTCATGTTGTGTAACTGAAAGTAAAAATAAAAAGACAAACTATAATAAACAATATACAATAAAAATAAATAGAGAGCTTATACAAAAAAAAAAGACAAACTATAATAACAATATACAATAAACAAATGTAATTACTGGTATACAGAAAAATTTAATTGATGAGACAAATATGCCACGGAATGTGAAATTTTATAGAAAATGAAGAAAAAAAATACAAAGTAAACCAGTGTGCTGCAGAAACTGAAGCTAAGCGAAACATTTTGCTGAACTAGAAGAAATAAAGACCTGCATATCTTCAGTGTTGGTTTTTTACTGTAGTCATCTGTGTGTCCAATGGGGTTTGTGACACACACACTGTCCAGGAGAGTTTGTGACACACACAGAGTCCAATGCTGTTTGTGACACACATGCTGTCCAATGGGGTTTGTGACACACACTCTGTTTAATGGGGTTTGTGACACACCCGCTGTCCAATGGTCTTTGTGACACAACTGCTGTTCAATGGGGTTTGTGACACATGACCTGTCCAATGGGATTTGTTACACACACGCTTCCCAATGGAGTTTGTGACCCACAGCCTGTCCAATGAGGATTGTGACACACACCCTGTCCAGGGGTGTTTGTGACACACACGGTGTCCAATGGGGTTTGTGACACACAGAAAGTCCAATGGGGTTTGTGACACACAGACTGTCCAACGGGGTTTGTGACACACACGCTTTCCAATGGGGTTTGTGACTCACACTCTGTCCACTGGCGTTTGTGACACACACACTATCCATGGGGGTTTGTGACACACACGCTGTCCAATGGGGTTTTTGACACACACGCTGTCCAGGGGTTTTTGTGACACACACCCTGTCCAATGAAGTTGGTGAAACACACGTTGTCCAGGAGCATTTGTCATACACGCTGTCCAATGGGGTTTGTGACACACACCCTGTCCAGGGGCGTTTGTGACACACACGCTTCCCAATGGGGTTTGTAACACACACACTGTCCAATGGGGTTTGTGACACACACCCTGTCCACGAGTTTTTGTGACACACACGGTGTCCAATGGGGTTTGTGACACACAGAATGTCCAATGGGGTTTGTGACACACACACTGTCCAACGGGGTTTGTGACACACACGCTTTCCAATGGGGTTTGTGACTCACACTCTGTCCAATGGCGTTTGTAACACACACACTGTCCAATGGGGTTTGTGACACACACGCTGTCCAATGGGGTTTTTGACACACACGCTGTCCAGGGGTTTTTGTGACACACACCCTGTCCAATGAAGTTGGTGAAACACACGTTGTCCAGGAGCATTTGTCATACACGATGACCAATGGGGTTTGTTACACACACGCTGCCCAATGGGGTTTATGACACACACGCTGTCCAATGGGGTTTGTGACACACACGCTGTTCAATGGGATTTGTGACACACACGCTGTCC
Source organism: Nesoenas mayeri (assembly GCF_963082525.1). Taxonomy (NCBI): domain Eukaryota; kingdom Metazoa; phylum Chordata; class Aves; order Columbiformes; family Columbidae; genus Nesoenas; species Nesoenas mayeri. Next base: position 624,027 of record NC_137562.1, read on the forward strand.
AGGGGCGGTTGTGACACACACGCTGTCCAATGGGGTTTGTGATACACACACTGTCCAATGGAGTTTGTGACACACACCCTGTTTAATGGGGTTTGTGACACACACTGTCCAATGGGGTTTGTGACACAACCGCTGTTCAATGGAGTTTGTGACACACACGCTGTCCAATTGGGTTTGCGACACACACTCTGTCCATGGGTGCTTGTGACACACGCTGTCTAATGAGGTTTGTGACACACACCCTGTCCACTGGGATTTGTGACACACACGCTTCCCAATGGGGTTTGTGACCAACAGCCTGTCCAATGAGGATTGTGACACACACCCTGTCTAGGGGTGTTTGTGACACACATAATGTCCAATGGGATTTGTGACACACACACTGTCCAATGGAGTTTGTGACACACAGGCTGTCCAATGCGGTTTGTGACACAGACTATTTCCAATGTAGTTTGGAACACACACCCTTTTTAATGGGGTTTGTGACACACACACTGCCCAATGGGATTTGTGACACACACACTGTCTAATCGGGTTTGTGACACACACCCTGTCCAGGGGTGTTTGTGACTCACACGGTGTCTAATGGGGTTTGTGACACACACGCTGTCCAATGGGATTTGTGACACACACACTGTCTAATCGGGTTTGTGACACACACCCTGTCCAGGGGTGTTTGTGACACACACGGTGTCCAATGGGGTTTGTGACACACACGCTGTTTAATGGGATTTGTGACACACACGCTTCCCAATGGGGTTTGTGACACACAGCCTGTCCAATGAGGTTTGTGACACACACCATGACCAGAGGTGTTTGTGACACACAGGCTGTCCAATGGGGTTCGGGACACACAGGCTGTCCAATTGACAGTGTGACACACACACTATTCAAAGGGGTTTGTTACACATACCCTGTCCAGGTGTGTATGTGAAACACACAGTTTCCAGGGCTGTTTGTGACACAAACGCTGTCCAATGGGATTTGTGATACACATCCTGTCCAATGGGGTTTGTGACACACACTCTGTTCAGGGGTATTCGTGACATACACGATGTAAAATGGTGTTCGTGACACACACGCTTTCCAATGGGGTTTGTGACACACACCCTGTTTAATGGGGTTTGTGACACACCCGCTGTTCAATGGGGTTTGTGACACACACGCAGTCCGATAGGGTTTGTGACACACACCCTGTCCATGGGTCGTTGTTACACACGCTGTCCAATGGGGTTTGTGACACACGCCCTGTCCAATGGGATTTGTGACACACACGCTTCCCAATGGGGTTTGTGACTCACAGCCTGTCCAATGAGGATTGTGACACACACCCTGTCTAGGGGTGTTTGTGACACACACGGTGTCCAATGAGGTTTGTGACACACAGAATGTCCAATGGGGTTTGTGACACACAGACTGTCCAACGGGGTTTGTGACACACATACTTTCCAATGGGGTTTGTGACTCACACTCTGTCCACTGGCGTTTGTGACACACACACTATCCATGGGGGTTTGTGACACACACGCTGTCCAATGGGGTTTTTGACACACACGCTGTCCAGGGGTTTTTGTGACACACACCCTGTCCAATGAAGTTGGTGAAACACACGTTGTCCAGGAGCATTTGTCATACACGATGACCAATGGGGTTTGTTACACACACGCTGTCCAATGGGGTTTATGACACACACACTGTCTAATCCGGTTTGTGACACACACCCTATTCAGGGGTTTTTGTGACACACACGGTGTCCAATGGGGTTTGTGACACACACGCTGTCCAATGGGGTTTGTGACACACACGCTTCCCAATGGGGTTTGTGACACACAGCCTGTCCAATGAGGTTTGTGACACACACCATGTCCAGAGGTGTTTGCAACACACAGGCTGTCTAATGGGGTTCGGGACACACAGGTTGTCCAATTGACAGTGTGACACACACACTATCCAAAGGGGTTTGTTACACATACCCTGTCCAGGTGTGTTTGTGACACACACAGTTTCCAGGGGTGTTTGTGACACAAACGCTGTCCAATGGGATTTGTGATACACACCCTGTCCAATGGGGTTTGTGACCCATACGCTGTCCAGGGGCATTCGACACACTCGATGTGCAATGGGGTTTGTGACACATACGCTGTCCAGCGGCATTCGTCACACTCGATGTGCAATGGGGTTTGTGACACACACGCTTTTCAATGGGGTTTGCTACCCACGTGTTGCCCAATGAGATTTGTGACAAACACGCTGTCCAATGGGGTTTGTGACACACACCCTGTCCAGGGGTGTTTGTTACACACATGCTGTCCAATGGGGTTTGTGACACACAGCCTGTCCAGGGGCGTTTGTGACACACACGCTGTCCAATGGGGTTTGTGACACACACCCTGTCCAGGGGCATTTGTCATACACGATGACCAATGGGGTTTGTGACATACACGCTGCCCAATGGTGTTTATGACACACAGGCTGTCCAATGGGGTTTGTGACACACAGCCTGTCCAGGGGCGTTTGTGACACACACGCTGTCCAATGGGGTTTGTGACACACACACTGTCCAATGGGGTTTGTGACACAGACGCTGTTCAATGGGGTTTGTGACACACACACTGTTCAATGGAGTTTGTGACACACACCTTGTGCAGGGGTGTTTGTGACACACACGGTGTCCAATGGGGTTTGTGACACACACCCTGTCCAGGGGTCTTTGTTACACACACACTGTCCAATGGGATTTGAGACACACAGACGCTGTTCAATGGCGTTTGTGACACACACGCTGTCTAATTGGGTTTGTGACACACACCCTGTCCATGGGTCGTTGTGACACACGCTGTCCAATGGGGTTTGTGACACAAACCCTTTTTAATGGGGTTTGTGACACACACGCTGTCCAATCGGGTTTGCGACACACACTCTGTCCATGGGTGCTTGTGACACACGCTGTCTAATGAGGTTTGTGACGCACACCCTGTCCACTGGGATTTGTGACACACACGCTTCCCAATGGGGTTTGTGACCAACAGCCTGTCCAATGAGGATTGTGACACACGCCCTGTCTAGGGGTGTTTGTGACACACACGGTGTCCAATGGGGTTTGTGACACACAGAATGTCCAATGGGTTTGTGACACACAGACTGTCCAACGGGGTTTGTTACACACACGCTTTCCAATGGGGTTTGTGACTCACACTCTGTCCAATGGCGTTTGTGACACACACACTGTCCATGGGGGTTTGTGACACACACATTGTCCAATGGGGTTTGTGAAACACACCCTGTCCAGGGGTGTTTGTGACACACACGCTGTCCAATGAGGTTTGTGACACACAGCCTGTCCAGGGGCGTTTGTGACACACACGCTGTCCAATGGGGTTTGTGACACACACACTGTCCAATGGGGTTTGTGACACAGACGCTGTTCAATGGGGTTTGTGACACACACACTGTCCAATGCAGTTTGTGACACACACCTTGTGCAGGGGTGTTTGTGACACACACGGTGTCCAATGGGGTTTGTGACACACACCCTGTCCAGGGGTCTTTGTTACACACACACTGTCCAATGGGATTTGAGACACACACACGCTGTCCAATGGGGTTTGTGACACACACCCTGTCCAGGGGTGTTCGTGACATACACGCTGTCCAATGGTGTTCGTGACATACACGCTGTCCAATGGTGTTTGTGACACACACGCTGTCCAATGGGGTTTGTGACACACCCGCTGTTCAATGGGGTTTGTGACACACACGCAGTCCGATGGGGTTTGTGACACACACCCTGTCCATGGGTGCTTGTGACACACACTCTACAATGGAGTTTGTGACACACACGCTGTCCAGGGGCGTTTGTGACACACACGTTGTCCAATGGGGTTTGTGACACACACCCTGTTTAATGGCGTTTGTGACACATCCGCTGTCCAATGGGGTTTGTGACACACCCGCTGTTCAATGGGGTTTGTGACACACACGCTGTCCAATTGGGTTTGTGACACACACCCTGTCCAGGGGCATTTGTCATACACGATGACCAATCGGGTTTGTGACATACACGCTGCCCAATGGTGTTTATGACACACAGGCTGTCGAATGGGGTTTGTGACACACAGCCTGTCCAGGGGCGTTTGTGACACACACGATGTCCAATGGGGTTTGTGACACACACACTGTCCAATGGGGTTTGTGACACAGACGCTGTTCAATGGGGTTTGTGACACACACACTGTCCAATGGAGTTTGTGACACACACCTTGTGCAGGGGTGTTTGTGACACACACGGTGTCCAATGGGGTTTGTGACACACACCCTGTCCAGGGGTCTTTGTTACACACACACTGTCCAATGGGATTTGAGACACACACACGCTGTTCAATGGGGTTTGTGACACACACTGTCCAATGGGGTCTGTGACACACACGCTGTCCAATGGGGTTTCTGACACACACCCTGTCCAGGGCTGTTCGTGACACACACGCTGTCCAATGGGGTTAGTGACACACCCGCTGTCCAATGGGGTTTGTGACACACACCCTGTCCATGGGTGATTGTGACACACGCTGTCCAATGGGGTTTGTGACACACACGCTGTCCAATGGGGTTTGTGACACACACGCTGTCCAGGGGCGTTTGTGACACACACGCTGTCCAATGGGGTTTGTGACACACACCCTGTTTAATGGGGTTTGTGACACACCCGCTGTCCAATGGGGTTTGTGACACACCCGCTGTTCAATGGCGTTTGTGACACACACGCTGTCCAATTGGGTTTGTGACACACACCCTGTCCATGGGTCGTTGTGACACACGCTGTCCAATGGGGTTTGTGACACAAACCCTGTTTAATGGGGTTTGTGACACACACACTGTCTAATGGGATTTGTGACACACACGCTTCTCAATGGGGTTCGTGACCCACAGCCTGTCCAATGGGGTTCGGGACACACAGGCTGTCCAATTGACAGTGTGACACACACACTATCAAAACGGGTTTGTTACACATACCCTGTCCAGGGGTGTTTGTGACACACACGCTGTCTAATGGGGTTTGTGACACACACCCTTTCCACTGGGATTTGTGACACACACGCTTCCCAATGGGGTTTGTGACCAACAGCCTGTCCAATGACGATTGTGACACACATCCTGTCTAGTGGTGTTTGTGACACACATGATGTCCAATGAGGTTTGTGACACACACACTGTCCAATGGGGTTTGTGACACACAGGCTGTCCAATGCGGTTTCTGACACAGACTATTTCCAATGCAGTTTGTGACACACCCTGTTTAATGGGGTTTGTGACACACACGCTGTCCAATGGGGTTTGTGACTCACACGGTGTCCAATGAGGTTTGTGACACACACGCTGTCCAATGGGGTTTGTGACACACACACTGTCTAATACGGTTTGTGACACACACCCTGTCCAGGGGTGTTTGTGACACACATGGTGTCCAATGGGGTTTGTGACACGCACGCTGTCTAATGGGATTTGTGACACACACGCTTCCCAATGGGGTTTGTGACACACAGCCTGTCCAATAAGGTTTGAGACACACACCGTGACCAGAGGTGTTTGTGACACACAGTCTGTCCAATGGGGTTCGAGAGACACAGTCTGTCCAATTGACAGTGTGACGCAGACACTATTCAAAGGGGTTTGTTACACAGACCCTGTCCAGGTGTGTTTGTGACACACACAGTTTCCAGGGCTGTTTGTGACGCAAACGCTGTCCAATGGGATTTGAGATACAGATCCTGTCCAATGGGGTTTGTGACATACACCCTTTTCAGGCGTGTTCGCGACATACACGCTGTCCAATGGTGTTTGTGACACACACGCTTTCCAATGGGGTTTGTGACACACACCCTGTTTAATGGGGATTGTGACACACCCGTTGTCCAATGGGGATTGTGACACACCCGCTGTTCAATGGGGTTTGTGACACACACGCAGTCCGATGGGATTTGTGACACACACCCTGTCCATGGGTCGTTGTGACACACGCTGTCCAATGGGGTTTGTAACACACGCCCTGTCCAATGGGATTTGTGACACACACGCTTCCCAATGGGGTTCGTGACCCACAGTCTGTCCAATGAGGATTGTGACACACACCCTGTCTAGGGGTGTTTGTGACACACACTGTGTCCAATGGGATTTGTGACACACAGAATGTCCAATGGGGTTTGTGACACACAGACTGTCCAATGGGGTTTGTGACACACCAGTTGTCCAACGGGGTTTGTGACTCACACTCTGTCCAATGGCGTTTGTGACACACACACTGTCCATGGGAGTTTGTGACACACACACTGTCCAATGGGGTTTTTGACACACACGCTGTCCAGGGGTTTTGTGACAAACACCCTGTCCAATGAAGTTGGTGAAACACACGTTGTCCAGGAGCATTTGTCATACACAACGACCAATGGGGTTTGTTACACACACGCTGCCCAATGGGGATTAAGACACACACGCTGTCCAATGGGGTTTATGACACACACCCTGTCCAGGGGTGTTCGTGACACAAACGCTGTCCAATGGGATTTGTGATACACATCCTGTCCAATGGGGTTTGTGACACACACGCTGTCCAATGGGGTTTGTGACACACACCCTGTTTAATGGGGTTTGTGACACACTCGCTGTCCAATGGGGTTTGTGACACACCCGCTGTTCAATGGGGTTTGTGACACACACGCAGTCCGATGGGGTTTGTGACACACACCCTGTCCATGGGTCCTTGTGACACACGCTGTCCAATGGGGTTTGTGACACACGACCTGTCCAATGGGATTGGTGACACACACGCTTCCCAATGGGGTTTGTGATACACACGCTGTCCAGGGGCGGTTGTGACATACACCCTGACCAATGGCGTTTGTGATACACACGCTGTCCAATGGAGTTTGTGACACACACCCTGTTTAATGGGGTTTGTGACACACCCGTGACCAATGGGGTTTGTGACACAACCGCTGTTCAATGGGGTTTGTGACACACACACTGTCCAATTGGGTTTGTGACACACACCCTGTCCATGGGTGCTTGTGACACACGCTGTACAATGGGGTTTGTGACACACACGCTGTCCAGGGGCGTTTGTGACACACACGTTGTCCAATGGGGTTTGTGACACACACCCTGTTTAATGGCGTTTGTGACACACCCGCTGTCCAATGGGGTTTGTGACACAACCGCTGTTCAATGGGGTTTGTGACACACACACTGTCCAATTGGGTTTGTGACACACACCCTGTCCATGGGTGCTTGTGACACACGCTGTCCAATGGGGTTTGTGACACATACACTGTCCAGGGGGTTTTGTGACACACACGCTGTACAACGGGGTTTGTGATACACACGTTGTCCAATGGAGTTTGTGACACACACCCTGTTTAACGGGGTTTGTGACACACCTGCTGTCCAATGGGGTTTGTGACACACCCGCTGTTCAATTGGGTTTGTGACACACACGCTGTCCAATTGGGTTTGTGACACACACCCTGTCCATCGGTGCTTGTGACACACGCTGTCTAATGGGGTTTGTGACACACACCCTGTCCACTGGGATTTGTGACACACGCGCTTCCCAATGGGGTTTGTGACCAACAGTCTGTCCAATGAGGATTGTGACACACACCCTGTCTAGTGGTGTTTGTGACACACGTGATGTCCAATGGGGTTTGAGACACACACACTGTCCAATGGGGTTTCTGACACACCCACTGTCCAATGCGGTTTGTGACAAAGACTATTTCCAATGGAGTTTGTGACACACACCCTGTTTAATGGGGTTTGTGACACACACGCTGCCCAATGTGGTTTGTGACTCACACGGTGTCCAATGGGGTTTGTGACACACACGCTGTCCAATGGGGTTTGTGACACACACCCTGTTCAGGGGTGTTCGTGACATACACGCTGTCCAATGGTGTTTGTGACACACACGTTTTCCAATGGGGTTTGTGACACACACCCTGTTTAATGGGGTTTGTGACACACCCGCTGTCCAATGGGGTTTGTGACACACCCGCTGTTCAATGGGGTTTGTGACACACACGTAGTCCGATGGGGTTTGTGACACACACCATGTCCATGGGTCGTTGTGACACACGCTGTCCAATGGGATTTGTGACACACGCCCTGTCCATGGGTGCTTGTGACACACGCTGTCCAATGGGGTTTGTGACACACACGTTGTTCAATGGGGTTTGTGACACACACAATGTCCAGGGGCTTTTGTGACACACACGCTGTCCAATGGGGTTTGTGATACACACGCTGTCCAATGGAGTTTGTGACAAACACCCTGTTTAATGGGGTTTGTGACACACCCGCTGTCCAGTGGGGTTTGTGACACACTCGCTGTTCAATGGGGTTTGTGACACACACGCTGTCCAATTGGGTTTGTGACACACACTCTGTCCATGGGTGCTTGTGACACACGCTGTCTAATGGGGTTTGTGACACACACCCTGTCCACTGGGATTTGTGACACACACGCTTCCCAATGGGGTTTGTGACCAAAAGCCTGTCCAATGAGGATTGTGACATACACCCTGTCTAGTGGTGTTTGTGACACACGTGATGTCCAATGGGGTTTGTGACACACACACTGTCCAATGGGGTTTGTGACAAACAGGCTGTCCAATGCGGTTTGTGACACAGACTATTTCCAATGGAGTTTGTGACAAACACCCTGTTTAATGGGGTTTCTGACACACACGCTACCCAATGTAGTTTGTGACTCACACGGTGTCCAATGGGGTTTGTGACGCACACGCTGTCCAATGGGGTTTGTGACACACACACTGTCTAATCCGGTTTGTGACACACACCCTGTCCAGGGGTGTTTGTGATACACACGGTGTCCAATGGGGTTTGTGACACGCACGCTGTCTAATGGGATTTGTGACACACACGCTTCCCAATGGGGTTTGTGACACACAGCCTGTCCAATGAGGTTTGTGACACACACCATGACCAGAGATGTTTGTGACACACAGGCTGTCCAATGGGGTTCGGGACACACAGGCTGTCGAATTGTCAGTGTGACAGACACACTATCCAAAGGGGTTTGCTATACAGACCCTGTCCAGGTGTGTTTGTGACACACACAGTTTCCAGGGCTGTTTGTGACGCAAACGCTGTCCAATGGGATTTGTGATACACACCCTGTCTAGTGGGGTTTGTGACACACACCCTGTTCAGGGGTGTTCGTGACACACACGCTGTCCAATGGTGTTTGTGACACACACGCTTTCCAATGGGATTTGTGACACACACCCTGTTTAATGGGGTTTGTGACACACCCGTTGTCCAATGGGGTTTGTTACACACCCGCTGTTCAATGGGGTTTGTGACACACACGCAATCCGATGGGGTTTGTGACACACACCCTGTCCATGGGTCGTTGTGACACACGCTGTCCAATGGGGTTTGTGACACACGCCCTGTCCAATGGGATTTGTGACACACACGCTTCCCAATGGGGTTTGTGACCCACAGTCTGTCCAATGAGGACAGTGACACACACCCTGTCTAGGGGCATTTGTGACACACACGGTGTCCAATGGGGTTTGTGACACACAGAATGTCCAATGGGGTTTGTGACACACAGACTGTCCAACGGGGTTTGTGACACACACGCTTTCCAATGGGGTTTGTGACTCACACACTGTCCAATGGCGTTTGTGACACACATACTGTCCATGGGAGTTTGTGACACACATACTGTCCAATGAAGTTGGTGAAACACACGTTGTCCAGGAGCATTTGTCATACACGATGACCAATGGGGTTTGTTACACACACGCTGCCCAATGGGGATTATGACACACACGCTGTCCAATGAGGTTTGTGACACACACCCTGTTCAGGGGTGTTCGTGACATACACGCTGTCCAATGGGGTTTGTGACACACACCCTGTCCATGGGTGCTTGTGACACACGCTGTCTAATGGGGTTTGTGACACACACCCTGTCCACTGGGATTTGTGACACACACGCTTCCCAATGGGGTTTGTGACCAACAGCCTGTCCAATGAGGATTGTGACACACACGCTGTCTAGTGGTGTTTGTGACACACCTGATGTCCAATGGGGTTTGTGACACACACACTGTCCAATGGGGTTTGTGACAAACAGGCTGTCCAATGCGGTTTGTGACACAGACTATTTCCAATGGAGTTTGTGACAAACACCCTGTTTAATGGGGTTTCTGACACACACGCTGCCCAATGTAGTTTGTGACTCACACGGTGTCCAATGGGGTTTGTTACACACCCGCTGTTCAATGGGGTTTGTGACACACACGCAGTCCGATGGGGTTTGTGACACACACCCTGTCCATGGGTGCTTGTGACACACGCTGTCTAATGGGGTTTGTGACACACACCCTGTCCACTGGGATTTGTGACACACACGCTTCCCAATGGGGTTTGTGACCAACAGCCTGGCCAACGAGGATTGTAACACACACCCTGTCTAGGGGTGCTTGTGACACACGCTGTCCAATGGGGTTTGTGACACACACGCTGTCCAATGGGGTTTGTGACACACGCTGTCCAGGGGCATTTGTGACACACACGCTGTCCAATGGGGTTTGTGATACACACACTGTCCAATGGAGTTTGTGACACACACCCTGTTTAATGGGGTTTGTGACACACCCGCTGTCCAATGGGGTTTGTGACACACCCGCTGTCCAATGGGGTTTGTGACACACACGCTGTCCAATTGGGTTTGTGACACACACCCTGTCCATGCGTGCTTGTGACACACGCTGTCTAATGGGGTTTGTGACACACACCCTGTCCACTGGGATTTGTGACACACACGCTTCCCAAAGGGGTTTGTGACCAACAGCCTGGCCAACGAGGATTGTGACACACACCCTGTCTAGGGGTGTTTGTGACACACATGATGTCCAATGGGGTTTGTGACACACACGCTGCCCAATTGGGTTTGTGACTCACACGGTGTCCAATGGGGTTTGTGACACACACACTGTCCAGGGGCGTTTGTGACACACACGCTGTCCAATGGGGTTTGAGATACACACACTGTTCAATGGAGTTTGTGACACACACCCTGTTTAATGGGGTTTGTGACACACCCGTGTCCAATGGGGTTTGTGACACAACCGCTGTTCAATGGGGTTTGTGACACACACGCTGTCCAATTGGGTTTGTGACACACCCTGTCCATGGGTTCTTGTGACACACGCTGTACAATGGGGTTTGTGACACACACGCTGTCCAGGGGCGTTTGTGACACACACGCTGTCCAATGGGGTTTGTGACACACACCCTGTTCAATGGGGTTTCTGACACACCCGCTGTACAATGGGGTTTGTGAGACAACCGCTGTTCAAAGGGGTTTGTGACACACACGCTGTCCAGGGGCGTTTGGGACACACACGTTGTCCAATGGAGTTTGTGACACACACCCTGTTTAATGGGGTTTGTGACACACCCGCTGCCCAATGGGGTTTGTGACACAACCGCTGTCCAATTGGGTTTGTGAAACACACGCTGTCCAATTGGGTTTGTGACACACACCCTGTCCATGGGTGCTTGTGACACACGCTGTCCAATGGGGTTTGTGACACACATGCTGTCCAATGGGGTTTGTGACACACACGCTGTCCAGGGGCGTTTGTGACACACACGCTGTCCAATGGGGTTTGTGATACACACGCTGTCCAATGGAGTTTGTGACACACACCCTGTTTAATGGGGTTTGTGACACACCCACTGTCCAATGGGGTTTGTGACACACCCGCTGTTCAATGGGGTTTGTGACACACACGCTGTCCAATTGAGTTTGTGACACACACCCTGTCCATGGGTACTTGTGACACACGTTGTCTAATGGGGTTTGTGATACACACCCTGTCCACTGGGATTTGTGACACACACGCTTCCCAATGGGGTTTGTGACACACAGCCTGTCCAATCAGGTTTGTGACACACACCATGACCAGAGGTGTTTGTGACACACAGGTTGTCCAATGGGGTTCGGGACACACAGGCTGTCCAATTGACAGAGTGACACACACACTATCCAAAGAGGTTTGTTACACAGACCCTGTCCAGGTGTGTTTGTGACACACACAGTTTCCAGGGCTGTTTGTGACACAAACGCTGTCCACTGGGATTTGTGATACACACCCTGGCCAATGGGGTTTGTGACACATACGCTGTCCAGGGCCATTCGACACACTCGATGTGCAATGGGGTTTGTGACACACATGCTTTTCAATGGGGTTTGTGACCCACATGCTGCCCAATGAGGTTTGTGACAAACACGCTGTCCAGTGGGGTTTGTGACACACAAGCTGTCAAATCAGGTTTGTGACTCACAAACTGTCCATGGGGAGCTGTGACACACACGCTGTCCAGGGGTTTGTGACACACACCCTGTACAATGGGGTTTGTGACACACACGCTGCCCAATGGGGTTTGTGAAACACAGGCTGTCCAATGGGGTTTGTGACATACACCCTGTCCAATGGGGTTCGTGACACACATGCTGGCCAATGGGGTTTGTGACACACAGACTGTCCAATGGGGTTTGTGACAGAGGAACTGTCCAGGGGCGTTTGTGACATAAACGGTGTCCAGGGGTGTTTGTGACAAGGAAACTGTCGAGGGGTGTTTGTGACACGCACTGTCCAATGCGGTTTGTGACACACACTCTGTTCAATGGCATTTGTGACACACACACTGTCCATGGGGGTTTGTGACACACACGCTGTCCAATGGGTTTGTGACACACAAGCTGTCCAGGGGCATTTGTAGACACACACGGTGTCCAGGGGTGTTTATAACACACACAGTGTCCAGGGGCGTTTGTGACACTAACGCTGTCCAATGAGGTTTGTGACACACACACTGTCCAATGGGGTTTGTGACAAAAATGCTGTCCAGGTGGGTTTTTAACACACGCTGTCCAATGGGGTTTGTGACACCCGGGCTATCCAATAAGGTTTGTGACAGACACGCTGTCCAGGGCCGTTTGTGACACAAACGGTGTCCAGGGGTGTTTGTGACAAACACTCTGTCCAATGAGGTTTCTGACTCACACACTGTCCAATGGGGTTTGTGACACACACGCTGTCCAATGGAGTTTGTGACACACCCTGTCCACGGGGAGTTGTGACACAAACGGTGTCCAGGGGTGTTTCTGACACACAACCTGTCCAATGGGGTTTGTGACACACACGTTGTCCAATGGGCATTGTGACACTCACCCTGTTTAATGGGGTTTGTGACACACCCGCTGTCCAATGGGGTTTGTGACACACACCCTGTCCAATGGGGTTTGTGACACACACCCTGTCCAATGGTGTTTGTGACACACACAGTTTCCAGGGGGGGTTGTGACACATGCTGTCCAATGAGGTTTGTGAGACACACCCTGTTCAGGGGCGTTTATGACACAAACGGTGTCCAGGGGCGGTTGTGACGCATACCTGTAGGTAGTTAGGGTCTGGAGGCCGGAAGATCTCGCGCTGTACAGAGAGATAGTAGCCCCTCCCTAGGTAGGTAGGAGTATGTGAGGCAAGCAGATGGACGTGACGTTGCAAACCTAAGGTATATAACGCTGTGTTACTTGTTAATAAACGCCATTTGCTTTCCACCACAGTGGCGTTTGTGTGCTGATGGACCGAGCGACCTGGGATGTGGTCGCCGTGCTGTCTCTGAACCAGGTCGTCACTGCCCACTGAGAGGCAACAGGAAGGGAAGAGAACAAAGGGACTGAGAAACAAAGCAAAGTTTAGATCAAAATGAAGAGACTGGAAAGGGAAAACATGCAGCAATGAGCTGGAGGAAGAGGAAAAGAGGGCTGAGGAGCAGGAAAGAGGATGAGAAGACAAAGAAAAGGCAGAGCCAGCTGGACAGGGAAGATACAGCGAGAGGGGATGGGGCTGGGAACAGGCAAGGAAGACAGGAAGACAAACAGGACAGAAAGACATCAAGAAGGAAAAGGGGCAGTAATCTGGACAGAGATGGAGAAAGAAGCAGCAGGGAAAGGGCAGACAGGCAGAAAGACAGAGAGGGAGCAAGAGAGAGAAAGAACAATAAGGGTTGGGGCAGGATAGAGATTGGGAAAAAATCCTGGAGTGGGCAGCAAGAGGAAGAGGGAGTAAAAAAGAAGAGGGGCAGGAATAGGCGCAGGGAGCAGAATAGAGGGATACAGTGAGAAATGATGGGGCACGGAGCGGGACAGAGCAACAGACAAGAATGACGACAAAGAGAAACCGGGCATGATGAGAACACAGAGGGGTGGAGACGGAGAGGGAGATACGAGAAACCCTGCACAGAGATTCAGAAGGGTGGGGGAATAGGTGAGGAAGCAGCAGAGGGCCAGAGGGAGAAGAGATGAAGAGGAAGAAGGGCACAGCAGGAAAGAGGAGGGAGCAGGGAGGGACTGGGACACAAAACAGGGTGAAATGTCCCCAAAGGCCCAGGACTCACCGCACTTCCTGCTCTCTGCACTGCCAGGCAAACTGTGGAGATCAGGTACTTCTGTCTGTGAGAAATGCAGTTGTGATTTGTGCTGAGACGTTTGATGTTTACAGATACAACCAAATGAGGTTCGGGTTCTGAACCTGCAAAAAGGAAAAGGTGGGTAAGTTCTACATAAAAATTTTGAAACTTGTTTATGAGGTTATATTGATAGAGGGAGCTAACATTTTCAGGGTTAACCAACCACATAATAAGGGCCTACTAACAAACTAACACCCAGCGCTGTTTTGCTTATGGTCTAACGAACAAGTGTTTAAGGAATACAATTAAGGAATTGAATTAAACGTTGTTTATCCATACAAAAAGCCTAAGTTATTTATTTCATTGCTTTACAACAAGTGATTGAATCTGCTATAGAAAAGTTCAACCCCCTCCTCTATAGCAAAGGACAAAAGAAAGTATGGATTTTTGTTGCATCTAATCCATAATGCAAGTACCAATTAAAACGTGTCTGCTGGAGTGGATATCCTGGACACGAACAGGCAGGTTCCTGGTGTTGTGCCCATGGTGATTCATCCACTGTGGCCGTGGGTGTCAGGCCTTGATACAACAGACACAAAACCTTGGGAGAGAGGTGATCACAGTAAAACGCTTAAAGATAATGAGCTAGCACACTTGATTTAGTCTTTATTTAAAAATACACACGGCTGCTGTCTTTTTCCAGTTTAGCTACGATGGGCTCCAATATCTCTATTAATTCTAACTACAACACGTGACAAAAATTAAGGGAGGAAAGCTTTGTTTTTACAACGGTAAATACAGTCTAAATCGTAATTTGGGAAACAGATAAAGGGGTGTAGCAGATGAGGCACAGACTCTCTTTAAGATGCAGAGAGACGTTTAATACAAACTCAGGTTTGCATTTGAAACATCGCGGACCTCTGTCCTTGATGTACCGATCCTGTATCAATCCCTCTGTCCCTGATGTACCCACCGCGTATCAATCCCTCTGTCCCTCATGTACCAACCCCGTATCAATCCCTCTGTCCCTCATGTACCAATCCCTCTGTCCCTGATGGTTCATGTCCCACACAGTCCTTGCTGCTTGTGTTGTTCCACCAGCGCTTGTTCTCACACTGTGACTCTTGCAATTTCTCACGGGCCTGATGTCACAACCCTGCCACATCTCCCCTTCTTTCTTTAACAATTGCAGCCACAGCAGCGTGTAACTGCACAGCCATTGCACCATTAAAGCTTTTTTCAACCATTCGTTGTGCACAAGAGAAGACACATGGTACACAATCAATAAGTACAGACTCCACATACAAACATTCTAAGCAGCAGGTTAAAGGGCCGTGTTTTGCAATTTTTGTGGCACCCATAACTGTTACAGAATCGCTACTTAATATTCCCTGCATAGTGTTTAACACAGAATAATGAGCTCCCAGTCAACTAAGAATTCTATTTCTCTGTTCTCCAAGTCAGGATCTATATTAATATATTTCTGAGCTGTCGGTTTAAGACGATGTAAAAACTCAGTGGGAGACTCCTCACAATCCTGTTTAATCTCAGAAGGTTTTGGCATATTTACAGCTTTAGGCGCAGCGTGTATAATCCCGTATAAAATGCACTGGCGATACCAATGCAGCCTGTGCCCCGATATAAGGATATCAGGATCCCACCCTGGACTGACCGAGGGACAATTTTGATCTCATGTTCTCTGTGTGTTCTACACCAATAGCTGTTCTTCAACAAACCTTTTACTGGTTTGCATTTCTTTCCCTGATTATCCTTTTTCAAAACAAATGGATCTGAAGAGGATAAAGACAATGCATATGTAACATTATCTATTGTGTAATATGCCTTATGTAATAGGCAATATATGATTTAAAATAGATATCTTACTACATATTACATGCAGCACATTACTATACTACAGATCTCAAAGTATACCCACCTAGACCTGTGAAGCATATTAATATTATTTACAGTGGCCACCATTAATTACAATATTCAATCAGATTCTCCCTGGTTGACGCCCTGTTGAACAGCAAACGATCCTTTTCCAATGTCAGAAAACACAGCCTGGGGGGGATTTCTCACGAATCCTCCTGCCGATTGTCCACTACCTACTTCACAATCACAATCACAGACAATTGGTGAACCCTAAGTACTGGACTATAAAATCCCCCAAGACACAAGTAACAACAACAACAAACCACTAAAGCCAGAAACAATTATACAATTGCTAAGGCACAAACAGCAAAATCATTAAAGATACCTTTATCAAACTGCTGTTCCCTCGTTTTTCTCTTTAATTTATTGTTTTCTCATTTTCCCCTTTAATTTTTTATTTCTTTCTTTTTTTAAGTTACCCAGTTTACCAAAATGCGCAGACGCGAATGCGCAGACCCAACGCGCTGGTGTCGCCCACGTCTCGCGCAGGCAGCATTGCCAACGCAACCAGACAATGAAAGTGCCTTATCTCATTGATGGGGTTTTACCCGCATCCCGAGCTGGTCCGAGGAGCTGTGGTCCCTTCCAGGAATTCCCCGGTGTCGGCACAAGGCCCCAGAGATCCTGGGATCCACGGGAGGTCAGGCAGATTATCCCATCCTCGTCGCCAGAAATGATACCGAAAAGTCATCAAACAGACTCTTTAACACTGTTTTGAAAGTGTTAAAAAGCAGGCACTTCTATTACAGCGCGCTGGGGGATCGCTCCTCTAATCGAGTGTGCGTTCCGCTTTCCTCTGGTTTTACAGATCGTGGAACTCCTCAAACAGCAAAACATGCCAACCAATGTTACAGACGTCTCGTGCTCTTTCACCAGTGCGTGCAGCAGCAACGAGAAATCTGGAATGAGCGTCTACAGAAACACGTACGTATTTACCCAATTCAGAACAATGCGTTACATCCGCTGGCCGTACTTCATTGGCAGTAACCCCTCCTGGATTAACACCCTCTGTGGATGGCGCGGGTGCCAACTGTTGGCAATCAGGGCAGGACATAAGAACGCTCCTGGCCTGATCCACTGTAATTTGAAGTTGTCGTTTTAACGCCTTTGCACTCTGGTGAAAGAATTTATGTGATCATTTAGCTTGCTCCAAGGCTTTAGGCACAGTGAGTGGCACAGCTTGTGCATCGGCCCTCCTACTGCCTTCCGCAAGTGGTCCTGGAAGGGCCACTGCGAGAGCGGGTGTGCATTGCATAATACCTATGATGTCTATGATTTATTAGAAACCATAGCATTCTCAATTCAGCCATCAAAAGAGGATTATCCTCTTCCTTAAGAAAAGAAGCTTCCAGGCGGTTAAGTATGCCAGCCACATAATATGAGCCAGTTACAACATTCACAGGCTTGTTACAGAACACCTCAAAGCGATCCTAACAGCTGTCAGCTCAAGAACTTGTTTGACTCTTGGTCTCTTTTTCTACCTTGTGTTTGCAGCACTGGGTATCTGAGTTTAGTCATGTAATTACAACTTTATGTGAGCGACCAGAGGCATCAGTCAATAGAGTCTTGTCGCTTACTGGTCGTTGCTGACAGCAGCATGTATTGCGAATTCTCCTTCGTTGTAGGAAGAAATATACCTTCAGGTCTACCCCATACATAGCATATAAACATTCTCTGCCTTTAATTATTGGTTTTGCATACATTTCTTTTATTATCCAAACTGTTTTCATTGGTGTGTGAGCTAGAAAAACCCATACAGCCACAGTCACCTTTCTCCCTCCTTGAGCTCTCCTGACCTGCGGTTCCACCACCGGTGTCTTCTTTCTTGATCCCTCTTGACTGGCAGGTGCGCTCCAACCCTCTTTATCCATCACTCTTCCTCATGGGTTCACCTCCTTCCTTGCTTTTCCTTTGCATGCTGCTCCCCCTGAAGAGAAACACACAGAGGACTGAGCTACACCAGCCCAAGGGCACTACCGTCAGACAGGGGCTGAGTTCGGGGCTGACACCTCCCCACACCCCACAGCGCGCCCACCTTGCCTTGGCACCAGCCCCTGGCACAGCCCTTCCCCTCAGCTCTGCCCTCCCTGCAGCACAGCTTCCGCACGTGCCCTGCTCAGGCTGGACCCCAATGTCACGGGTTAGAGATGTCACAGCTCAGTACAAATGCCCACGGTCCTCACCTGCTCTTTAGTACTTGCGGAGGGTCACGTCGCTGTGCCCCAGGGCACTGGCCTGCACGACCCTGCCCGGCAGCGGGAGCGTCTGGAGCTGCCGGCTGGTTCTCCAGCTTTAGGGTCACCCGCAGCAGCCCGCTCTCCTCAGCTCTGCACACCCAGTCAGTTGCGCCGCCCAGGCAAAGTCAGCTTCACCCTCTGCCCTACACCTCACCTGCAAACAGCCAACTCTTCAGCTGACAACTGCCCAAAACCCACCGACAAACCCTCCAAATCTCAGCCTTTCGCTTTCAGCTGCTGCCTCTAGTGCATCTCACAGACAAGCCTCCAAAATCCCCTCATCCTGCAATAATGCTCCAGCACTCATCGCCTGCGGGAACAACTGCCACAATACCATGCAAACACCAACCAGTTCTGGCACGGAAATATCGCTTTCTCCTCCAGATCCCACCTACACCAACTGCTGACAAACACACGCTGTCCTCACCAAAGCGAAACGCTGCAACAACCAGCGACAACTCAAATGTGCGTGTGCGGCGCAAAACCGCAGGTGTGAGCTAACGCAGAGCTGGGCTTGACAGCTGCACAGTGTGCACCCTGTGGCTTAACGTGGCCAGTCACTGCCATTCCGCCTTCTCCCTGGGAGAAGCGCATGAGCACAGGCTGCTTCAAGGCACGACGCGAACGGTTTGGATCTCCGGGTCTCTGAGGGCGAGAGCGATAAATGTGAGCTGTGTGTGGCGCAGGAACTTCCCGTCCACTTGCTCCTCCATTCAGTCAGGTGCTGCAAGAGAGGGACAGAGAAAGAAACAGTTAGGACCGGATTAACAACCTCGTCATCCCTGTCCCCAAACCTGCAGGTGTCCTAGGAGGCCTGATCTAAGTTTGGCTCTTCTCCCGCTCTTTGCTGGAATACTTCACTGCACAAATTTCTGTCATGAACACTCTCTTAACCAGTCTGATGTGTTCATAGCTCCCAGCCCAGCGTCCATTCCTCAAGGTACCTCAGCATTTCCCTTTGAAACCAGACCTGAGTGCCATCCCGTCCTGAGCTACCTCAGCATTGCCCCCTGCAGCCCCCCCGATGTCACCCCCTCCCTGAGGTCCCTCAGCCTTTCCCGCCAAAGCCCCCCCGATGTCACCCCCTCCCTGAGGTCCCTCAGCCTTTCCCGCCAAAGCCCCCCCGATGTCACCCCCTCCCTGAGGTCCCTCAGCCTTTCCTGCCAAAGCCCCCCCGATGTCACCCCCTCCCTGAGGTCCCTCAGCCTTTCCCGCCAAAGCCCCCCCGATGTCACCCCCTCCCTGAGGTCCCTCAGCCTTTCCCACCAAAGCCTCCCCGATGTCACCCCCTCCCTGAGGTCCCTCAGCCTTTCCCGCCCAAGCTCCTTCCGCGCCGTCCCGCCCTCAGGCTCCTCCGCCGCTCCCCCCGTTCCCGGCCCCTCCCCGCGGCAGCGCCGCCCCCGCCCCTCGCGCCCCCTGGCGCCGCCCCGGCGCCGCCCCCTCCCGCTCGCCTTCCTCCCTCTGCCCTGTGGCACCACGGGCTCCCCGCTCCGCCCCACGGCCCCGCCCGAGCCCCGCGCAGCGCTCAGCCCGGGGCTCCCTTCCCTCACAGCCGCCCGCGTGTTTCCCCCTCGCCCCTTGCTCGGCCCGGCCCGGGGCCGCGCTGTTGCGGCTACCTACCCCTCGCCTTCCTCCTGCCCAAACCAGCCCGTCCCTCCCCCTCCAGCCTCCCCCCTCAGCCGGGACCGGGGCGGCCCCGTCCGGTCTCCTCGGTGTCCACCCGCCCCTCGCTCACCGCCGGCCCCGCCGCTCCTCGCGCGCTTCTCCCGCCGCCGCACCGGCGCACCGGGGGCACGCGCCCCCGCACTTACGCAGCGTGGCCCCGCCCATCCGGCGCAGGAGCCAATCCCGTCCGCGCCCGCCACCGGGCCCCGCCCCCCTCCCGGCCCGGAGCCGCCGGCGGCCGCAGAGCGGCGCTGTCCGCCCGCAGCGCGGCCCCGGCCCCGGCGGGGCAGCGGCAGCGGGGCCGGGAGCGCTCGGGCTGCGCCTGCCCGGGACGGCCCGGGACCGAGGGCTCCGCCGCCTGCCCGGGACGGCCCGGGACCGAGGGCTCCGCCGATGCAGCCCGTTTCGTGCCGCTTGCACCCCCGGCTTACACGGCTGCAGCCTTCCTGCTGCTTTAGCTCACACATCTTTCTTCCTTCTACCTGCACAGCAGTTCACACTCACAAACGTTCCAGAAGAATCTACAAACATTACAAAGATAGACCACGGACCACAGCTTCCTGAGCTTTCGGGTTAAAGTTCCTGTAGATCCCCATGTTTCAATAAAACAGACACCACCAGTAGAGCTGCTGCCTCTGCCGTCTTTGGTCAGAAAGAAGTGACAACACCAGAAAACACATTGGCAGCCGGTGCTTTGACCACTGAAGGTGGGATCTACAAAAGTCTGATTAAACCAAACAACCTGAGGTCTTTATCAAGCTGCAGATCTGCCAGGCATGCTGAAATGCCTGAAATTTACTCCTGCAATATTCCACAATGGAACAGCCCTTCATCTCAAATCTCATCTCAAAGTTCCAAACCAGTACATTAAAAGCTGTCACTAGCTATTAGAAGACCACTGCAAGATCGTATTGCTTTTTGAGTTCAATAAGAATTTTTCAATAAACCAAAACGCAAGCAGTTTCTGCAGCCTGTTGCTCATCCTCCTGTTCATTCCTTAGCACTGCAGCAATCGGTTTTTATACGACGTGTCAGCAGAGGCGTTTGAAAAACCCCAAACAAAACTTATTCCAGTCCACGGACCCCCTCGCTGCCCCCCCTCACCCTGAGCCCCAAGATCAGCACTTGGTGTGGGAGAGGAGCACAGCTCGACATATTGTATCTGGGATGCTGTATCTATTACGCTGTACCTAGGATGCTGTATCTGGGATGCTGTATATGGGATGCTATACCTGGGATGCTGTATCTGGGATGCTGTACCTGGGATGCTGTATTTGGGATGGCGTATCTAGGATGTTGTATCCGGGATACTGTATCTAGAATGCTGTATCTAGGATGCCCTATCTAGGATACTGTATCTAGGATGCTGTATTTGGGATGCTGTATCCGGGAAGCTGTATCGGGGATGCTGAATCTGGGATGCTGTATCTGGGATGCACCCGACCAGGTGCCTTTGTGTGAACATGAAACAGCCGTCTCTACAGAGCTCCCTTGAATCTGTCCGCGTGAGAAATGCAGGACTGGGCAACGTCGTGCAACACGTGGAACCTGGCCAACAAACGGCGCAGCTGTGCACTCACTCGCGCTTAAGCACGAATGGAGCCTGCATCAAGGCACACGCATGTGGACAGACAATCGTTTGTAGACACACGCGAAACTCCCAAACACTTATAGGCAAGACACAATCTCTTCGACAAGCACACAAGTGTTCGCTCTCAGCTGTAGATCAGGGAGAAGCTTGCGCAGTGACGCCTTGTTGCTCTTTCGCGTTAAGGCATGATCTGTTTCGTTTCTCTTCTAGATCGGCTGCTGAGCGTCTTTCCTCGGGCCACTGTGAAGCATTTACCATAGGTGAGAAGTAGCTCGGAGCAGCATTCAGTTCTGCCTACGACTGTCTTTGCTCCTTTACTAGCAGAGCTCCCGTGCATCTGTCCGCGTGAGAAATGCAGGACTGGGGAACGTCGTGCAACACGCGGAGCTTTGCCAAAAGACGGCGCAGCTGTGCCCTCAGTCCAACTTCAGCACGAATGGAGCCTGCATCAAGGCACACGCATGTGGACAGACAATCGTTTGTAGACACACACGCTTTCACGCACACGGTCGTCCAAGTACAGGGACGTATCTGCACGTACCCTCCAAAAGAATATTCTCATGCAGCCACGTATGCGTGATGCAGTACGCCAACCATCAATGCACAACTGTTTACCCTCAAGCATGTCAGCACGTTTTGCGTACGTCTCTCTGAGCATAGAAGGGAGTGGGCGCGCTTGCGGATATGTGCATGTGTATGGCC
This sequence comes from Nesoenas mayeri, assembly GCF_963082525.1. Lineage (NCBI taxonomy): Eukaryota > Metazoa > Chordata > Aves > Columbiformes > Columbidae > Nesoenas > Nesoenas mayeri. The sequence continues at coordinate 646,668 of NC_137562.1, forward strand.
AGGCGTTTGCTTAAGCATCAGTGTGTGAAAACGTAGGTGCTTTTCTCTAGCTGCGTTCGCGGGCACGAGGTGGTGGGTGCACCTAGGTGGAGCTTGTGGAAAGGTTTCTGTTTGGTTTTCAGTGGGGAATCGTGTGTGTTCACGTGGACAAAAACAATGCGTAGGAACTAGGTTCCAGTGCAGAAAACGCAAGTTTTCCGATGCGCTCTCTTTCTCTCCCTATACCGAGTCGTGTATAGAAGCCGCTAAGCCTGCGATCGGCAAGTAAGCTACCACGAAGTGTGCCGTACCGAGAAAATACCAACACATCCTCGGTCCACACATTGTTTCTGATACGTGCTTGAACTCAAATACCTTCGTGCTGCTGTGGCGTAAATGACGTCCGTCAGAATATGGGATTGCGCGCACCTGTGCAATTGCTTGGTTCTACAATCAGTCCTGGTGTGCGGAGCTTTCAGAACTGACTCTGGGGAGTCGTCTGCAGAAATGTCGCTGACGGAATATGCACCCGCGATTGTTAACCAAAATGTAGGCAGACGCGTTTTACCACGTCGTTCAGCATGCAGAGAGCTACGTCTGTTCCGAAGAGACAACGGAAACGCGTGTGCACGCACAGAAGAAAAACCCGACCAGGTGCCTTTGTTTGAACGTGAAACAGCCGTCTGTACACTCGCAGACACGGGAACGTGCATCAATGCAGTCGCATAGCCACCAGCTTTTGAGCACAGGCTCTGCTGGTTTTCGCACTTTTCAGGCACAATCCCGAAAGCCGCGCACAAAGCAGTTCATTCGCTAAATGTCGTCCAGGGAAGCATTTCTCCGGTCGATCTACCGCTCAGCTTTCTTCTCGTGTTACTGAGAAATATCAGCGCAGGGAATCCGTCTCTGTCGAGCACACGTCAATCCCTCTAGGGTTTTCCTTTGTTGACTCTGCCTAGATGATTTCCCTGGTCTCTCTTCGCCGGAACAGTCATGGCTGTGATGCGTTACACACAGACACAGCCAACGCACATCAATGTCAAGAGACACACTCCGCAGAGCTCAAAACTAGCACAGATGCATATGTGCGACGAAATCAGCACACATGCTTGTGGAGAGAAAGACATGGACTCACACGCGTCTGGAGTGACGAATAGATACAGCAGGCGCTAGGAACACAGACTGACCTACAGGCACACTGTCCTCACACCAACAGGGACCTCTCTGCAGCTATCCTAGACGTTGATTATCGAACCAGCCACACTGACCTGCGCCAGACTCCCAGACACTTACAGGCAAGACACAATCTCTCCGACAAGCACACAAGTGTTCGCTCTCAGCTGTAGATCAGGGAGAAGTTTGCGCAGTAACGCCCTGTTACTCTTTCGCATTAAGGCATGATCTCTTTCTTTTCTCTTGTCCATCGGCTGCAGAACACTATTCCTTGCGCCACTGTGAAGCATTTGCCAAGGGTGAGAAGTAGCTCCGAGCAGCATTCAGATCTGCCTGCGACTGTCTTTGCTCCTTTACTAGCAGAGCTCCCGTGCATCTGTCCGCGTGAGAAATGCAGGACTGGGCAACGTCGTGCGACACGGGGAACTTTGCGAACAAACGGCGCATCTGTGCACTCACTCCAGCTTAAGCACGAACGGAGCCTGCATCAAGGCACAAGCATGTGGACAGACAATCGTTTGTAGACACACATGCTTCCATGCACACGGTCGTCCAAGTACAGGGACGTATCTGCACGTACCCTCCAAAAGAATATTCTCGTGCAGCCACGTATGCGTGATGCAGTACGCCAACCATCAATGCACACCTGTTTACCCTCAAGCATGTCAGTACGTTTCGCGTACGTCTTTCTGTGCATAGATGGGAGTGCGCGCGCTTGCGGATGTGTGCTTGTGTGTGACCAGGCGTTTGCTTAAGCATCAGTGTGGAAAATTAGGTGCTTTTCTCTAGCTGCCTTCGCGTGCACGAGGTGGTGGGTGCGCCCACCTGGGAGCTTGTGGAAAGGTTTCTGCTTGGTTTTCAGTGGGGAATCGTGTGTGTTCACGTGGACAAACAGAAGACGTAGCAACCAGGTTCCAGCGCAGAAAACGCAAGTTTTCCAATGCACTCTCTCTCCCTATATGGATTCGTGTATAGAAACCGCTAAGCCTGTGATCGGCAAGTAAGCTACCATGAAGCATGCCGTACGGAGAAAATACCCACAGATCCTCGCTTCACACGTTGTTTGTGATACTTGCTTGAACGCAAATACGTTCGTAATGCTATGGCATAAAAGACGTCCCTCAGAATATGTTACGAGCGCACCGGTGCAATTGCTTGGTTCTACATTCAGTCCTGGTGTGCGGAGCTTTCAGAACGGGCTCTGCGGAGTCGTCTGCGGAAATGTCGCTTACGGAACACGCACCCTCGATTGTTAACTAAAATATAGGCAGACGCGTTTTACCACGTCGTTCAGCATGCAGAGAGCTACCGTCTGTTCCGAAGAGACAACGGAAACGCGTGTGCACGCACAGAATAAAAACCCGACCAGGTGCCTTTGTGTGAACGTGAAACAGCCGTCGATACACTAGCAGACACGGAAACGTGCATCAATGCAGTCACACAGCCACCAGCTTTTGAGCACAGGCTCTGCTGGTTTTCGCACTTTTCAGGCACAATCCCGAAAGCCGCGCACAATGCCCTTCATTCGCTAAATGTCGTCCAGGGAAGCATTTCTCCGGTCGATCTACCGCTCAGCTTTCTTCTCGTGTTACTGAGAAATGTCAGCGCAGGGAATCCGTCTCTGTCGAGCACACGTCAATCCCTCTAGGGTTTTCCTTTGTTGACTCTGCCTAGATGATTTCCCTGGTCTCTCTTCGCCGGAACAGTCATGGCTGTGCTGTGTTACAAACAGGCACAGCCAACGCACACCAAGTGTCCAGAGACACACTCCGCTGAGCTCAAAACTAGCACAGATGCATATGTTCGACGAAATCAGCACACATGCTTGTGGAGAGAAAGACATGGACTCACACGCGTCTGGAGTGACGAATAGATACAGCAGGCGCTAGGAACACAGACTGACTTACAGGCACACTCTCCTCCCACCAACAGGGACCGCTCTGCAGCTATCCTAGACGTTGATTATCGAACCAACCACACTGACCTGCTCCAAACTCCCAGACACTTACAGGCAAGACACAATCTCTCCGACAAGCACACAAGTGTTCACTCTCAGTTGTAGATCAGGGACAAGCTTGCGCAGTGATGTCCTGTTGCTCTTTCGCGTTAAGGCATGATCTGTTTCGTTTCTTTTGTAGATCGGCTGCTGAGCGCCTTTCCTCGGGCCACTGTGACGTATTTACCATAGGTGAGAAGTAGCTCGGAGCAGCATTCAGTTCTGCCTACGACTGTCTTTGCTCCTTTACTAGCAGAGCTCCCGTGTATCTGTCTGCGTGAGAAATGCAGAACTGGGCAACGTCGTGCGACACGCGGAGCTTTGCCAACAAACGGCGCAGCTGTGCACTCACTCCAGCTTAAGCACGAACGGAGCCTGCATCAAGGCACACACATGTGGACAGACAATCGTTTGTAGACACACATGCTTTCACGCACACGGTCGCCCAAGTACAACTGCGGGGTGCGCGGCGCCTCGGGCAGAGTGCTCCCGGTCTCTTGGCCGCAGGCTGGGGCTGGCAGACGGGTTCAGGTGCTTTGGCCTGCTTTTTTTGCCAGCGCCGCCTTCTCGGTGCAGTGAAGAAAATCCCGCGCGGTTGTTTCCGCTCGCTGCTCAGGAGATTCCACGTCTGGGGCCGTGCACTGAGGAAGAACGTTTGCGAGTTGGAGGACGCTACAAGATATTCCCCGTGGAAGCCAGAGAAGAGGCAAATGGGCTGCCAGTGGAGCTGTGTTCCGTGCAGTCTTCAGTTTAGGACGTTCAGTTTGTCCTTCCAGAAAAGGAGCAGTCATTGGTAGGCCTGGGAGAGGCCATTAAGTGCGTGATCAGAATTGAAGCCAGATTGCACTCGACGTTGCTGCTGTCGGTCTTGGCTTTCGGTGGTTTCCCCTAGTGTTTGGGAGCGCGGAGGGGGCGTTTTTTCTTCCCCAAGGAGAGGCTGTGCTTAAAAAAGAATTTGTTTCCTCAGAGAAGTGCAAGTCCGTGTGTGTAAGCCAGGCAAAATCGCCAGCCTAGTCAAGTTCCGAGTGTGCGTCTGTCAGACGGCCGCTTTACGTTGCCGAGTTCCCAGCTGTGCAGTTGTACTGGCGAAGGGCAATGCAGGACGGAAGGGTTTTTTCTGCTGCGGGGACCCAGCCGCCCCCCTTTTCAGCGGAAAGCAGGGGAGCGCGGTTTATTGTTCCCTTTGCAACGCGGCTGCTGGCGCGGGAGGGCTGGAGGGCTGGAGGGGCGGAGCGCTGGTTGGCTGTCTAGGCACGTCAGTCGCCACTCTGTCCGCCTATCAGGTTGCCAGAGGGGCGGGCGTTGAGGTCTCCGTACTGCGCATGCCCGACTCGCGAGCGCTGCTAGGCGGCGAGAGAGGTGATTGACGTGTCCTAGGCAGCCAACCGGGACGCGGCAAGGGGCGGGTGCTGCGGTCTCGTCACCGCGCATGCCCAAAGCACGAGCGCCTGGCGGGAGCGGAGCGGCGAAAGAGGCGGCAGGTGAGTGCGGCCGCGGCGGGGGTGACCGTGCCGGTGGAACGGGGCGGGCGGGATTTGCCGGCGCGGCGCGGCACAGAGGCGTTCGTCTCCGGTTCCCCCCCGCCGAGCTGGCGAAGCTGGCGGGAGACGTGTGACCCTGCGGGCAGGTGCGCTGAAGGCTGTCGGTCTGGAGCCGTGTCTCCCTCCGGCGCAGCGCCCGTGCCCGGTCCGGCGGTCCCTCCGGGAGCGGCGCAGCCCCCGTTAGTCGGGGGGACGTTGAAAAGCAGAGCTGGTGGCGTGGCGAGTGGGGCGCCGCTTCGGCGGGAGCTCGGGGCGAGGCGCGGCGGGTTCTGTGTCCTGTGGGCGCGGCTTTCGCGCCGCGGCTGTCTGTGTGCTAGACGCCCTGAGTCCTAAGGAGATGTATCTTTTGGGATTCGTTCTACAAGTCAAAGAGAGGAGCCGAATATGTGCTGAATGTTATAGTTAGAACTGATATTCTGTGAAGAAGTGAAGTGGTCTGAAAAAAAGACACATTTCTTAAAAGCTAGTGCAGAATTGTGTATCTTCACATGAATCGACTCAAACGTCCCCCCCGTAAATAAAACCCAACTCCCCCCAGAAACAACATAGAAGAAACGAGCTAGCAGAGCTCCTGTGACAAAAGGAGGTCAGTATTTTTCCCTCAGTTTTTTCCTTATCTGAAGAAATCAAAGAGAATTTTAGATGGTATTTTTTCCGTCTAAATCAAGTGTTGGCGTAGACTTTTGTGTTCAGATAATCAACATTGTCTGTAAAGAATTGTTTAACAAAAACAAGCAGAAACCAAACCCAGGTTCAGACCTGTAAGAAGCACAGAATAATTTCGTTTGTAAGAGACCATCTAGGGGGGTCACCTTGTTGAATTGCCTTCACAATGAGATCAGGTCACTGAATGCCTTGTCTACTGAAATTCTGAATATCTCCAAGGTTGGGGATTCCATGGGCTCCCCGGGAAGCTGGTGCTTAACCATTTGTGTCACCAAACATGCTAAAAAAATACCTCACTAGTTAGCTTTGTTTTACCATGAGAAGCTTTTGTTCTCTTCATAGGTGTAGCAACCATCATTATTGTGGGTGATGAAGGAGCTTCTGGGGTGGCTGGGATAGCACATTCATCCCAGCATGTTCTGATTGGAGAACCTTCAGGAAATTATAATGGGACTGCTCTTATTAGGCGAGTACATCACTCATTTATTCGAAACAGCTCTGTTTCAAAAGCTATGAGGCTCCACATTTGGCAAGAATTAATTGAATGCTGCATTTCATTATCACTTCTAAAATCATAAGTATTTTTAAAATTAGATGCTTGTTTTTTAAGAAGGGCAGAACATACTACGTAGGTGTCTTTTCAGTATTGCTGAGGAGCTTTAGATATGTCTCCCAATTATTTACAACATAGATTCATTAAAGGAAAGAGGATTCTAATCAAAGGAATAGGGGAAGGCAGTCAATCATATTCGAAGATGCTTTGTGCTTTTCAGGATTCAGTTCAGGATTGGTGCTTGAACTGAAATTCGGTACATTGTTCCGATGATCAGCATAACCAAAGCAGCACTGGGTCTTAGTTGAAACAAGATGCAATTCTTTCACTGCATTCAGTCAGCTGAAAACAAGATGAAGAAATCACAATGTTACCATACCTTCTAACAGAATTGGAGAAAAAGTATTACAACACTTTCCCTTAGTGAAACAGCAAATAGAAGCAAGAAAACAGATTCTCATGCTGCCCTGAGAATCCCAACAGACAAAGGGATGCTTTGTGCAGCACCAGTTTAGAACATGTACTAGATCATGGTATAGACAATTTCTTGCCATGCTTCAGTTCACCGAGAATGTCATGAGTAGGATTAGCCTCTAGGTTTTTAGACAAGCAGCACACAGAACATTTCTCAAGTGATCTCATAGTACTATTCTCGTATCTTTCTGCCTTCAAAACCAAATTACCTCTGGGTGCTACCCGTAAGTCCCATTTCCCTTCTGTTTTGCATGTCTGTTTCCTGAAAAGCAGAAAGACAGCTCAGTTTTCAGCTGCCAACTTTGGGCTGTATGCACAAAGAAACTATAAAGTGCTCTGGGTAAAAATACAGCTCAAGATGCCTCCCAACACGGGGAAGTAAATCAGAACTGCAGACACGTTATTGCTCTGAAGAGGTTATGGTAAAGATCTTAATAGTGACTTAATAGATTAAAATTCACAGTGCTTCACAGTGCTGGTAACATTTCTTCCGTGCACAACAATATCTATGCTTTATATCTCTGGATTTGGTATCAAATATTAAAGGTAGAAGATTAAATCTGCGTTTGCATTCTGCAGCCTGACACGTGGCCCAGGGATTTTTGGTGAAATCATAATATATTGGAATATGACACCCCGTCATCACACAGAATTTATTGAGACGTCGGGGACCTTGACAATGCGAGACAGGCAGTGTGCAGCAGTGGTTCTAATACAGGTACAAGAGATTTTGCACCAGTAGCTATTTCAAGTTCTTCCTTTTATCTAGCCAGCATCTTGATTAGAAATTAGTTATACCTCTCTACCTGGAAATGGTTAATTGGTTCTTCTCCCTAGGCTGTCGATGATAACCGTCCTGAGGAGAAGCATTACTACACATTTGAATTAACTGGGATCAGTGATGGAGGACTCATAAATGAATCTAGCAGCACAGCAAATATTACCATGGCCGACAGTGATTTTCCATACGGAGAGTTTACATTTTCAGGAGAAATATTGCTGACAACAGAAGAAGAAAAATGGGTATATGGTTAAAATTCCTTCTTACGTAAAATATCGATAGATATCAATATTGTCGGTAGATTTATACTTAACTTTAGGAAAAAAAAAAAAAAAAGGCAGAGATTTATTCTGCATTTATCATAGCATAGTCCATCTGAGGCTTTTGGTGTTTTTAATACTCTGAGAAAGATGCCTGTCTGTTAAATTATGTGTATTCTGCACTTACTGCAGCAAATTGTTACCTGGCAGAACCGTTGAGAAGGTGCCTCTAGAACAGTCTCAGAATGGTAACAGAAAAGTAAAGCCATTTTTTAAAGCAAATGTCCTCTCTCCCTCAGGTTAACATCACTGTTTTGCGTTCAAGGGGATCCTATGGCAAAGTGCGTCTTTGCTTCCAGAGAATAAATGGGACTGCAGAGGAGGGAGTTGATTTCACCCCCACAGTAAGGGAACTGTTATTTGAACCACATGAGGAGAGTAGAATGATTTCGGTTGAAATTCATGATGACGACTTTCCTGAAGGTCCTGAAGACTTTTCAGTGATGATTACCAAAGTGGAACTCCAAGGAAGGTCAAGATAAAATTAATTATAAGATAAAAGTAATTAAAAGCAGGAGATCAAACTGTATTTGGAATCTGATCTACCTGCATAAAGGCACCGCTGGATTTCAGGTGTTTTACTGTAAAATTTCATATGGCAGCTATAATAGTAATAATAATACAAATTGGATGTATGGCAATCCAAATTCTTTCAACATTAATTTTAAGATTTTGCTGATTAAGATTTCTTAAAGCTGAAAGTCCATCCATTACATAGAAGTTGTCAAATCACATGAAACTCAAAGAAGAAGATAAAATGTGAAAGAAAAAGCGAAAGATCCACATTTCTGTGAAAAAACTGCCAGTTTTGCAGATATAGTTTGAAAAAGTGTGACCAAAAATCTTCAGTGGTAACTGTCAGAAAATAAAAGTATTTGTGGTAATTGAAAATTGTCATACTTGCATTACAATACTTTTGCAAGGTTTTTTTTTTAATGTAATATTCCTTTTTATGTTCTTGCAAGTGGATTTGATTTCACCGTAAAGGAAAATGATCTACAGATAGATCAACCCCCAGTAATAGGAAATATCTCCACAGTACGAGTCACTATAGCAAAAAGTGATAATGCAGAAGGCATCATAGAATTTGATCCACAGTATATCCTTCTACAGGGTAAGTTTACCAGAGGTTTTCACTATGGTTTAGAGGATAAGCCTGTGGCTCTCTCACAAATTTTGAAATAAAATAACTTTTTTTCCCAATTTTTCTTGAAGTGCAAGAGGATGCTGGATTAATCATGATTCCTGTTGTGAGAAAGCGTGGAACGTATGGCGATGTAACAGCCGATTTCCTTTCTCGAAGTATTTCTGCACTTCCGAACGTTGACTACATCATCCATAATGATTCTGTCATTTTTTATCGTGGCCAGAACCAGACTTTTATCTATATCTCTATCACAGATGATGAAGAAAGGTAATTATTTTTTTCAGATATTTATTCACTAATCTACTTCTGAGAAAGCGTTTTCTAGCACGTGCAGTATGCCTGTCAGCAGAGTTTGAATTGAAAAGCAAATTTCTGCAGCCCTGAAATATTTAAAGGGAGGGAAAAGAAGCTATTATTGGAGTTTCATAGTGCCTGTTAAATTTTATGCAAACAACTACATTCTTTTTACCTAGATTATCAGAAAGTTTGGGTGTTAATAGTACTGCTGTGAATAATAAAATATTTTGCTGATTGTTTTTTTTTTTTTTTTTAATTTAGCACATGTGGAAAATAAAACAACATTTTTATTTCAGATATCACCATTCTCTGCAAATGGGGGGAATCTTCTGCTGTATGCTTACAGAGATGACTTCTGTATATCTTTAAATAGATCCAGCTGGACGCATGGTTGAATGACAAATCATAATTTTAATTTTTTGTTCTTGTGTGTCTCAGAAGGTCTTTTTTTCTGTTTTTTTTTTCCACGCAGCGAATTTGCAGAGCAATTTGAAATCCAGCTGATGGGGGCCACTGGTGGAGCAGCCCTTGGGCTCCATCTACTGAGCCAGGTCACCATTGCCAAAAGCGACTCCCCCCAGGGCATCATCTGATTTCTCAGCCAAAGTCGAATTACTCTTCCCAGCCCCGATACACCGACAACAGTGTCGCTGGTGCTGGAAAGGACAGGAAAATTGTTTGGGGAGACACAGGTGGGCCCTGGTTCTCAAAAACGGAATGTTTTCCAGTGACAAGGCCAAAAATCTTCTTTTTTTGCCGTCAGGGGCTTCCTTGTGACTGATTTCTAATGGGATAGTTGCAGCTTTTCATTAAGCGTGAATTCTGTATAGTTGCAGAAGAACAGAAAATATTGTTACTTTTTGGATCTTCTCTTTATCCTCCTGCTTTTCTCCTTTTATTATGGTCTGGTGTACTTTATTTTGAACTATCTCCCAATCCCATTGAAAATATAGTTAATTTCATGCACCACCGCTAATTTAATTTAACTCAGTTGAATTACTTCCTGAAGCTGGTCAATTTATTTTTATTTTCAGTAAATTGTTTACTATGAGGCCTCTAGACTTTTTTTTAGTCTGTACGTATCACTGCCAAAGTGAAAGTATAAATATGAACCAAGATAAGGCTTCCACAGTCTGGGCAAATGATTGGAAAATTGGCATTAAAGGCCATGAGCTACTGCTCTCCTCATGTGAAAATTGCTGTGGTCTTCTTTGACTTTTCCTAGAAGTCATTGAAGAAAACTGAAAAACAATTAAGTGTCAAAATAATAATTTTAAGATGCTGAATAGGACCCCTTCAAAAACAATCTAATTTGTGGGAAATTTTGAAAATATTCTAGCTTTTAATCAGCCCGAGGAAGTGTGAATCGTGATTTGAGGCATTAAAAACTTCTATTGCAGAAAATATTTGTCGTTTTCAGTCTTGATATCACACTTCCCAGGGAATGTTTCTGGTCAGGATACTTATTTGGTGAGCTTTTCAAAACAAATTGTGAAAGGAAGAGAAAAGTAAACTGGCCTGTGCATTTCCTGTTACGTGCTACAGAAACCTCAGTTGATTTTCTTTTCTGTAACTAATATCTAGAATTTAATAAAATGGCATTGTGGCTAACTAGCACTTCAGAATTTCTATTTTTAATGTTTATTTTTCTCCAAAGGATTATATATTTTCCCACATGTAATCAATTATTAATATGTTGTGTTCTGTAAAAAGAGCACATATTTAAATGTAGCTTGTTAGCAGATGCAAGAATTTTTATGTCGCTTGTGTTACTCTGTCACTTCCCCCGACCCGGGAGGCAGTTATAATATGTCACTACTGTAAATCTGAAACTGGTATCTTCCGCAGATTAATTGGGACATCTTGGGACCCAATTCAGAAGAGCTTTTATCTCCCCTGAATAGTGACATGGGTGACCCTGTGAACGGATCATTCTATTTTGGAGAAGGGGAAGGAGGGCTGAGAACTATTAATCTACAAATCCATCCTCGTGAAGAAGTTGAAGTTCAGGAGATCTTCATTATTAGGCTGAGCCTTATGAAAGGTGAAGCAGAACTAGATCCTAAGGCAAACAGCATTACACTAATAGTAAGTCACTATTGCTTTTCTTTCTCTTGAGATCTCTGTTATTGGTATTTATCCTGCAAAGCTTTGAAGGGTAATCATAATGACTGAATAGCTTGTCATTTGCCTTTTTTTTTTTTGCCTCCCCTACTACATGGGTTTGATGGTCGTGGTCAATGGGTCAGAGTCCCGTTGAGGCCTGTATCTAGTGCAGTCCCTCAAGGGTCAGTACTGGGGCCTGTATTATTCAATATATTCATCAATGACTTGGATGAGGGAACAGAGTGACTGTCAGCAAGTTTGCTGATGACACCAAGCTGAGAGGAGTGGCTGACACTGGAAGCTGTGCTGCCATTGGGAGACCTGGACAGGCTGGAGAGTTGGGCAGGGAGAAATTGAATGAAATAGAACAAGGGCAAGTGTAGAGTCTTGTGTCTGGGCAGGAACAACCCCAGGTTCCAGTATAAGTTGGGAAATGACCTATTAGAGAGTAGACTCTCTCAGACTCTCTTCTAAATACTGATGTACTCTTGAGTCTTCTTAAGAGGAGAAAACTCAATAGGAAGAACTAATTGATACATTCCCTATAGCATCTAGCAATGAAAATCTCAATGTTTCAAACAAGAATACTATTCACTTTACATTTCTGATTTTTAATTTTTTTTTATTCAATTACTTCCTTAAAGATACAGAAGTTTGGTGATCCCAACGGAATGGTACAGTTTGCTCCTGAATCGTTAACTGAGAAAAACTTCACAGAACCCTCTGCAGTGGAAGGGCCACAAAGTATTACACTGTTTGTCAGACGAATCCAGGGCACCATGGGAAACATAACGGTATTCTCACTCTCTTCCTAATCAACATTATAATCTGAAATAATCCTCTGTATCAATGCATGGAGGGAGATCTTATTCTGTGCCTTTCAATTGCGTATTTCTCAAATTTTGAAATGTCGCCTTTTAGACTGAGTTTAGCAAGGGCTCAGCTCTAGTAGTTGTGGTTTGTAGAGTCAGATTCAGTCTCCCCTGGTCAGTGAAAAAACCAGAAAAACAGCACTGGAGTGCTTGTCTTGCTTTCTCTCTCCCTCTGCTCCTGTGCTTTTGATGGGAGAACAGGAGAGACCAGACTTTCATAGTGAGCTTTCTTTGGGATCCTCACAATTTACTCTTTTTCAGCCATATGTAAAGGTAAGAATCAGACATTTTAGAATCATCACTTACATTGTCTTTACCTAAAGTTGTTTGCAAGTCAGCATTTTCACAAGTACTCATTTATTTAAAAAAAAAAAAAAATTTAATAAAAGCATCTAATGTGTTTAATGAGAACTCTTCACACCTTTCTGTTGTGAGGAATTCTGGAAACTGGAAAAACAGCAAGGATATCTTGGTGTAAAAATAGAAATAATGTCAAGCAATTGTTCAGAGATTCCGCATAGTTTTACGTAGGTGTCCAGAAGATATACAAAGGTAATCTTTGCATTCACAGTACTGCTGGCAGAACAACACACCACTTTGTAAGATAGTCTATGTGCTTCTTTCTATGCATACTTAAACAAATTTTTTATTTTACCCATTTAAACCCAACCTATTCCGTATGCAATCTATACTGAACCATGAATGTGAAAGTTTCCGACTCTGTGGGTGATATTGCCTTCATTTTGTGAATTTTCTAAATAAATTTCAGGTTTACTGGGAAATACGTCGTGAATCTGACATCACAGGTGACTTTCTTAGGACAGAGGGATCTGTTGTCATTGCTGAGCAGGAGAGCACAGCTGAGATAATCATCTACCTGTTACCTGACGATGTTCCAGCACTGGATGAGAACTATGTGGTGCAGCTGATTTCAGTAGAAGGTGGAGCAGATTTAGACCAAGAGAAAAGAATTTTGGAAATCAATGTGTTTGCAAATGATGACCCCTATGGAGTGTTCGCCCTGTACTCTGACCAGCAGTCAGTACTCGTAGAGAGGAACCTGGATCGGTATGTTCAGATCAATGTAACTCGGCATGCTGGGGCATTTGGAGAAGCAATTGTTGAGTACCATATCACATCTCATTGTGAAGAAGCACTAATTGAGCCTGAGAATGAGGTGGGATACCTCACAATAAAAGACGGTGCCAGCTTTGGAGTGCAAAGAGTGCCAATAAGCAACCAGGTCTGTATTATCCTTTTAAGTCACGTGGTATCTATTGTTTCCATTTGTGTTCATCACAATACAAATGTGCTGGAATAGGGTACTAAACTCTCAATACTGTCCACTGTCAAGAAGCAGCAAAGAGAGTTTTGGTATAATGAATTTCCTATTTATGGACTAGAAGTGGGTTCAAATATCACATTTTCAGGTAATAACTGCAAAATCACTCTATGCATGTGTTCAAATATCCAGTGTTTCCTTCCATCATTGCTTTGTGTTACTATCAGTTCAATATTTTGTTATTTTATGTATTCCAATATTCTTTCAATTTCTCTTTTGCATTGTAAATAGTGATGTGTTAGTGCTGACTCGTGAAGCAGCAGATAAATTTACCTGCATTTCCCAGTGTTCCCTGGTTGTTTACTATTATTATTATTACAGTCTTCCATCCACGCTTACATCCTTTTACATTTGTCTTGCATCTTATTAACCCTAAGAGTTAAAATCAAGCTGAGACCCACTATGTTAGTTACAATTCATTAAAATGGCAATACATGCTCTATAAACTCATCTTTCAATTAACTACTGGTAAATTACAATCACAATATTGCTGTTTTAACTGCGTTTCTTTATAGAAAGATAATCAACAAAACGCTTGACTTGAAAACACTGCTTTTTCATGCAAACAACAAAATCTGCTGATTTTTCTGCCACTTAACTCTTTGAACCGGTGGTTATCGTGTTTTCAGTGGAATTACATTTCCACCATTTTAATTGCATTCTTCCTCTCGAAGGCGTTTATTGTACTGGGCTTGAATTTTACCCTGGAACTGACTAACGTAAGCCTGGTTGGGACAAGTGCCAAGGATGTGCCTAAAATATTAGGAAAGGCGAAGTCAGCCATTCTGCTTGTTCCTGAGGAAGCTGCCAATTCACAGGTCAGTAGACTGACTGCAGTGTAATTTTCTACCGCAGAAGGAAGGTACGCTTCATTACAAAAGGCAGCCGCTATAAGAATTCAGTTTGCTCCTTAAAGTTTTCATCATTGCAACCAATTTAATGACCGACAAGACTGTTCCAGTTACTACTTGTACTGTATATTGTCTTTTCTCTGATACAAATTCATATAGAGATGTGTAAATGCAGTTTGAAAAGGTCTCTTCATCTATAAAATGTAAATAGCATAAATATGATGATTTACTTATACTTTTGTTTACACGAAGTGGAAGTTCTGAGACTTAGAGGAAAATAGCTAGTTCTGGACGATGTTATTCCTTTAAGTACAGCAGCCCCAAAGTAGATAAGAGCATGCATGCAGTATCATGTGCAAAAAGAAGTGGAGGTCATGCTGGGTTTTAATGCAGTTGACAGTACCTTTGACTAATCACTGCGTGGGGAATTTTCCATTTGTCTGCTTTGTATGAGACAGAAAAAATATAATATACCTGTTCCAATATGGTATATGTGCTACAGTTCCCTTTTTATGTGGCAAGCAAAGACAACAGCATGCTGACTTTTTGTCTCTTAAATTTTATTGAAGTTTTTATGTAATGATTTTAATTCTCTTGACACACTGTTTTGTCTTTCAGTTTGTAATTGAACTTAATTCCAATGGTCTTTCTGTAAACATTGTTTACTACCATACATCCACTTATCATTTTAGAATGTGTAAATTATCTTTTCATTCCCATTTTTTGGTCAAAGAAAGAAAAGTACATCATACTATCAAGAATGTTTTTGTGAACAATGTAATGTGACAACAACTTACTTTCACTGGATAGACAAATAATACTTTATTTTAGACCTGTGTGTATCTGTATGGTACCACAGCCATTGCATGTGAGCATTAAGGGCAGGTTGGTTTGTTTTCCTTTTGAAAGACAGACACAAAATGCTATATTCAGTGTTCTCAGTACCAAAATGTCATTCATACTGGTTCCTTTTTTTCCCTGATATCTAATTCTCAGAAGTCTTAAGATTTAGAAATGTTGAAGAGTTGTGAAGAAAGCATTGTTATATATATATATATATATATACACAAACATATATAGACATACATATATTTATATGCACGTGTAACTACTGTTAAGATGCCTACCTTACAAAATATAGTACTCTTTCATATATGTTATTGTCCACTTTTATTCCATTTTCTATAACAAAAGCCACTGTGTTTCCACAGGTTGGCTTTGAATCTGTGATTTTACGACTTACAGACATTATAGCAGGGACAGGCCAGGCTGTCATCACCAGAAAAGGAGCTTATGGCTCTGTCATCTTGAGCTGGATCTCAGAATACCCAGCAGACCTGATCACCGACTTTGCCTAGTCAGGCAATATTACTCCTCTGTTTGGTGAGTAACAGTCTGAGGAAACAGCTACGAAAGTTGCATAAGTGATGATACCACCTTTTAGTTATATATACCTCTGTATGCTTTCTCTATTAATAAGGAGTCATTAGATTGAAATGGTATGGTCTAATTTTTAGCTATAAGGGATGTGTTCATTTTATAAGCAAAAAAACCCTTCAACTTCATAGATACATGTCTGGGAGGCAGGCACGATGCTGTGGCCATGAAGGACAGCTTCATATAGGAAAGACCCTTATCCAGTTTTCTTCTTCTTAAATGGAGTGGAATTGTGATTAAAGTCTGTACTTTAGCGCATTCCCAGATAAAAAGAGGATTCCTATTGGATTATTTTGACTTTTGCTCTCTCTCACTCTCTCTTTCCTTCAGGTACTGTTGCATTTTCCTCTGGTGAGCAAAGTAAAGTGATTTCATTTCAGGCCACTCCAAGCCTAAATAAATGTGAGTCATTTGCCATCACTTTAACAGCAGCGCACAGCAATGTGTCTGGTGGGGCTCGCCTGAGGTGAGGATCCTACTTGTATTTTTGAGTCACACCAATGCCATAAGAATTGTGACCTGTGTACAGATACAAAACTTATACAAATCCCTGTTGTTATTATTCTAGGCAGCTAGTAACTTGTAGTCCATTCTTTGATAAATTTGTATAGCTTGTCTCAGGTGAGAACAAAGTGATCTAGATCTGACCTGTTCAGAACTGAGGCTTTTATCCAACTCCAGTCTATTTCATAGGTGCCTAGAATAACGGAGTCAGTCAAGAAAATGAAGATCAACAGTTTTAGCCGGGAAGCTGAAGACTGAAAGCAACTCTTAACAGTTTTCATTCGTGTCCCTAAAAATCCATATTTAGAAGGTCTTACATAACAAATTATTTATAATAAGAAAAATAAAACAAGAAATGTTCTGAAAAGACCTAATTTATATAAAACCTCCTTTTTATTTTTTAAAAAAAACAAAACCATTACGTTTAATGTAGTTTTCCATCTCAGATAAGTTATCTATTCTTCAAGCTATTTTATTTTCATTCATCCTTAGCCATTGATAGCTAGAAGTGGTATAAAAAGAATGGACATGGAGTAACACCACGTATGGAGAAAGGTTTTGGCTTCGCCATGTTACAATTACAGTGGCAAATCTGAAGGAAGTCAGGAGTGAAATGGATGGATAAATCCTGAGATTGAGCCCTTCTCCTGGGCTTGTCTGTCCTGTGGACTGGTGTCCTCAGAGCCCCTCTTTACCCTGTGAATCAAATACATTAAGTATGTGAGAATGGCCTTTCCTGGAAAACTGAAGATGACATCCCATGGAGGGTAAAGGTGACTTTAAGGAGCTTTGGGCTCCCTTAGTGGTGGAAATGGTCTAGTTTTTTGACCAAAATCACTGTAATTTTAGTGCCATTTGATAGCCTCTAGCACTGAATAATAGATCAGTTCTGTAGACAGGTATAAGACACAAGATTTAACGAAGAGTTTTGCCTCTATGCTTATTTTCTAATAAGAAAGGGATATATTTAATATGAATGAAGTAGAGCTTAAGTTTATATTGATCATAGGGCTCAGATCTGGAAAAAAAATTCCTGTGAGGGGGCAGTTAGTATTTCAAAGCCCCACTGTAAGTTTTAAAATAACTTCCTCTCATTCTCTAGCTTCCTGGCTCTAACTGTAGATCTGTTAGGATCTGTCTATCCCTCAGTTTTCCTTTGAAATGGGAAGTTTGTTCTATAGATACAACTGGTATTACTCGGGATGGCTGTATTGTAATATATCTTCTTTCATTGTGTCCACAACAGAAAAACATCATAATTTCCTTTGCTTCTCCATTTTCTCAGGAAGACTTTATTTTATTTAAACTTTACTCTGTATCCTGTGCTGATTTGGGTGCATTGCATCTGAGGAGGGCTGTTCGATCCTATTATTACCAAATCATTTTTCAGGCAATCATGTTACATCTTGCTTTGGTATGGTTGCTATTTCTTCCCTCTGCTATTAGACATTTGTTTAATCCGCTTTCTTAGAGCCATCATTGATTGTTCGCTGGCAATTATTCTGCTTTAATGTTTTACTTTTCTTCATGCGTCGTATTTCCTCTGTCAACTTTGGTGTCCTTTCTGTTTCAGATCGGGTTTTACAACAGCTGAAATTGAGCCAATGGGGATCTTCCAGTTTGCTCTTAACTCAAGGTCTGTTTCAGTTGAAGAAGGTGTTCGGACAGTCACACTACATGTCCAAAGATTGTTTGGTTTTCAAAGTCATCTCACTAAATTGACATATCAGACCATTCCAGGAAGTGCCAAACCACTAGAGGACTTTGTACCCATCTACAATGGAGAGCTTATGTATTTACATTTTCAGACAAATGCTGTGATAGAAATATCAATAATTGATGACTCTGTCTCTGAAATTGAGGAATTTTTTTTTGTAAATTTGACTTGTGTGGAAATTTTGGATGTTCAACCTGTGAATCTTGCCTGGAGTCCACGTCTGAATCCAGCTTTCAGTGTTGCAACAGTTAATATCCTCGCTAATGATATTCTTCATGGAATACTAAGTTTGGGGCCAGAGTTTATTTATGTTGAAGAAGATGTGAACAACAGTACCCCCAACACAGCGATACTTCGTATCAGAAGCACCAAGGGTTTTACTGGTGATGTTGAAGTAACCATTAAAACCTTTGGGGGAGTGAGTGCACAAAGTGGAGCAGATTCATATCCTTTTGGAAGCGTTTATGGAAGATCCAACTTCACTTGGGCAATGGAAGGGGAAGATTTTGAGGAACAGTCAGTCTCTTTGACTTTGCTGGATGGACAAAGAGAAAGCAGGGTGTCCATAAAGATTTTTGACGATGATGAGCCTGAAGGACAGGAATTGTTTTATGTTTTCCTCTCAAATCCTGAATATGGAGCTCAGATTGTAGAAGGAAAGGATGAATATGGATTTGCTGCTTTTGCAACAGTAATTATTGCAGGTAATATTATTTCCCCGGGAAAATTAATAACAGTAAATAACTATGTTTTCATAGCAATTTTCATGTAAAGATTGGCAATCTATTTGACGATAAGCAGGGTATTCTATTGTGAAATCTTGAGTTTTCCAGAGCAGAAGAAGCATCTAATGTACAAAGCTACTACGCGTCCCTTAGCAACGTAGCTCAAAATACATTTAGAGATTATGCTTATCTCTGTTCTTGCCCTGTTTTACTCGTTAAGGGAAAAGACTAATCTTGAGTAGTTTTTATGTAGATCCAGTAGCATTGCAGGCATTTTAGATTTTTACTTTTGCCATTTTGTCACTTTTACATACAATGGGGTTTGTGCAAAGTATCAGTCTCTATATTGACATTCAGCATGCACTGGTAAGTAAAGCCATTGCTACCTGTAAAGGAGAAATCCTTTAGTAACAAGATTTAATGGGACACTGTGAAGACATTAGCTTCCCCTCATTAAACCTGGATTTTTTTTCCATACACTGCTGTTTTGCCAAAGATGTTTACATTCCCATGAGAACAGTGAAGTATTGTGCAGCTCCATACTTGCACACACGGAATTAAAGATGCAGAAGAAAAGCTGATGTGACAATTTGGAAAAATTAATGGCTTCAACAAGAGTATGAGTGGGACGAATAAGAAAGCTGTCCTTGGAAGCCCATCTTCATCCCGTACCCTACTATATCTGCTTTCAAAAGTACTTATTCTACTGGTTAAAATAAAATTTAGAAATGCCAACATTTAAAGTTCTGGATAACTATGTAGTGTAAATTAAACCCAGAAATATTATAATAAATTTTCTCAAGGTGTCCCCAGATGATACTTTGTAGCATTGTTTTGATACCTATTTTAAACTTTTTTTAGTGGTTATTCAGATGAAGGTTATAATTTAGTCTCAGCTTAACTTTCTTGCTTACTTTCATGGACTGTTTCCTATATAGGAAGTGATCTCCAGAATGGCATTTTGGGATTTGTTCCAGAAGTACAAAGCGCTCTCGTACTTGATGAAGACTCGGAGAACAGAGAGGTGCTGCTGATTGTCACAAGGCAACCAAACAGGTGCAGGCAACAGCCGATTCGAATGTGCTTCCCACATGTTGTAACATGCTGTGTTGTTAACCACAGGAGCTGCTGTTAGTGGAAGAGTTTATCAAAGAGTTTTAAAATAAATCTGCCTTTCAGCTGCTTTAGTAACTTCTCAGAAGTTGATGAACTGGCTTTTAAGTTGTGAATGTGATTAGGTCTGTCACTCTACTGTGATAAAGCAGACACAGGAAAAACAAGTATTTTCCAACTTACACTATAAGGCTACAAGTGTGAAAGATTTGCTTGAGTTAAAATATTTGCCCTGCTCGAGGTGTAATTCAAGTTCTCAACTCCCCGTGTAGTACAATGTAGGTATGAATACTAAAATGAGCAATTAAGAAGGCACCTGAGTGTCAGCACTATGATAATGTTTTCAGTCACACAGACACTATGTTTTACTAATTAGCACATATATATATATATATATGTATATGTTGCACATTGATGTGTACTTTTAATCAAATATGCTCAAGTACTTCACGTTCCTTAAACTTAGAGGAAAGACAAATCCTACCTGGTTTTCCAGGCGAACGGTTACTGTAGTATTAAGGAAGGTACACGGGCAACTCCCTTCCAAGAACCAGTGTCTCTTATGCAGCTAATGTCATGTTTTCTGAAATAAAAATTGAGAATAATCTAGCTCCGTGTAATTGCTTTATTTTCTTCCCGTGTGATGTTTTTGTGATCTAAACACATGTCAGGTGAAGGAATTTAAATTAAAAAAGAGAAGTTTTCATCCTACAGCAGTTTGTTCCCTGGTGATAAGCTTTGAATCATAACAGAAAACGTGTGTTACCTCCGTGGTTTATGTTTCCTAAAACAATAGTGATCTCCTTCAGTACATATATACTCTCGATTTGCTTATAGGGCTTTTGAAGAGGTGAAGATCTTTTGGCGTGTGACCTTTAATAAAACAGGTGTTGTCCTTCTGAAGGATGGCGTGAACTTGGAGAATGAACTTGTATCCGTGGTGGGATCCACTACCTGCATGGCAGGTCAAACGTTGTGCAACATCTCCATTGAACTAAAGCCTGATAACGTAAGTAATTATTACTCATTTGTGTATAGCCCTGTGGTGTTGAATTGCAGCTTATCAAGACTGAAAAAACCCTCTAATCTGGAGGAAGTGATGTGTGGGACACGGTCTGGAGATGGTAACTTGACATCTGCTCAGCTCCTCTGCAAATACATGTTTATTTACAGGCTTGTGCTGCGTCCATGGTGACTGCTAAAAACTTGGGAAGATGAGTATTTAATTTGAAGAGTAAAATGCAGATCTTTTATAGAACCATAAGAAAAAAGAATGGAGTTATCCCAGTGAGATGTGTATTCATTTGCTGCATTCTTATCCTCCACACAGTAAATTTTTAATCAGCTAAAGGACTTCTTAGGGTGTTTTATAGAAAGCATATCCTGCAACTAATAACACCTCATTCTACAAAAAAAGAAACAAAACGCTTTTATTGCAACAATTTTTACTGGAAACAAAAGGAAACAATAATTTTGTTTGAACACCTGGTGCTTAGAACAGTCCCTTAAGAAAGGAAAGATTAATGTTTGTCATTCTTTCAGAGTGAAGAGTTTGAAATTTTCCGATAAACTATCTGAACCGTCAGGCTAGTGGCAAAGCTGAGGTCTGGGGAATGGAAAAAAAGACAATATGAGAAGGTTTCTACAGTTTTTCTGACTACACTTTAGAAAACAACGTAAGATGTAGGATGTGGGAAACAATTATTTCCCACTAGGGAACTGTGTGCATTCCCTTAGCTCAGAGGACTATTTTCCTTCTGCATCTTCAGATGTAATTTTTAAATTACAGAGCCAAGGAATAAAATATATGCATGAGTGGATCACAGGTGGCCTCGCTGAGCAAACTGGGATTTTGAACCTGTTTATTCCAGAGGAGTGTTATCATTATTTAATGACAGCGGACTGGCAGCGTTAGAAACATGCATTTATACCACATGAAGCACAAGCGTGTGCCACTCAAACAGGTGCTAACGGAAGGTTAGTTCCCTGTGGCGCTACAGTGAATTTGTGCCTGTCATCCATTAGTCAAGATCATTCCATCTAAATAATTACTTGATGACTACTCGATTAAAAATATATGCTGTTTAGCCCCCCCAAATATTCTTTAATTCTTCTTCCAGTTCTTCTTCCATAAAATAGCTTATAAATTAGCAACCAATACATTATGAAATGATGAAGTAATAAATGCATTCAATAAATATTTTACGTTTTTATGGCGTACGGTGTGACATCTAGCTTTTAGAAAGTTTTTGCTTGGTCAGTTGCACTGACTTCATTTGCTAAGAGCTGGATCCTGCTTTCCTAGAATTACAGTAGAATTTCCAAAAATCCAGACCCAGAACAAAAATCTATACTTGAAAGCGTCTTCAATTACCAACTTTTTTTTATAATGCTGTTGTCTTGTAAAGAACTACGGAGGTTTTTTTTGCTGGCTTGCTGCTTCCTCAGTGCATCTGATAGGTTCAGATGCCGTATTTCCAATTATTTATGGAATCTCAGGAATCGGATATCTATTTCTAAACATGTTATATCTGTAGTGTAGATAGAAAATCAAAGGTAGGGCAACACGTCATAGTGTAATTTAATATTGCTACCTTATTTTCAATAAACAGGCATTCAGTTTGTAGAAATTCCTAGACTAATCCTTTGGCATGTGAACGCTGAAATTCAATAGCCTGTATTTCCAGACTATTCAAAACTGTGGTTAGCAGAGTTCAATCTTAAAATACAGTCAATATTAACTGAAGATTCAAAACTGCATACTCACTCTTCTATGGAATTTTTTACACAGGTAAGAAGGTGGGTACATGCCTTTTCATAAGGCAAAAATTAAGTGAAAGAGCAAATTCCTTACAAAATGTACAGCTGTGTAACTCCATAATCTGGAAAATTGAGCTCTTAAAGCATTTACCATCTTGTCTTATGGCAAATTTACAGTAACAATACGTGTAGTATACAAATAGCTGTTTTATTGCGGTAGAGTCCCAAGCAAAAATTCACGATGTCATTATTGCACGTGGCATTGCTGCAACATTATTATTTTTAGGATATATTAATACTTCCTTGCACTTACTGCACATTTCAAGAGGCATGCTTATGGTGTTAGTATCCATTGTGCATACAAAATAACGCAAACTTTTTAAAAACAAATAATTAATGGGTCTTATAATGACATGAAAATCATCCCTCCTTTACAGGTACCTGAATTTGAGACGTATTTTTCTGTTGTGCTTTATGCTGTAAGCACAGGAGCTGCATTGAACAGCAGTGCCAGATTTGCTTTTATAACCGTCCTTGAAAGCGACGCTCCTCGTGGTTTAGTGTATTTTGCTGTGGGATCTCGTTTTGCTGTGGCTCACAAGAAGACAACTTTAATCAGCCTGCAAGTGCATAGAGATTCTAGTACATCGGTAACCACAGTGGTCAGCTCCAGCATGAAGGTAAAGCTTCTATTGCTGTTTTTATAATTTAACTTATTTTTTTGCTAGTAAATCGTTCATTCTGTAAAGTGAATCTGGCTGTAATTAGCATTTTTTTCAGGAAGCAGTCAAGCATTTGCTGGGCCCATATATTATAATTTTGTTTGTTTTCCACTAGTAAAAAGGCCTTGTTCACTCTTGTATTATCAAGAGTGATTTGTTTCATAGTACCTTTCAGTTACCTCAAAGACAACGGGCAGGCAGGCATTAAATACATTTCTTCCTTTGTCCTTAAGTTCTTGAAATACTCAAATTTTTGAGGCTTTTTTCTCTCAAATTAAGTTTTTATTACGTGTATGCCTGTCAAGATTCAGAAGCCAACACACTTGCTGTTTTAGGTGAAAAATGTATTAATACATAGAGCACACTTAGGAAAAGAGAAGGAGCGCTTTCATCAGATTTTATTCCATTTTCTTGAAGTTCTAAACTAAAATTATCTGATTAAAAAATCTCACGTGCTTAAGTCTATTTTACCATCCCCTTTCATTTTTTTGGTTATGTTTACAGCTGTAACATCAGACACTTCTAACTTGGGACCCTTTTATCTCTAAATGACTACCTCATTATTAACTGACAGATTATGAAGATTCTCCTTTAGCAGAAGTAACACAACTGCAAAAACATGAGTCCTTCCTTGATTTCAACGTCAAGGAACAGGCTGCAAGAGGGGTGTAATTCCATCAACCTTTACAATAAAATGCTTTGCATTCTATTGCTGTATTGGATGCATATTTATTTCAACTGCATGGGATTACGTGATATTTCCATCCATTTCTTATAGCTGACCAGTGCAGTTTTTGTTGAATTGCGTGATAACAAATTTTCACATTCTTTCCAGCCAAAAGTTCATTATAATTTAGATGTTAAATGGAGAAGAAATTGCTACTGTCCAGTGTATATTTAGGCTGAACTATAGGGAGCATTTCTTTACCTGTTTATAATTTTTATATAGCAACCGGATATTTTTAGGTTATGAGTGTGCATGAGCACACACCAAATTACTGGTGCTCTTGGTACCTGTAAAAATAAGAAGCCGTGGCAGACAGGAAACAGATGTTTATCTCATTTCTACAAAGGTTTCTTAAACAATGCTCTTGCCACTGGTGCTTTTATTACCACTTATTGCTCCATTTCCTAGTTCTCGATTGGAAGGGGTAAACAAAAGGAAACTTCTTACTGAAATTTGCACAGATTATGTGATTTTGTTCTAGAGCAATTTTGAAAGAGATACACACTGCATCGATTTACTAAGTTCTCTCAACTCAAAAAAACCTCTGATTTATTCCATAAGTAAACTCTACTAATTAAAGCCAAATGTTTTCAAAAGCGGTCTAGTATTTCACAAATAAACATCTTTGCTTAATAGTCAGTTTCCACTTAAGGAAAGTTTGTTATATTACGAGATATAATACCAGGGTTATGGCAACTGACAAAACCAGTAAGGACATGAAGAATCTGCAGACCTCATGGAAGGTGAAAAGAGTGCTACTTCACAGAAGAAATGAGGCCCTATAGCATTCCTAGGTATCTTTACTGGGACTAAAAATATCATGAACTGATATTAATTTGGGCACAGGTTTCCAGAGTGATTTATTTTTTTCCTTTTGTTTAGTTTTTATGTATCTGTAATGCCTGTCTGTACCCTGAACCGAGGGAATTTCATGCTACAGACCTAAACTTACATTGTGCCCTCTGGAATTCACCTTACAGATGTGCTAACATTTCTGTAACATCTGTTCACCCAGAAAAAGCTTTGTGATTTTTGTTTTGCAAAAGAACGAGAGGGATCCTGTACACTATCGACAATATATATAATTCTTTCCCTGGGTAGTCAGTGATTACAGGTGACAGATTGCTACTTCAGGGAGATATTTCATTTAAGGTAATTGTTATATAATTCTTAACTGCATTTTGAAAGAGGGTTTCTTTTTTTACACACTTAAATTTTACCCATTTACAACAGGAGTTCTACTGCAGCTGTTTTTGAACGATTGTATCTATCATAATGTTACCCAAAACTCTTTTGATTTGTTTTAAGGAGCTACAGAAACCTGAACCTATTGGCCGGACCTTCATCTCTCCAGCTGTGGCAGGACAAGATTTTGCCAGATCTGAGGGTTTATTGACTTTTGAACCTGGACAGAGAAATATGTTCCTGGATGTGACCCTGACTCCAAAGACAGGATCTTTAAACCCATTTCCAAAGCGTTTCCAGGTTGTACTTTCTAATCCCACAGGCGGTGCCAGGGTAGATGACGTGTATGGCATTGCTAAGGTCACCATTGTGTCAGATTTGGACTCCTTGCCAGTTTGGGGGCTCATTGATCAACTCCGTCAGCCTCTTGATGACACCATCTTACACAGAGTCCTCCAGAATCTGAATGTCAAAGTGGCTACAGAAACCACAGAAGAGCAGCTTACTGCTGTGATGCATATAATAGATAAGGTAAACCTTTCCTGCTCTTTCTTGAATGACCAATGACTTTAATAAGAGTAAAATGACACACAGGCCTGTGATAAGATCAAGGACAGCATCCACAGCAGGGACCCAGGGATCCAGGGACACAGACAAAGGTAAAAATAGAAGCTGTGAAGTCCCAGTCATGGAAGACGTTTGCCTGCTACAAGTTAGGATGGTGGCCGGCAATCAACAATCAAATAGGTTGAAAAGAACAACTGGTATTGATTTTGTGTATGTACCTATAGCACGATGTTCTGTGCTGTGCCACATTTTCCCTTTGGTGCCACGCTTTCACAGAGCTTGTTACGATTTCTTGATTCTCAGGGCATATCTTTGTTGGTTTTAGCCTTGGCACAAGACAGTGAGGCTCAGGGTTCACAGAATCACAGATTCACAGAATGTCAGGGGTTGGAGGGCCCTGGAAAGCTCATCCAGTGCAATCCCCCCATGGAGCAGGAACACCCAGATGAGGTTACACAGGAAGGTGTCCAGGCGGGTTGGAATGTCTGCACAGAAGGAGACTCCACAAGCTCCCTGGGCAGCCTGGGCCAGGCTCTGCCACCCTCACCGGGAACAAGTTTCTTCTCAAATTTAAGCAGAACCTCCAAAACTCCTGTGTTCCAGTTTGTACCCATTACTCCTTGTCCTACCATTGGTTGTCACCGAGAAGAGCCTGGCTCCATCCTCCTGACGCTCCCCCTTTCCATATTGATCCCCATGAATGAGTCACCCCTCAGTGTCCTCTTGTCCAGCTCCAGAGCCCCAGCTCCCTCAGCCTTTCCTCACACGGGAGATGCTCCACTCCCTGCAGCATCTTGGTGGCTGTGCTGGACTCCCTCCAGCAGTTCCCTGTCCTGCTGGAACTGAGGGGCCACAGCTGGACACAAGATTCCAGGTGTGGTCTCCCCAGGGCAGAGTAGAGGGGCAGGAGAACCTCTCTGACCTACTGACCACCCCCTTCTAACCCACCCCAGGTACCATTGGCCTTCCTGGCCACAAGGGCCCAGTGCTGGCTCATGGTCATGCTGCTGTCCCCAGGACCCCCAGGTCCCTTTCCCCTACACTGCTCTCTGATAGGTTGTTCTTATCTTCACATTTGAATACAGTCAACACACCAGCAAGTCCTAGCAGGACCAGCTGGAGTCTTCTGCTGTTGTCTTAACCAGGCCTGCATATTCTTTTCCTTTTTTTTCCCTCTGCATTATCTTTGGCAATCGGGCTGGCAAGTACCTGAGCACTTCAGCATTGCCCTGAGTTCTGTGAAAACCCTGGGACTAGTTTTGTGGCTTCCTGGCTCTTCTGGACTTGTGGAGCAATGCAAAATGGATCTGGAAAGTGTTTAAATGTGGAGCTGGAAAATGTTTAAATACCTAGACACAAAACAGTATAAAAATATTAATGAAGAATAATTCATTTGTGACAGTTGCCATTTTGACACAGAAATCATATCAAGAATCCTCAGGGCGCAACGATCTTTGACTTGTGAAGGAATGAAAAGTCCCACATGGTTTCTTTAATAAATCCATATTAGTAAGGATATCTTTGTGTAGTTTTGACATAGACTGCACCTGATGCCTTGGCCGCGGTGATCAAGAAATGAAAAATATGCTGAACTTTCAGAATGAACACTGGGATAAATGTTCGTTTTATGAGGAAATGTTACAAGCAGACTTGTGTGCATAAAATGTTCGATTTCTTCTCCTCCCTTTAGGTGACAGATGTTGGTGAGAAACAGTTACTCACTGATAAAAGTAGAAGCCTATTCTATGAGATACTCTGCACCCTGGCTAGCCCGAAGCGCGAGGACACACGAGGATATAGCCTGCTTGCTGCGGTGACCGAGAAATTTGCCTTTTCCCTGTTGACAGGGGTAATGTGTGGGTCACCGGGAGAAAGGTAAGTAACCTTGAATTCAAAATACGTTTTGAAAATACCGGAAAGCTAATACAGTAAAAATGTAAATGGTATTTTTTAGAAAAGGGACTTGTTACCTGTATGAAAACGTGTTGCACTCTGTCGGAATCTTACAGAGCTCTAAGAGCTGGTGTCACAAATGCGGGGTAGCTCTGAGAGTAGAAGTCAGGAGATCTGGGATGTATTAAGTCACCATTAGCTTAAATATTGCTTAGAAAAGGATTAATTAATCTTGCTAAGAAAATAACGTAATTATATGATGGAGAGCTACGCTTTAAGATGTAGGTGACAGTGAGTAACCCAAAATTTCTACTGGCATTCTCTAATTTCTGTGTACATGCTTTTGCTCACTTGAACATTATTTAGAATTGCTTGAAAGCAACTCATAGTTTTTACATGTAGTTTCAAATTCCTAGTTTTTTCTGCAAGTGCATCATAACCTATGGCCAGGCTAATGGGCAGGGAAAATAGATGACTGCAGAAACAAATGACAGTTTTATGACACAAACACTTTTCAACAGTGGGTTTCTCCCACTGTGAACCTATTAAAAAACTGGTAATTGAATCTAGAATTAAAAAATACCTTTTTTCTTTTTTCCCGTCCGGTGAAAATCAGCATGCTTTAGATTTCTTTCTCAGTTTCTTTTGGAGATGTAACTTTCTGTGACATTGCATAAGTTATAGGGGTTAAGATGCCCATCTCAGCCAAAAGACAGTAAATGGCATAAATAACAGTGCTATCTGGAACAGTGTCCAGAACTTGAAAGTTCAAATTCATTATTGCAAGTTTTTTGTGTCATCTCTTGGGAATAAGAGCTAGATCATCCATTTTAATGCTTCTCCTTGTTGTTGACTCTTCTCTACATCAAGTTATAAAGATGAATATTATGATAACCTGTTTTACCATGGGGTGGTTTTTCTTACAGATCATAGTGAGCAAAATCCAGAGGAGAAATGGAGAAGCCAAGATACATAATAATTCCGCCCCTCCTTTTTTCACAGAACCGGAAGCTGTCTTTTTATTAAATGTAATAAAGCCTAAAATGATGAAGGAATAAAATATTAATTACGCATACATTTTAGAGTAATTATGTGAAGAATAGTGAAAGTTCGGTTCCACTTACCAGCCCTGTTGCTTTTCCTCTTCAACAGAGGTAAAAATAGCCTTGACAGCTGCCCGTACATTGCAATAATGGCTCACAACTGGTTTCCTCAGCAAATCAACGGACACAGATTTGATGGAAAAGATGGAGATTTTATTCAAGTACCTGAACATTTGTTAAAGGTCTCTGTTGTGTTATCCCCTCTTCAAGAAGAGAGCTGTGAATCTGTACAGTTCACAGAATATAGCAGTCAGCAGTGGTTCCTTACTGGAGACAAAGAGCTTGCCTTGAAGAACAGGGTTTGAAGATAATGCAATTTATTTTTTCAATAAATTAATTTATATATTACTCGAACCATCTTAAATGTCTTTAAAATGATGTGAGCGTTTTAGTGTGTTTGTGATTAAAATGAGCACTGACTGTAGAATTTTAATATTAAGTTTGTGTTTATGTTGTGTGTATTGTTTCAGGTTTTTTCTATGAGTTTGAAGGGTCAGAGTTCATACCCTTTGAAAGATAACAATGTAGTTGTTTATCGGATTTATGCTACAGGAAGTCTGATTGTTCCACAAAAGTCTCTATGTCTCCTCTGGAACCAAGCTGCTGAAAGGTTGTTTTATTAATCTGTTTAGTTTTCCAGTTTCTACCATGTGTATTTGTATAAAATCCCATTAAGTCCAATCAGATCGTCTGCAAGTATGAAATTGATCTATTTCTTATCCATCTTTTTCCCTTAACTTTTCTGGCCTTTGTACCAGCACGTAAAACATTCTGTATAATAAAATGTGTAGTTATTCTAACTTAGAGATTTCTCAGACTTCTACTATTGATTTTTTTTCATTACAGTACTGTTTAGTTTATGTAATGATGTGTTGGGCAATGCTGAGAGGCCATAAATTCCAGAATTGCATCGCTTCCTTAATATTAGCGTCTTTTGCACTCTTTACAGTTGTTATCAGACAACATTTCGAGTCCATTCTTACAAAGAATTAAACCTGCGTGTCTCTGGTATTGCTTCAAGTCACTGAAACAGAATATTCCTTATTTGCTAATATCCAGAATTTTGGCATAACTTTTGACGATGATCTCTGTAGGGCTCTTACTTTTTGACAGAAAAGCCATCTCCTGGTAGTTTTTAATATTGCTGCTGCTAGCTTGACTTGATGTATCCTGGTTTCCATTCTTATTGCTACTCACACCATTGCAAACGATGTGCTAAAGTTTTCTGTGTATTCCCTTCAACGCCCTATTATTTGATTTGCCTATTTCTTTCCTGTTCACACAGTATAAATGAAATTAGAGAGAGTTACGTTCTATATCCTGCGGACAACTAGTTAGTTTAGATATGATTTCATTAGATGGTCTGGATTATATCAGTCTGTCACTGATATAAACTATTCAGGAAGGAGATGCAGCAGAATTTACCTGCATACTCTCCTTTTATCTAGACATTGTATCACAGAACAAGGTGGTTTCCACTAGAAATGGCTTAGGATGTCACCTCTAGTATCCTTTTCCAAAATTTTCAGCAATACTGAAGGAGAACATGTATTTTAGTTTCAAAACAGCAAACAGCAAGTGTTCTTCAGAATGGGCTAAAGCACTGTGCAAGTTTAAGCAACACACTATTTAAAAATTCAGATGGGACTGTGAATCTTGTGTAAGTTTTAAAACATGGCCACAAAAAAAATTTCTAGCAGAAAAACAAAGTTCATGACTATATACTTATATTTTTTTAATAATATAATTTTTTAAAAGCTGTTTTAATTTCATGTAAATATGCTATTCTAAAAACTGCACATGAAAGATGTGCAATAGATGAAGATAAACTTATGCAGTAGTTTAGAAAACCCGGTGTTTTCAGAGATACAACAATTTTCAAGCCTGTTTACCGTGTGAATTAGACAAGTCGATTTCCAACTTTGTGAACATTTTGTTTTGCAGCTGGCTGTCCGATAGCGGGTTCTGCAAAGTGGTTGAGGACACATCAGACTATGTGGAATGCTCTTCTTCTCATACATCCATTTATGCAGTTTATGCCCAAACAGATAACTTGTCTTCATACAACGAGGCTTTTTTTTCTTCTGGATTCATCTGCATTTCAGGTCAGTTATGTAAAACAGTTTTCTCATTAATAACAACTGACGAGCAGTAAGACTGATTTTTAACCATTTTAGTAACTGATAACAATCTGTTTCTATAGATGGGTATTGGAGGAACGTCAACTAACTTCATGATATTTTAGTTGCCATCTGATCCAATATTTGTACAGTGACAAATTTTGCCACTGAAAAGAAACAAAAGTCCAGCAAAGAAATGTGGTTTTTTTGTGAACCTTTACTTAACCATATAAGAGAGAAATACATCATTCATTTCAGGAAAGAAACTTAAAAATCCAAAATTCACCTGCGTGCGGGATTAAAGTAAATTTTCCTTCTGGCGTTGATAGTCACTGTGCAAGGAGGAACCTCAGAGCAGGGGGGTCACTGAGAAAACCAGCTAAATGACTTCTTAATTTGACCTTAAATGAGGTTCTAGGTCTGCTCCTTGTGAGGTTTGTAGCTTCTATACTAGATCATCAGTGTGTGAGCAACAAAAACAGCGCAAGCAGCTAAATCTCTTATTGATCCCCTCTCAGCAAACTGCCCTAAAAGGCTGAAGGTAAGCTCCTTAATTGTTTTAGAAGCTCAGCCATAAAAAAAAAGAGAAGACAAGGAGAGAGAAGAAAACCCTCTGGTTTCCACCTACTTCATAAAAACTGGTTGATTTATTTAACAATTATGAAATAATAATTTTTTAGCAGACAAAAAAAGAGCAGATTTTAAAATACAGTTAAGCTTCGAACTCATGTTGTGTAACTGAAAGTAAAAATAAAAAGACAAACTATAATAAACAATATACAATAAAAATAAATAGAGAGCTTATACAAAAAAAAAGACAAACTATAATAAACAATATACAATAAACAAATGTAATTACTGGTATACAGAAAAATTTAATTGATGAGACAAATATGCCACGGAATGCAAAATTTTATAGAAAATGAAGAAAAAAAATACAAAGTAAACCAGTGTGCTGCAGAAACTGAAGCTAAGCGAAACATTTTGCTGAACTAGAAGAAATAAAGACCTGTATATCTTCAGTGTTGGTTTTTTACTGTAGTCATCTGTGTGTCCAATGGGGTTTGTGACACACACACTGTCCAGGAGAGTTTGTGACACACACAGAGTCCAATGCTGTTTGTGACACACATGCTGTCCAATGGGGTTTGTGAACACACATGCTGTCCAATGCGGTTTGTGACACACACACTGTCCAGGGGTGTTTGTGATACACACAATGTCCAGGGGGGGTTGTGACACAATGGAGTTGGTGACACACACCCTGTCCAATGGGGTTGGTGACACACACACTGTCCAATGGGCTTTGTGACACACACGCTGTCCAGGAGGGTTTGTGACACTCCCACAGTCCAATGGGGATTATGACACACACACTGTCCAGCGGGGTTTGTGACACAGACACTGTCCAAGGGTAGTTCTGACACACACACTGTCCATGGGGGTTTGACACAGACACTGTCCTTTGGGGTTTGTGACACATATGCTCTACAGGTGGGTTTGTGACACACGCACGGTCCAAAGGGGTTTGTGACAAACACGCTGTCCAAGTGGGGTTGTGACACACGCAGTCTAATGGGGTTTGTGACACACACACTGTCTAATCGGGTTTGTGGCACACACAATGTCCACTGGTGTTTGTGTCACACACACTGTCCTATGGGGTTTGTGACACACACATGCTGTTCAATGCGGCTTGTGACACAGAGTCCAATGGCGTTGGTGACACAAAAAATGTTCAATGGTGTTTGTGTCACACACACTGTCCTATGGAGTTTGTGACACACACGTTGTCCAGTGGGGTTGCACGCAGTCCAAATTGGTTTGTGACAGACACGCTCTCCAATGGGGTTTGTGACACACATGCTGTCCAGGGGTGTTTGTGACACACACACTATCCAGGAGGTGTTCCTGACACACACGCTGTCAAATGGGCTTTGTGACACACACACTGTCCAGGGGGGTTTGTGACTTACACACTGTCCAGGGGAGGTTGTGACACACGCTGTCCTATGGGGTTTGTGACACACACGCTGTCCAGGACGGTTTGTAACACACACACTATCCAAGAGGGTTTGAGACACACACACTGTCCAATGGGGTTCGTGACACACATGTTGTCCAATGGGATTTGTTACACACACACTGTCCCATGGTGTTTGTGACACAAACGCTGTCCAGTTGGGTTATGAAACACACCCAGTCCAGGAGTGTTTGTGACACACACACTGTCCAATAGGGTTCGTGACACACACGCTGTCTACTGGGGTTTTGACACACACACTGTTTAAGGTGCTTTGTGACACTCACACTGTCCAATGGGCTTTGTGACACACTCACTGTCCAGGGGGGTTTTTGACACATACGCTGTCCAATGAGGTTTGTGAAACACACAAAGTTCAAATGGGTTTGTGACACAAACGCTCTCCAATGGGGTTTGTGACACACACACTGTCACGGGGGCTTTGTGACACACACGCTGTCCAATGAGCTTTGTGAAAGACACTGTCCCCTGGTGTTTGTGACACACACACTGTCATATGGGGTTTGAGACAAACACACTGTCCAAAGGGGTTTGTGACACACACACTGTCTAATGGGGTTTGTGACACACACCCTGTCCAATGGGTTTTGTCTCACACACACTTTTCAATGGGGTTTGTGACACACACACTGTCAAAAAGGGTTTGTGACACACACACTGTCTAATGTGGTTTGTGACGTACACGCAGTCAAAAAGCGTTTCTGACACAGATAGTGTCCAGGGGTGTTTTTGACACACACGCTGTCCAATGGGGTTTGTGACACACACACTGTCCAAAGGGCTTAGTGCCACACACACTGTCCAGGGGGATTTGTGACACACACACTGTCCAGCGGGGCTTGTAACACACACACTGTCCAACGGTAGTTGTGACACACACACTGTCCATGGGGATTTGACACAGACATTGTCCTTTGCGGTTTGTGACACACATGCTGTCCAGGTGGGTTTGTGACACAAACACTGTCCAAAGGAGTTTGTGACACACGCTGTCGAGGTGGGTTTGTGACACAAACACTGTCCAAAGGGGTTTGTGACACACACGCTGTCCAATGGGGTTTGTGACACACACGTTGTCCAGGGGTGTTTGTGACACACACAGTTTCCACGGCGGGTTGTGACATACGCTGTCCAATGCGGTTTGTGGCACACACGCTGTTCAATGGGTTTGTGATACACACGCTTTCCAAAGGGCTTTGTGACAAACACACTGTCCAATTGGTTTGTGACACACACACTGTCCTGTGGGGTTGGTGACACACATGCTCTTCAATGGGGTTTGTGACACACATGCTGTCCAATGTGGTTTGTGAACACACATCGTGTCCAATGCGGTTTGTGACACACACACTGTCCAAGGGGTTTTGTGACACACACACTGTCCAAAGGGGTTTGTGACACACATGCTGTCCAAAGGGGTTTG
The DNA here is from genome assembly GCF_963082525.1 of Nesoenas mayeri. Classification (NCBI taxonomy): domain Eukaryota; kingdom Metazoa; phylum Chordata; class Aves; order Columbiformes; family Columbidae; genus Nesoenas; species Nesoenas mayeri. The sequence goes on from NC_137562.1 coordinate 680,806, forward strand.
CGCCACACACACTGTCCAGGGGTGTTTTTGACACACACACAGTCAAGGGCGGGTTGTGACACACACGCTGTCCAATGGGCTTTGTGACACACACGCTGTCCAGGACGGTTTGTGACACTCACACAGTCCAATGGGGTTTGTGACACACACACTGTCCAATGGTGTTTGTAACACACACACTGCCAAATGGGGTTTTTGTTACACACACAGTCCAATGGGGTTTGGGACAGACACCCTCTCCAATTGGTTTTGTGACACACACACTGTCCATGGGGGTTTTTTTAAACATATACTATTCAATGGGATTTGTGACACACACGCTTCCCAATGGGGTTTGTGAAACACACACTGTCCCATGCGGTTTGTGACACACACGCTGTTCAATAGTGGTTTTGACACATGCTTTACAGGGAGGTTTGTGACAGACCCACTGTCCACTGGTTTTGTGCTACACATGCTGTCCAATGGGGTATGTGAACACACACGCTGTCCAGGGATGTTTCTGACCCACACGCTGTCCAATAGGTTTGTGACACACACGCTGTCCAGAGGGCTTTGTGACACACACACTGTCCAATGGGGTTACTGAAATACACACTGTCCAATGGGGTTTATAACACATACTGTCCAGGAAGGTTTGTGACACACACAGAGTCCAATGGTGTATGTGACACACAAAATGTCCACTGGTGTTTGTGTCACACACACTGTCCTATGGGGTTTGTGACACACACGTTGTTCTAATCAGGTTTGTGACACACACAATGTCCACTGGTGTTTGTGTCACACACACTGTCTTAAGGGGTTTGTGACACACACTTTGTCCAATGGGGTTTGTGACACATACACTGTCCAATGGAGTTTGTGAAACACACGCTGTCCTGTGGGGTTTGCGACACACGCTATTCAATAGGGTTTTTGACACACGCTTTACAGGGAGGTTTGTGACAGACACTCTCTCCAATGGTTTTGTGAACACACATGCTGTCCCATGGGGTTTGTGAACACACACGCTGTCCAGGGGTGTTTGTGCCCCTCACGCTGTCCAATGGGTTTTGTGTCACACACATGCTGTCCAATGGGAGTTGTGACAGACACGCTATCTAATGGGGTTTGTAACGCACGCACTGTCCAAGAGGGTTTAACACACATACTGTCCAATGGGGTTTATGAAACACACGAAGTCCAAAGTAGTTTGTGACACACACGCTGTCCAGGTGGTTTGTAGGACACACACTGTATAAGGGGGTTTTGAGACTCACACGCTTTTCAATGGGGTTTGTGACACACACGCTGCCCAATGCGGTTTGTGACACACACACTGTCCCATGGGATTTGTTACACATACGCTGGACAGCATGTGTGTCAAAACCCCAATGGACAGCATGTGTGTCACAAACCCCATTATACATTGTCTGTGTCACAAACCCATTGGACAGCGTGTGTGTCCTAAATCCGCCTGGACAGTGTGTGTGTCAGAAACCGCACTGGACAGCGTGTGTCTCACAAACACCGTTGGAGTGTTTGTGTGTCACAAACACTATTTGGCCATTTGTGTGTCACAGACCCCATTGGACAGCATGTGTGTCACAAACCCCATTGGACAGGGTGTGTGTCACAAAGACCCCTGGACAGCGTGTGTGTCACTAACTCCATTGGACAGAGTGTGAGTCAAAAACCCCATTTGAAAGCGTGTGTGTCACAAACCCCATTAAACAGGGTGTGTGTCACAAACCCCATTGGACAGCGGGTGTGTCACAAAAACCCCTGGACAGCGTGTGTGTCACAAACCGCTTTAGACAGTGTGTGTGTCACAAACTCCATTGGACAGAGTGTGAGTCACGAATCCCATTGGAAAGCGTGTGTGTCACAAATCCCATTGGGAAGCGTGTGTGTCACAAATCCCATTAGACAGCGTGTGTGTCACAAACCCCATTGGACACCGTGTGTGTCACAAAAACCCCTGGACAGGGTGTGTGTCACAAACCCCATTGGACAGCGTGTGTGTCACAAACCCCATTGGACAGCGTGTGTGTGTCCCAAACCCCATTGGACAGTGTGTGTGTAACAAAGATCCCTGGACAGCGTGTGTGTCACAAACCCCATTGGACAGCGTGTGTGTTACAAATCCCATTGAAAAGCGTGTGTGTCACAAACCCCATTGGACAGGGTGTGTATCACAAATCCCATTGGACAGCGTTTGTGTCACAAACACCCCTGGAAACTGTGTGTGTCAGAAACACACCTGGGCAGGGCATGTGTAACAAACCCCTTTTGATAGTGTGTGTGTCACATTGTCAATTGGACAGTCTGTGTGTCCCAAACCGCATTGGACAGCGTGTGTGTCAAAAAATCCATTGGATAGCGTGTGTAACAACACCCTCTGGACAGTATTTATGTCACAAAACCCCCTAGACAGTGTGCGTATCACAAAGCCCATTACACAGGGTGTGTGTCACAAACTCTATTGGACAGCGTGTGTGTCACAAACCCCATTGACAGCGTGTGTGTCAAAAATCCCATTGGACACCGTGTGTGTCACAAACCCCATTGGACACCGTGTGTGTCACAAACACCCCTGAACAGGATGTGTGTCACAAATCCATTGGACAGCGTGTATGTCACAAACCCCATTGGGCAGCGTGTGTGTCACAAACCTCATTGGACATCGTGTGTGACAAATGCCCCTGGACAGCGTGTGTGTCACAAACCACATTGGACAGGGTGTGTGTCACAAACACCCCTGGACAACGTGTGTGTCACAAACCGCTTTCGACAGTGTGTGTGTCACAAACTCCATTGGACAGAGTGTGAGTCTCGAACCCCATTGGAAAGCGTGTGTGTCACAAAACCAATTAGGAAGCGTGTGTGTCACAAATCCCATTAGACAGCGTGTGTGTTACAAACCCCATTGGACACCGTGTGTGTCACAAAAACCCCTGGACAGTGTGTGTGTCACAAACCCCATTGGACTGCGTGTGTCACAACCCCACTTGGACAGCGTGTTTGTCACAAACCCCTTTGGACCGTGTGTGTGTCACAAACCCACCTGGACAGCATATGTGTCACAAACCCCAAAGGACAGTGTCTGTGTCAAACCCCCATGGACAGTGTGTGTGTCAGAACTACTCTTGGACAGTGTCTGTGTCACAAACCCCGCTGGACAGTGTGTGTGTCATAAACCCCATTGGACTGTGGGAGTGTCACAAACCCTCCTGGACAGCGTGTGTGTCACAAAGCCCATTGGACAGTGTGTGTGTCACCAACCCCATTGGACAGGGTGTGTGTCACCAACTCCATTGTGTCACAACCCCCCCTGGACATTGTGTGTATCACAAACACCCCTGGACAGTGTGTGTGTCACAAACCGCATTGGACAGCATGTGTGTTCACAAACCCCATTGGACAGCATGTGTGTCACAAACAGCATTGGACTCTGTGTGTGTCACAAACTCTCCTGGACAGTGTGTGTGTCACAAACCCCATTGGACACACAGATGACTACAGTAAAAAACCAACACTGAAGATATACAGGTCTTTATTTCTTCTAGTTCAGCAAAATGTTTCGCTTAGCTTCAGTTTCTGCAGCACACTGGTTTACTTTGTATTTTTTTTCTTCATTTTCTATAAAATTTTGCATTCCGTGGCATATTTGTCTCATCAATTAAATTTTTCTGTATACCAGTAATTACATTTGTTTATTGTATATTGTTTATTATAGTTTGTCTTTTTTTTTGTATAAGCTCTCTATTTATTTTTATTGTATATTGTTTATTATAGTTTGTCTTTTTATTTTTACTTTCAGTTACACAACATGAGTTCGAAGCTTAACTGTATTTTAAAATCTGCTCTTTTTTTGTCTGCTAAAAAATTATTATTTCATAATTGTTAAATAAATCAACCAGTTTTTATGAAGTAGGTGGAAACCAGAGGGTTTTCTTCTCTCTCCTTGTCTTCTCTTTTTTTTTATGGCTGAGCTTCTAAAACAATTAAGGAGCTTACCTTCAGCCTTTTAGGGCAGTTTGCTGAGAGGGGATCAATAAGAGATTTAGCTGCTTGCGCTGTTTTTGTTGCTCACACACTGATGATCTAGTATAGAAGCTACAAACCTCACAAGGAGCAGACCTAGAACCTCATTTAAGGTCAAATTAAGAAGTCATTTAGCTGGTTTTCTCAGTGACCCCCCTGCTCTGAGGTTCCTCCTTGCACAGTGACTATCAACGCCAGAAGGAAAATTTACTTTAATCCCGCACGCAGGTGAATTTTGGATTTTTAAGTTTCTTTCCTGAAATGAATGATGTATTTCTCTCTTATATGGTTAAGTAAAGGTTCACAAAAAAACCACATTTCTTTGCTGGACTTTTGTTTCTTTTCAGTGGCAAAATTTGTCACTGTACAAATATTGGATCAGATGGCAACTAAAATATCATGAAGTTAGTTGACGTTCCTCCAATATCCATCTATAGAAACAGATTGTTATCAGTTACTAAAATGGTTAAAAATCAGTCTTACTGCTCGTCAGTTGTTATTAATGAGAAAACTGTTTTACATAACTGACCTGAAATGCAGATGAATCCAGAAGAAAAAAAAGCCTCGTTGTATGAAGACAAGTTATCTGTTTGGGCATAAACTGCATAAATGGATGTATGAGAAGAAGAGCATTCCACATAGTCTGATGTGTCCTCAACCACTTTGCAGAACCCGCTATCGGACAGCCAGCTGCAAAACAAAATGTTCACAAAGTTGGAAATCGACTTGTCTAATTCACACGGTAAACAGGCTTGAAAATTGTTGTATCTCTGAAAACACCGGGTTTTCTAAACTACTGCATAAGTTTATCTTCATCTATTGCACATCTTTCATGTGCAGTTTTTAGAATAGCATATTTACATGAAATTAAAACAGCTTTTAAAAAATTATATTATTAAAAAAATATAAGTATATAGTCATGAACTTTGTTTTTCTGCTAGAAATTTTTTTTGTGGCCATGTTTTAAAACTTACACAAGATTCACAGTCCCATCTGAATTTTTAAATAGTGTGTTGCTTAAACTTGCACAGTGCTTTAGCCCATTCTGAAGAACACTTGCTGTTTGCTGTTTTGAAACTAAAATACATGTTCTCCTTCAGTATTGCTGAAAATTTTGGAAAAGGATACTAGAGGTGACATCCTAAGCCATTTCTAGTGGAAACCACCTTGTTCTGTGATACAATGTCTAGATAAAAGGAGAGTATGCAGGTAAATTCTGCTGCATCTCCTTCCTGAATAGTTTATATCAGTGACAGACTGATATAATCCAGACCATCTAATGAAATCATATCTAAACTAACTAGTTGTCCGCAGGATATAGAACGTAACTCTCTCTAATTTCATTTATACTGTGTGAACAGGAAAGAAATAGGCAAATCAAATAATAGGGCGTTGAAGGGAATACACAGAAAACTTTAGCACATCGTTTGCAATGGTGTGAGTAGCAATAAGAATGGAAACCAGGATACATCAAGTCAAGCTAGCAGCAGCAATATTAAAAACTACCAGGAGATGGCTTTTCTGTCAAAAAGTAAGAGCCCTACAGAGATCATCGTCAAAAGTTATGCCAAAATTCTGGATATTAGCAAATAAGGAATATTCTGTTTCAGTGACTTGAAGCAATACCAGAGACACGCAGGTTTAATTCTTTGTAAGAATGGACTCGAAATGTTGTCTGATAACAACTGTAAAGAGTGCAAAAGACGCTAATATTAAGGAAGCGATGCAATTCTGGAATTTATGGCCTCTCAGCATTGCCCAACACATCATTACATAAACTAAACAGTACTGTAATGAAAAAAAATCAATAGTAGAAGTCTGAGAAATCTCTAAGTTAGAATAACTACACATTTTATTATACAGAATGTTTTACGTGCTGGTACAAAGGCCAGAAAAGTTAAGGGAAAAAGATGGATAAGAAATAGATCAATTTCATACTTGCAGACGATCTGATTGGACTTAATGGGATTTTATACAAATACACATGGTAGAAACTGGAAAACTAAACAGATTAATAAAACAACCTTTCAGCAGCTTGGTTCCAGAGGAGACATAGAGACTTTTGTGGAACAATCAGACTTCCTGTAGCATAAATCCGATAAACAACTACATTGTTATCTTTCAAAGGGTATGAACTCTGACCCTTCAAACTCATAGAAAAAACCTGAAACAATACACACAACATAAACACAAACTTAATATTAAAATTCTACAGTCAGTGCTCATTTTAATCACAAACACACTAAAACGCTCACATCATTTTAAAGACATTTAAGATGGTTCGAGTAATATATAAATTAATTTATTGAAAAAATAAATTGCATTATCTTCAAACCCTGTTCTTCAAGGCAAGCTCTTTGTCTCCAGTAAGGAACCACTGCTGACTGCTATATTCTGTGAACTGTACAGATTCACAGCTCTCTTCTTGAAGAGGGGATAACACAACAGAGACCTTTAACAAATGTTCAGGTACTTGAATAAAATCTCCATCTTTTCCATCAAATCTGTGTCCGTTGATTTGCTGAGGAAACCAGTTGTGAGCCATTATTGCAATGTACGGGCAGCTGTCAAGGCTATTTTTACCTCTGTTGAAGAGGAAAAGCAACAGGGCTGGTAAGTGGAACCGAACTTTCACTATTCTTCACATAATTACTCTAAAATGTATGCGTAATTAATATTTTATTCCTTCATCATTTTAGGCTTTATTACATTTAATAAAAAGACAGCTTCCGGTTCTGTGAAAAAAGGAGGGGCGGAATTATTATGTATCTTGGCTTCTCCATTTCTCCTCTGGATTTTGCTCACTATGATCTGTAAGAAAAACCACCCCATGGTAAAATAGGTTATCATAATATTCATCTTTATAACTTGATGTAGAGAAGAGTCAATAACAAGGAGAAGCATTAAAATGGATGATCTAGCTCTTATTCCCAAGAGATGACACAAAAAACTTGCAATAATGAATTTGAACTTTCAAGTTCTGGACACTGTTCCAGATAGCACTGTTATTTATGCCATTTACTGTCTTTTGGCTGAGATGGGCATCTTAACCCCTATAACTTATGCAATGTCACAGAAAGTTACATCTCCAAAAGAAACTGAGAAAGAAATCTAAAGCATGCTGATTTTCACCGGACGGGAAAAAAGAAAAAAGGTATTTTTTTATTCTAGATTCAATTACCAGTTTTTTAATAGGTTCACAGTGGGAGAAACCCACTGTTGAAAAGTGTTTGTGTCATAAAACTGTCATTTGTTTCTGCAGTCATCTATTTTCCCTGCCCATTAGCCTGGCCATAGGTTATGATGCACTTGCAGAAAAAACTAGGAATTTGAAACTACATGTAAAAACTATGAGTTGCTTTCAAGCAATTCTAAATAATGTTCAAGTGAGCATAAGCATGTACACAGAAATTAGAGAATGCCAGTAGAAATTTTGGGTTACTCACTGTCACCTACATCTTAAAGCGTAGCTCTCCATCATATAATTACGTTATTTTCTTAGCAAGATTAATTAATCCTTTTCTAAGCAATATTTAAGCTAATGGTGACTTAATACATCCCAGATCTCCTGACTTCTACTCTCAGAGCTACCCCGCATTTGTGACACCAGCTCTTAGAGCTCTGTAAGATTCCGACAGAGTGCAACACGTTTTCATACAGGTAACAAGTCCCTTTTCTAAAAAATACCATTTACATTTTTACTGTATTAGCTTTCCGGTATTTTCAAAACGTATTTTGAATTCAAGGTTACTTACCTTTCTCCCGGTGACCCACACATTACCCCTGTCAACAGGGAAAAGGCAAATTTCTCGGTCACCGCAGCAAGCAGGCTATATCCTCGTGTGTCCTCGCGCTTCGGGCTAGCCAGGGTGCAGAGTATCTCATAGAATAGGCTTCTACTTTTATCAGTGAGTAACTGTTTCTCACCAACATCTGTCACCTAAAGGGAGGAGAAGAAATCGAACATTTTATGCACACAAGTCTGCTTGTAACATTTCCTCATAAAACGAACATTTATCCCAGTGTTCATTCTGAAAGTTCAGCATATTTTTCATTTCTTGATCACCGCGGCCAAGGCATCAGGTGCAGTCTATGTCAAAACTACACAAAGATATCCTTACTAATATGGATTTATTAAAGAAACCATGTGGGACTTTTCATTCCTTCACAAGTCAAAGATCGTTGCGCCCTGAGGATTCTTGATATGATTTCTGTGTCAAAATGGCAACTGTCACAAATGAATTATTCTTCATTAATATTTTTATACTGTTTTGTGTCTAGGTATTTAAACATTTTCCAGCTCCACATTTAAACACTTTCCAGATCCATTTTGCATTGCTCCACAAGTCCAGAAGAGCCAGGAAGCCACAAAACTAGTCCCAGGGTTTTCACAGAACTCAGGGCAATGCTGAAGTGCTCAGGTACTTGCCAGCCCGATTGCCAAAGATAATGCAGAGGGAAAAAAAAGGAAGAGAATATGCAGGCCTGGTTAAGACAACAGCAGAAGACTCCAGCTGGTCCTGCTAGGACTTGCTGGTGTGTTGACTGTATTCAAATGTGAAGATAAGAACAACCTATCAGAGAGCAGTGTAGGGGAAAGGGACCTGGGGGTCCTGGGGACAGCAGCATGACCATGAGCCAGCACTGGGCCATTGCGGCCAGGAAGGCCAATGGTACCTGGGGTGGGTTAGAAGGGGGTGGTCAGTAGGTCAGAGAGGTTCTCCTGCCCCTCTACTCTGCCCTGGGGAGACCACACCTGGAATCTTGTGTCCAGCTGTGGCCCCTCAGTTCCAGCAGGACAGGGAACTGCTGGAGGGAGTCCAGCACAGCCACCAAGATGCTGAAGGGAGTGGAGCATCTCCCGTGTGAGGAAAGGCTGAGGGAGCTGGGGCTCTGGAGCTGGACAAGAGGACACTGAGGGGTGACTCATTCATGGGGATCAATATGGAAAGGGGGAGCGTCAGGAGGATGGAGCCAGGCTCTTCTCGGTGACAACCAATGGTAGGACAAGGAGTAATGGGTACAAACTGGAACACAGGAGTTTTGGAGGTTCTGCTTAAATTTGAGAAGAAACTTGTTCCCGGTGAGGGTGGCAGAGCCTGGCCCAGGCTGCCCAGGGAGCTTGTGGAGTCTCCTTCTGTGCAGACATTCCAACCCGCCTGGACACCTTCCTGTGTAACCTCATCTGGGTGTTCCTGCTCCATGGGGGGATTGCACTGGATGAGCTTTCCAGGGCCCTCCAACCCCTGACATTCTGTGAATCTGTGATTCTGTGAACCCTGAGCCTCACTGTCTTGTGCCAAGGCTAAAACCAACAAAGATATGCCCTGAGAATCAAGAAATCGTAACAAGCTCTGTGAAAGCGTGGCACCAAAGGGAAAATGTGGCACAGCACAGAACATCGTGCTATAGGTACATACACAAAATCAATACCAGTTGTTCTTTTCAACCTATTTGATTGTTGATTGCCGGCCACCATCCTAACTTGTAGCAGGCAAACGTCTTCCATGACTGGGACTTCACAGCTTCTATTTTTACCTTTGTCTGTGTCCCTGGATCCCTGGGTCCCTGCTGTGGATGCTGTCCTTGATCTTATCACAGGCCTGTGTGTCATTTTACTCTTATTAAAGTCATTGGTCATTCAAGAAAGAGCAGGAAAGGTTTACCTTATCTATTATATGCATCACAGCAGTAAGCTGCTCTTCTGTGGTTTCTGTAGCCACTTTGACATTCAGATTCTGGAGGACTCTGTGTAAGATGGTGTCATCAAGAGGCTGACGCAGTTGATCAATGAGCCCCCAAACTGGCAAGGAGTCCAAATCTGACACAATGGTGACCTTAGCAATGCCATACACGTCATCTACCCTGGCACCGCCTGTGGGATTAGAAAGTACAACCTGGAAACGCTTTGGAAACGGGTTTAAAGATCCTGTCTTTGGAGTCAGGGTCACATCCAGGAACATATTTCTCTGTCCAGGTTCAAAAGTCAATAAACCCTCAGATCTGGCAAAATCTTGTCCTGCCACAGCTGGAGAGATGAAGGTCCGGCCAATAGGTTCAGGTTTCTGTAGCTCCTTAAAACAAATCAAAAGAGTTTTGGGTAACATTATGATAGATACAATCGTTCAAAAACAGCTGCAGTAGAACTCCTGTTGTAAATGGGTAAAATTTAAGTGTGTAAAAAAAGAAACCCTCTTTCAAAATGCAGTTAAGAATTATATAACAATTACCTTAAATGAAATATCTCCCTGAAGTAGCAATCTGTCACCTGTAATCACTGACTACCCAGGGAAAGAATTATATATATTGTCGATAGTGTACAGGATCCCTCTCGTTCTTTTGCAAAACAAAAATCACAAAGCTTTTTCTGGGTGAACAGATGTTACAGAAATGTTAGCACATCTGTAAGGTGAATTCCAGAGGGCACAATGTAAGTTTAGGTCTGTAGCATGAAATTCCCTCGGTTCAGGGTACAGACAGGCATTACAGATACATAAAAACTAAACAAAAGGAAAAAAATAAATCACTCTGGAAACCTGTGCCCAAATTAATATCAGTTCATGATATTTTTAGTCCCAGTAAAGATACCTAGGAATGCTATAGGGCCTCATTTCTTCTGTGAAGTAGCACTCTTTTCACCTTCCATGAGGTCTGCAGATTCTTCATGTCCTTACTGGTTTTGTCAGTTGCCATAACCCTGGTATTATATCTCGTAATATAACAAACTTTCCTTAAGTGGAAACTGACTATTAAGCAAAGATGTTTATTTGTGAAATACTAGACCGCTTTTGAAAACATTTGGCTTTAATTAGTAGAGTTTACTTATGGAATAAATCAGAGGTTTTTTTGAGTTGAGAGAACTTAGTAAATCGATGCAGTGTGTATCTCTTTCAAAATTGCTCTAGAACAAAATCACATAATCTGTGCAAATTTCAGTAAGAAGTTTCCTTTTGTTTACCCCTTCCAATCGAGAACTAGGAAATGGAGCAATAAGTGGTAATAAAAGCACCAGTGGCAAGAGCATTGTTTAAGAAACCTTTGTAGAAATGAGATAAACATCTGTTTCCTGTCTGCCACGGCTTCTTATTTTTACAGGTACCAAGAGCACCAGTAATTTGGTGTGTGCTCATGCACACTCATAACCTAAAAATATCCGGTTGCTATATAAAAATTATAAACAGGTAAAGAAATGCTCCCTATAGTTCAGCCTAAATATACACTGGACAGTAGCAATTTCTTCTCCATTTAACATCTAAATTATAATGAACTTTTGGCTGGAAAGAATGTGAAAATTTGTTATCACGCAATTCAACAAAAACTGCACTGGTCAGCTATAAGAAATGGATGGAAATATCACGTAATCCCATGCAGTTGAAATAAATATGCATCCAATACAGCAATAGAATGCAAAGCATTTTATTGTAAAGGTTGATGGAATTACACCCCTCTTGCAGCCTGTTCCTTGACGTTGAAATCAAGGAAGGACTCATGTTTTTGCAGTTGTGTTACTTCTGCTAAAGGAGAATCTTCATAATCTGTCAGTTAATAATGAGGTAGTCATTTAGAGATAAAAGGGTCCCAAGTTAGAAGTGTCTGATGTTACAGCTGTAAACATAACCAAAAAAATGAAAGGGGATGGTAAAATAGACTTAAGCACGTGAGATTTTTTAATCAGATAATTTTAGTTTAGAACTTCAAGAAAATGGAATAAAATCTGATGAAAGCGCTCCTTCTCTTTTCCTAAGTGTGCTCTATGTATTAATACATTTTTCACCTAAAACAGCAAGTGTGTTGGCATCTGAATCTTGACAGGCATACACGTAATAAAAACTTAATTTGAGAGAAAAAAGCCTCAAAAATTTGAGTATTTCAAGAACTTAAGGACAAAGGAAGAAATGTATTTAATGCCTGCCTGCCCGTTGTCTTTGAGGTAACTGAAAGGTACTATGAAACAAATCACTCTTGATAATACAAGAGTGAACAAGGCCTTTTTACTAGTGGAAAACAAACAAAATTATAATATATGGGCCCAGCAAATGCTTGACTGCTTCCTGAAAAAAATGCTAATTACAGCCAGATTCACTTTACAGAATGAACGATTTACTAGCAAAAAAATAAGTTAAATTATAAAAACAGCAATAGAAGCTTTACCTTCATGCTGGAGCTGACCACTGTGGTGACCGATGTACTAGAATCTCTATGCACTTGCAGGCTGATTAAAGTTGTCTTCTTGTGAGCCACAGCAAAACGAGATCCCACAGCAAAATACACTAAACCACGAGGAGCGTCGCTTTCAAGGACGGTTATAAAAGCAAATCTGGCACTGCTGTTCAATGCAGCTCCTGTGCTTACAGCATAAAGCACAACAGAAAAATACGTCTCAAATTCAGGTACCTGTAAAGGAGGGATGATTTTCATGTCATTATAAGACCCATTAATTATTTGTTTTTAAAAAGTTTGCGTTATTTTGTATGCACAATGGATACTAACACCATAAGCATGCCTCTTGAAATGTGCAGTAAGTGCAAGGAAGTATTAATATATCCTAAAAATAATAATGTTGCAGCAATGCCACGTGCAATAATGACATCGTGAATTTTTGCTTGGGACTCTACCGCAATAAAACAGCTATTTGTATACTACACGTATTGTTACTGTAAATTTGCCATAAGACAAGATGGTAAATGCTTTAAGAGCTCAATTTTCCAGATTATGGAGTTACACAGCTGTACATTTTGTAAGGAATTTGCTCTTTCACTTAATTTTTGCCTTATGAAAAGGCATGTACCCACCTTCTTACCTGTGTAAAAAATTCCATAGAAGAGTGAGTATGCAGTTTTGAATCTTCAGTTAATATTGACTGTATTTTAAGATTGAACTCTGCTAACCACAGTTTTGAATAGTCTGGAAATACAGGCTATTGAATTTCAGCGTTCACATGCCAAAGGATTAGTCTAGGAATTTCTACAAACTGAATGCCTGTTTATTGAAAATAAGGTAGCAATATTAAATTACACTATGACGTGTTGCCCTACCTTTGATTTTCTATCTACACTACAGATATAACATGTTTAGAAATAGATATCCGATTCCTGAGATTCCATAAATAATTGGAAATACGGCATCTGAACCTATTAGATGCACTGAGGAAGCAGCAAGCCAGCAAAAAAAACCTCCGTAGTTCTTTACAAGACAACAGCATTATAAAAAAAAGTTGGTAATTGAAGACGATTTCAAGTATAGATTTTTGTTCTGGGTCTGGATTTTTGGAAATTCTACTGTAATTCTAGGAAAGCAGGATCCAGCTCTTAGCAAATGAAGTCAGTGCAACTGACCAAGCAAAAACTTTCTAAAAGCTAGATGTCACACCGTACGCCACAAAAACGTAAAATATTTATTGAATGCATTTATTACTTCATCATTTCATAATGTATTGGTTGCTAATTTATAAGCTATTTTATGGAAGAAGAACTGGAAGAAGAATTAAAGAATATTTGGGGGGGCTAAACAGCATATATTTTTAATCGAGTAGTCATCAAGTAATTATTTAGATGGAATGATCTTGACTAATGGATGACAGGCACAAATTCACTGTAGCGCCACAGGGAACTAACCTTCCGTTAGCACCTGTTTGAGTGGCACACGCTTGTGCTTCATGTGGTATAAATGCATGTTTCTAACGCTGCCAGTCCGCTGTCATTAAATAATGATAACACTCCTCTGGAATAAACAGGTTCAAAATCCCAGTTTGCTCAGCGAGGCCACCTGTGATCCACTCATGCATATATTTTATTCCTTGGCTCTGTAATTTAAAAATTACATCTGAAGATGCAGAAGGAAAATAGTCCTCTGAGCTAAGGGAATGCACACAGTTCCCTAGTGGGAAATAATTGTTTCCCACATCCTACATCTTGCGTTGTTTTCTAAAGTGTAGTCAGAAAAACTGTAGAAACCTTCTCATATTGTCTTTTTTTCCATTCCCCAGACCTCAGCTTTGCCACTAGCCTGACGGTTCAGATAGTTTATCGGAAAATTTCAAACTCTTCACTCTGAAAGAATGACAAACATTAATCTTTCCTTTCTTAAGGGACTGTTCTAAGCACCAGGTGTTCAAACAAAATTATTGTTTCCTTTTGTTTCCAGTAAAAATTGTTGCAATAAAAGCGTTTTGTTTCTTTTTTTGTAGAATGAGGTGTTATTAGTTGCAGGATATGCTTTCTATAAAACACCCTAAGAAGTCCTTTAGCTGATTAAAAATTTACTGTGTGGAGGATAAGAATGCAGCAAATGAATACACATCTCACTGGGATAACTCCATTCTTTTTTCTTATGGTTCTATAAAAGATCTGCATTTTACTCTTCAAATTAAATACTCATCTTCCCAAGTTTTTAGCAGTCACCATGGACGCAGCACAAGCCTGTAAATAAACATGTATTTGCAGAGGAGCTGAGCAGATGTCAAGTTACCATCTCCAGACCGTGTCCCACACATCACTTCCTCCAGATCAGAGGGTTTTTTCAGTCTTGATAAGCTGCAATTCAACACCACAGGGCTATACACAAATGAGTAATAATTACTTACGTTATCAGGCTTTAGTTCAATGGAGATGTTGCACAACGTTTGACCTGCCATGCAGGTAGTGGATCCCACCACGGATACAAGTTCATTCTCCAAGTTCACGCCATCCTTCAGAAGGACAACACCTGTTTTATTAAAGGTCACACGCCAAAAGATCTTCACCTCTTCAAAAGCCCTATAAGCAAATCGAGAGTATATATGTACTGAAGGAGATCACTATTGTTTTAGGAAACATAAACCACGGAGGTAACACACGTTTTCTGTTATGATTCAAAGCTTATCACCAGGGAACAAACTGCTGTAGGATGAAAACTTCTCTTTTTTAATTTAAATTCCTTCACCTGACATGTGTTTAGATCACAAAAACATCACACGGGAAGAAAATAAAGCAATTACACGGAGCTAGATTATTCTCAATTTTTATTTCAGAAAACATGACATTAGCTGCATAAGAGACACTGGTTCTTGGAAGGGAGTTGCCCGTGTACCTTCCTTAATACTACAGTAACCGTTCGCCTGGAAAACCAGGTAGGATTTGTCTTTCCTCTAAGTTTAAGGAACGTGAAGTACTTGAGCATATTTGATTAAAAGTACACATCAATGTGCAACATATACATATATATATATATATATATGTGCTAATTAGTAAAACATAGTGTCTGTGTGACTGAAAACATTATCATAGTGCTGACACTCAGGTGCCTTCTTAATTGCTCATTTTAGTATTCATACCTACATTGTACTACACGGGGAGTTGAGAACTTGAATTACACCTCGAGCAGGGCAAATATTTTAACTCAAGCAAATCTTTCACACTTGTAGCCTTATAGTGTAAGTTGGAAAATACTTGTTTTTCCTGTGTCTGCTTTATCACAGTAGAGTGACAGACCTAATCACATTCACAACTTAAAAGCCAGTTCATCAACTTCTGAGAAGTTACTAAAGCAGCTGAAAGGCAGATTTATTTTAAAACTCTTTGATAAACTCTTCCACTAACAGCAGCTCCTGTGGTTAACAACACAGCATGTTACAACATGTGGGAAGCACATTCGAATCGGCTGTTGCCTGCACCTGTTTGGTTGCCTTGTGACAATCAGCAGCACCTCTCTGTTCTCCGAGTCTTCATCAAGTACGAGACCGCTTTGTACTTCTGGAACAAATCCCAAAATGCCATTCTGGAGATCACTTCCTATATAGGAAACAGTCCATGAAAGTAAGCAAGAAAGTTAAGCTGAGACTAAATTATAACCTTCATCTGAATAACCACTAAAAAAAGTTTAAAATAGGTATCAAAACAATGCTACAAAGTATCATCTGGGGACACCTTGAGAAAATTTATTATAATATTTCTGGGTTTAATTTACACTACATAGTTATCCAGAACTTTAAATGTTGGCATTTCTAAATTTTATTTTAACCAGTAGAATAAGTACTTTTGAAAGCAGATATAGTAGGGTACGGGATGAAGATGGGCTTCCAAGGACAGCTTTCTTATTCGTCCCACTCATACTCTTGTTGAACCCATTAATTTTTCCAAATTGTCACATCAGCTTTTCTTCTGCATCTTTAATTCCGTGTGTGCAAGTATGGAGCTGCACAATACTTCACTGTTCTCATGGGAATGTAAACATCTTTGGCAAAACAGCAGTGTATGGAAAAAAAATCCAGGTTTAATGAGGGGAAGCTAATGTCTTCACAGTGTCCCATTAAATCTTGTTACTAAAGGATTTCTCCTTTACAGGTAGCAATGGCTTTACTTACCAGTGCATGCTGAATGTCAATATAGAGACTGATACTTTGCACAAACCCCATTGTATGTAAAAGTGACAAAATGGCAAAAGTAAAAATCTAAAATGCCTGCAATGCTACTGGATCTACATAAAAACTACTCAAGATTAGTCTTTTCCCTTAACGAGTAAAACAGGGCAAGAACAGAGATAAGCATAATCTCTAAATGTATTTTGAGCTACGTTGCTAAGGGACGCGTAGTAGCTTTGTACATTAGATGCTTCTTCTGCTCTGGAAAACTCAAGATTTCACAATAGAATACCCTGCTTATCGTCAAATAGATTGCCAATCTTTACATGAAAATTGCTATGAAAACATAGTTATTTACTGTTATTAATTTTCCCGGGGAAATAATATTACCTGCAATAATTACTGTTGCAAAAGCAGCAAATCCATATTCATCCTTTCCTTCTACAATCTGAGCTCCATATTCAGGATTTGAGAGGAAAACATAAAACAATTCCTGTCCTTCAGGCTCATCATCGTCAAAAATCTTTATGGACACCCTGCTTTCTCTTTGTCCATCCAGCAAAGTCAAAGAGACTGACTGTTCCTCAAAATCTTCCCCTTCCATTGCCCAAGTGAAGTTGGATCTTCCATAAACGCTTCCAAAAGGATATGAATCTGCTCCACTTTGTGCACTCACTCCCCCAAAGGTTTTAATGGTTACTTCAACATCACCAGTAAAACCCTTGGTGCTTCTGATACGAAGTATCGCTGTGTTGGGGGTACTGTTGTTCACATCTTCTTCAACATAAATAAACTCTGGCCCCAAACTTAGTATTCCATGAAGAATATCATTAGCGAGGATATTAACTGTTGCAACACTGAAAGCTGGATTCAGACGTGGACTCCAGGCAAGATTCACAGGTTGAACATCCAAAATTTCCACACAAGTCAAATTTACAAAAAAAAATTCCTCAATTTCAGAGACAGAGTCATCAATTATTGATATTTCTATCACAGCATTTGTCTGAAAATGTAAATACATAAGCTCTCCATTGTAGATGGGTACAAAGTCCTCTAGTGGTTTGGCACTTCCTGGAATGGTCTGATATGTCAATTTAGTGAGATGACTTTGAAAACCAAACAATCTTTGGACATGTAGTGTGACTGTCCGAACACCTTCTTCAACTGAAACAGACCTTGAGTTAAGAGCAAACTGGAAGATCCCCATTGGCTCAATTTCAGCTGTTGTAAAACCCGATCTGAAACAGAAAGGACACCAAAGTTGACAGAGGAAATACGACGCATGAAGAAAAGTAAAACATTAAAGCAGAATAATTGCCAGCGAACAATCAATGATGGCTCTAAGAAAGCGGATTAAACAAATGTCTAATAGCAGAGGGAAGAAATAGCAACCATACCAAAGCAAGATGTAACATGATTGCCTGAAAAATGATTTGGTAATAATAGGATCGAACAGCCCTCCTCAGATGCAATGCACCCAAATCAGCACAGGATACAGAGTAAAGTTTAAATAAAATAAAGTCTTCCTGAGAAAATGGAGAAGCAAAGGAAATTATGATGTTTTTCTGTTGTGGACACAATGAAAGAAGATATATTACAATACAGCCACCCCGAGTAATACCAGTTGTATCTATAGAACAAACTTCCCATTTCAAAGGAAAACTGAGGGATAGACAGATCCTAACAGATCTACAGTTAGAGCCAGGAAGCTAGAGAATGAGAGGAAGTTATTTTAAAACTTACAGTGGGGCTTTGAAATACTAACTGCCCCCTCACAGGAATTTTTTTTCCAGATCTGAGCCCTATGATCAATATAAACTTAAGCTCTACTTCATTCATATTAAATATATCCCTTTCTTATTAGAAAATAAGCATAGAGGCAAAACTCTTCGTTAAATCTTGTGTCTTATACCTGTCTACAGAACTGATCTATTATTCAGTGCTAGAGGCTATCAAATGGCACTAAAATTACAGTGATTTTGGTCAAAAAACTAGACCATTTCCACCACTAAGGGAGCCCAAAGCTCCTTAAAGTCACCTTTACCCTCCATGGGATGTCATCTTCAGTTTTCCAGGAAAGGCCATTCTCACATACTTAATGTATTTGATTCACAGGGTAAAGAGGGGCTCTGAGGACACCAGTCCACAGGACAGACAAGCCCAGGAGAAGGGCTCAATCTCAGGATTTATCCATCCATTTCACTCCTGACTTCCTTCAGATTTGCCACTGTAATTGTAACATGGCGAAGCCAAAACCTTTCTCCATACGTGGTGTTACTCCATGTCCATTCTTTTTATACCACTTCTAGCTATCAATGGCTAAGGATGAATGAAAATAAAATAGCTTGAAGAATAGATAACTTATCTGAGATGGAAAACTACATTAAACGTAATGGTTTTGTTTTTTTTAAAAAATAAAAAGGAGGTTTTATATAAATTAGGTCTTTTCAGAACATTTCTTGTTTTATTTTTCTTATTATAAATAATTTGTTATGTAAGACCTTCTAAATATGGATTTTTAGGGACACGAATGAAAACTGTTAAGAGTTGCTTTCAGTCTTCAGCTTCCCGGCTAAAACTGTTGATCTTCATTTTCTTGACTGACTCCGTTATTCTAGGCACCTATGAAATAGACTGGAGTTGGATAAAAGCCTCAGTTCTGAACAGGTCAGATCTAGATCACTTTGTTCTCACCTGAGACAAGCTATACAAATTTATCAAAGAATGGACTACAAGTTACTAGCTGCCTAGAATAATAACAACAGGGATTTGTATAAGTTTTGTATCTGTACACAGGTCACAATTCTTATGGCATTGGTGTGACTCAAACATACAAGTAGGATCCTCACCTCAGGCGAGCCCCACCAGACACATTGCTGTGCGCTGCTGTTAAAGTGATGGCAAATGACTCACATTTATTTAGGCTTGGAGTGGCCTGAAATGAAATCACTTTACTTTGCTCACCAGAGGAAAATGCAACAGTACCTGAAGGAAAGAGAGAGTGAGAGAGAGCAAAAGTCAAAATAATCCAATAGGAATCCTCTTTTTATCTGGGAATGCGCTAAAGTACAGACTTTAATCACAATTCCACTCCATTTAAGAAGAAGAAAACTGGATAAGGGTCTTTCCTATATGAAGCTGTCCTTCATGGCCACAGCATCGTGCCTGCCTCCCAGACATGTATCTATGAAGTTGAAGGGTTTTTTTGCTTATAAAATGAACACATCCCTTATAGCTAAAAATTAGACCATACCATTTCAATCTAATGACTCCTTATTAATAGAGAAAGCATACAGAGGTATATATAACTAAAAGGTGGTATCATCACTTATGCAACTTTCGTAGCTGTTTCCTCAGACTGTTACTCACCAAACAGAGGAGTAATATTGCCTGACTAGGCAAAGTCGGTGATCAGGTCTGCTGGGTATTCTGAGATCCAGCTCAAGATGACAGAGCCATAAGCTCCTTTTCTGGTGATGACAGCCTGGCCTGTCCCTGCTATAATGTCTGTAAGTCGTAAAATCACAGATTCAAAGCCAACCTGTGGAAACACAGTGGCTTTTGTTATAGAAAATGGAATAAAAGTGGACAATAACATATATGAAAGAGTACTATATTTTGTAAGGTAGGCATCTTAACAGTAGTTACACGTGCATATAAATATATGTATGTCTATATATGTTTGTGTATATATATATATATATATAACAATGCTTTCTTCACAACTCTTCAACATTTCTAAATCTTAAGACTTCTGAGAATTAGATATCAGGGAAAAAAAGGAACCAGTATGAATGACATTTTGGTACTGAGAACACTGAATATAGCATTTTGTGTCTGTCTTTCAAAAGGAAAACAAACCAACCTGCCCTTAATGCTCACATGCAATGGCTGTGGTACCATACAGATACACACAGGTCTAAAATAAAGTATTATTTGTCTATCCAGTGAAAGTAAGTTGTTGTCACATTACATTGTTCACAAAAACATTCTTGATAGTATGATGTACTTTTCTTTCTTTGACCAAAAAATGGGAATGAAAAGATAATTCACACATTCTAAAATGATAAGTGGATGTATGGTAGTAAACAATGTTTACAGAAAGACCATTGGAATTAAGTTCAATTACAAACTGAAAGACAAAACAGTGTGTCAAGAGAATTAAAATCATTACATAAAAACTTCAATAAAATTTAAGAGACAAAAAGTCAGCATGCTGTTGTCTTTGCTTGCCACATAAAAAGGGAACTGTAGCACATATACCATATTGGAACAGGTATATTATATTTTTTCTGTCTCATACAAAGCAGACAAATGGAAAATTCCCCACGCAGTGATTAGTCAAAGGTACTGTCAACTGCATTAAAACCCAGCATGACCTCCACTTCTTTTTGCACATGATACTGCATGCATGCTCTTATCTACTTTGGGGCTGCTGTACTTAAAGGAATAACATCGTCCAGAACTAGCTATTTTCCTCTAAGTCTCAGAACTTCCACTTCGTGTAAATAAAAGTATAAGTAAATCATCATATTTATGCTATTTACATTTTATAGATGAAGAGACCTTTTCAAACTGCATTTACACATCTCTATATGAATTTGTATCAGAGAAAAGACAATATACAGTACAAGTAGTAACTGGAACAGTCTTGTCGGTCATTAAATTGGTTGCAATGATGAAAACTTTAAGGAGCAAACTGAATTCTTATAGCGGCTGCCTTTTGTAATGAAGCGTACCTTCCTTCTGCGGTAGAAAATTACACTGCAGTCAGTCTACTGACCTGTGAATTGGCAGCTTCCTCAGGAACAAGCAGAATGGCTGACTTCGCCTTTCCTAATATTTTAGGCACATCCTTGGCACTTGTCCCAACCA
The DNA here is from genome assembly GCF_963082525.1 of Nesoenas mayeri. NCBI lineage: Eukaryota > Metazoa > Chordata > Aves > Columbiformes > Columbidae > Nesoenas > Nesoenas mayeri. The sequence goes on from NC_137562.1 coordinate 702,047, forward strand.
CGCTTACGTTAGTCAGTTCCAGGGTAAAATTCAAGCCCAGTACAATAAACGCCTTCGAGAGGAAGAATGCAATTAAAATGGTGGAAATGTAATTCCACTGAAAACACGATAACCACCGGTTCAAAGAGTTAAGTGGCAGAAAAATCAGCAGATTTTGTTGTTTGCATGAAAAAGCAGTGTTTTCAAGTCAAGCGTTTTGTTGATTATCTTTCTATAAAGAAACGCAGTTAAAACAGCAATATTGTGATTGTAATTTACCAGTAGTTAATTGAAAGATGAGTTTATAGAGCATGTATTGCCATTTTAATGAATTGTAACTAACATAGTGGGTCTCAGCTTGATTTTAACTCTTAGGGTTAATAAGATGCAAGACAAATGTAAAAGGATGTAAGCGTGGATGGAAGACTGTAATAATAATAATAGTAAACAACCAGGGAACACTGGGAAATGCAGGTAAATTTATCTGCTGCTTCACGAGTCAGCACTAACACATCACTATTTACAATGCAAAAGAGAAATTGAAAGAATATTGGAATACATAAAATAACAAAATATTGAACTGATAGTAACACAAAGCAATGATGGAAGGAAACACTGGATATTTGAACACATGCATAGAGTGATTTTGCAGTTATTACCTGAAAATGTGATATTTGAACCCACTTCTAGTCCATAAATAGGAAATTCATTATACCAAAACTCTCTTTGCTGCTTCTTGACAGTGGACAGTATTGAGAGTTTAGTACCCTATTCCAGCACATTTGTATTGTGATGAACACAAATGGAAACAATAGATACCACGTGACTTAAAAGGATAATACAGACCTGGTTGCTTATTGGCACTCTTTGCACTCCGAAGCTGGCACCGTCTTTTATTGTGAGGTATCCCACCTCATTCTCAGGCTCAATTAGTGCTTCTTCACAATGAGATGTGATATGGTACTCAACAATTGCTTCTCCAAATGCCCCAGCATGCCGAGTTACATTGATCTGAACATACCGATCCAGGTTCCTCTCTACGAGTACTGACTGCTGGTCAGAGTACAGGGCGAACACTCCATAGGGGTCATCATTTGCAAACACATTGATTTCCAAAATTCTTTTCTCTTGGTCTAAATCTGCTCCACCTTCTACTGAAATCAGCTGCACCACATAGTTCTCATCCAGTGCTGGAACATCGTCAGGTAACAGGTAGATGATTATCTCAGCTGTGCTCTCCTGCTCAGCAATGACAACAGATCCCTCTGTCCTAAGAAAGTCACCTGTGATGTCAGATTCACGACGTATTTCCCAGTAAACCTGAAATTTATTTAGAAAATTCACAAAATGAAGGCAATATCACCCACAGAGTCGGAAACTTTCACATTCATGGTTCAGTATAGATTGCATACGGAATAGGTTGGGTTTAAATGGGTAAAATAAAAAATTTGTTTAAGTATGCATAGAAAGAAGCACATAGACTATCTTACAAAGTGGTGTGTTGTTCTTCCAGCAGTACTGTGAATGCAAAGATTACCTTTGTATATCTTCTGGACACCTACGTAAAACTATGCGGAATCTCTGAACAATTGCTTGACATTATTTCTATTTTTACACCAAGATATCCTTGCTGTTTTTCCAGTTTCCAGAATTCCTCACAACAGAAAGGTGTGAAGAGTTCTCATTAAACACATTAGATGCTTTTATTAAATTTTTTTTTTTTTTTAAATAAATGAGTACTTGTGAAAATGCTGACTTGCAAACAACTTTAGGTAAAGACAATGTAAGTGATGATTCTAAAATGTCTGATTCTTACCTTTACATATGGCTGAAAAAGAGTAAATTGTGAGGATCCCAAAGAAAGCTCACTATGAAAGTCTGGTCTCTCCTGTTCTCCCATCAAAAGCACAGGAGCAGAGGGAGAGAGAAAGCAAGACAAGCACTCCAGTGCTGTTTTTCTGGTTTTTTCACTGACCAGGGGAGACTGAATCTGACTCTACAAACCACAACTACTAGAGCTGAGCCCTTGCTAAACTCAGTCTAAAAGGCGACATTTCAAAATTTGAGAAATACGCAATTGAAAGGCACAGAATAAGATCTCCCTCCATGCATTGATACAGAGGATTATTTCAGATTATAATGTTGATTAGGAAGAGAGTGAGAATACCGTTATGTTTCCCATGGTGCCCTGGATTCGTCTGACAAACAGTGTAATACTTTGTGGCCCTTCCACTGCAGAGGGTTCTGTGAAGTTTTTCTCAGTTAACGATTCAGGAGCAAACTGTACCATTCCGTTGGGATCACCAAACTTCTGTATCTTTAAGGAAGTAATTGAATAAAAAAAAATTAAAAATCAGAAATGTAAAGTGAATAGTATTCTTGTTTGAAACATTGAGATTTTCATTGCTAGATGCTATAGGGAATGTATCAATTAGTTCTTCCTATTGAGTTTTCTCCTCTTAAGAAGACTCAAGAGTACATCAGTATTTAGAAGAGAGTCTGAGAGAGTCTACTCTCTAATAGGTCATTTCCCAACTTATACTGGAACCTGGGGTTGTTCCTGCCCAGACACAAGACTCTACACTTGCCCTTGTTCTATTTCATTCAATTTCTCCCTGCCCAACTCTCCAGCCTGTCCAGGTCTCCCAATGGCAGCACAGCTTCCAGTGTCAGCCACTCCTCTCAGCTTGGTGTCATCAGCAAACTTGCTGACAGTCACTCTGTTCCCTCATCCAAGTCATTGATGAATATATTGAATAATACAGGCCCCAGTACTGACCCTTGAGGGACTGCACTAGATACAGGCCTCAACTGGACTCTGACCCATTGACCACGACCATCAAACCCATGTAGTAGGGGAGGCAAAAAAAAAAGAGGCAAATGACAAGCTATTCAGTCATTATGATTACCCTTCAAAGCTTTGCAGGATAAATACCAATAACAGAGATCTCAAGAGAAAGAAAAGCAATAGTGACTTACTATTAGTGTAATGCTGTTTGCCTTAGGATCTAGTTCTGCTTCACCTTTCATAAGGCTCAGCCTAATAATGAAGATCTCTTGAACTTCAACTTCTTCACGAGGATGGATTTGTAGATTAATAGTTCTCAGCCCTCCTTCCCCTTCTCCAAAATAGAATGATCCGTTCACAGGGTCACCCATGTCACTATTCAGGGGAGATAAAAGCTCTTCTGAATTGGGTCCCAAGATGTCCCAATTAATCTGTGGAAGATACCAGTTTCAGATTTACAGTAGTGACATATTATAACTGCCTCCCGGGTCGGGGGAAGTGACAGAGTAACACAAGCGACATAAAAATTCTTGCATCTGCTAACAAGCTACATTTAAATATGTGCTCTTTTTACAGAACACAACATATTAATAATTGATTACATGTGGGAAAATATAGAATCCTTTGGAGAAAAATAAACATTAAAAATAGAAATTCTGAAGTGCTAGTTAGCCACAATGCCATTTTATTAAATTCTAGATATTAGTTACAGAAAAGAAAATCAACTGAGGTTTCTGTAGCACGTAACAGGAAATGCACAGGCCAGTTTACTTTTCTCTTCCTTTCACAATTTGTTTTGAAAAGCTCACCAAATAAGTATCCTGACCAGAAACATTCCCTGGGAAGTGTGATATCAAGACTGAAAACGACAAATATTTTCTGCAATAGAAGTTTTTAATGCCTCAAATCACGATTCACACTTCCTCGGGCTGATTAAAAGCTAGAATATTTTCAAAATTTCCCACAAATTAGATTGGTTTTGAAGGGGTCCTATTCAGCATCTTAAAATTATTATTTTGACACTTAATTGTTTTTCAGTTTTCTTCAATGACTTCTAGGAAAAGTCAAAGAAGACCACAGCAATTTTCACATGAGGAGAGCAGTAGCTCATGGCCTTTAATGCCAATTTTCCAATCATTTGCCCAGACTGTGGAAGCCTTATCTTGGTTCATATTTATACTTTCACTTTGGCAGTGATACGTACAGACTAAAAAAAAGTCTAGAGGCCTCATAGTAAACAATTTACTGAAAATAAAAATAAATTGACCAGCTTCAGGAAGTAATTCAACTGAGTTCAATTAAATTAGCGGTGGTGCATGAAATTAACTATATTTTCAATGGGATTGGGAGATAGTTCAAAATAAAGTACACCAGACCATAATAAAAGGAGAAAAGCAGGAGGACAAAGAGAAGATCCAAAAAGTAACAATATTTTCTGTTCTTCTGCAACTATACAGAATTCACGCTTAATGAAAAGCTGCAACTATCCCATTAGAAATCAGTCACAAGGAAGCCCCTGACGGCAAAAAAAGAAGATTTTTGGCCTTGTCACTGGAAAACATTCCGTTTTTGAGAACCAGGGCCCACCTGTGTCTCCCCAAACAATTTTCCTGTCCTTTCCAGCACCAGCGACACTGTTGTCGGTGTATCGGGGCTGGGAAGAGTAATTCGACTTTGGCTGAGAAATCAGATGATGCCCTGGGGGGAGTCGCTTTTGGCAATGGTGACCTGGCTCAGTAGATGGAGCCCAAGGGCTGCTCCACCAGTGGCCCCATCAGCTGGATTTCAAATTGCTCTGCAAATTCGCTGCGTGGAAAAAAAAAACAGAAAAAAAGACCTTCTGAGACACACAAGAACAAAAAATTAAAATTATGATTTGTCATTCAACCATGCGTCCAGCTGGATCTATTTAAAGATATACAGAAGTCATCTCTGTAAGCATACAGCAGAAGATTCCCCCCATTTGCAGAGAATGGTGATATCTGAAATAAAAATGTTGTTTTATTTTCCACATGTGCTAAATTAAAAAAAAAAAAAAAAACAATCAGCAAAATATTTTATTATTCACAGCAGTACTATTAACACCCAAACTTTCTGATAATCTAGGTAAAAAGAATGTAGTTGTTTGCATAAAATTTAACAGGCACTATGAAACTCCAATAATAGCTTCTTTTCCCTCCCTTTAAATATTTCAGGGCTGCAGAAATTTGCTTTTCAATTCAAACTCTGCTGACAGGCATACTGCACGTGCTAGAAAACGCTTTCTCAGAAGTAGATTAGTGAATAAATATCTGAAAAAAATAATTACCTTTCTTCATCATCTGTGATAGAGATATAGATAAAAGTCTGGTTCTGGCCACGATAAAAAATGACAGAATCATTATGGATGATGTAGTCAACGTTCGGAAGTGCAGAAATACTTCGAGAAAGGAAATCGGCTGTTACATCGCCATACGTTCCACGCTTTCTCACAACAGGAATCATGATTAATCCAGCATCCTCTTGCACTTCAAGAAAAATTGGGAAAAAAAGTTATTTTATTTCAAAATTTGTGAGAGAGCCACAGGCTTATCCTCTAAACCATAGTGAAAACCTCTGGTAAACTTACCCTGTAGAAGGATATACTGTGGATCAAATTCTATGATGCCTTCTGCATTATCACTTTTTGCTATAGTGACTCGTACTGTGGAGATATTTCCTATTACTGGGGGTTGATCTATCTGTAGATCATTTTCCTTTACGGTGAAATCAAATCCACTTGCAAGAACATAAAAAGGAATATTACATTAAAAAAAAAACCTTGCAAAAGTATTGTAATGCAAGTATGACAATTTTCAATTACCACAAATACTTTTATTTTCTGACAGTTACCACTGAAGATTTTTGGTCACACTTTTTCAAACTATATCTGCAAAACTGGCAGTTTTTTCACAGAAATGTGGATCTTTCGCTTTTTCTTTCACATTTTATCTTCTTCTTTGAGTTTCATGTGATTTGACAACTTCTATGTAATGGACTTTCAGCTTTAAGAAATCTTAATCAGCAAAATCTTAAAATCAATGTTGAAAGAATTTGGATTGCCATACATCCAATTTGTATTATTATTACTATTATAGCTGCCATATGAAATTTTACAGTAAAACACCTGAAATCCAGCGGTGCCTTTATGCAGGTAGATCAGATTCCAAATACAGTTTGATCTCCTGCTTTTAATTAATTTTATCTTATAATTAATTTTATCTTGACCTTCCTTGGAGTTCCACTTTGGTAATCATCACTGAAAAGTCTTCAGGACCTTCAGGAAAGTCGTCATCATGAATTTCAACCGAAATCATTCTACTCTCCTCATGTGGTTCAAATAACAGTTCCCTTACTGTGGGGGTGAAATCAACTCCCTCCTCTGCAGTCCCATTTATTCTCTGGAAGCAAAGACGCACTTTGCCATAGGATCCCCTTGAACGCAAAACAGTGATGTTAACCTGAGGGAGAGAGGACATTTGCTTTAAAAAATGGCTTTGCTTTTCTGTTACCATTCTGAGACTGTTCTAGAGGCACCTTCTCAACGGTTCTGCCAGGTAACAATTTGCTGCAGTAAGTGCAGAATACACATAATTTAACAGACAGGCATCTTTCTCAGAGTATTAAAAACACCAAAAGCCTCAGATGGACTATGCTATGATAAATGCAGAATAAATCTCTGCCTTTTTTTTTTTTTTTTCCTAAAGTTAAGTATAAATCTACCGACAATATTGATATCTATCGATATTTTACGTAAGAAGGAATTTTAACCATATACCCATTTTTCTTCTTCTGTTGTCAGCAATATTTCTCGTGAAAATGTAAACTCTCCGTATGGAAAATCACTGTCGGCCATGGTAATATTTGCTGTGCTGCTAGATTCATTTATGAGTCCTCCATCACTGATCCCAGTTAATTCAAATGTGTAGTAATGCTTCTCCTCAGGACGGTTATCATCGACAGCCTAGGGAGAAGAACCAATTAACCATTTCCAGGTAGAGAGGTATAACTAATTTCTAATCAAGATGCTGGCTAGATAAAAGGAAGAACTTGAAATAGCTACTGGTGCAAAATCTCTTGTACCTGTATTAGAACCACTGCTGCACACTGCCTGTCTCGCATTGTCAAGGTCCCCGACGTCTCAATAAATTCTGTGTGATGACGGGGTGTTATATTCCAATATATTATGATTTCACCAAAAATCCCTGGGCCACATGTCAGGCTGCAGAATGCAAACGCAGATTTAATCTTCTACCTTTAATATTTGATACCAAATCCAGAGATATAAAGCATAGATATTGTTGTGCACGGAAGAAATGTTACCAGCACTGTGAAGCACTGTGAATTTTAATCTATTAAGTCACTATTAAGATCTTTACCATAACCTCTTCAGAGCAATAACGTGTCTGCAGTTCTGATTTACTTCCCCGTGTTGGGAGGCATCTTGAGCTGTATTTTTACCCAGAGCACTTTATAGTTTCTTTGTGCATACAGCCCAAAGTTGGCAGCTGAAAACTGAGCTGTCTTTCTGCTTTTCAGGAAAGAGACATGCAAAACAGAAGGGAAATGGGACTTACGGGTAGCACCCAGAGGTAATTTGGTTTTGAAGGCAGAAAGATACGAGAATAGTACTATGAGATCACTTGAGAAATGTTCTGTGTGCTGCTTGTCTAAAAACCTAGAGGCTAATCCTACTCATGACATTCTCGGTGAACTGAAGCATGGCAAGAAATTGTCTATACCATGATCTAGTACATGTTCTAAACTGGTGCTGCACAAAGCATCCCTTTGTCTGTTGGGATTCTCAGGGCAGCATGAGAATCTGTTTTCTTGCTTCTATTTGCTGTTTCACTAAGGGAAAGTGTTGTAATACTTTTTCTCCAATTCTGTTAGAAGGTATGGTAACATTGTGATTTCTTCATCTTGTTTTCAGCTGACTGAATGCAGTGAAAGAATTGCATCTTGTTTCAACTAAGACCCAGTGCTGCTTTGGTTATGCTGATCATCGGAACAATGTACCGAATTTCAGTTCAAGCACCAATCCTGAACTGAATCCTGAAAAGCACAAAGCATCTTCGAATATGATTGACTGCCTTCCCCTATTCCTTTGATTAGAATCCTCTTTCCTTTAATGAATCTATGTTGTAAATAATTGGAAGACATATCTAAAGCTCCTCAGCAATACTGAAAAGACACCTACGTAGTATGTTCTGCCCTTCTTAAAAAACAAGCATCTAATTTTAAAAATACTTATGATTTTAGAAGTGATAATGAAATGCAGCATTCAATTAATTCTTGCCAAATGTGGAGCCTCATAGCTTTTGAAACAGAGCTGTTTCGGATAAATGAGTGATGTACTCGCCTAATAAGAGCAGTCCCATTATAATTTCCTGAAGGTTCTCCAATCAGAACATGCTGGGATGAATGTGCTATCCCAGCCACCCCAGAAGCTCCTTCATCACCCACAATAATGATGGTTGCAACACCTATGAAGAGAACAAAAGCTTCTCATGGTAAAACAAAGCTAACTAGTGAGGTATTTTTTTAGCATGTTTGGTGACACAAATGGTTAAGCACCAGCTTCCCGGGGAGCCCATGGAATCCCCAACCTTGGAGATATTCAGAATTTCAGTAGACAAGGCATTCAGTGACCTGATCTCATTGTGAAGGCAATTCAACAAGGTGACCCCCCTAGATGGTCTCTTACAAACGAAATTATTCTATACTTCTTACAGGTCTGAACCTGGGTTTGGTTTCTGCTTGTTTTTGTTAAACAATTCTTTACAGACAATGTTGATTATCTGAACACAAAAGTCTACGCCAACACTTGATTTAGACGGAAAAAATACCATCTAAAATTCTCTTTGATTTCTTCAGATAAGGAAAAAACTGAGGGAAAAATACTGACCTCCTTTTGTCACAGGAGCTCTGCTAGCTCGTTTCTTCTATGTTGTTTCTGGGGGGAGTTGGGTTTTATTTACGGGGGGGACGTTTGAGTCGATTCATGTGAAGATACACAATTCTGCACTAGCTTTTAAGAAATGTGTCTTTTTTTCAGACCACTTCACTTCTTCACAGAATATCAGTTCTAACTATAACATTCAGTACATATTCGGCTCCTCTCTTTGACTTGTAGAACGAATCCCAAAAGATACATCTCCTTAGGACTCAGGGCGTCTAGCACACAGACAGCCGCGGCGCGAAAGCAGCGCCCACAGGACACAGAACCCGCCGCGCCTCGCCCTGAGCTCCCGCCGAAGCGGCGCCCCACTCGCCACGCCACCAGCTCTGCTTTTCAACGTCCCCCCGACTAACGGGGGCTGCGCCGCTCCCGGAGGGACCGCCGGACCGGGCACGGGCGCTGCGCCGGAGGGAGACACGGCTCCAGACCGACAGCCTTCGGCGCACCTGCCCGCAGGGTCACAGGCCTCCCGCCAGCTTCGCCAGCTCGGCGGGGGGGGAACCGGAGACGAACGCCTCCGCGCCGCGCCGGCAAATCCCGCCCCCCCCGTTCCACCGGCACGGTCACCCCCGCCGCGGCCGCACTCACCTGCCGTCTCTTTCGCCGCTCCGCTCCCGCCAGGCGCTCGTGCTTTGGGCATGCGCGGTAGTGAGACCGCAGCACCCGCCCCTTGCCACGTCTCGGTTGGCTGCCTAGGACACGTCAATCACCTCTCTCGCCGCCTAGCAGCGCTCGCGAGTCGGGCATGCGCAGTACGGAGACCTCAACGCCCGCCCCTCTGGCAACCTGATAGGCGGACAGAGTGGCGACTGACGTGCCTAGGCAGCCAACCAGCGCTCCGCCCCTCCAGCCCTCCAGCCCTCCCGCGCCAGCAGCCGCGTTGCAAAGGGAACAATAAACCGCGCTCCCCTGCTTTCCACTGGAAAGGGGGGCGGCTGGGTCCCCGCAGCAGAAAAAACCCTTCCGTCCTGCATTGCCCTTCGCCAGTACAACTGCACAGCTGGGAACTCGGCAACGTCAAGCGGCCGTCTGACAGACGCACACTCGGAACTTGACTAGGCTGGCGATTTTGCCTGGCTTACACACACGGACTTGCACTTCTCTGAGGAAACAAATTCTTTTTTAAGCACAGCCTCTCCTTGGGGAAGAAAAAACGCCCCCTCCACGCTCCCAAACACTAGGCAGCCGTGAGGAAACCACCGAAAGTCAAGACCGACAGCAGCAACGTCGAGTGCAATCTGGCTTCAATTCTGATCACGCACTTAATGGCCTCTCCCAGGCCTACCAATGACTGCTCCTTTTCTGGAAGGACAAACTGAACGTCCTAAACTGAAGACTGCACGGAACACAGCTCCACTGGCAGCCCATTTGCCTCTTCTCTGGCTTCCACGGGGAATATCTTGTAGCGTCCTCCAACTCGCAAACGTTCTTCCTCAGTGCACGGCCCCAGACGTGGAAACTCCTGAGCAGCGAGCGGAAACAACCGCGCGGGATTTTCTTCACGGCACCGAGAAGGCGGCGCTGGCAAAAAAGCAGGCCAAAGCACCTGAACCCGTCTGCCAGCCCCAGCCTGCGGCCAAGAGACCGGAAGCACCCTGCCCGAGGCGCCGCGCACCCCGCAGCTGTACTTGGGCGACCGTGTGCGTGAAAGCATGTGTGTCCACAAACGACTGTCTGTCCACATGCGTGTGCCTTGATGCAGGCTCCGTTCGTGCTTAAGCGCGAGTGAGTGCACAGCTGCGCCGTTTGTTGGCAAAGCTCCGCGTGTCGCACGACGTTGCCCAGTCCTGCATTTCTCACGCAGACAGATACACGGGAGTTCTGCTAGTAAAGGAGCAAAGACAGTCGTAGGCAGAACTGAATGCTGCTCCGAACTACTTCTCACCTATGGTAAATGCGTCACAGGGGCCCGAGGAAAGGCGCTCAGCAGCCAATGTACAAAAGAAACGAAACAGATCGTGCCTTAACGCGAAAGAGCAACAGGACATCACTGCGCAAGCTTGTCCCCGATCTACAGCTGAGAGCGAACACTTGTGTGCTTGTCGGAGAGATTGTGTCTTGCCTGTAAGTGTCTGGGAGTTTGGGGCAGGTCAGTGTGGCTGGTTCGATAATCAACGTCTAGGATAGCTGCAGAGAGGTCCCTGTTGGTGGGGGAACAGTGTGCCTGTAAGTCAGTCTGTGTTCCTAGCGCCTGCTGTATCTATTCGTCACTCCAGACGCGTGTGAGTCCATGTCTTTCTCTCCACAAGCATGTGTGCTGATTTCGTCGCACATATGCATCTGTGCTAGTTTTGAGCTCAGCGGAGTGTGTCTCTCGACATTGGTGTGCGTTGGCTGTGCCTGTGTGTAACGCATCACAGCCATGACTGTTCCGGCGAAAAGAGACCAGGGAATTCATCTAGGCAGAGTCACAAAGGAAAACCGAAGACGGATTGACGTGTGCTCGACAGAGACGGATTCCCTGCGCTGACATTTCTCAGTAACACGAGAAGAAAGCTGAGCGGTAGATCGACCGGAGAAATGCTTCCTTAGATGACATTTAGCGAATGAAGGGCATTGTGCGCGGCTTTCGGGATTGTGCCTGAAAAGTGCGAAAACCAGCAGAGCCTGTGCTCAAAAGCTGGTGGCTGTGTGACTGCATTGATGCACGTTCCCGTGTCTGCGAGTGTACAGACAGCTGTTTCACGTTCACACAAAGGCACCTGGTCGGGTTTTTCTTCTGTGCGTGCACACGCGTTTCCCTTGTCTCTTCGGAACAGACGTAGCTCTCTGCATGCTGAACGACGTGGTAAAACGCGTCTGCCTATATTTTGGTTAACAATCGCGGGTGCGTGTTCCGTCAGCGGCATTTCCGCAGACGACGCCGCAGAGCCAGTTCTGAAAGCTCCGCACACCAGGACTGAATGTAGAACCAAGCATTTGCACAGGGGCACAGGGACGCGCAATCACATATTCTGACGGACGTCATTTACGCCACAGCAGCACGAAGGTATTTGAGCTCAAGCACGTATCAGAAACAATGTGTGGACCGAGGATCTGTTGGTATTTTCTCGGTACGGCACGCTTCGTGGTAGCTTACTTGCCGATCGCAGGCTTAGTGGCTTCTATACACGACTCGGTACAGGGAGAGAAAGAGAGCGCATCGGAAAACTTGCCTTTTCTGCGCTGGAACCTGGTTGCTACGCCTTCTGTTTGTCCACGTGAACACACACGATTCCCCACTGAAAACCAAGCAGAAAACTTTCCACAGGCTTCCAGGTATGTGCACCCACCACCTCGTGCGCACGAACGGAGCTAGAGAAAAGCACCTACATTTTCACACACTGATGCTTAAGCAAACGCTTGGCCATACACATGCACACAATCGCAAGCGCGCCCACTCCCATCTATGGACTGAAAGACGTACGCGAAACGTGATGACATGCTTGAGAGAAAACAGGTGTGCGTTGATGGTTGGCGTACTGCATCACGCATACGTGGCTGCACGAGGATATTCTTTTGGAGGGTACGTGCAGATACGTCCCTGTACTTGGACGACCGTGTGCGTGAAAGCGTGTGTGTCTACAAACGATTTTCTGTCCACATGCGTGTGCCTTTTTGCAGGCTCCATTCGTGCTTAAGCGCGAGTGAGTGCACAGCTGCGCCGTCTTTTGGCAAAACTCCTCGTGTTGCACGACGTTGCCCAGTCCTGCATTTCTCATGCGTACAGATGCACGGGAGCTCTGCTAGTAAAGGAGCAAAGACAGTCGCAGGCAGAACTGAAGGCTGCTCCGAGCTGCTTCTCACCCTTGGCAAATGCTTCACAGTGCGCGAGGAATAGCTTTCCGCAGCCGATGTACAAGAGAATCGAAACAGATCATGCCTTAATGCGAAAGAGTAACAGGGCGTCACTGCACAAGCTTCTCCCTGATCTACAGCTGAGAGCGAACACTTGTGTGCTTGTCGGAGAGATTGTGTCTTGCCTGTAAGTGTCTGGGAGTTTCGCGCAGGTCAGTGTGGCTAGTTCGATAATCAACGTCTAGGATAGCTGCAGAGCGGTCCCTGTTGGTGTGAAGACAATGTGCCTGGAAGTCAGTCTGTGTTCCTGGCGCCTGCTGTATCTATCCGTCGCTCCACACGCGTGTGAGTCCATGTCTTTCTCTCCACAAGCATGTGTGCTGATTTCGTCGCACATGTGCATCTGCGCTAGTGTTGAGCTCAGCGGAGTGTGTCTCTGGACACTTGGTGTGCGTTTGCTGTGCATGTGTGTAACACAGCACAGCCACGACTGCTCCGGTGAAGAGAGACCAGGGAAATCATCTAGGCAGAGTCAACAAAGGAAAACCCTAGAGGGATTGACGTGTGCTCGACAGAGACGGATTCCCTGCGCTGACATTTCTCAGTAACGCCAGAAGAAAGCTGAGCGGTAGATCGACCGGAGAAATGCTTCCCTAGACGACATTTAGCGAATGAACTGCAGTGTGCGCGGCTTTCGGGATTGTGCCTGAAAAGTGCGAAAACCAGCAGAGCCTGTGCTCAAAAGCTGGTGGCTATGTGACTGCATTGATGCACCTTCCCGTGTCTGCGAGTATACAGACGGCTGTTTCACGTTCACACAAAGGCACCTGGTCGGGTTTTTCTTCTGTGCGTGCACACGCGTTTCCCTTGTCTCTTCGGAACAGACGTATCTCTCTGCACGTTGAACGACGCGTTTGCCTATATTTTGGTTAACAATCGAGGGTGCGTGTTCCGTCAGCGGCATTTCCGCAGACGACTCCACAGAGCCAGTTCTGAAAGCCCCGCACACCAGGACTGATAGTGGAACCAAGGAATTGCACAGGTGCGCGCAATCACATATTCTGACGGCCGTATTTTATGCCACAGCAGCACGAAGGTATTTGCGTTCAAGCACGTATCAGAAACAATGTGTGGACCGAGGATCTGTGGGTGTTTTCTCCGTACGGCATGCTGCTTGGTAGCTTACTTGCCGATCCCAGGCTTAGCGGTTTCTATACAGGAATCCATATAGGGAGAGAAAGAGAGTGCATCGGAAAACTTGCCTTTTCTGCGCTGGAACCTAGTTGCTACGCCTTCTGTTTGTCCACGTGAACACACACGATTCCCCACTGAAAACCAAGCAGAAACCTTTCCACAAGCTCCCAGGTGGGCGCACCCACCACCTCGTGCCCGCGAATGCAGCTAGAGAAAAGCACCTACCTTTTCACACACTGATGCTTAAGCAAACGCTTGGCCACACACATGCACACATCCGCAAGCGCGCCCACTCCCATCTATGGACTGAAAGACGTACGCGAAACGTGATGACATGCTTGAGAGTAAACAGGTGTGCGTTGATGGTTGGCGTACTGCATCACGCATACGTGGCTGCACGAGAATATTCTTTTGGAGGGTACGTGCAGATACGTCCCTGTACTTGGACGACCGTGTGCGTGAAAGCGTGTGTGTCTACAAACGATTGTCTGTCCACATGCGTGTGCCTTTTTGCAGGCTCCATCCGTGCTTAAGCGCGAGTGAGTGCACAGCTGCGCCGTTTGTTGGCCAGGTTCCACGTGTTGCACGACGTTGCCCAGTCCTGCATTTCTCACGCGGACAGATTCAAGGGAGCTCTGTAGAGACCACTGTTTCATGTTCACACAAAGGCACCTGGTCGGGTGCATCCCAGATACAGCATCCCAGATTCAGCATCCCCGATACAGCTTCCGGGATACAGCATCCCAAATACAGCATCCTAGATACAGTATCCTAGATACGGCATCCTAGATACAGCATTCTAGATACAGTATCCCGGATACAACATCCCAGATACGCCATCCCAGATACAGCATGCCAGGTACAGCATCCCAGTTACAGCATCCCATATACAGCATCCCAGATACAGCATCCTAGGTATAGCGTAATAGATACAGCATCCCAGATACAACATGTCGAGCTGTGCTCCTCTCCCACACCAAGTGCTGATCGTGGGGCTCAGGGTGAGGGGGGGCAGCGAGGGGGTCCGTGGACTGGAATAAGTTTTGTTTGGGGTTTTTCAAACGCCTCTGCTGACACGTCGTATAAAAACCGATTGCTGCAGTGCTAAGGAATGAACAGGAGGATGAGCAACAGGCTGCAGAAACTGCTTGCGTTTTGGTTTATTGAAAAATTCTTATTGAACTCAAAAAGCAATACGATCTTGCAGTGGTCTTCTAATAGCTAGTGACAGCTTTTAATGTACTGGTTTGGAACTTTGAGATGAGATTTGAGATGAAGGGCTGTTCCATTGTGGAATATTGCAGGAGTAAATTTCAGGCATTTCAGCATGCCTGGCAGATCTGCAGCTTGATAAAGACCTCAGGCTGTTTGGTTTAATCAGACTTTTGTAGATCCCACCTTCAGTGGTCAAAGCACCGGCTGCCAATGTGTTTTCTGGTGTTGTCACTTCTTTCTGACCAAAGACGGCAGAGGCAGCAGCTCTACTGGTGGTGTCTGTTTTATTGAAACATGGGGATCTACAGGAACTTTAACCCGAAAGCTCAGGAAGCTGTGGTCCGTGGTCTATCTTTGTAATGTTTGTAGATTCTTCTGGAACGTTTTTGAGTGTGAACTGCTGTGCAGGTAGAAGGAAGAAAGATGTGTGAGCTAAAGCAGCAGGAAGGCTGCAGCCGTGTTAGCCGAGGGTGCAAGCGGCACGAAACGGGCTGCAGCGGCGGAGCCCTCGGTCCCGGGCCGTCCCGGGCAGGCGGCGGAGCCCTCGGTCCCGGGCCGTCCCAGGCAGGCGCAGCCCGAGCGCTCCCCGGCCCCGCTGCCGCTGCCCCGCCGGGGCCGGGGCCGCGCTGCGGGCGGACAGCGCCGCTCTGCGGCCGCCGGCGGCTCCGGGCCGGGAGGGGGGGCGGGGCCCGTTGGCGGGCGCGGACGGGATTGGCTCCTGCGCCGGATGGGCGGGGCCACGCTGCGTAAGTGCGGGGGCGGAGGAGCGCGTGCCGCCGGTGCGGCGGCGGGAGGAGCGCGAGAGGAGCGGCGGGGCCGGCGGTGAGCGAGGGGCGGGCGGACACCGGGGAGACCGGACGGGGCCGCCCCGGTCCCGGCTGAGGGGGGAGGCTGGAGGGGGAGGGACGGGCTGGTTTGGGCAGGAGGAAGGCGAGGGGCAGGCAGCCGCAACAGCGCGGCCCCGGGCCGGGCCGAGCAAGGGGCGAGGGGGAAACACGCGGGCGGCTGTGAGGGAAGGGAGCCCCGAGCTGAGCGCTGCGCGGGGCTCGGGCGGGGCCGTGGGGCGGAGCGGGGAGCCCGTGGTGCCACAGGGCAGAGGGAGGAAGGCGAGCGGGAGGGGGCGGCGCCGGGGCGGTGCCAGGGGGCGCAAGGGGCGGGGGCGGCGCTGCCGCGGGGAGGGGCCGGGAACGGAGGGAGCGGCGGAGGAGCCTGAGGGCGGGACGGCGCGGAAGGAGCTTGGGCGGGAAAGGCTGAGGGACCTCAGGGAGGGGGTGAAAACGGGGAGACTTTGGTGGGAAAGGCTGAGGGACCTCAGGGAGGGGGTGACATCGGGGGGGCTTTGGCGGGAAAGGCTGAGGGACCTCAGGGAGGGGGTGACATCGGGGGGGCTTTGGCGGGAAAGGCTGAGGGACCTCAGGGAGGGGGTGACATCAGGGGGGCTTTGGCGGGAAAGGCTGAGGGACCTCAGGGAGGGGGTGACATCGGGGGGGCTTTGGCGGGAAAGGCTGAGGGACCTCAGGGAGGGGGTGACATCGGGGGGGCTTTGGCGGGAAAGGCTGAGGGACCTCAAGGAGGGGGTGACATCGGGGAGGCTTTGGCGGGAAAGGCTGAGGGAGCTCGGGGAGGAGATGGCGTCGGGGAGGCTGCAGGGGGCAATGCTGAGGGAGCTCAGGACGGGATGGCACTCAGGTCTGGTTTCAAAGGGAAATGCTGAGGTACCTTGAGGAATGGACGCTGGGCTGGGAGCTATCAACACATCAGACTGGTTAAGAGAGTGTTCATGACAGAAATTTGTGCAGTGAAGTATTTCAGCAAAGAGCGGGAGAAGAGCCAAACTTAGATCAGGCCTCCTAGGACGCCTGGAGGTTTGGGGACAGGGATGACGAGGTTGTTAATCCGGTCCTAACTGTTTCTTTCTCTGTCCCTCTCTTGCAGCACCTGACTGAATGGAGGAGCAAGTGGACGGGAAGTTCCTGCGCCACACACAGCTCACATTTATCGCTCTCGCCCTCAGAGACCCGGAGATCCAAACCGTTCGCATCGTGCCTTGAAGCAGCCTGTGCTCATGCACTTCTCCCAGGGAGAAGGCGGAATGGCAGTGACTGGCCACGTTAAGCCACAGGGTGCACACTGTGCAGCTGTCAAGCCCAGCTCTGCGTTAGCTCACACCTGCGGTTTTGCGCCGCACACGCACATTTGAGTTGTCGCTGGTTGTTGCAGCGTTTGGCTTTGGTGAGGACAGCGTGTGTTTGTCAGCAGTTGGTGTAGGTGGGATCTGGAGGAGAAAGCGATATTTCCGTGCCAGAACTGGTTGGTGTTTGCATGGTATTGTGGCGGTTGTTCCCGCAGGCGATGAGTGCTGGAGCATTATTGCAGGATGAGGGGATTTTGGAGGCTTGTCTGTGAGATGCACTAGAGGCAGCAGCTGAAAGCGAAAGGCTGAGATTTGGAGGGTTTGTCGGTGGGTTTTGGGCAGTTGTCAGCTGAAGAGTTGGCTGTTTGCAGGTGAGGTGTAGGGCAGAGGGTGAAGCTGACTTTGCCTGGGCGGCGCAACTGGCTGGGTGTGCAGAGCTGAGGAGAGCGGGCTGCTGCGGGTGACCCTAAAGCTGGAGAACCAGCCGGCAGCTCCAGACGCTCCCGCTGCCGGGCAGGGCCGTGCAGGCCAGTGCCCTGGGGCACAGCGATGTGACCCTCCGCAAGTACCAAAGAGCAGGTGAGGACCGTGGGCATTTGTACTGAGCTGTGACATCTCTAACCCGTGACATTGGGGTCCAGCCTGAGCAGGGCACGTGCGGAAGCTGTGCTGCAGGGAGGGCAGAGCTGAGGGGAAGGGCTGTGCCAGGGGCTGGTGCCAAGGCAAGGTGGGCGTGCTGTGGGGTGTGGGGAGGTGTCAGCCCCGGACTCAGCCCCTGTCTGACTGTAGTGCCCTTGGGCTGGTGTAGCTCAGTCCTCTGTGTGTTTCTCTTCAGGGGGAGCAGCATGCAAAGGAAAAGCAAGGAAGGAGGTGAACCCATGAGGAAGAGTGATGGATAAAGAGGGTTGGAGCGCACCTGCCAGTCAAGAGGGATCAAGAAAGAAGACACCGGTGGTGGAACCGCAGGTCAGGAGAGCTCAAGGAGGGAGAAAGGTGACTGTGGCTGTATGGGTTTTTCTAGCTCACACACCAATGAAAACAGTTTGGATAATAAAAGAAATGTATGCAAAACCAATAATTAAAGGCAGAGAATGTTTATATGCTATGTATGGGGTAGACCTGAAGGTATATTTCTTCCTACAACGAAGGAGAATTCGCAATACATGCTGCTGTCAGCAACGACCAGTAAGCGACAAGACTCTATTTACTGATGCCTCTGGTCGCTCACATAAAGTTGTAATTACATGGCTAAACTCAGATACCCAGTGCTGCAAACACAAGGTAGAAAAAGAGACCAAGAGTCAAACAAGTTCTTGAGCTGACAGCTGTTAGGATCGCTTTGAGGTGTTCTGTAACAAGCCTGTGAATGTTGTAACTGGCTCATATTATGTGGCTGGCATACTTATCCGCCTGGAAGCTTCTTTTCTTAAGGAAGAGGATAATCCTCTTTTGATGGCTGAATTGAGAATGCTATGGTTTCTAATAAATCATAGACATCATAGGTATTATGCAATGCACACCCGCTCTCACAGTGGCCCTTCCAGGACCACTTGCGGAAGGCAGTAGGAGGGCCGATGCACGAGCTGTGCCGCTCACTGTGCCTAAAGCCTTGGAGCAAGCTAAATGATCACATAAATTCTTTCACCAGAGTGCAAAGGCGTTAAAACGACAACTTCAAATTACAGTGGATCAGGCCAGGAGCGTTCTTATGTCCTGCCCTGATTGCCAACAGTTGGCGCCCGCGCCATCCACAGAGGGTGTTAATCCAGGAGGGGTTACTGCCAATGAAGTACGGCCAGCGGATGTAACGCATTGTTCTGAATTGGGTAAATACGTACGTGTTTCTGTAGACGCTCATTCCAGATTTCTCGTTGCTGCTGCACGCGCTGGTGAAAGAGCACGAGACGTCTGTAACATTGGTTGGCATGTTTTGCTGTTTGAGGAGTTCCACGATCTGTAAAACCAGAGGAAAGTGGAACGCACACTCGATTAGAGGAGCGATCCCCCAGCGCGCTGTAATAGAAGTGCCTGCTTTTTAACACTTTCAAAACAGTGTTAAAGAGTCTGTTTGACGACTTTTCGGTATCATTTCTGGCGACGAGGATGGGATAATCTGCCTGACCTCCCGTGGATCCCAGGATCTCTGGGACCTTGTGCCGGCACCGGGGAATTCCTGGAAGGGACCACAGCTCCTCGGACCAGCTCGGGACGTGGTTAAAACCCCATCAATGAGATAAGGCACTTTCATTGTCTGGTTGCGTTGGCACGCTGCCTGCGCGAGACGTGGGCGACACCAGTGCGTTGGGTCTGCGCATTCGCGTCTGCGCATTTTGGTAAACTGGGTAACTTAAAAAAAGAAATAAATAAAAAATTAAAGGGGAAAATGAGAAAACAATAAATTAAAGAGAAAAACGAGGGAACAGCAATTTGATAAAGGTACCTTTAATGATTTTGCTGTTTGTGCCTTAGCAATTGTATAATTGTTTCTGGCTTTAGTGGTTTGTTGTTGTTGTTACTTGTGTCTTGGGGGATTTTATAGTCCAGTACTTAGGGTTCACCAATTGTCTGTGATTGTGATTGTGAAGTAGGTAGTGGACAATCGGCAGGAGGATTCGTGAGAAATCCCCCCCAGGCTGTGTTTTCTGACATTGGGAAAGGATCGTTTGCTGTTCAACAGGGCGTCAACCAGGGAGAATCTGATTGAATATTGTAATTAATGGTGGCCTCTGTAAATAATATTAATATGCTTCACAGGTCTAGGTGGGTATACTTTGAGATCTGTAGTATAGTAATGTGCTGCATGTAATATGTAGTAAGATATCTATTTTAAATCATATATTGCCTATTACATAAGGCATATTACACAATACATAATGTTACATATGCATTGTCTTTATCCTCTTCAGATCCATTTGTTTTGAAAAAGGATAATCAGGGAAAGAAATGCAAACCAGTAAAAGGTTTGTTGAAGAACAGCTATTGGTGTAGAACACACAGAGAACATGAGATCAAAATTGTCCCTCGGTCAGTCCAGGGTGGGATCCTGATATCCTTATATCGGGGCACAGGCTGCATTGTTATCGCCAGTGCATTTTATACGGGATTAGACACGCTGCGCCTAAAGCTGTAAATATGCCAAAACCTTCTGAGATTAAACAGGATTGTGAGGAGTCTCCCACTGAGTTTTTACACCGTCTTAAACCGACAGCTCAGAAATATATTGATATAGATCCTGACTTGGAGAACAGAGAAATAGAATTCTTAGTTGACTGGGAGCTCATTATTCTGTGTTAAACACTATGCAGGGAATATTAAGTAGCGATTCTGTAACAGTTATGGGTGCCACAAAAATTGCAAAACATGGCCCTTTAACCTGCTGCTTAGAATGTTTGTATGTGGAGTCTGTACTTATTGATTGTGTACCATGTGTCTTCTCTTGTGCACAACGAATGGTTGAAAAAAGCTTTAATGGTGCAATGGCTGTGCAGTTACACGCTGCTGTGGCTGCAATTGTTAAAGAAAGAAGGGGAGATGTGGCAGGGTTGTGACATCAGGCCCGTGAGAAATTGCAAGAGTCACAGTGTGAGAACAAGCGCTGGTGGAACAACACAAGCAGCAAGGACTGTGTGGGACATGAACCATCAGGGACAGAGGGATTGGTACATGAGGGACAGAGGGATTGATACGGGGTTGGTACATGAGGGACAGAGGGATTGATACGCGGTGGGTACATCAGGGACAGAGGGATTGATACAGGATCGGTACATCAAGGACAGAGGTCCGCGATGTTTCAAATGCAAACCTGAGTTTGTATTAAATGTCTCTCTGCATCTTAAAGAGAGTCTGTGCCTCATCTGCTACACCCCTTTATCTGTTTCCCAAATTACGATTTAGACTGTATTTACCGTTGTAAAAACAAAGCTTTCCTCCCTTAATTTTTGTCACATGTTGTAGTTAGAATTAATAGAGATATTGGAGCCCATCGTAGCTAAACTGGAAAAAGACAGCAGCCGTGTGTATTTTTAAATAAAGACTAAATCAAGTGTGCTAGCTCATTATCTTTAAGCGTTTTACTGTGATCACCTCTCTCCCAAGGTTTTGTGTCTGTTGTATCAAGGCCTGACACCCACGGCCACAGTGGATGAATCACCATGGGCACAACACCAGGAACTTGCCTGTTCGTGTCCAGGATATCCACTCCAGCAGACACGTTTTAATTGGTACTTGCATTATGGATTAGATGCAACAAAAATCCATACTTTCTTTTGTCCTTTGCTATAGAGGAAGGGGTTGAACTTTTCTATAGCAGATTCAATCACTTGTTGTAAAGCAATGAAATAAATAACTTAGGCTTTTTCTATGGATAAACAACGTTTAATTCAATTCCTTAACTGTATTCCTTAAACACTTGTTCGTTAGACCATAAGCAAAACAGCGCTGGGTGTTAGTTCGTTAGTAGGCCCTTATTATGTGGTTGGTTAACCCTGAAAATGTTAGCTCCCTCTATCAATATAACCTCATAAACAAGTTTCAAAATTTTTATGTAGAACTTACCCACCTTTTCCTTTTTGCAGGTTCAGAGCCCGAGCCTCATTTGGTTGTATCTGTAAACATCAAATGTCTCAGCACAAATCACAACTGCATTTCTCACAGACAGAAGTGCCTGATCTCCACAGCTTGCCTGGCAGTGCAGAGAGCAGGAAGTGCGGTGAGTCCTGGGCCTTTGGGCACATTTCACCCTGTTTTGTGTCCCAGTCCCTCCCTGCTCCCTCCTCTTTCCTGCTGTGCCCTTCTTCCTCTTCATCTCTTCTCCCTCTGGCCCTCTGCTGCTTCCTCACCTATTCCCCCACCCTTCTGAATCTCTGTGCAGGGTTTCTCGTATCTTCCTCTCCGTCTCCACCCCTCTGTGTTCTCATCATCCCCGGTTTCTCTTTGTCGTCATTCTTGTCTGTTGCTCTGTCCCGCTCCGTGCCCCATCATGTCTCACTGTATCCCTCTGTCCTGCTCCCTGCGCCTATTCCTGCCCCTCTTCATTTTTACTTCCTCTTCCTCTTGCTGCCCACCCCAGGATTTTTTCCCAATCTCTATCCTGCCCCAGCCCTTATTGTTCTTTCTCTCTCCTGCTCCCTCTCTGTCTTTCTGCCTGTCTGCCCTTTCCCTGCTGCTTCTTTCTCCATCTCTGTCCAGATTACTGCCCCTTTTCCTTCTTGATGTCTTTCTGTCCTGTTTGTCTTTCTGTCTTCCTTGCCTGTTCCCAGCCCCATCCCCTCTCGCTGTATCTTCCCTGTCCAGCTGGCTCTGCCTTTTCTTTGTCTTCTCATCCTCTTTCCTGCTCCTCAGCCCTCTTTTCCTCTTCCTCCAGCTCATTGCTGCATGTTTTCCCTTTCCAGTCTCTTCATTTTGATCTAAACTTTGCTTTGTTTCTCAGTCCCTTTGTTCTTTTCCCTTCCTGTTGCCTCTCAGTGGGCAGTGACGACCTGGTTCAGAGACAGCACGGCGACCACATCCCAGGTCGCTCGGTCCATCAGCACACAAACGCCACTGTGGTGGAAAGCAAATGGCGTTTATTAACAAGTAACACAGCGTTATATACCTTAGGTTTGCAACGTCACGTCCATCTGCTTGCCTCACATACTCCTACCTACCTAGGGAGGGGCTACTATCTTTCTGTACAGCGCGAGATCTTCCGGCCTCCAGACCCTAACAACCTACAGGTATGCGTCACAACCCCCCCTGGACACCGTTTGTGTCACAAACGCCCCTGGACAGGGTGTGTCTCACAAACCCCATTGGACAGCATGTGTCACAACCCCCCCTGGAAACTGTGTGTGTCACAAACCCCATTGGACAGGGTGTGTGTCACAAACCCCATTGGACAGCGTGTGTGTCACAAACCGCTTTCGACAGTGTGTGTGTCACAAACTCCATTGGACAGAGTGTGAGTCACGAACCCCATTGGAAAGCGTGTGTGTCACAAACCCCATTGGGAAGCGTGTGTGTCACAAATCCCATTAGACAGCGTGTGTGTCACAAACCCCATTGGACACTGTGTGTGTCACAAAAACCCCTGGACAGGGTGTGTGTCACAAAAACCCCTGGACAGGGTGTGTCTCACAAACCCCATTGGACAGCATGTGTCACAACCCCCCCTGGAAACTGTGTGTGTCACAAACACCATTGGACAACGTGTATGTCACAAATGCCCCTAGATAGGGTGTGTGTCACAAACCCCGTTGGACAGTGTGTGTGTCACAAACCCCCCTGGACAGTGTGTGTGTCACAAACACCCTTAGACAGAGTGTGTGTCACAAACCCCATTGGAGACTGTGTCTCTCACAATCCCCATTGGACAGCGTGTGTCACAACCCCCCGTGGACAGCGTGTGTGTCACAAACCCCATTGGAGGGTGTGTGTGTGACAAACCCCATTGGACATCGTGTGTGTCACAAACCCCATTGGAAAGGGTGTGTGTCACAAACACCCCTGGACAGTGTGTGTGTCACAAACGCCCCTGGACAGGGTGTTTGTCACATACCCCATTGGACAGTGTGCATGTCACAAACCCCATTGAACAACGTGTGAGTCACAAAGCCCATTGGACATGGCGTGTGTCACAAACCCCAGTGGACAGCGTGTGTGTCATAAACACCATTGGACAGGGTGTGTGTCACAAACACCCCTGAACAGAATGCGTGTCACAAACCCCATTGCAAAGTGTGTGTGTCACAAACCTCATTGGACAGCATGTATGTCACAAACCCCCTTGGACTGTGTGTGTGTCAAAAACACCCTTGGACAGCGTGTGTGTCACAAAGCCCTTTGGACAGTGTGTGTGTAACAAACGTCCCTGGACAAGGTTTGTGTTACAAACTGCGGTGGAGTTTGTGTGTGTCACAAACCCCATTGCACACTGTGTGTGTCACTAACCCCATTGGACAGCCTGTGTGTCACAAACCCCATTGGACAGCGTGTTTGTCACAAACACCCCTGGACAACGTTTGTGTGACAAACACCCGTGGACAGGATGTGAGTCACAAACCCCATTGGAGAGTGTGAGTGTCACAAAGCCCATTGGACAACGTGTGTGTCACAAATCCCATTGGACAGGTTGTGTGTCAGAAACACCCCTGGACACCGTTTGTGTCACAACTCCCCGTGGACAGGGTGTGTCACAAACTCCATTGGACAGCGTGTGTGTCACAAACCCCATTGGACAGTGTGTGAGTCAGAAACCTCATTGGACAGAGTGTTTGTCACAAACACCCCTGGACACCATTTGTGTCACAAACGGCCCTGGACAGCGTGTCTGTCACAAACCTTATTGGACAGCCCGTGTGTCACAAACCCCATTGGATAGCGTGTGTGTCACAAACCCCATTGTACAGGGTGTGTGTCACAAACCCCTGGACACCGTGTGTGTCACAACTCCCCGTGGACAGTTTGTGAGTCACAAACCTGATTTGACAGCTTGTGTGTCACAAACCCCACTGGACAGTGTGTTTGTACCAAACCTCATTTGGCAGCGTGTGGGTCACAAACCCCATTGAAAAGCGTGTGTGTCACAAACCCCATTGCACATCGAGTGTGTCGAATGCCCCTGGAGAGCGTATGTGTCACAAACCCAATTGGACAGGGTGTGTGTCAGAAACCTCGTTGGACACTGTGTGTGTCACAAACACCCCTAGACAGAGTGTGTGTCACAATGCTAATTGGACAGGCTGTGGGTCACAAACCCCATTGGGAAGCGTGTGTGTCACAAATCCCATTGGACAGGGCGTGTGTCACAAACCCCATTGGACAGCGTGTGTCACAAGGACCGATGGACAGGGTGTGTATCACAGACCCCATCGGACCGCGTGTGTGTCACAAACCCCATCGGACCGCGTGTGTGTCACAAACTCCATTGAACAGCGGGTGTGACACAAACCCCATTGGACATCGGGTGTGTCACAAACCCCCATTAAACTGGGTGTGTGTCACAAACCCCATTCAACATGGTGTGTGTCACAAACCCCATTGGAAAGCGTGTGTGTCACAAACACCATTTTACAGCGTCTATGTCACGAACATCCCTGAACAGGGTGTGTGTCACAAACCCCATTGGACAGAGTGAGTATCACAAATCCCATTGGACAGCGTTTGTGTCACAAACAGCCCTGGAAACTGTGTGTGTCACAAACACACCTGGACAGGGTCTGTGTAACAAACCCCTTTGCATAGTGTGTGTGTCACACTGTCAATTGGACAGCCTGTGTGTCCCGAACCCCATTGGACAGCCTGTGTGTCACAAACACCTCTGGACATGGTGTGTGTCACAAACCTCATTGGACAGGCTGTGTGTCACAAACCCCATTGGGAAGCATGTGTGTCACAAATCCCATTAGACATCGTGTGTGTCACAAACCCCATTGGACACCGTGTGTGTCACAAACACCCCTGGACAGGGTGTGTGTCACAAACCCGATTAGACAGTGTGTGTGTGACAAACCCCATTAAACAGGGTGTGTGTCACAAACTCCATTGGAAATAGTCTGTGTCACAAACCGCATTGGACAGCCTGTGTGTCACAAACCTCATTGGACAGTGTGTGTGACAAACCCCATTGGACACCGTGTGAGTCACAAACCCCATTGGGCAGCGTGTGTGTGACAAACCCCATTAAACAGGGTGTGTGTCACAAACTCCATTGGAAATAGTCTGTGTCACAAACCGCATTGGACAGCCTGTGTGTCACAAACCTCATTGGACAGTGTGTGTGTCACAAACCCCATTGGACACCATGTGTGTCACAAACCCCATTGGGCAGCGTGTGTGTCACAAACCCCATTAAACAGGGTGTGTGTCACAAACTCCATTGGAAATAGTCTGTGTCACAAACCGCATTGGACAGCGTATGTGTCACAAACCCCATTGGACAACATGTGTCGCAAACCCCCCTGGAAACTGTGTGTGTCCAAAATATCCCTGGACAGCGTGTGTGTCACAAACCCCGTTGGACAGCGTGTGTGTCACAAACCCCCCTGGACAGTGTGTGTGTCACAAACACCCTTAGACAGGGTGTGTGTCACAAACCCCATTGGAGACTGTGTCTCTCACAATCCCCATTGGACAGCGTGTGTCACAACCTCCCCTGGACAGCGTGTGTGTCACAAACCCCATTGGAGAGTGTGTGTGTGACAAACCCCATTGGACATCGTGTGTGTCACAAACCCCATTGGAAAGGGTGTGTGTCACAAACACCCCTGGACAGTGTGTGTGTCACAAACGCCCCTGGACAGGGTGTTTGTCACATACCCCATTGGACAGTGTGCATGTCTCAAACCCCATTGAACAACGTGTGAGTCACAAAGCCCATTGGACATGGCGTGTGTCACAAACCCCAGTGGACAGCATGTGTATCATAAACACCATTGGACAGGGTGTGTGTCACAAACACCCCTGAACAGAATGCGTGTCACAAACCCCATTGCAAAGTGTGTGTGTCACAAACCTCATTGGACAGCATGTATGTCAAAAACCCCCTTGGACTGTGTGTGTGTCAAAAACACCCTTGGACAGCGTGTGTGTCACAAAGCCCTTTGGACAGTGTGTGTGTAACAAACGTCCCTGGACAAGGTGTGTGTTACAAACTGCGGTCGAGTTTGTGTGTGTCACAAACCCCATTGCACACTGTGTGTGTCACAAACCCCATTGGACAGCGTGTTTGTCACAAACACCCCTGGACAACGTTTGTGTGACAAGCACCCGTGGACAGGGTGTGAGTCACAAACCCCATTGGAGAGTGTGAGTGTCACAAAGCCCCATTGGACAACGTGTGTGTCACAAACCCCATTGGACAGGTTGTGTGTCAGAAACACCCCTGGACACCGTTTGTGTCACAATTCCCCGTGGACAGGGTGTGTCACAAACTCCATTGGACAGCGTGTGTGTCACAAACCCCATTGGACAGTGTGTGAGTCAGAAACCTCATTGGACAGAGTGTTTGTCACAAACACCCCTGGACACCATTTGTGTCACTAACGGCCCTGGACAGCGTGTCTGTCACAAAACTTATTGGACAGCCCATGTGTCACAAACCCCATTGGAGAGCGTGTGTTAAAAACCCACCTGGACAGCATTTTTGTCACAAACCCCATTGGACAGTGTGTGTGTCACAAACCTCATTGGACAGCGTTAGTGTCACAAACGCCCCTGGACACCGTGTGTGTCTACAAATGCCCCTGGACAGCTTGTGTGTCAAAAATCCAATTGGACAGTGTGTGTGTCACAAACCCCATTGGACATCATGTGTGTCACAAACACCCCTAGACAGGGTGTGTGTCACAATCCTCATTGGACAGGCTGTTGGTCACAAACCCCATTGGGATGCGTGTGTGTCACAAATCACAGTGGACAGGCTGTGTGTCAGAAACCCCATTAGACAGCGAGTGTCACAAGCACCCATGGACAGGGTGTGTGTCACAAACCGCATTGGACAGCGTGTGTGTCACAAACTCCATTGATCAGCGGGTGTGTCACAAACCCCATTGGACAGTGGGTGTGTCACAAACCCCATTAAACAGGGTGTGTGTCACAAACTCCATTGGACAGCGTGTGTATCAAAAACGCCATTGGCCAGGCTGTGTGTCACAAAGACCCCTGGACAGCGTGTGTGTCTCAAACTCCATTGGACAGAGTGTGAGTTAAAAACCCCATTTGAAAGCGTGTGTGTCACAAACCCCATTAAACAGGGTGTGTGTCACAAACCCAATTGGACAGCGTGTGTATCACAAACCCCATTGGAAAGCGTGTGTGTCACAAACGCCCCTGGACAGCGTGTGTGTCACAAACCCATTGGACAGCGTGTGTCACAAGCACCCATGGACAGGGTGTGTGTCACAAACCCAATTGGACAGCGTGTGTGTCACAAACCCCATTGAACAGTGTTTGTGTCACAAACCACATTGGACAGCGGGTGTGTCACAAACCTCATTGGACAGTGTGTGTGTCACAAACCCCATTGGACACCATGTGTGTCACAAACCCCATTGGGCAGCGTGTGTGTCACAAACCCCATTAAACAGGGTGTGTGTCACAAACTCCATTGGAAATAGTCTGTGTCACAAACCGCATTGGACAGCCTGTGTGTCACAAACCCCATTGGACAGCATGTGTCACAAGCCCCCCTGGAAACTGTGTGTGTCCAAAATATCCCTGGACAGCGTGTGTGTCACAAACCCCGTTGGACAGCGTGTGTGTCACAAACCCCCCTGGATAGTGTGTGTGTCACAAACACCCTTAGACAGGGTGTGTGTCACAAACCCCATTGGAGACTGTGTCTCTCACAATCCCCATTGGACAGCGTGTGTCACAACCTCCCCTGGACAGCGTGTGTGTCACAAACCCCATTGGAGAGTGTGTGTGTGACAAACCCCATTGGACAGCGTGTGTGTCACAAACCCCATTGGAAAGGATGTGTGTCACAAACACCCCTGGACAGTGTGTGTGTC
The DNA here is from genome assembly GCF_963082525.1 of Nesoenas mayeri. NCBI lineage: Eukaryota > Metazoa > Chordata > Aves > Columbiformes > Columbidae > Nesoenas > Nesoenas mayeri. Next base: position 730,603 of record NC_137562.1, read on the forward strand.
ACAAACGCCCCTGGACAGGGTGTTTGTCACATACCCCATTGGACAGTGTGCATGTCACAAACCCCATTGAACAACGTGTGAGTCACAAAGCCCATTGGACATGGCGTGTGTCACAAACCCCAGTGGACAGCGTGTGTGTCATAAACACCATTGGGCAGGGTGTGTGTCACAAACACCCCTGAACAGAATGCGTGTCACAAACCCCATTGCAAAGTGTGTGTGTCACAAACCTCATTGGACAGCATGTATGTCAAAAACCCCCTTGGACTGTGTGTGTGTCAAAAACACCCTTGGACAGCGTGTGTGTCACAAAGCCCTTTGGACAGTGTGTGTGTAACAAACGTCCCTGGACAAGGTGTGTGTTACAAACTGCGGTCGAGTTTGTGTGTGTCACAAACCCCATTGCACACTGTGTGTGTCACAAACCCCATTGGACAGCGTGTTTGTCACAAACACCCCTGGACAACGTTTGTGTGACAAGCACCCGTGGACAGGGTGTGAGTCACAAACCCCATTGGAGAGTGTGAGTGTCACAAAGCCCATTGGACAACGTGTGTGTCACAAACCCCATTGGACAGGTTGTGTGTCAGAAACACCCCTGGACACCGTTTGTGTCACAATTCCCCGTGGACAGGGTGTGTCACAAACTCCATTGGACAGCGTGTGTGTCACAAACCCCATTGGACAGTGTGTGAGTCAGAAACCTCATTGGACAGAGTGTTTGTCACAAACACCCCTGGACACCATTTGTGTCACTAACGGTCCTGGACAGCGTGTCTGTCAAAAACCTTATTGGACAGCCCATGTGTCACAGACCCCATTGGAGAGCGTGTGTTAAAAACCCACCTGGACAGCATTTTTGTCACAAACCCCATTGGAAAGTGTGTATGTCACAAACCTCATTGGACAGCGTTAGTGTCACAAACGCCCCTGGACACTGTGTGTGTTACAAACACCCCTGGACACCGTGTGTGTCTACAAATGCCCCTGGACAGCTTGTGTGTCAAAAATCCAATTGGACAGTGTGTGTGTCACAAACTCCATTGGACATCATGTGTGTCACAAACACCCCTAGACAGGGTGTGTGTCACAATCCTGATTGGACAGGCTGTTGGTCACAAACCCCATTGGGAAGCGTATGTGTCACAAATCACAGTGGACAGGGTGTGTGTCAGAAACCCCATTAGACAGCGAGTGTCACAAGCACCCATGGACAGGGTGTGTGTCACAAACCCAATTGGACAGCGTGTGTGTCACAAACCCCATTGAACAGCGGATGTGTCACAAACGCCATTGGACAGTGGGTGTGTCACAAACCCCATTAAACAGGGTGTGTGTCACAAACTCCATTGGACAGCGTGTGTATCAAAAACGCCATTGGCCAGGCTGTGTGTCACAAAGACCCCTGGACAGCGTGTGTGTCTCAAACTCCATTGGACAGAGTGTGAGTCAAAAACCCCATTTGAAAGCGTGTGTGTCACAAACCCCATTAAACAGTGTGTGTGTCACAAACCCAATTGGACAGCGTGTGTATCACAAACCCCATTGGAAAGCGTGTGTGTCACAAACGCCCCTGGACAGCGTGTGTGTCACAAACCCATTGGACAGCGTGTGTCACAAGCACCCATGGACAGGGTGTGTGTCACAAACCCAATTGGACAGCGTGTGTGTCACAAACCCCATTGAACAGTGTTTGTGTCACAAACCACATTGGACAGCGGGTGTGTCACAAACCCCTTTAAACAGGGTGTGTGTCACAAACCCCATTGGACACCGTGTGTGTCACAAATCCCATTAGACAGCGTGTGTGTCACAAACCCCATTGAACAGCGTGTGTCACAAGCACCCATGAACAGGTTGTGTGTCACAAACCCAATTGGACAGCGTATGTGTCACAAACTCCATTGAACAGCGGATGTGTCACAAACCCCATTGGACACGGATGTGTCACAAACCACATTAAACAGAGTGTGTGTCACAAACTCCATTGGACAGCGTGTGTATTACAAACGCCATTGACCAGGGTGTGTGTGTCACAAACGCACCTGGACAACGTGTGTGTCACAAACCCCATTGGACAGCGTGTGTGTAACAAACCCCATTGGACAGGGTGTGTGTCACAAAGACCCCTGGACAGCGTGTGTGTCACTAACTCCATTGGACAGAGTGTGAGTCAAAAAACCCATTTGAAAGCGTGTGTGTCACAAACCCTATTAAACAGGGTGTGTGTCACAAACTCCATTGGACAGGGGGTGTGTCACTAACTCCATTGGACAGCGTGTGTCACGAACACCCCTGGACAGGGTGTGTGTCGCAAACCCCATTGGACAGCGTGTATATCACAAACTCCATTGGACAGCGTGTGTGTCACAGACCCCATTGGACAGTGTGTGTCACAAACCCCATTGAACAGTGTGTGTGTGTCTCAAACCCCATTGGACAGTGTGTGTGTAACAAAGACCCCTGGACAGCGTGTGTGTCACAAACCCCATTGTACAGTGTGTGTGTTACAAATCCCATTGAAAAGCGTGTGTGTCACAAACCCCATTGGACAGCGGGTGTGTCACAAACCCCATTAAACAGGGTGTGTGTCACAAACTCCATTGGACAGCGTGTGTGTCACAAACCTCATTGGACAGCGTGTGTGTCACAAACGCCCCCGGATAGCGTGTGTGTCACAAACCCCATTGGACAGCGTGTGTGACAAGCACCCATGGACAGAGTATGTGTCACAAACCCAATTGGACAGCGTGTGTGTCACAAACCCCATTGAACAGCGGTTGGGTCACAAACCTCATTGGACAGCGGGTGTGTCACAAACCCCTTTAAACAGGGTGTGTGTCACAAACCCCATTGGACAGCGTGTGTGTCAAAAACGCCCCTGGACAGCGTGTGTGTCACAAACCCAATTGGACAGCGTGTGTGTCACAAACCCCATTGGACAGCGTGTGTGACAAGCACCCATGGACAAGTTGTGTGTCACAAACCCAATTGGACAGCCTGTGTGTCACAAACCCCATTGAAGAGCGGTTGTGTAACAAACCCCATTGGACAGCGGGTGTGTCACAAACCCCATTAAACAGGGTGTGTGTCACAAACTCCTTTGGACAGCATGTGTATCACAAACGCCATTGGCCAGGATGTGTGTCACAAACGCCCCTGGACAGCGTGTGTGTCACGATCCCCATTGGACAGCATGTGTGTCACAAACCCCATTGGACAGGGTGTGTGTCACAAAGACCCCTGGACAGCGTGTGTGTCACAAACTCCATTGGACAGAGTGTGAGTCAAAAACCCCATTTGAAAGCGTGTGTTTCACAAACTCCGTTAAACAGGATGTGTGTAACAAACCCCATTGGACAGCGGTTGTGTCACTAACTCCATTGGACAGCATGTGTGTCACGAACACCCCTGGACAGGGTGTGTGTCACAAACCCCATTGGACAGCGTGTATATCACAAACCCCATTGGACAGCGTGTGTGTGTCTCAAACCCCATTGGACAGTGTGTGTGTAACAAAGACCCCTGGAGAGCGTGTGTGTCACAAACCCCATTGGACAGTGTGTGTGTTACAAATCCCATTGAAAAGCGTGTGTGTCACAAACCCCATTGTACAGGGTGTGTGTTACAAACCCCTGGACAGCGTGTGTGTCACAACTCCCCGTGGACAGTTTGTGAGTCACAAACCTGATTTGACAGCTTATGTGTCACAAACCCCACTGGACAGCGTGTTTGTTACAAACCTCATTGGGCAGCATGTGGGTCACAAACTCCATTGAAAAGCGTGTGTGTCACAAACTCCACTGCACATCGAGTGTGTCGAATGCCCCTGGACAGCGTATGTGTCACAAACCCCATTGGACAGGGTGTGTATCACAAATCCCATTGGACAGCGTTTGTGTCACAAACACCCCTGGAAATTGTGTGTGTCACAAAAACACCTGGACAGGGTCTGTGTAACAAACCCCTTTGGATAATGTGTGTGTCACACTGTCAATTGGATAGCCTGTGTGTCCCGAACCCCATTGGACAGCCTGTGTGTCACAAACACCTCTGGACATGGTGTGTGTCACAAACCTCATTGGACAGGCTGTGTGTCACAAACCCCCTTGGGAAGCGTGTGTGTCACAAATCCCATTAGACACCGTGTGTGTCACAAACCCCATTGGACACCGTGTGTGTCACAAACACCCCTGGACAGGGTGTGTGTCACAAACCCCATTGGACAGCGTGTGTGTTACAAACCCCCTTGGACAGCGTGTGTGTCATAAACGCCCCTGGACAGGGTGTGTGTCACAAACCCCATTGGACCGCGTGTGTGTCATAAACCCCATTGGGCAGCGTGTGTGTAACAAACCCCATTGGTCACCGTTTATGACAAATGCTCCTGGACAACGTGTGTTTCACAAACTTCATTGAACAGGGTGTGTGTCACAAAAAGCCCTGGACAGCGTGTGTGTCAAAAACCCCATTGGACAGCGTGTGTGTCACAAACCCCCATGGACAGTGTGTGTGTCACAAACGCCATTGGACAGAGTGTGAGTCACAAACCCCATTGGAAAGCGTGTGTGTCAAAAACCCCGTTGGACAGCATGTGTGTCACAAACCCTATTGGACATTCTGTATGTCACAAACCCCATTGGACACGGGTGTGTCACAAACCCCATTAAACAGGGTGTGTGTCACAAACCTCATTTGATAGCGTGTGTATCACAAACGCCATTGGCCAGGGTGTGTGTCACAATCGCCCCTGGACAGCGTGTGTGTCACAAACCCCATTGGACAGCGTGTGTGTCACAAACCCCATTGGACAGCGTGTGTGTCAAAAAGACCCCTGGACAGCGTGTGTGTCACTAACTCCATTGGACAGAGTGTGAGTCAAAAATCCCATTTGAAAGCGTGTGTGTCACAAACCCCATTAAACAGGGTGTGTGTAACAAACCCAATTGGACAGCGTGTGAGTCACAAACCCCATTGAACAGCAGGTGTGTCACAAACCGCATTGGACAGTGGGTGTGTCACAAACCCCATTAAACAGGGTGTGTGTCACAAACTCCATTGGACAGCGTGTGTATCACAAACCTCATTGGACAGCATGTGTGTCACAAACGCCCCTGGACAGCGTGTGTGTCACAAACCCCATTGGACAGCGTGTGTCACAAGCACCCATGGACAGGGTGTGTGTCACAAACCCAATTGGACAGGGTGTGTCACAAACCCCATTGAACAGCGATTGTGTCACAAACCCCATTAAACAGGGTGTGTGTCACAAACCCCATTGGAAAGCTTGTGTGTCACAAACACCATTGGACAACGTGTATGTCACGAACACCATTGGACAGCGTGTATGTCACGAACACCCCTGAACAGGGTGTGTGTCACAAACCCCATTGGACAGGGTGTGTATCACAAAACCCATTGGACAACTTTTGTGTCACAAACAGCCCTGGAAACTGTGTGTGTCACAAACACACCTGGACAGGGTCTGTGTAACAAACCCCTTTGGATAGTGTGTGTGTCACACTGTCAATTGGACAACCTGGGTGTCCCGAACCCCATTGGACAGTCTGTGTGTCACAAACACCTCTGGACATGGTGTGTGTCACAAACATCATTGGACAGGCTGTGTGTCACAAACCCCATTGAGAAGCGTGTGTGTCACAAATCCCATTAGACATCGTGTGTGTCACAAACCCCATTGGACACCGTGTGTGTCACAAACACCCCTGGACAGGATGTGTGTCACAAACCCGATTAGACAGTGTGTGTGTCACAAATCCCATTGGACACCGTGTGAGTCAAAAACCCCTTTGGACAGCGTGTGTGTCACAAACCCCATTGAACAGGGTGTGTGTCACAAACTCCATTGGAAATAGTCTGTGTCACAAACCGCATTGGACAGCCTGTGTGTCACAAACCCAATTGGACAGTGTGTGTGTCACAAACCCCATTGGACATCATGTGTGTCACAAACACCCCTAGACAGGGTGTGTGTCACAAACCCCATTGAACAGGGTGTGTGTCACAAACTCCATTGGAAATAGTCTGTGTCATAAACCGCATTGGACATCATGTGTGTCACAAACACCCCTAGACAGGGTGTGTGTCACAATCCTCATTGGACAGGCTGTTGGTCACAAACCCCATTGGGAAGTGTGTGTGTCACAAGCTCCCATGGACAGGATTTGTGTCACAAACCCAATTGGACAGCGTGTGTGTCACAAACCCCATTGAACAACGGGTGTGTCACAAACCCCATTGGACAGTGAGTGTGTCACAAACCCCATTAAACAGGGTGTGTGTCACAAACTCCATTGGACAGCGTGTGTATCACAAACCCCATTGGACAGCGTGTGTGTCACAAACGCCCCTGGACAGCGTGTGTGTAACAAACCCCATTGAACAGCGTGTGTGTCACAAACCCCATTGGACAGCGTGTTTCACAAGCACCCATGGACAGGGTGTGTGTCACAAACCCAATTGGACCGCGTGTGTGTCATAAACCCCATTGGGCAGCGTGTGTGTAACAAACCCCATTGGTCATCCTGTATGCCAAATGCTCCTGGACAACGTGTGTTTCACAAACTTCATTGGACAGGGTGTGTGTCACAAAAAGCCCTGGACAGCGTGTGTGTCAAAAACCCCATTGGACAGCGTGTGTGTCACAAACCCCCATGGACAGTGTGTGTGTCACAAACGCCATTGGACAGAGTGTGAGTCACAAACCCCATTGGAAAGCGTGTGTGTCACAAACCCCGTTGGACAGCATGTGTGTCACAAACCCCATTGGACATTCTGTGTGTCACAAACCCCATTGGACACCATGTGTGTCAAAAACCCCATTGGACAGCGTGTGCGTCACAAACCCCCATGGACAGTGTGTGTGTCACAAACGCCATTGGACAGAGTGTGAGTCACAAACCCCATTGGAAAGCGTGTGTGTCACAAACCCCGTTGGACAGCATGTGTGTCACAAACCCCATTGGACATTCTGTGTGTCACAAACCCCATTGGACACCGTGTGTGTCACAAACACCCCTATACAGGGTGTGGGTCACAATCCTCATTGGACAGGCTCTGGGTCACAAACCCCATTGGGAAGCGTGTGTGTCACAAATCCCATTGGACAGGGCGTGTGTCACAAACCCCATTGGACAGCGTGTGTCACAAGGACCCATGGACAGGGTGTGTGTCACAAAACCCATCGGACTGCGTGTGTGTCACAAACCCCATTGAACAGCGGGTGTGTCACAAACCCCATTGGACAGCGGGTGTGTCACAAACCCCATTAAACAGGGTGTGTGTCACAAACCCCATTTGAAAGCTTGTGTGTCACAAACACCATTGGACAGCGTGTATGTCACGAACACCATTGGACAGCGTTTATGTCACGAACACCCCTGAACAGGGTGTGTGTCACAAACCCCATTGGACAGGGTGTGTATCACAAAACCCATTGGACAGCGTTTGTGTCACAAACAGCCCTGGAAACTGTGTGTGTCACAAACACACCTGGACAAGGTCTGTGTAACAAACCCCTTTGGATAGTGTGTGTGTCACACTGTCAATTGGACAGCCTGTGTGTCCCGAATCCCATTGGACAACCTGTGTGTCACAAACACCTCTGGACATGGTGTGTGTCAAAAACCTGATTGGACAGGCTGTGTGTCACAAACCCCATTGGGAAGCGTGTGTGTCACAAATCCCATTAGACACCGTGTGTGTCACAAACCCCATTGGACACCATGTGTGTCACAAACACCCCTGGACAGGGTGTGTGACACAAACCCGATTAGACAGTGTGTGTGTCACAAACCCCATTGGACAGCGTGTGTGTCACAAACCCCATTGAACAGGGTGTGTGTCACAAACCCCATTGAACAGGGTGTGTGTCACAAACTCCATTGGAAATAGTCTGTGTCACAAACCGCATTGGACATCATGTGTGTCACAAACACCCCTAGACAGGATGTGTGTCACAATCCTCATTGGACAGGCTGTTGGTCACAAACCCCATTGGGAAGCGTGTGTGTCACAAATCCCAGGGGACAGGGTGTGTGTCAGAAACCCCATTAGACAGCGTGTGTCACAAGCTCCCATGAACAGGGTGTGTGTCACAAACCCAATTGGACAGCGTGTGTGTCACAAACCCCATTGAACAACGGGTGTGTCACAAACCCCATTGGACAGTGAGTGTGTCACAAACCCCATTAAACAGGGTGTGTGTCACAAACTCCATTGGACAGCGTGTGTATCACAAACCCCATTGGCCAGGCTGTGTGTCACAAACGCCCCTGGACAGCGTGTGTGTCACAAACCCCATTGGACAGCGTGTGTGTCACAAACCCCATTGGACAGCGTGTTTCACAAACACCCATGGACAGGGTGTGTGTCACAAACCCAATTGGACAGCGTGTGTGTCACAAACCCCATTGAACAGCGGTTGTGTCACAAACCCCATTGGACAGCGGGTGTGTCACAAACCCCTTTAAACAGGGTGTGTGTCACAAACTCCATTGGACAGCGTGTGTGTCACAAACGCCCCTGGACAGCGTGGGTGTCACAAAGCCCATTAAACCGGGTGTGTGTCACAAACCCCATTGGACAGCGTGTGTCACAAGCACCCGTGGACAGCGTGTGTGTCACAAACCCAATTGGACAGCGTGTATGTCACAAACCCCATTGAACAGCGGTTGTGTCACAAACCCCATTAAACAGGGTGTGTGTCACAAACCCCATTGGAAAGCTTGTGTGTCACAAACACCATTGGACAGCGTGTATGTCACGAACAGCATTGGACAGCGTGTATGTCACGAACACCCCTGAACAGGGTGTGTGTCACAAACCCCATTGGACAGGGTGTGTATCACAAAACCCATTGGACAGCGTTTGTGTCACAAACAGCCCTGGAAACTGTGTGTGTCACAAACACACCTGGACAGGGTCTGTGTAACAAACCCCTTTGGATAGTGTGTGTGTCACACTGTCAATTCGACAGCCTGTGTGTCCCGAACCCCATTGGACAGCCTGTGTGTCACAAACACCTCTGGACATGGTGTGTGTCACAAACATCATTGAACAGGCTGTGTGTCACAAACGCCATTGAGAAGCGTGTGTGTCACAAATCCCATTAGACACCGTGTGTGTCACAAACCCCATTGGACACCGTGTGTGTCACAAACACCCCTGGACAGGATGTGTGTCACAAACCCGATTAGACAGTGTGTGTGTCACAAATCCCATTGGACACCGTGTGAGTCAAAAACCCCTTTGGGCAACGTGTGTGTCACAAACCCCATTGAACAGGGTGTGTGTCACAAACTCCATTGGAAATAGTCTGTGTCACAAACCGCATTGGACAGCCTGTGTGTCACAAACCCCATTGGACATCATGTGTGTCACAAACACCCCTAGACAGGGTGTGTGTCACAAACCCCATTGAACAGGGTATGTGTCACAAACTCCATTGGAAATAGTCTGTGTCACAAACCGCATTGGACATCATGTGTGTCACAAACATCCCTAGACAGGGTGTGTATCACAATCCTCATTGGACAGGCTGTTGGTCACAAACCCCATTGGGAAGTGTGTGTGTCACAAATCCCAGTGGACAGGTTGTGTGTCAGAAACCCCATTAGACAGCGTGTGTCACAAGCTCCCATGGACAGGGTTTGTGTCACAAACCCAATTGGACAGCGTGTGTGTCACAAACCCCATTGAACAACGGGTGTGTCACAAACCCCATTGGACAGTGAGTGTGTCACAAACCCCATTAAACAGGGTGTGTGTCACAAACTCCATTGGACAGCGTGTGTATCACAAACCCCATTGGACAGCGTGTGTGTCACAAATGCCCCTGGACAGCGTGTGTGTCACAAACCCCATTGGACAGCGTGTGTGTCACAAACCCCATTGGACAGCGTGTTTCACAAGCACCCATGGACAGGGTGTGTGTCACAAACCCAATTGGACCGCGTGTGTGTCATAAACCCCATTGGGCAGCGTGTGTGTAACAAACCCCATTGGTCATCCTGTATGCCAAATGCTCCTGGACAACGTGTGTTTCACAAACTTCATTGGACAGTGTGTGTGTCACAAAAACCCCTGGACAGCGTGAGTGTCAAAAACCCCATTGGACAGCGTGTGTGTCACAAACCCCCATGGACAGTGTGTGTGTCACAAACGCCATTGGACAGAGTGTGAGTCACAAACCCCATTGGAAAGCGTGTGTGTCACAAACCCCGTTGGACAGCATGTGTGTCACAAACCCCATTGGACATTCTGTGTGTCACAAACCCCATTGGACACCGTGTGTGTCACAAACACCCCTATACAGGGTGTGGGTCACAATCCTCATTGGACAGGCTATGGGTCAGAAACCCCATTGGGAAGCGTGTGTGTCACAAATCCCATTGGACAGGGCGTGTGTCACAAACCCCATTGGACAGCGTGTGTCACAAGGACCCATGGACAGGGTCTGTGTCACAAACCCCATCGGACTGCGTGTGTGTCACAAACCCCATTTAACAGCGGGTGTGTCACAAACCCCATTGGACAGCGGGTGTGTCACAAACCCCATTAAACAGGGTGTGTGTCACAAACCCCATTTGAAAGCTTGTGTGTCACAAACACCATTGGACAGCGTGTCTGTCACGAACACCATTGGACAGCGTTTATGTCACGAACACCCCTGAACAGGGTGTGTGTCACAAACCCCATTGGACAGGGTGTGTATCACAAAACCCATTGGACAGCGTTTGTGTCACAAACAGCCCTGGAAACTGTGTGTGTCACAAACACACCTGGACAAGGTCTGTGTAACAAACCCCTTTGGATAGTGTGTGTGTCACACTGTCAATTAGACAGCCTGTGTGTCCCGAATCCCATTGGACAACCTGTGTGTCACAAACACCTCTGGACATGGTGTGTGTCAAAAACCTCATTGGACAGGCTGTGTGTCACAAACCCCATTGGGAAGCGTGTGTGTCACAAATCCCATTAGACACCGTGTGTGTCACAAACCCCATTGGAAACCGTGTGTGTCACAAACACCCCTGGACAGGGTGTGTGACACAAACCCGATTAGACAGTGTGTGTGTCACAAACCCCATTGGACAACGTGTGTGTCACAAACCCCATTGAACAGGGTGTGTGTCAAAAACCCCATTGAACAGGGTGTGTGTCACAAACTCCATTGGAAATAGTCTGTGTCACAAACCGCTTTGGACATCATGTGTGTCACAAACACCCCTAGACAGGGTGTTTGTCACAATCCTCATTGGACAGGCTGTTGGTCACAAACCCCATTGGGAAGCGTGTGTGTCACAAATCCCAGGGGACAGGGTGTGTGTCAGAAACCCCATTAGACAACGTGTGTCACAAGCTCCCATGGACAGGGTGTGTGTCACAAACCCAATTGGACAGCGTGTGTGTCACAAACCCCATTGAACAACGGGTGAGTCACAAACTCCATTGGACAGTGAGTGTGTCACAAACCCCATTAAACAGGGTGTGTGTCACAAACTCCATTGGACAGCGTGTGTATCACAAACCCCATTGGACAGCGTGTGTGTCACAAACGCCCCTGGACAGCGTGTGTGTCACAAACCCCATTGGACAGCGTGTGTGTCACAAACCCCATTGGACAGCGGGTGTGTCACAAGCACCCATGGACAGGGTGTGTGTCACAAACCCAATTGGACAGCGTGTGTGTCGCAAACTCCATTGAACAGCGGTTGTGTCACAAACCCCATTGGACAGCGGGTGCGTCACAAACCCCTTTAAACAGGGTGTATGTCACAAACCCCATTGGACAGCGTGTGTGTCACAAACGTCCCTGGACAGCGTGAGTGTCAAAAATCCCATTAAACAGGGTGTGTGTCACAAACCCCATTGAACAGCGTGTGTCACAAGTACCCATGGACAGCTTGTGTGTCACAAACCCAATTGGACAGCGTGTGTGTCACAAACCCCATTGAAAAGCGTGTTTCACAAGCACCCATGGACAGGGTATGTGTCACAAACCCAATTGGACAACGTGTGTGTCACAAACCCCATTGAACAGCAGTTGTGTCACAAACCCCATTGGACAGCGTGTGTGTCACAAACCCCATTGGACAGCGTGTGTCACAAGCACCCATGGACAGGGTGTGTGTCACAAACCCAATTGGACAGCGTGTGTGTCACAAACCCCATTGAAAAGCGTTTGTGTCAGAAACCCCATTGGACACGGGCGTGTCACAAACCCCATTAAACAGGGTGTGTGTCACAAACCTCATTTGATAGCGTGTGTATCACAAACGCCATTGGCCAGGGTGTGTGTCACAAACGCCCCTGGACAGCGTGTGTGTCACAAACCCCTTTGGACAGCGTGTGTGTCACAAACCCCATTGAACAGCGATTGTGTCACAAACCCCATTAAACAGGGTGTATGTCACAAACCCCATTGGAAAGCTTGTGTGTCACAAACACCATTGGACAGCGTATATGTCACGAACACCATTGGACAGCGTGTATGTCACGAACACCCCTGAACAGGGTGTGTGTCACAAACCCCATTGGACAGGGTGTGTATCACAAAACCCATTGGACAGCGTTTGTGTCACAAACAGCCCTGGAAACTGTGTGTGTCACAAACACACCTGGACAGGGTCTGTGTAACAAACCCCTTTGGATAGTGTGTGTGTCACACTGTCAATTGGACAGCCTGTGTGTCCCGAACCCCATTGGACAGCCTGTGTGTCACAAACACCTCTGGACATGGTGTGTGTCACAAACATCATTGGACAGGCTGTGTGTCACAAACCCCATTGAGAAGCGTATGTGTCACAAATCCCATTAGACACCGTGTGTGTCACAAACCCCATTGGACACCGTGTGTGTCACAAACACCCCTTAACAGGATGTGTGTCACAAACCCGATTAGACAGTGTGTGTGTCACAAATCCCATTCGACACTGTGTGAGTCACAAACCCCTTTGGGCAGTGTGTGTGTCACAAACCCCATTGAACAGGGTGTGTGTCACAAACTCCATTGGAAATAGTCTGTGTCACAAACCGCATTGGACAGCCTGTGTGTCACAAACCCCATTGGACATCGTGTGTGTCACAAACACCACTAGACAGTGAGTGTGTCACAAACCCCATTAAACAGGGTGTGTGTCACAAACTCCATTGGACAGCGTGTGTATCACAAACCCCATTGGACAGCGTGTGTGTCACAAACGCCCCTGGACAGCGTGTGTGTAACAAACCCCATTGGACAGCGTGTGTGTAACAAACCCCATTGGTCATCCTGTATGCCAAATGCTCCTGGACAACGAGTGTTTCACCAACTTCATTGGACAAGGTGTGTGTCACAAAAACCCCTGGACAGTGTGTGTCAAAAACCCCATTGGACAGCGTGTGTGTCACAAACCCCCATGGACAGTGTGTGTGTCACAAACGCCATTGGACAGAGTGTGAGTCACAAACCCCATTGGAAAGCGTGTGTGTCACAAACCCCGTTGGACAGCATGTGTGTCACAAACCCCATTGGACATTCTGTGTGTCACAAACCCCATTGGACATCGTGTGTGTCACAAACACCCCTAGACAGGGTGTGGGTCATAATCCTCATTGGACAGGCTGTGGGTCACAAACCCCATTGGGAAGCGTGTGTGTCACAAATCCCATTGGACAGGGCGTGTGTCACAAACCTCATTGGACAGCGTGTGTCACAAGGACCCATGGACAGGGTCTGTGTCACAAACCCCATCGGACTGCGTGTGTGTCACAAACCCCATTTAACAGCGGGTGTGTCACAAACCCCATTGGACAGCGGGTGTGTCACAAACCCCATTAAACAGGGTGTGTGTCACAAACCCCATTTGAAAGCTTGTGTGTCACAAACACCATTGGACAGTGTGTCTGTCACGAACACCATTGGACAGTGTTTATGTCACGAACACCCCTGAACAGGGTGTGTGTCACAAACCCCATTGGACAGGGTGTGTATCACAAAACCCATTGGACAGCGTTTGTGTCACAAACAGCCCTGGAAACTGTGTGTTTCACAAACACACCTGGACAAGGTCTGTGTAACAAACCCCTTTGGATAGTGTGTGTGTCACACTGTTAATTGGACAGCCTGTGTGTCCCGAACCCCATTGGACAACCTGTGTGTCACAAACACCTCTGGACATGGTGTCTGTCAAAAACCTCATTGGACAGGCTGTGTGTCACAAACCCCATTGGGAAGCGTGTGTGTCACAAATCCCCATTGGACAGCGTGTGTGTCACAAACCCCATTGGACACCATGTGTGTCACAAACACCCCTGGACAGGGTGTGTGACACAAACCCGATTAGACAGTGTGTGTGTCACAAACCCCATTGGACAGCGTGTGTGTCACAAACCCCATTGAACAGGGTGTGTGTCACAAACTCCATTGGAAATAGTCTGTGTCACAAACCGCATTGGACATCATGTGTGTCACAAACACCCCTAGACAGGATGTGTGTCACAATCCTCATTGGACAGGCTGTTGGTCACAAACCCCATTGGGAAGTGTGTGTGTCACAAATCCCAGGGGACAGGGTGTGTGTCAGAAACCCCATTAGACAGCGTGTGTCACAAGCTCCCATGGACAGGGTGTGTGTCACAAACTCAATTGGACAGCGTGTGTGTCACAAACCCCATTGAACAACGGGTGTGTCACAAACCCCATTGGACAGTGAGTGTGTCACAAACCCCATTAAACAGGGTGTGTGTCACAAACTCCATTGGACAGCGTGTGTATCACAAACCCCATTGGCCAGGCTGTGTGTCACAAACGCCCCTGGACAGCGTGTGTGTCACAAACCCCATTGGACAGCGTGTGTGTCACAAGCCCCATTGGACAGCGTGTTTCACAAGCACCCATGGACAGGGTGTGTGTCACAAACCCAATTGGACAGCGTGTGTGTCACAAACCCCATTGAACAGCGGTTGTGTCACAAACCCCATTGGACAGCGGGTGTGTCACAAACCCCTTTAAACAGGGTGTGTGTCACAAACCCCATTGGACAGCGTGTGTATCACAAACGCCTCTGGACAGCGTGGGTGTCACAATCCCCATTAAACAGGGTGTGTGTCACAAACCCCATTGGACAGCGTGTGTCACAAGCACCCATGGACAGGGTGTGTGTCACAAACCCAATTGGACAGCGTGTATGTCACAAACCCCATTGAAAAGCGTGTTTCACAAGCACCCATGGACAGGGTGTGTGTCACAAACCCAATTGGACAGCGTGTGTGTCACAAACCCCATTGAACAGCGGTTGTGTCACAAACCCCATTGGACAGCGTGTGTGTCACAAACCCCATTGGACAGCGTGTGTCACAAGCACCCATGGACAGGGTGTGTGTCACAAACCCCATTGGACACCGTGTGTGTCACAAACACCCCTAGACAGGGTGTGGGTCACAATCCTCATTGGACAGGCTGTGGGTCACAAACCCCATTGGGAAGCGTGTGTGTCACAAATCCCATTGGACAGGGTGTGTGTCACAAACCCCATTGGACAGCGTGTGTCACAAGGACCCATGGACAGGGTGTGTGTCACAAACCCCATTGAACAGCGGGTGTGTCACCAACCCCATTGGACAGCGGGTGTGTCACAAACCCCATTAAACAGGGTGTGTGTCACAAACTCCATTTGAAAGCTTGTGTGTCACAAACACCATTGGACAGCGTGTCTGTCACGAACACCATTGGACAGCGTTTATGTCACAAAAAGCCCTGGAAACTGTGTGTGTCACAAACACACCTGGACAAGGTCTGTGTAACAAACCCCTTTGGATAGTGTGTGTGTCACACTGTCAATTGGACAGCCTGTGTGTCCCGAATCCCATTGGACAACCTGTGTGTCACAAACACCTCTGGACATGGTGTGTGTCAAAAACCTCATTGGACAGGCTGTGTGTCACAAACCCCATTGGGAAGCGTGTGTGTCAGAAATCCCATTAGACACCGTGTGTGTCACAAACCCCATTGAACAGGGTGTGTGTCACAAACTCCATTGGAAATAGTCTGTGTCACAAACCGCATTGGACATCATGTGTGTCACAAACACCCCTAGACAGGGTGTGTGTTACAATCCTCATTGGACAGGCTGTTGGTCACAAACCCCATTGGGAAGTGTGTGTGTCACAAATCCCAGTGGACAGGGTGTGTGTCAGAAACCCCATTAGACAGCGTGTATCACAAGCTCCCATGGACAGGATGTGTGTCACAAACCCAATTGGACAGCGTGTGTGTCACAAACCCCATTGGACAGCGTGTGTCACAAGCACCCATGGACAGGGTGTGTGTCACAAACCCCATTGGACACCGTGTGTGTCACAAACTCCATTGGACAGCGTGTGTATCACAAACCCCATTGGCCAGGCTGTGTGTCACAAACGCCCCTGGACAGCGTGTGTGTCACAAACCCCATTGGACAGCGTGTGTGTCACAAACCCCATTGGACAGCGTGTTTCACAAGCACCCATGGACAGGGTGTGTGTCACAAACCCAATTGGACCGCGTGTGTGTCATAAACCCCATTGGGCAGCGTGTGTGTAACAAACCCCATTGGTCATCCTGTATGCTAAATGCTCCTGGACAACGTGTGTTTCACAAACTTCATTGGACAGGGTGTGTGTCACAAAAACCCCTGGACAGCGTGTGTGTCAAAAACCCCATTGGACAGCGTGTGTGTCACAAACCCCCATGGACAGTGTGTGTGTCACAAACGCCATTGGACAGAGTGTGAGTCACAAACCCCATTGGAAAGCGTGTGTGTCACAAACCCCGTTGGACAGCATGTGTGTCACAAACCCCATTGGACATTCTGTGTGTCACAAACCCCATTGGACACCGTGTGTGTCACAAACACCCCTATACAGGGTGTGGGTCACAATCCTCATTGGACAGGCTGTGGGTCACAAACCCCATTGGGAAGCGTGTGTGTCACAAATCCCATTGGACAGGGCGTGTGTGACAAACTCCATTGGACAGCGTGTGTCACAAGGACCCATGGACAGGGTGTGTGTCACAAACCCCATTGAACAGCGTATGTGTCACAAACCTCATTGGACAAAGTGTGTGTCACAAACCCCTTAAGACAGTGTGTGTGACACAAACACCAGTGGACATTGTGTGTGTCACAAACCTGATTAGAACAACGTGTGTGTCACAAACCCCATTGGACAAAGTGTGTGTGACACAAACACCAGTGGACATTTTGTGTTTCACATACACCATTGGACTCTGTGTGTGTCACAAACCTTCCTGGACAGTATGTGTTACAAGCCCCATTGGACAGTGTGTGTTTCAGTAACCCCATTGGACAGTGTGTGTGTCACAAAGCTCTCTGGACAGCGTGTGTGTCACAAACCTATTGGACAGCGTGTGGGTCAGAAACATCCCTGGACAGCGTGTGTGTTCACATACCCCATTGGACAGCATGTGTAGCACAAAACCAGTGGACAGCGGGTCTGTCACAAACCTCCCTGTAAACATGTGTCAAAAACACTATTGAACAGCGTGTGTGTCACAAACCGCATGGGACAGTGTGTGTTTCACAAACCCCATTGGGAAGCGTGTGTGTCACAAATCCCATTGGATAATATATGTTTAAAAAAAACCCCATGGACAGTGTGTGTGTCACAAAACCAATTGGAGAGGGTGTCTGTCCCAAACCCCATTGGACTGTGTGTGTGACAAAAACCCCATTTGGCAGTGCGTGTGTGTTACAAACACCATTGGACAGTGTATGTGTCACAAACCCCATTGGACTGTGTGAGTGTCACAAACCGTCCTGGACAGCGTGTGTGTCACAAAGCCCATTGGACAGCGTGTGTGTCACAACCCCCCCTTGACTGTGTGTGTGTCTAAAAACACCCCTGGACAGTGTGTGTGGCGCAAATCCCTTTGGACAGCATGTGTGTCACAAACCCCTTTGGACAGTGTGTGTGTCACAAAACCCCTTGGACAGTGTGTGTGTCACAAACCGCATTGGACACCATGTGTGTTCACAAACCACATTGGACAGCATGTGTGTCACAAACCCCATTGAAGAGCATGTGTGTCACCAACCCCACAGGACAGTGTGTGTGTCACAAACCAATTGGACAGTGTGTGTGTCACAAAGCCCTTTGGAAAGCGTGTGTATGACAAACCCATTGAACAGCGTGTGTGCCACAAACCGCATTGGACAGCATATGTCACAACCCGCCGTGGAAACTGTGTGTGTGACAAACACCCCTGGACAACCTGTGTGTCACAAACCCCATTGGACAGTGTGTGTGTCACCAACCCCATTGGACAGCGTGTGTGTCACAAACCCCTTTGGACAGTGTTTGTGTCACAAACCCACCTGGACAGCGTGTGTCACAAACCCCTTTGGACAGTGTTTATGTCACAAACCCACCTGGACAGCGTGTGTGTCACAAACTGCAAAGGACACTGTCTGTGTCAAACCCCCATGGACAGTGTGTGTGTCACAACTACCGTTGGACAGTGTGTGTGTTACAAGCCCCGCTGGACAGTGTGTGTGTCACAAACCCCCCTGGACAGTGTGTGTGGCACTAAGCCCTTTGGAGAGTGTGTGTGTCACAAACCCTATTGGACAGCGTGTGTGTCAAAAACACCCCTGGACACTATCTGTGTCAGAAACGCTTTTTGACTGCGTGTGCGTCACAAACCCCATTAGACAGTGTGTTTGTCACAAACCCTTTTTGACAGTGTGTGTGTCACAAACCCCATTGAAAAGTGTGTGTGAGACAAAACCCATTGGACAGGGTGTGTGTCACAAATCCCATTAGACAGTGTGTGTGTCACAAACCCCTTTGGACAGTGTGTTTGTCACAAACCCCATTGGAGAGCGTTTGTGTCACAAACCCATTTGAACTGTGTGTGTTTCACAAACCTCATTGGACAGCGTATGTGTCAGAAACCCCCCTGGACAGTGAGTGTGTCACAAAGCCCATTGGACAGTGTGAGTGTCACAAAGCACCTTAGACAGTGTGTGTGTCAAAACCCCAGTAGACAGCGTGTGTGTCACGAAGCCTATTGGACAGCGTGTGTGTCACAAACACTCCTGGACTGGGTGTGTTTCATAACCCCACTGGACAGCGTGTGTGTCACAAACACCATGGGACAGTGTGTGTGTAACAAATCCCATTGGACAACATGTGTGTCACGAACCCCATTGGACAGTGTGTGTGTCTCAAACCCTCTTGGATAGTGTGTGTGTTACAAACCGTCCTGGACAGCGTGCGTGTCACAAACCCCATAGGACAGCGTGTGTCACAACCTCCCCTGGACAGTGTGTAAGTCACAAACCCCCCTGGACAGTGTGTGTGTCACAAAGCCCATTTGACAGCGTGTGTGTCAGGAACACCTCCTGGATAGTGTGTGTGTCACAAACACCCCTGGACAGCATGTGTGTCACAAACCCCATTGGAGAGCGTGTGTGTCACAAACCAATTTGGACTGCGTGCAACCCCACTGGACAACGTGTGTGTCACAAACTCCATAGGACAGTGTGTGTGACACAAATACCATTGGACATTTTGTGTGTCACCAACGCCATTGGACTCTGTGTCACAAACCGCATTGAACAGCATGTGTGTGTCACAAACCCCATAGGACAGTGTGTGTGACACAAACACCAGTGGACATTGTGTGTGTCACAAACCCGATTAGACAGTGTGTGTGTCACAAACCCCATTGGACTGCGTGTGTCACAACCCCACTTGGACAGCGTGTTTGTCACAAACCCCTTTGGACCGTGTGTGTGTCACAAACCCACCTGGACAGCGTATGTGTCACAAACCCCAAAAGACAGTGTCTGTGTCAAACCCCCATGGACAGTGTGTGTGTCAGAACTACCCTTGGACAGTGTCTGTGTCACAAACCCCGCTGGACAGTGTGTGTGTCATAAACCCCATTGGACTGTGGGAGTGTCACAAACCCTCCTGGACAGCGTGTGTGTCACAAAGCCCATTGGACAGTGTGTGTGTCACCAACCCCATTGGACAGGGTGTGTGTCACCAACTCCATTGTGTCACAATCCCCCCTGGACATTGTCTGTATCACAAACACCCCTGGACAGTGTGTGTGTCACAAACCGCATTGGACAGCATGTGTGTTCACAAACCCCATTGGACAGCGTGTGTGTCACAAACAGCATTGGACTCTGTGTGTGTCACAAACTCTCCTGGACAGTGTGTGTGTCACAAACCCCATTGGACACACAGATGACTACAGTAAAAAACCAACACTGAAGATATGCAGGTCTTTATTTCTTCTAGTTCAGCAAAATGTTTCGCTTAGCTTCAGTTTCTGCAGCACACTGGTTTACTTTGTATTTTTTTTCTTCATTTTCTATAAAATTTCGCATTCCGTGGCATATTTGTCTCATCAATTAAATTTTTCTGTATACCAGTAATTACATTTGTTTATTGTATATTGTTTATTATAGTTTGTCTTTTTTTTTTGTGTAAGCTCTCTATTTATTTTTATTGTATATTGTTTATTATAGTTTGTCTTTCAATTATTTCATAATTGTTAAATAAATCAACCAGTTTTTATGAAGTAGGTGGAAACCAGAGGGTTTTCGTCTCTCTCCTTGTCTTCTTTTTTTTTATGGCTGAGCTTCTAAAACAATTAAGGAGCTTACCTTCAGCCTTTTAGGGCAGTTTGCTGAGAGGAGATCAATAAGAGATTTAGCTGCTTGCGCTGTTTTTGTTACTCACACACTGATGATCTAGTATAGAAGCTACAAACCTCACAAGGAGCAGACCTAGAACCTCATTTAAGGTCAAATTAAGAAGTCATTTAGCTGGTTTTCTCAGTGACCCCCCTGCTCTGAGGTTCCTCCTTGCACAGTGACTATCAACGCCAGAAGGAAAATTTACTTTAATCCCGCACGCAGGTGAATTTTGGATTTTTAAGTTTCTTTCCTGAAATGAATGATGTATTTCTCTCTTATATGGTTAAGTAAAGGTTCACAAAAAAACCACATTTCTTTGCTGGACTTTTGTTTCTTTTCAGTGGCAAAATTTGTCACTGTACAAATATTGGATCAGATGGCAACTAAAATATCATGAAGTTAGTTGACGTTCCTCCAATACCCATCTATAGAAACAGATTGTTATCAGTTACTAAAATGGTTAAAAATCAGTCTTACTGCTCGTCAGTTGTTATTAATGAGAAAACTGTTTTATATAACTGACCTGAAATGCAGATGAATCCAGAAGAAAAAAAAGCCTCGTTGTATGAAGACAAGTTATCTGTTTGGGCATAAACTGCATAAATGGACGTATGAGAAGAAGAGCATTCCACATAGTCTGATGTGTCCTCAACCACTTTGCAGAACCCGCTATCGGACAGCCAGCTGCAAAACAAAATGTTCACAAAGTTGGAAATCGACTTGTCTAATTCACACGGTAAACAGGCTTGAAAATTGTTGTATCTCTGAAAACACCGGGTTTTCTAAACTACTGCATAAGTTTATCTTCATCTATTGCACATCTTTCATGTGCAGTTTTTAGAATAGCATATTTACATGAAATTAAAACAGCTTTTAAAAAATTATATTATTAAAAAAATATAAGTATATAGTCATGAACTTTGTTTTTCTGCTAGAAATTTTTTTTGTGGCCATGTTTTAAAACTTACACAAGATTCACAGTCCCATCTGAATTTTTAAATAGTGTGTTGCTTAAACTTGCACAGTGCTTTAGCCCATTCTGAAGAACACTTGCTGTTTGCTGTTTTGAAACTAAAATACATGTTCTCCTTCAGTATTGCTGAAAATTTTGGAAAAGGATACTAGAGGTGACATCCTAAGCCATTTCTAGTGGAAACCACCTTGTTCTGTGATACAATGTCTAGATAAAAGGAGAGTATGCAGGTAAATTCTGCTGCATCTCCTTCCTGAATAGTTTATATCAGTGACAGACTGATATAATCCAGACCATCTAATGAAATCATATCTAAACTAACTAGTTGTCCGCAGGATATAGAACGTAACTCTCTCTAATTTCATTTATACTGTGTGAACAGGAAAGAAATAGGCAAATCAAATAATAGGGCGTTGAAGGGAATACACAGAAAACTTTAGCACATCGTTTGCAATGGTGTGAGTAGCAATAAGAATGGAAACCAGGATACATCAAGTCAAGCTAGCAGCAGCAATATTAAAAACTACCAGGAGATGGCTTTTCTGTCAAAAAGTAAGAGCCCTACAGAGATCATCGTCAAAAGTTATGCCAAAATTCTGGATATTAGCAAATAAGGAATATTCTGTTTCAGTGACTTGAAGCAATACCAGAGACGCAGGTTTAATTCTTTGTAAGAATGGACTCGAAATGTTGTCTGATAACAACTGTAAAGAGTGCAAAAGACGCTAATATTAAGGAAGCGATGCAATTCTGGAATTTATGGCCTCTCAGCATTGCCCAACACATCATTACATAAACTAAACAGTACTGTAATGAAAAAAAATCAATAGTAGAAGTCTGAGAAATCTCTAAGTTAGAATAACTACACATTTTATTATACAGAATGTTTTACGTGCTGGTACAAAGGCCAGAAAAGTTAAGGGAAAAAGATGGATAAGAAATAGATCAATTTCATACTTGCAGACGATCTGATTGGACTTAATGGGATTTTATGCAAATACACATGGTAGAAACTGGAAAACTAAACAGATTAATAAAACAACCTTTCAGCAGCTTGGTTCCAGAGGAGACATAGAGACTTTTGTGGAACAATCCGACTTCCTGTAGCATAAATCCGATAAACAACTACATTGTTATCTTTCAAAGGGTATGAACTCCGACCCTTCAAACTCATAGAAAAAACCTGAAACAATACACACAACATAAACACAAACTTAATATTAAAATTCTACAGTCAGTGCTCATTTTAATCACAAACACACTAAAACGCTCACATCATTTTAAAGACATTTAAGATGGTTCGAGTAATATATAAATTAATTTATTGAAAAAATAAATTGCATTATCTTCAAACCCTGTTCTTCAAGGCAAGCTCTTTGTCTCCAGTAAGGAACCACTGCTGACTGCTATATTCTGTGAACTGTACAGATTCACAGCTCTCTTCTTGAAGAGGGGATAACACAACAGAGACCTTTAACAAATGTTCAGGTACTTGAATAAAATCTCCATCTTTTCCATCAAATCTGTGTCCGTTGATTTGCTGAGGAAACCAGTTGTGAGCCATTATTGCAATGTACGGGCAGCTGTCAAGGCTATTTTTACCTCTGTTGAAGAGGAAAAGCAACAGGGCTGGTAAGTGGAACCGAACTTTCACTATTCTTCACATAATTACTCTAAAATGTATGCGTAATTAATATTTTATTCCTTCATCATTTTAGGCTTTATTACATTTAATAAAAAGACAGCTTCCGGTTCTGTGAAAAAAGGAGGGGCGGAATTATTATGTATCTTGGCTTCTCCATTTCTCCTCTGGATTTTGCTCACTATGATCTGTAAGAAAAACCACCCCATGGTAAAACAGGTTATCATAATATTCATCTTTATAACTTGATGTAGAGAAGAGTCAACAACAAGGAGAAGCATTAAAATGGATGATCTAGCTCTTATTCCCAAGAGATGACACAAAAAACTTGCAATAATGAATTTGAACTTTCAAGTTCTGGACACTGTTCCAGATAGCACTGTTATTTATGCCATTTACTGTCTTTTGGCTGAGATGGGCATCTTAACCCCTATAACTTATGCAATGTCACAGAAAGTTACATCTCCAAAAGAAACTGAGAAAGAAATCTAAAGCATGCTGATTTTCACCGGACGGGAAAAAAGAAAAAAGGTATTTTTTAATTCTAGATTCAATTACCAGTTTTTTAATAGGTTCACAGTGGGAGAAACCCACTGTTGAAAAGTGTTTGTGTCATAAAACTGTCATTTGTTTCTGCAGTCATCTATTTTCCCTGCCCATTAGCCTGGCCATAGGTTATGATGCACTTGCAGAAAAAACTAGGAATTTGAAACTACATGTAAAAACTATGAGTTGCTTTCAAGCAATTCTAAATAATGTTCAAGTGAGCAAAAGCATGTACACAGAAATTAGAGAATGCCAGTAGAAATTTTGGGTTACTCACTGTCACCTACATCTTAAAGCGTAGCTCTCCATCATATAATTACGTTATTTTCTTAGCAAGATTAATTAATCCTTTTCTAAGCAATATTTAAGCTAATGGTGACTTAATACATCCCAGATCTCCTGACTTCTACTCTCAGAGCTACCCCGCATTTGTGACACCAGCTCTTAGAGCTCTGTAAGATTCCGACAGAGTGCAACACGTTTTCATACAGGTAACAAGTCCCTTTTCTAAAAAATATCATTTACATTTTTACTGTATTAGCTTTCCGGTATTTTCAAAACGTATTTTGAATTCAAGGTTACTTACCTTTCTCCCGGTGACCCACACATTACCCCTGTCAACAGGGAAAAGGCAAATTTCTCGGTCACCGCAGCAAGCAGGCTATATCCTCGTGTGTCCTCGCGCTTCGGGCTAGCCAGGGTGCAGAGTATCTCATAGAATAGGCTTCTACTTTTATCAGTGAGTAACTGTTTCTCACCAACATCTGTCACCTAAAGGGAGGAGAAGAAATCGAACATTTTATGCACACAAGTCTGCTTGTAACATTTCCTCATAAAACGAACATTTATCCCAGTGTTCATTCTGAAAGTTCAGCATATTTTTCATTTCTTGATCACCGCGGCCAAGGCATCAGGTGCAGTCTATGTCAAAACTACACAAAGATATCCTTACTAATATGGATTTATTAAAGAAACCATGTGGGACTCTTCATTCCTTCACAAGTCAAAGATCGTTGCGCCCTGAGGATTCTTGATATGATTTCTGTGTCAAAATGGCAACTGTCACAAATGAATTATTCTTCATTAATATTTTTATACTGTTTTGTGTCTAGGTATTTAAACATTTTCCAGCTCCACATTTAAACACTTTCCAGATCCATTTTGCATTGCTCCACAAGTCCAGAAGAGCCAGGAAGCCACAAAACTAGTCCCAGGGTTTTCACAGAACTCAGGGCAATGCTGAAGTGCTCAGGTACTTGCCAGCCCGATTGCCAAAGATAATGCAGAGGGAAAAAAAAGGAAGAGAATATGCAGGCCTGGTTAAGACAACAGCAGAAGACTCCAGCTGGTCCTGCTAGGACCTGCTGGTGTGTTGACTGTATTCAAATGTGAAGATAAGAACAACCTATCAGAGAGCAGTGTAGGGGAAAGGGACCTGGGGGTCCTGGGGACAGCAGCATGACCATGAGCCAGCACTGGGCCATTGCGGCCAGGAAGGCCAATGGTATCTGGGGTGGGTTAGAAGGGGGTGGTCAGTAGGTCAGAGAGGTTCTCCTGCCCCTCTACTCTGCCCTGGGGAGACCACACCTGGAATCTTGTGTCCAGCTGTGGCCCCTCAGTTCCAGCAGGACAGGGAACTGCTGGAGGGAGTCCAGCACAGCCACCAAGATGCTGCAGGGAGTGGAGCATCTCCCGTGTGAGGAAAGGCTGAGGGAGCTGGGGCTCTGGAGCTGGACAAGAGGACACTGAGGGGTGACTCATTCATGGGGATCAATATGGAAAGGGGGAGCGTCAGGAGGATGGAGCCAGGCTCTTCTCGGTGACAATCAATGGTAGGACAAGGAGTAATGGGTACAAACTGGAACACAGGAGTTTTGGAGGTTCTGCTTAAATTTGAGAAGAAACTTGTTCCCGGTGAGGGTGGCAGAGCCTGGCCCAGGCTGCCCAGGGAGCTTGTGGAGTCTCTTTCTGTGCAGACATTCCAACCCGCCTGGACACCTTCCTGTGTAACCTCATCTGGGTGTTCCTGCTCCATGGGGGGATTGCACTGGATGAGCTTTCCAGGGCCCTCCAACCCCTGACATTCTGTGAATCTGTGATTCTGTGAACCCTGAGCCTCACTGTCTTGTGCCAAGGCTAAAACCAACAAAGATATGCCCTGAGAATCAAGAAATCGTAACAAGCTCTGTGAAAGCGTGGCACCAAAGGGAAAATGTGGCACAGCACAGAACATCGTGCTATAGGTACATACACAAAATCAATACCAGTTGTTCTTTTCAACCTATTTGATTGTTGATTGCCGGCCACCATCCTAACTTGTAGCAGGCAAACGTCTTCCATGACTGGGACTTCACAGCTTCTATTTTTACCTTTGTCTGTGTCCCTGGATCCCTGGGTCCCTGCTGTGGATGCTGTCCTTGATCTTATCACAGGCCTGTGTGTCATTTTACTCTTATTAAAGTCATTGGTCATTCAAGAAAGAGCAGGAAAGGTTTACCTTATCTATTATATGCATCACAGCAGTAAGCTGCTCTTCTGTGGTTTCTGTAGCCACTTTGACATTCAGATTCTGGAGGACTCTGTGTAAGATGGTGTCATCAAGAGGCTGACGGAGTTGATCAATGAGCCCCCAAACTGGCAAGGAGTCCAAATCTGACACAATGGTGACCTTAGCAATGCCATACACGTCATCTACCCTGGCACCGCCTGTGGGATTAGAAAGTATAACCTGGAAACGCTTTGGAAATGGGTTTAAAGATCCTGTCTTTGGAGTCAGGGTCACATCCAGGAACATATTTCTCTGTCCAGGTTCAAAAGTCAATAAACCCTCAGATCTGGCAAAATCTTGTCCTGCCACAGCTGGAGAGATGAAGGTCCGGCCAATAGGTTCAGGTTTCTGTAGCTCCTTAAAACAAATCAAAAGAGTTTTGGGTAACATTATGATAGATACAATCGTTCAGAAACAGCTGCTGTAGAACTCCTGTTGTAAATGGGTAAAATTTAAGTGTGTAAAAAAAGAAACCCTCTTTCAAAATGCAGTTAAGAATTATATAACAATTACCTTAAATGAAATATCTCCCTGAAGTAGCAATCTGTCACCTGTAATCACTGACTACCCAGGGAAAGAATTATATATATTGTCGATAGTGTACAGGATCCCTCTCGTTCTTTTGCAAAACAAAAATCACAAAGCTTTTTCTGGGTGAACAGATGTTACAGAAATGTTAGCACATCTGTAAGGTGAATTCCAGAGGGCACAATGTAAGTTTAGGTCTGTAGCATGAAATTCCCTCGGTTCAGGGTACAGACAGGCATTACAGATACATAAAAACTAAACAAAAGGAAAAAAATAAACCACTCTGGAAATCTGTGCCCAAATTAATATCAGTTCATGATATTTTTAGTCCCAGTAAAGATACCTAGGAATGCTATAGGGCCTCATTTCTTCTGTGAAGTAGCACTCTTTTCACCTTCCATGAGGTCTGCAGATTCTTCATGTCCTTACTGGTTTTGTCAGTTGCCATAACCCTGGTATTATATCTCGTAATATAACAAACTTTCCTTAAGTGGAAACTGACTATTAAGCAAAGATGTTTATTTGTGAAATACTAGACCGCTTTTGAAAACATTTGGCTTTAATTAGTAGAGTTTACTTATGGAATAAATCAGAGGGTTTTTTGAGTTGAGAGAACTTAGTAAATCGATGCAGTGTGTATCTCTTTCAAAATTGCTCTAGAACAAAATCACATAATCTGTGCAAATTTCAGTAAGAAGTTTCCTTTTGTTTACCCCTTCCAATCGAGAACTAGGAAATGGAGCAATAAGTGGTAATAAAAGCACCAGTGGCAAGAGCATTGTTTAAGAAACCTTTGTAGAAATGAGATAAACATCTGTTTCCTGTCTGCCACGGCTTCTTATTTTTACAGGTACCAAGAGCACCAGTAATTTGGTGTGTGCTCATGCACACTCATAACCTAAAAATATCCGGTTGCTATATAAAAATTATAAACAGGTAAAGAAATGCTCCCTATAGTTCAGCCTAAATATACACTGGACAGTAGCAATTTCTTCTCCATTTAACATCTAAATTATAATGAACTTTTGGCTGGAAAGAATGTGAAAATTTGTTATCACGCAATTCAACAAAAACTGCACTGGTCAGCTATAAGAAATGGATGGAAATATCACGTAATCCCATGCAGTTGAAATAAATATGCATCCAATACAGCAATAGAATGCAAAGCATTTTATTGTAAAGGTTGATGGAATTACACCCCTCTTGCAGCCTGTTCCTTGACGTTGAAATCAAGGAAGGACTCATGTTTTTGCAGTTGTGTTACTTCTGCTAAAGGAGAATCTTCATAATCTGTCAGTTAATAATGAGGTAGTCATTTAGAGATAAAAGGGTCCCAAGTTAGAAGTGTCTGATGTTACAGCTGTAAACATAACCAAAAAAATGAAAGGGGATGGTAAAATAGACTTAAGCACGTGAGATTTTTTAATCAGATAATTTTAGTTTAGAACTTCAAGAAAATGGAATAAAATCTGATGAAAGCGCTCCTTCTCTTTTCCTAAGTGTGCTCTATGTATTAATACATTTTTCACCTAAAACAGCAAGTGTGTTGGCTTCTGAATCTTGACAGGCATACACATAATAAAAACTTAATTTGAGAGAAAAAAGCCTCAAAAATTTGAGTATTTCAAGAACTTAAGGACAAAGGAAGAAATGTATTTAATGCCTGCCTGCCCGTTGTCTTTGAGGTAACTGAAAGGTACTATGAAACAAATCACTCTTGATAATACAAGAGTGAACAAGGCCTTTTTACTAGTGGAAAACAAACAAAATTATAATATATGGGCCCAGCAAATGCTTGACTGCTTCCTGAAAAAAATGCTAATTACAGCCAGATTCACTTTACAGAATGAACGATTTACTAGCAAAAAAATAAGGTAAATTATAAAAACAGCAATAGAAGCTTTACCTTCATGCTGGAGCTGACCACTGTGGTGACCGATGTACTAGAATCTCTATGCACTTGCAGGCTGATTAAAGTTGTCTTCTTGTGAGCCACAGCAAAACGAGATCCCACAGCAAAATACACTAAACCACGAGGAGCGTCGCTTTCAAGGACGGTTATAAAAGCAAATCTGGCACTGCTGTTCAATGCAGCTCCTGTGCTTACAGCATAAAGCACAACAGAAAAATACGTCTCAAATTCAGGTACCTGTAAAGGAGGGATGATTTTCATGTCATTATAAGACCCATTAATTATTTGTTTTTAAAAAGTTTGCGTTATTTTGTATGCACAATGGATACTAACACCATAAGCATGCCTCTTGAAATGTGCAGTAAGTGCAAGGAAGTATTAATATATCCTAAAAATAATAATGTTGCAGCAATGCCACGTGCAATAATGACATCGTGAATTTTTGCTTGGGACTCTACCGCAATAAAACAGCTATTTGTATACTACACGTATTGTTACTGTGAATTTGCCATAAGACAAGATGGTAAATGCTTTAAGAGCTCAATTTTCCAGATTATGGAGTTACACAGCTGTACATTTTGTAAGGAATTTGCTCTTTCACTTAATTTTTGCCTTATGAAAAGGCATGTACCCACCTTCTTACCTGTGTAAAAAATTCCATAGAAGAGTGAGTATGCAGTTTTGAATCTTCAGTTAATATTGACTGTATTTTAAGATTGAACTCTGCTAACCACAGTTTTGAATAGTCTGGAAATACAGGCTATTGAATTTCAGCGTTCACATGCCAAAGGATTAGTCTAGGAATTTCTACAAACTGAATGCCTGTTTATTGAAAATAAGGTAGCAATATTAAATTACACTATGACGTGTTGCCCTACCTTTGATTTTCTATCTACACTACAGATATAACATGTTTAGAAATAGATATCCGATTCGTGAGATTCCATAAATAATTGGAAATACGGCATCTGAACCTATTAGATGCACTGAGGAAGCAGCAAACCAGCAAAAAAAAACTCCGTAGTTCTTTACAAGACAACAGCATTATAAAAAAAAGTTGGTAATTGAAGATGATTTCAAGTATAGATTTTTGTTCTGGGTCTGGATTTTTGGAAATTCTACTGTAATTCTAGGAAAGCAGGATCCAGCTCTTAGCAAATGAAGTCAGTGCAACTGACCAAGCAAAAACTTTCTAAAAGCTAGATGTCACACCGTACGCCATAAAAACGTAAAATATTTATTGAATGCATTTATTACTTCATCATTTCATAATGTATTGGTTGCTAATTTATAAGCTATTTTATGGAAGAAGAACTGGAAGAAGAATTAAAGAATATTTGGGGGGGCTAAACAGCATATATTTTTAATCGAGTAGTCATCAAGTAATTATTTAGATGGAATGATCTTGACTAATGGATGACAGGCACAAATTCACTGTAGCGCCACAGGGAATTAACCTTCCGTTAGCACCTGTTTGAGTGGCACACGCTTGTGCTTCATGTGGTATAAATGCATGTTTCTAACGCTGCCAGTCCGCTGTCATTAAATAATGATAACGCTCCTCTGGAATAAACAGGTTTAAAATCCCAGTTTGCTCAGCGAGGCCACCTGTGATCCACTCATGCATATATTTTATTCCTTGGCTCTGTAATTTAAAAATTACATCTGAAGATGCAGAAGGAAAATAGTCCTCTGAGCTAAGGGAATGCACACAGTTCCCTAGTGGGAAATAATTGTTTCCCACATCCTACATCTTGCGTTGTTTTCTAAAGTGTACTCAGAAAAACTGTAGAAACCTTCTCATATTGTCTTTTTTTCCATTCCCCAGACCTCAGCTTTGCCACTAGCCTGACGGTTCAGATAGTTTATCGGAAAATTTCAAACTCTTCACTCTGAAAGAATGACAAACATTAATCTTTCCTTTCTTAAGGGACTGTTCTAAGCACCAGGTGTTCAAACAAAACTATTTTTTCCTTTTGTTTCCAGTAAAAATTGTTGCAATAAAAGCGTTTTGTTTCTTTTTTTGTAGAATGAGGTGTTATTAGTTGCAGGATATGCTTTCTATAAAACACCCTAAGAAGTCCTTTAGCTGATTAAAAATTTACTGTGTGGAGGATAAGAATGCAGCAAATGAATACACATCTCACTGGGATAACTCCATTCTTTTTTCTTATGGTTCTATAAAAGATCTGCATTTTACTCTTCAAATTAAATACTCATCTTCCCAAGTTTTTAGCAGTCACCATGGACGCAGCACAAGCCTGTAAATAAACATGTATTTGCAGAGGAGCTGAGCAGATGTCAAGTTACCATCTCCAGCCTGTGTCCCACACATCACTTCCTCCAGATCAGAGGGTTTTTTCAGTCTTGATAAGCTGCAATTCAACACCACAGGGCTATACACAAATGAGTAATAATTACTTACGTTATCAGGCTTTAGTTCAATGGAGATGTTGCACAACGTTTGACCTGCCATGCAGGTAGTGGATCCCACCACGGATACAAGTTCATTCTCCAAGTTCACGCCATCCTTCAGAAGGACAACACCTGTTTTATTAAAGGTCACACGCCAAAAGATCTTCACCTCTTCAAAAGCCCTATAAGCAAATCGAGAGTATATATGTACTGAAGGAGATCACTATTGTTTTAGGAAACATAAACCACGGAGGTAACACACGTTTTCTGTTATGATTCAAAGCTTATCACCAGGGAACAAACTGCTGTAGGATGAAAACTTCTCTTTTTTAATTTAAATTCCTTCACCTGACATGTGTTTAGATCACAAAAACATCACACGGGAAGAAAATAAAGCAATTACACGGAGCTAGATTATTCTCAATTTTTATTTCAGAAAACATGACATTAGCTGCATAAGAGACACTGGTTCTTGGAAGGGAGTTGCCCGTGTACCTTCCTTAATACTACAGTAACCGTTCGCCTGGAAAACCAGGTAGGATTTGTCTTTCCTCTAAGTTTAAGGAACGTGAAGTACTTGAGCATATTTGATTAAAAGTACACATCAATGTGCAACATATACATATATATATATATATATGTGCTAATTAGTAAAATATAGTGTCTGTGTGACTGAAAACATTATCATAGTGCTGACACTCAGGTGCCTTCTTAATTGCTCATTTTAGTATTCATACCTACATTGTACTACACGGGGAGTTGAGAACTTGAATTACACCTCGAGCAGGGCAAATATTTTAACTCAAGCAAATCTTTCACACTTGTAGCCTTATAGTGTAAGTTGGAAAATACTTGTTTTTCCTGTGTCTGCTTTATCACAGTAGAGTGACAGACCTAATCACATTCACAACTTAAAAGCCAGTTCATCAACTTCTGAGAAGTTACTAAAGCAGCTGAAAGGCAGATTTATTTTAAAACTCTTTGATAAACTCTTCCACTAACAGCAGCTCCTGTGGTTAACAACACAGCATGTTACAACATGTGGGAAGCACATTCGAATCGGCTGTTGCCTGCACCTGTTTGGTTGCCTTGTGACAATCAGCAGCACCTCTCTGTTCTCCGAGTCTTCATCAAGTACGAGACCGCTTTGTACTTCTGGAACAAATCCCAAAATGCCATTCTGGAGATCACTTCCTATATAGGAAACAGTCCATGAAAGTAAGCAAGAAAGTTAAGCTGAGACTAAATTATAACCTTCATCTGAATAACCACTAAAAAAAGTTTAAAATAGGTATCAAAACAATGCTACAAAGTATCATCTGGGGACACCTTGAGAAAATTTATTATAATATTTCTGGGTTTAATTTACACTACATAGTTATCCAGAACTTTAAATGTTGGCATTTCTAAATTTTATTTTAACCAGTAGAATAAGTACTTTTGA
The DNA here is from genome assembly GCF_963082525.1 of Nesoenas mayeri. Lineage (NCBI taxonomy): Eukaryota > Metazoa > Chordata > Aves > Columbiformes > Columbidae > Nesoenas > Nesoenas mayeri. Next base: position 763,331 of record NC_137562.1, read on the forward strand.
AAGCAGATATAGTAGGGTACGGGATGAAGATGGGCTTCCAAGGACAGCTTTCTTATTCGTCCCACTCATACTCTTGTTGAAGCCATTAATTTTTCCAAATTGTCACATCAGCTTTTCTTCTGCATCTTTAATTCCGTGTGTGCAAGTATGGAGCTGCACAATACTTCACTGTTCTCATGGGAATGTAAACATCTTTGGCAAAACAGCAGTGTATGGAAAAAAAATCCAGGTTTAATGAGGGGAAGCTAATGTCTTCACAGTGTCCCATTAAATCTTGTTACTAAAGGATTTCTCCTTTACAGGTAGCAATGGCTTTACTTACCAGTGCATGCTGAATGTCAATATAGAGACTGATACTTTGCACAAACCCCATTGTATGTAAAAGTGACAAAATGGCAAAAGTAAAAATCTAAAATGCCTGCAATGCTACTGGATCTACATAAAAACTACTCAAGATTAGTCTTTTCCCTTAACGAGTAAAACAGGGCAAGAACAGAGATAAGCATAATCTCTAAATGTATTTTGAGCTACGTTGCTAAGGGACGCGTAGTAGCTTTGTACATTAGATGCTTCCTCTGCTCTGGAAAACTCAAGATTTCACAATAGAATACCCTGCTTATCGTCAAATAGATTGCCAATCTTTACATGAAAATTGCTATGAAAACATAGTTATTTACTGTTATTAATTTTCCCGGGGAAATAATATTACCTGCAATAATTACTGTTGCAAAAGCAGCAAATCCATATTCATCCTTTCCTTCTACAATCTGAGCTCCATATTCAGGATTTGAGAGGAAAACATAAAACAATTCCTGTCCTTCAGGCTCATCATCGTCAAAAATCTTTATGGACACCCTGCTTTCTCTTTGTCCATCCAGCAAAGTCAAAGAGACTGACTGTTCCTCAAAATCTTCCCCTTCCATTGCCCAAGTGAAGTTGGATCTTCCATAAACGCTTCCAAAAGGATATGAATCTGCTCCACTTTGTGCACTCACTCCCCCAAAGGTTTTAATGGTTACTTCAACATCACCAGTAAAACCCTTGGTGCTTCTGATACGAAGTATCGCTGTGTTGGGGGTACTGTTGTTCACATCTTCTTCAACATAAATAAACTCTGGCCCCAAACTTAGTATTCCATGAAGAATATCATTAGCGAGGATATTAACTGTTGCAACACTGAAAGCTGGATTCAGACGTGGACTCCAGGCAAGATTCACAGGTTGAACATCCAAAATTTCCACACAAGTCAAATTTACAAAAAAAAATTCCTCAATTTCAGAGACAGAGTCATCAATTATTGATATTTCTATCACAGCATTTGTCTGAAAATGTAAATACATAAGCTCTCCATTGTAGATGGGTACAAAGTCCTCTAGTGGTTTGGCACTTCCTGGAATGGTCTGATATGTCAATTTAGTGAGATGACTTTGAAAACCAAACAATCTTTGGACATGTAGTGTGACTGTCCGAACACCTTCTTCAACTGAAACAGACCTTGAGTTAAGAGCAAACTGGAAGATCCCCATTGGCTCAATTTCAGCTGTTGTAAAACCCGATCTGAAACAGAAAGGACACCAAAGTTGACAGAGGAAATACGACGCATGAAGAAAAGTAAAACATTAAAGCAGAATAATTGCCAGCGAACAATCAATGATGGCTCTAAGAAAGCGGATTAAACAAATGTCTAATAGCAGAGGGAAGAAATAGCAACCATACCAAAGCAAGATGTAACATGATTGCCTGAAAAATGATTTTGTAATAATAGGATCGAACAGCCCTCCTCAGATGCAATGCACCCAAATCAGCACAGGATACAGAGTAAAGTTTAAATAAAATAAAGTCTTCCTGAGAAAATGGAGAAGCAAAGGAAAGTATGATGTTTTTCTGTTGTGGACACAATGAAAGAAGATATATTACAATACAGCCAGCCCGAGTAATACCAGTTGTATCTATAGAACAAACTTCCCATTTCAAAGGAAAACTGAGGGATAGACAGATCCTAACAGATCTACAGTTAGAGCCAGGAAGCTAGAGAATGAGAGGAAGTTATTTTAAAACTTACAGTGGGGCTTTGAAATACTAACTGCCCCCTCACAGGAATTTTTTTTCCAGATCTGAGCCCTATGATCAATATAAACTTAAGCTCTACTTCATTCATATTAAATATATCCCTTTCTTATTAGAAAATAAGCATAGAGGCAAAACTCTTCGTTAAATCTTGTGTCTTATACCTGTCTACAGAACTGATCTATTATTCAGTGCTAGAGGCTATCAAATGGCACTAAAATTACAGTGATTTTGGTCAAAAAACTAGACCATTTCCACCACTAAGGGAGCCCAAAGCTCCTTAAAGTCACCTTTACCCTCCATGGGATGTCATCTTCAGTTTTCCAGGAAAGGCCATTCTCACATACTTAATGTATTTGATTCACAGGGTAAATAGGGGCTCTGAGGACACCAGTCCACAGGACAGACAAGCCCAGGAGAAGGGCTCAATCTCAGGATTTATCCATCCATTTCACTCCTGACTTCCTTCAGATTTGCCACTGTAATTGTAACATGGCGAAGCCAAAACCTTTCTCCATACGTGGTGTTACTCCATGTCCATTCTTTTTATACCACTTCTAGCTATCAATGGCTAAGGATGAATGAAAATAAAATAGCTTGAAGAATAGATAACTTATCTGAGATGGAAAACTACATTAAACGTAATGGTTTTGTTTTTTTTAAAAAATAAAAAGGAGGTTTTATATAAATTAGGTCTTTTCAGAACATTTCTTGTTTTATTTTTCTTATTATAAATAATTTGTTATGTAAGACCTTCTAAATATGGATTTTTAGGGACACGAATGAAAACTGTTAAGAGTTGCTTTCAGTCTTCAGCTTCCCGGCTAAAACTGTTGATCTTCATTTTCTTGACTGACTCCGTTATTCTAGGCACCTATGAAATAGACTGGAGTTGGATAAAAGCCTCAGTTCTGAACAGGTCAGATCTAGATCACTTTGTTCTCACCTGAGACAAGCTATACAAATTTATCAAAGAATGGACTACAAGTTACTAGCTGCCTAGAATAATAACAACAGGGATTTGTATAAGTTTTGTATCTGTACACAGGTCACAATTCTTATGGCATTGGTGTGACTCAAAAATACAAGTAGGATCCTCACCTCAGGCGAGCCCCACCAGACACATTGCTGTGCGCTGCTGTTAAAGTGATGGCAAATGACTCACATTTATTTAGGCTTGGAGTGGCCTGAAATGAAATCACTTTACTTTGCTCACCAGAGGAAAATGCAACAGTACCTGAAGGAAAGAGAGAGTGAGAGAGAGCAAAAGTCAAAATAATCCAATAGGAATCCTCTTTTTATCTGGGAATGCGCTAAAGTACAGACTTTAATCACAATTCCACTCCATTTAAGAAGAAGAAAACTGGATAAGGGTCTTTCCTATATGAAGCTGTCCTTCATGGCCACAGCATCGTGCCTGCCTCCCAGACATGTATCTATGAAGTTGAAGGGTTTTTTTGCTTATAAAATGAACACATCCCTTATAGCTAAAAATTAGACCATACCATTTCAATCTAATGACTCCTTATTAATAGAGAAAGCATACAGAGGTATATATAACTAAAAGGTGGTATCATCACTTATGCAACTTTCGTAGCTGTTTCCTCAGACTGTTACTCACCAAACAGAGGAGTAATATTGCCTGACTAGGCAAAGTCGGTGATCAGGTCTGCTGGGTATTCTGAGATCCAGCTCAAGATGACAGAGCCATAAGCTCCTTTTCTGGTGATGACAGCCTGGCCTGTCCCTGCTATAATGTCTGTAAGTCGTAAAATCACAGATTCAAAGCCAACCTGTGGAAACACAGTGGCTTTTGTTATAGAAAATGGAATAAAAGTGGACAATAACATATATGAAAGAGTACTATATTTTGTAAGGTAGGCATCTTAACAGTAGTTACACGTGCATATAAATATATGTATGTACATGTCTATATATGTTTGTATATATATATATATAAATATATATATATATATATAAAAATGCTTTCTTCACAACTCTTCAACATTTCTAAACCTTAAGACTTCTGAGAATTAGATATCAGGGAAAAAAAGGAACCAGTATGAATGACATTTTGGTACTGAGAACACTGAATATAGCATTTTGTGTCTGTCTTTCAAAAGGAAAACAAACCAACCTGCCCTTAATGCTCACATGCAATGGCTGTGGTACCATACAGATACACACAGGTCTAAAATAAAGTATTATTTGTCTATCCAGTGAAAGTAAGTTGTTGTCACATTACATTGTTCACAAAAACATTCTTGATAGTATGATGTACTTTTCTTTCTTTGACCAAAAAATGGGAATGAAAAGATAATTCACACATTCTAAAATGATAAGTGGATGTATGGTAGTAAACAATGTTTACAGAAAGACCATTGGAATTAAGTTCAATTACAAACTGAAAGACAAAACAGTGTGTCAAGAGAATTAAAATCATTACATAAAAACTTCAATAAAATTTAAGAGACAAAAAGTCAGCATGCTGTTGTCTTTGCTTGCCACATAAAAAGGGAACTGTAGCACATATACCATATTGGAACAGGTATATTATATTTTTTCTGTCTCATACAAAGCAGACAAATGGAAAATTCCCCACTCAGTGATTAGTCAAAGGTACTGTCAACTGCATTAAAACCCAGCATGACCTCCACTTCTTTTTGCACATGATACTGCATGCATGCTCTTATCTACTTTGGGGCTGCTGTACTTAAAGGAATAACATCGTCCAGAACTAGCTATTTTCCTCTAAGTCTCAGAACTTCCACTTCGTGTAAATAAAAGTATAAGTAAATCATCATATTTATGCTATTTACATTTTATAGATGAAGAGACCTTTTCAAACTGCATTTACACATCTCTATATGAATTTGTATCAGAGAAAAGACAATATACAGTACAAGTAGTAACTGGAACAGTCTTGTCGGTCATTAAATTGGTTGCAATGATGAAAACTTTAAGGAGCAAACTGAATTCTTATAGCGGCTGCCTTTTGTAATGAAGCGTACCTTCCTTCTGCGGTAGAAAATTACACTGCAGTCAGTCTACTGACCTGTGAATTGGCAGCTTCCTCAGGAACAAGCAGAATGGCTGACTTCGCCTTTCCTAATATTTTAGGCACATCCTTGGCACTTGTCCCAACCAGGCTTACGTTAGTCAGTTCCAGGGTAAAATTCAAGCCCAGTACAATAAACGCCTTCGAGAGGAAGAATGCAATTAAAATGGTGGAAATGTAATTCCACTGAAAACACGATAACCACCGGTTCAAAGAGTTAAGTGGCAGAAAAATCAGCAGATTTTGTTGTTTGCATGAAAAAGCAGTGTTTTCAAGTCAAGCGTTTTGTTGATTATCTTTCTATAAAGAAACGCAGTTAAAACAGCAATATTGTGATTGTAATTTACCAGTAGTTAATTGAAAGATGAGTTTATAGAGCATGTATTGCCATTTTAATGAATTGTAACTAACATAGTGGGTCTCAGCTTGATTTTAACTCTTAGGGTTAATAAGATGCAAGACAAATGTAAAAGGATGTAAGCGTGGATGGAAGACTGTAATAATAATAATAGTAAACAACCAGGGAACACTGGGAAATGCAGGTAAATTTATCTGCTGCTTCACGAGTCAGCACTAACACATCACTATTTACAATGCAAAAGAGAAATTGAAAGAATATTGGAATACATAAAATAACAAAATATTGAACTGATAGTAACACAAAGCAATGATGGAAGGAAACACTGGATATTTGAACACATGCATAGAGTGATTTTGCAGTTATTACCTGAAAATGTGATATTTGAACCCACTTCTAGTCCATAAATAGGAAATTCATTATACCAAAACTCTCTTTGCTGCTTCTTGACAGTGGACAGTATTGAGAGTTTAGTACCCTATTCCAGCACATTTGTATTGTGATGAACACAAATGGAAACAATAGATACCACGTGACTTAAAAGGATAATACAGACCTGGTTGCTTATTGGCACTCTTTGCACTCCAAAGCTGGCACCGTCTTTTATTGTGAGGTATCCCACCTCATTCTCAGGCTCAATTAGTGCTTCTTCACAATGAGATGTGATATGGTACTCAACAATTGCTTCTCCAAATGCCCCAGCATGCCGAGTTACATTGATCTGAACATACCGATCCAGGTTCCTCTCTACGAGTACTGACTGCTGGTCAGAGTACAGGGCGAACACTCCATAGGGGTCATCATTTGCAAACACATTGATTTCCAAAATTCTTTTCTCTTGGTCTAAATCTGCTCCACCTTCTACTGAAATCAGCTGCACCACATAGTTCTCATCCAGTGCTGGAACATCGTCAGGTAACAGGTAGATGATTATCTCAGCTGTGCTCTCCTGCTCAGCAATGACAACAGATCCCTCTGTCCTAAGAAAGTCACCTGTGATGTCAGATTCACGACGTATTTCCCAGTAAACCTGAAATTTATTTAGAAAATTCACAAAATGAAGGCAATATCACCCACAGAGTCGGAAACTTTCACATTCATGGTTCAGTATAGATTGCATACGGAATAGGTTGGGTTTAAATGGGTAAAATAAAAATTTGTTTAAGTATGCATAGAAAGAAGCACATAGACTATCTTACAAAGTGGTGTGTTGTTCTGCCAGCAGTACTGTGAATGCAAAGATTACCTTTGTATATCTTCTGGACACCTACGTAAAACTATACGGAATCTCTGAACAATTGTTTGACATTATTTCTATTTTTACACCAAGATATCCTTGCTGTTTTTCCAGTTTCCAGAATTCCTCACAACAGAAAGGTGTGAAGAGTTCTCATTAAACACATTAGATGCTTTTATTAATTTTTTATTTTTTTTTTAATAAATGAGTACTTGTGAAAATGCTGACTTGTAAACAACTTTAGGTAAAGACAATGTAAGTGATGATTCTAAAATGTCTGATTCTTACCTTTACATATGGCTGAAAAAGAGTAAATTGTGAGGATCCCAAAGAAAGCTCACTATGAAAGTCTGGTCTCTCCTGTTCTCCCATCAAAAGCACAGGAGCAGAGGGAGAGAGAAAGCAAGACAAGCACTCCAGTGCTGTTTTTCTGGTTTTTTCACTGACCAGGGGAGACTGAATCTGACTCTACAAACCACAACTACTAGAGCTGAGCCCTTGCTAAACTCAGTCTAAAAGGCGACATTTCAAAATTTGAGAAATACGCAATTGAAAGGCACAGAATAAGATCTCCCTCCATGCATTGATACAGAGGATTATTTCAGATTATAACGTTGATTAGGAAGAGAGTGAGAATACCGTTATGTTTCCCATGGTGCCCTGGATTCGTCTGACAAACAGTGTAATACTTTGTGGCCCTTCCACTGCAGAGGGTTCTGTGAAGTTTTTCTCAGTTAACGATTCAGGAGCAAACTGTACCATTCCGTTGGGATCACCAAACTTCTGTATCTTTAAGGAAGTAATTGAATAAAAAAAAATTAAAAAATCAGAAATGTAAAGTGAATAGTATTCTTGTTTGAAACATTGAGATTTTCATTGCTAGATGCTATAGGGAATGTATCAATTAGTTCTTCCTATTGAGTTTTCTCCTCTTAAGAAGACTCAAGAGTACATCAGTATTTAGAAGAGAGTCTGAGAGAGTCTGCTCTCTAATAGGTCATTTCCCAACTTATACTGGAACCTGGGGTTGTTCCTGCCCAGACACAAGACTCTACACTTGCCCTTGTTCTATTTCATTCAATTTCTCCCTGCCCAACTCTCCAGCCTGTCCAGGTCTCCCAATGGCAGCACAGCTTCCAGTGTCAGCCACTCCTCTCAGCTTGGTGTCATCAGCAAACTTGCTGACAGTCACTCTGTTCCCTCATCCAAGTCATTGATGAATATATTGAATAATACAGGCCCCAGTACTGACCCTTGAGGGACTGCACTAGATACAGGCCTCAACTGGACTCTGACCCATTGACCACGACCATCAAACCCATGTAGTAGGGGAGGCAAAAAAAAAAAGAGGCAAATGACAAGCTATTCAGTCATTATGATTACCCTTCAAAGCTTTGCAGGATAAATACCAATAACAGAGATCTCAAGAGAAAGAAAAGCAATAGTGACTTACTATTAGTGTAATGCTGTTTGCCTTAGGATCTAGTTCTGCTTCACCTTTCACAAGGCTCAGCCTAATAATGAAGATCTCCTGAACTTCAACTTCTTCACGAGGATGGATTTGTAGATTAATAGTTCTCAGCCCTCCTTCCCCTTCTCCAAAATAGAATGATCCGTTCACAGGGTCACCCATGTCACTATTCAGGGGAGATAAAAGCTCTTCTGAATTGGGTCCCAAGATGTCCCAATTAATCTGTGGAAGATACCAGTTTCAGATTTACAGTAGTGACATATTATAACTGCCTCCCGGGTCGGGGGAAGTGACAGAGTAACACAAGCGACATAAAAATTCTTGCATCTGCTAACAAGCTACATTTAAATATGTGCTCTTTTTACAGAACACAACATATTAATAATTGATTATATGTGGGAAAATATAGAATCCTTTGGAGAAAAATAAACATTAAAAATAGAAATTCTGAAGTGCTAGTTAGCCACAATGCCATTTTATTAAATTCTAGATATTAGTTACAGAAAAGAAAATCAACTGAGGTTTCTGTAGCACGTAACAGGAAATGCACAGGCCAGTTTACTTTTCTCTTCCTTTCACAATTTGTTTTGAAAAGCTCACCAAATAAGTATCCTGACCAGAAACATTCCCTGGGAAGTGTGATATCAAGACTGAAAACGACAAATATTTTCTGCAATAGAAGTTTTTAATGCCTCAAATCACGATTCACACTTCCTCAGGCTGATTAAAAGCTAGAATATTTTCAAAATTTCCCACAAATTAGATTGGTTTTGAAGGGGTCCTATTCAGCATCTTAAAATTATTATTTTGACACTTAATTGTTTTTCAGTTTTCTTCAATGACTTCTAGGAAAAGTCAAAGAAGACCACGGCAATTTTCACATGAGGAGAGCAGTAGCTCATGGCCTTTAATGCCAATTTTCCAATCATTTGCCCAGACTGTGGAAGCCTTATCTTGGTTCATATTTATACTTTCACTTTGGCAGTGATACGTACAGACTAAAAAAAAGTCTAGAGGCCTCATAGTAAACAATTTACTGAAAATAAAAATAAATTGACCAGCTTCAGGAAGTAATTCAACTGAGTTAAATTAAATTAGCAGTGGTGCATGAAATTAACTATATTTTCAATGGGATTGGGAGATAGTTCAAAATAAAGTACACCAGACCATAATAAAAGGAGAAAAGCAGGAGGACAAAGAGAAGATCCAAAAAGTAACAATATTTTCTGTTCTTCTGCAACTATACAGAATTCACGCTTAATGAAAAGCTGCAACTATCCCATTAGAAATCAGTCACAAGGAAGCCCCTGACGGCAAAAAAAGAAGATTTTTGGCCTTGTCACTGGAAAACATTCCGTTTTTGAGAACCAGGGCCCACCTGTGTCTCCCCAAACAATTTTCCTGTCCTTTCCAGCACCAGCGACACTGTTGTCGGTGTATCGGGGCTGGGAAGAGTAATTCGACTTTGGCTGAGAAATCAGATGATGCCCTGGAGGGAGTCGCTTTTGGCAATGGTGACCTGGCTCAGTAGATGGAGCCCAAGGGCTGCTCCACCAGTGGCCCCCATCAGCTGGATTTCAAATTGCTCTGCAAATTCGCTGCATGGAAAAAAAAAACAGAAAAAAAGACCTTCTGAGACACACAAGAACAAAAAATTAAAATTATGATTTGTCATTCAACCATGCGTCCAGCTGGATCTGTTTAAAGATATACAGAAGTCATCTCTATAAGCATACAGCAGAAGATTCCCCCCATTTGCAGAGAATGGTGATATCTGAAATAAAAATGTTGTTTTATTTTCCACATGTGCTAAATTAAAAAAAAAAAAAAAACAATCAGCAAAATATTTTATTATTCACAGCAGTACTATTAACACCCAAACTTTCTGATAATCTAGGTAAAAAGAATGTAGTTGTTTGCATAAAATTTAACAGGCACTATGAAACTCCAATCATAGCTTCTTTTCCCTCCCTTTAAATATTTCAGGGCTGCAGAAATTTGCTTTTCAATTCAAACTCTGCTGACAGGCATACTGCACGTGCTAGAAAACGGTTTCTCAGAAGTAGATTAGTGAATAAATATCTGAAAAAAATAATTACCTTTCTTCATCATCTGTGATAGAGATATAGATAAAAGTCTGGTTCTGGCCACGATAAAAAATGACAGAATCATTATGGATGATGTAGTCAACGTTCGGAAGTGCAGAAATACTTCGAGAAAGGAAATCGGCTGTTACATCGCCATACGTTCCACGCTTTCTCACAACAGGAATCATGATTAATCCAGCATCCTCTTGCACTTCAAGAAAAATTGGGAAAAAAAGTTATTTTATTTCAAAATTTGTGAGAGAGCCACAGGCTTATCCTCTAAACCATAGTGAAAACCTCTGGTAAACTTACCCTGTAGAAGGATATACTGTGGATCAAATTCTATGATGCCTTCTGCATTATCACTTTTTGCTATAGTGACTCGTACTGTGGAGATATTTCCTATTACTGGGGGTTGATCTATCTGTAGATCATTTTCCTTTACGGTGAAATCAAATCCACTTGCAAGAACATAAAAAGGAATATTACATTAAAAAAAAAACCTTGCAAAAGTATTGTAATGCAAGTATGACAATTTTCAATTACCACAAATACTTTTATTTTCTGACAGTTACCACTGAAGATTTTTGGTCACACTTTTTCAAACTATATCTGCAAAACTGGCAGTTTTTTCACAGAAATGTGGATCTTTCGCTTTTTCTTTCACATTTTATCTTCTTCTTTGAGTTTCATGTGATTTGACAACTTCTATGTAATGGATGGACTTTCAGCTTTAAGAAATCTTAATCAGCAAAATCTTAAAATTAATGTTGAAAGAATTTGGATTGCCATACATCCAATTTGTATTATTATTACTATTATAGCTGCCATATGAAATTTTACAGTAAAACACCTGAAATCCAGCGGTGCCTTTATGCAGGTAGATCAGATTCCAAATACAGTTTGATCTCCTGCTTTTAATTAATTTTATCTTATAATTAATTTTATCTTGACCTTCCTTGGAGTTCCACTTTGGTAATCATCACTGAAAAGTCTTCAGGACCTTCAGGAAAGTCGTCATCATGAATTTCAACCGAAATCATTCTACTCTCCTCATGTGGTTCAAATAACAGTTCCCTTACTGTGGGGGTGAAATCAACTCCCTCCTCTGCAGTCCCATTTATTCTCTGGAAGCAAAGACGCACTTTGCCATAGGATCCCCTTGAACGCAAAACAGTGATGTTAACCTGAGGGAGAGAGGACATTTGCTTTAAAAAATGGCTTTGCTTTTCTGTTACCATTCTGAGACTGTTCTAGAGGCACCTTCTCAACGGTTCTGCCAGGTAACAATTTGCTGCAGTAAGTGCAGAATACACATAATTTAACAGACAGGCATCTTTCTCAGAGTATTAAAAACACCAAAAGCCTCAGATGGACTATGCTATGATAAATGCAGAATAAATCTCTGCCTTTTTTTTTTTTTTTCCTAAAGTTAAGTATAAATCTACCGACAATATTGATATCTATCGATATTTTACGTAAGAAGGAATTTTAACCATATACCCATTTTTCTTCTTCTGTTGTCAGCAATATTTCTCGTGAAAATGTAAACTCTCCGTATGGAAAATCACTGTCGGCCATGGTAATATTTGCTGTGCTGCTAGATTCATTTATGAGTCCTCCATCACTGATCCCAGTTAATTCAAATGTGTAGTAATGCTTCTCCTCAGGACGGTTATCATCGACAGCCTAGGGAGAAGAACCAATTAACCATTTCCAGGTAGAGAGGTATAACTAATTTCTAATCAAGATGCTGGCTAGATAAAAGGAAGAACTTGAAATAGCTACTGGTGCAAAATCTCTTGTACCTGTATTAGAACCACTGCTGCACACTGCCTGTCTCGCATTGTCAAGGTCCCCGACGTCTCAATAAATTCTGTGTGATGACGGGGTGTTATATTCCAATATATTATGATTTCACCAAAAATCCCTGGGCCACATGTCAGGCTGCAGAATGCAAACGCAGATTTAATCTTCTACCTTTAATATTTGATACCAAATCCAGAGATATAAAGCATAGATATTGTTGTGCACGGAAGAAATGTTACCAGCACTGTGAAGCACTGTGAATTTTAATCTATTAAGTCACTATTAAGATCTTTACCATAACCTCTTCAGAGCAATAACGTGTCTGCAGTTCTGATTTACTTCCCCGTGTTGGGAGGCATCTTGAGCTGTATTTTTACCCAGAGCACTTTATAGTTTCTTTGTGCATACAGCCCAAAGTTGGCAGCTGAAAACTGAGCTGTCTTTCTGCTTTTCAGGAAAGAGACATGCAAAACAGAAGGGAAATGGGACTTACGGGTAGCACCCAGAGGTAATTTGGTTTTGAAGGCAGAAAGATACGAGAATAGTACTATGAGATCACTTGAGAAATGTTCTGTGTGCTGCTTGTCTAAAAACCTAGAGGCTAATCCTACTCATGACATTCTCGGTGAACTGAAGCATGGCAAGAAATTGTCTATACCATGATCTAGTACATGTTCTAAACTGGTGCTGCACAAAGCATCCCTTTGTCTGTTGGGATTCTCAGGGCAGCATGAGAATCTGTTTTCTTGCTTCTATTTGCTGTTTCACTAAGGGAAAGTGTTGTAATACTTTTTCTCCAATTCTGTTAGAAGGTATGGTAACATTGTGATTTCTTCATCTTGTTTTCAGCTGACTGAATGCAGTGAAAGAATTGCATCTTGTTTCAACTAAGACCCAGTGCTGCTTTGGTTATGCTGATCATCGGAACAATGTACCGAATTTCAGTTCAAGCACCAATCCTGAACTGAATCCTGAAAAGCACAAAGCATCTTCAAATATAATTGACTGCCTTCCCCTGTTCCTTTGATTAGAATCCTCTTTCCTTTAATGAATCTATGTTGTAAATAATTGGAAGACATATCTAAAGCTCCTCAGCAATACTGAAAAGACACCTACGTAGTATGTTCTGCCCTTCTTAAAAAACAAGCATCTAATTTTAAAAATACTTATGATTTTAGAAGTGATAATGAAATGCAGCATTCAATTAATTCTTGCCAAATGTGGAGCCTCGTAGCTTTTGAAACAGAGCTGTTTCGGATAAATGAGTGATGTACTCGCCTAATAAGAGCAGTCCCATTATAATTTCCTGAAGGTTCTCCAATCAGAACATGCTGGGATGAATGTGCTATCCCAGCCACCCCAGAAGCTCCTTCATCACCCACAATAATGATGGTTGCTACACCTATGAAGAGAACAAAAGCTTCTCATGGTAAAACAAAGCTAACTAGTGAGGTATTTTTTTAGCATGTTTGGTGACACAAATGGTTAAGCACCAGCTTCCCGGGGAGCCCATGGAATCCCCAACCTTGGAGATATTCAGAATTTCAGTAGACAAGGCATTCAGTGACCTGATCTCATTGTGAAGGCAATTCAACAAGGTGACCCCCCTAGATGGTCTCTTACAAACGAAATTATTCTGTGCTTCTTACAGGTCTGAACCTGGGTTTGGTTTCTGCTTGTTTTTGTTAAACAATTCTTTACAGACAATGTTGATTATCTGAACACAAAAGTCTACGCCAACACTTGATTTAGACGGAAAAAATACCATCTAAAATTCTCTTTGATTTCTTCAGATAAGGAAAAAACTGAGGGAAAAATACTGACCTCCTTTTGTCACAGGAGCTCTGCTAGCTCGTTTCTTCTATGTTGTTTCTGGGGGGAGTTGGGTTTTATTTACGGGGGGGACGTTTGAGTCGATTCATGTGAAGATACACAATTCTGCACTAGCTTTTAAGAAATGTGTCTTTTTTTCAGACCACTTCACTTCTTCACAGAATATCAGTTCTAACTATAACATTCAGCACATATTCGGCTCCTCTCTTTGACTTGTAGAACGAATCCCAAAAGATACATCTCCTTAGGACTCAGGGCGTCTAGCACACAGACAGCCGCGGCGCGAAAGCCGCGCCCACAGGACACAGAACCCGCCGCGCCTCGCCCCGAGCTCCCGCCGAAGCGGCGCCCCACTCGCCACGCCACCAGCTCTGCTTTTCAACGTCCCCCCGACTAACGGGGGCTGCGCCGCTCCCGGAGGGACCGCCGGACCGGGCACGGGCGCTGCGCCGGAGGGAGACACGGCTCCAGACCGACAGCCTTCAGCGCACCTGCCCGCAGGGTCACACGTCTCCCGCCAGCTTCGCCAGCTCGGCGGGGGGGAACCGGAGACGAACGCCTCCGCGCCACGCCGCGCCGGCAAATCCCGCCCCCCCCGTTCCACCGGCACGGTCACCCCCGCCGCGGCCGCACTCACCTGCCGCCTCTTTCGCCGCTCCGCTCCCGCCAGGCGCTCGTGCTTTGGGCATGCGCGGTGGCGAGACCGCAGCACCCGCCCCTTGCCGCGTCCCAGTTGGCTGCCTAGGACACGTCAATCACCTCTCTCGCCGCCTGGCAGCGCTCGCGAGTCGGGCATGCGCAGTATGGAGACCTCAACGCCCGCCCCTCTGGCAACCTGATAGGCGGACAGAGTGGCGACTGACGTGCCTAGACAGCCAACCAGCGCTCCGCCCCTCCAGCCCTCCCGCGCCAGCAGCCGCGTTGCAAAGGGAACAATAAACCGCGCTCCCCTGCTTTCCGCTGAAAAGGGGGGCGGCTGGGTCCCCGCAGCAGAAAAAACCCTTCCGTCCTGCATTGCCCTTCGCCAGTACAACTGCACAGCTGGGAACTCGGCAACGTCAAGCGGCCGTCTGACAGACGCACACTCGGAACTTGACTAGGCTGGCGATTTTGCCTGGCTTACACACACGGACTTGCACTTCTCTGAGGAAACAAATTCTTTTTTAAGCACAGCCTCTCCTTGGGGAAGAAAAAACGCCCCCTCCGCGCTCCCAAACACTAGGGGAAACCACCGAAAGCCAAGACCGACAGCAGCAACGTCGAGTGCAATCTGGCTTCAATTCTGATCACGCACTTAATGGCCTCTCCCAGGCCTACCAATGACTGCTCCTTTTCTGGAAGGACAAACTGAACGTCCTAAACTGAAGACTGCACGGAACACAGCTCCACTGGCAGCCCATTTGCCTCTTCTCTGGCTTCCACGGGGAATATCTTGTAGCGTCCTCCAACTCGCAAACGTTCTTCCTCAGTGCACGGCCCCAGACGTGGAATCTCCTGAGCAGCGAGCGGAAACAACCGCGCGGGATTTTCTTCACTGCACCGAGAAGGTGGCGCTGGCAAAAAAAGCAGGCCAAAGCACCTGAACCCGTCTGCCAGCCCCAGCCTGCGGCCAAGAGACCGGGAGCACTCTGCCCGAGGCGCCGCGCACCCCGCAGTTGTACTTGGGCGACCGTGTGCGTGAAAGCATGTGTGTCTACAAACGATTGTCTGTCCACATGCGTGTGCCTTGATGCAGGCTCCGTTCGTGCTTAAGCTGGAGTGAGTGCACAGCTGCGCCGTTTGTTGGCAAAGCTCCGCGTGTCGCACGACGTTGCCCAGTTCTGCATTTATCACGCAGACAGATACACGGGAGCTCTGCTAGTAAAGGAGCAAAGACAGTCGTAGGCAGAACTGAATGCTGCTCCGAGCTACTTCTCACCTATGGTAAATACGTCACAGTGGCCCGAGGAAAGGCGCTCAGCAGCCGATCTACAAGAGAAACGAAACAGATCATGCCTTAACGCGAAAGAGCAACAGGACATCACTGTGCAAGCTTGTCCCTGATCTACAGCTGAGAGCGAACACTTGTGTGCTTGTCGGAGAGATTGTGTCTTGCCTGTAAGTGTCTGGGAGTTTGGGGCAGGTCAGTGTGGCTGGTTCGATAATCAACGTCTAGGATAGCTGCAGAGCGGTCCCTGTTGGTGTGAGGACAGTGTGCCTGTAAGTCAATCTGTGTTCCTGGCGCCTGCTGTATCTATTCGTCACTCCAGACGCGTGTGAGTCCATGTCTTTCTCTCCACAAGCATGTGTGCTGATTTCGTCGAACATATGCATCTGTGCTAGTTTTGAGCTCAGCGGAGTGTGTCTCTCGACATTGGTGTGCGTTGGCCGTGCCTGTGTGTAACGCATCACAGCCATGACTGTTCCGGCGAAGAGAAACCAGGGAAATCATCTAGGCAGAGTCAACAAAGGAAAACCCTAGAGGGATTGACGTGTGCTCGACAGAGACGGATTCCCTGCGCTGACATTTCTCAGTAACACGAGAAGAAAGCTGAGCGGTAGATGGACCGGAGAAATGCTTCCCTAGACGACATTTAGCGAATGAAGGGCATTGTGCGCGGCTTTCGGGATTGTGCCTGAAAAGTGCGAAAACCAGCAGAGCCTGTGCTCAAAAGCTGGTGGCTGTGTGACTGCATTGATGCACCTTCCCGTGTCTGCGAGTGTATAGACGGCTGTTTCACGTTCACACAAAGGCACCTGGTCGGGTTTTTCTTCTGTGCGTGCACACGCGTTTCCTTTGTCTCTTCGGAACAGGCGTAGCTCTCTGCATGCTGAACGACGTGGTAAAACGCGTCTGCCTATATTTTGGTTAACAATCGAGGGTGCGTGCTCCGTCAGTGGCATTTCCGCAGACGACTCCGCAGAGCCAGTTCTGAAAGCTCCGCACACCAGGACTGAATGTAGAACCAAGCAATTGCACCGGTGGGCTCGTAACATATTCTGATGGACGTCTTTTATGCCATAGCATTACGAACGTATTTGCGTTCAAGCAAGTATCACAAACAACGTGTGAAGCGAGGATGTGTTGGTATTTTCTCCGTACGGCATGCTTCGTGGTAGCTTACTTGCCGATCCCAGGCTTAGCGGTTTCTAGACACGAATCCATATAGGGAGAGAAAGAGAGCGCATTGGAAAACTTGCATTTTCTGCACTGGAACCTACTTGTTACGCCTTCTGTTTTTCCACGTGAACACACACGATTCCCCACTGAAAACCAAGCAGAAACCTTTCCACAAGCTCCCAGGTGGGCGCACCCACCACCTCGAGCACGCGAACGCAGCTAGAGAAAAGCACCTAATTTTTCACACTGATGCTTAAGCAAACGCCTGGTCATATAAAAGCACACATCCGCAAGCGCGTCCACTCCCATCTATGCACAGAAAGACGTACGCGAAACGTACTGACATGCTTGAGAGTAAACAGGTGTGCGTTGATTGTTGGCGTACTGCATCACGCATACGTGGCTGCAGGAGAATATTCTTTTGGAGGGTACGTGCAGATACGTCCCTGTACTTGGACGACCGTGTGCATGGAAGCATGTATGTCTACAAACGATTGTCTGTCCATATGCGTGTGTCTTTTTGCAGGCTCATTTCGTGCTTAAGTTGGTGTGAGTGCACAGCTGCGCCGTTTGTTCGCAAAGCTCCCCTTGTCGCACGACGTTGCCCAGTCCTGCATTTCTCATGCAGACAGATACACGGGAGCTCTGCTAGTAAAGGAGCAAAGACAGTCGCAGGCAGATCTGAATGCTGCTCCGAGCTACTTCTCACCCTTGGCAAATGCTTCACAGTGGCGCAAGGAATAGTGTTCTGCAGCCGATGGTCAAGAGAAACGAAAGAGATCATGCCTTAACGGGAAAGAGCAACAGGGCGTCACTGCGCAAGCTTCTCCCTGATCTACAGCTGAGAGCGAACACTTGTGTGCTTGTCGGAGAGATTGTGTCTTGCCTGTAAGTGTCTGGGAGTCTGGCGCAGGTCAGTGTGGCTGGTTCGATAATCAACGTCTAGGATAGCTGCAGAGAGGTCCCTGTTGGTGTGGGGACAGTGTGCCTGTAGGTCAGTCTGTGTTCCTAGCGCCTGCTGTATCTCTTCGTCACTTCACACGCGTGTGAGTCCATGTCTTTCTCTCCACAAGCATGTGTGCTGATTTCGTCGAACATATGCATCTGTGCTAGTTTTGAGCTCAGCGGAGTGTGTCTCTCGACATTGATGTGCGTTGGCTGTGCCTATGTGTAACGCATCACAGCCATGACTGTTCCGGCGAAGAGAAACCAGGGAAATCATCTAGGCAGAGTCAACAAAGGAAAACCCTAGAGGGATTGACGTGTGCTCGACAGAGACGGATTCTCTGCGCTGACATTTCTCAGTAACACGAGAAGAAAGCTGAGCGGTAGATCGACCGGAGAAATGCTTCCCTAGACGACATTTAGCAAATGAACTGCTTTGTGCGCGGCTTTCGGGATTGTGCCTGAAAAGTGCGAAAACCAGCAGTGCCTGTGCTCAAAAGCTGGGAGCTGTGTGATTGCATTGATGCACCTTCCCGTGTCTGCGAGTGTACAGACGGCTGTTTCACGTTCACACAAAGGCACCTGGTCGGATTTTTCTTCAGTGCGTGCACACGCGTTTCCCTTGTCTCTTCGGAACAGACGTAGCTCTCTGCATGCTGAACGACGTGGTAAAACGCGTCTGCCTATATTTTGGTTAACAATCTAGGGTGCGTGTTCCGTCAGCGACATTTCCGCAGACGACTCCGCAGAGCCAGTTCTGAAAGCTCCGCACACCAGGACTGAATGTAGAACCAAGCAATTGCACAGGTGCGTGCAATCACATATTCTGACGGACGTCATTTACGTCACAGCAGTACGAATGTATTTGAGTTCAAGCACGTATCAGAAACAATGTGTGGACCGAGGATGTGTTGGTATTTTCTCGGTACGGCACGCTTCGTGGTAGCTTACTTGCCGATCGCAGGCTTAGCGGCTTCTATACACGACTCGGTATAGGGAGAGAAAGAGAGCGCATCGGAAAACTTGCCTTTTCTGCACTGGAACCTAGTTCCTACGCATTGTTTTTGTCCACGTGAACACACACGATTCCCCACTGAAAACCAAGCAGAAACCTTTCCACAAGCTCCCAGGTAGGTGCACCCACCACCACGCGCGTACGAACGGAGCTAGAGAAAAGCACCTACATTTTCACACTCTAATGCTTAAGCAAACGCCTGGCCATACACATGCACATATCCGCAAGCGCGCCCACTCCCTTCTATGCTCAGAGAGACGTACGCGAAACGTGATGACATGCTTGAGGGTAAACAGGTGTGCATTGATGGTTGGCGTACTGCATCACGCATACGTGGCTGCACGAGAATATACTTTTGGAGGGTACGTGCAGATACGTCCCTGTACTTGGACGACCGTGTGCGTGAAAGCATGTGTGTCTACAAACGATTGTCTGTTCACAAGCGTGTGCCTTGATGCAGGCTCCATTCGTGCTTAAGCGCGAGTAAGGACACAGCTGCCCCGTTTGTTGGCAAGGTTAGGCGTGTTGCACGACCTTGCCCAGTCCTGCATTTATCACGCGGACAGATGCGCGGGAGCTCTGCTAGTAAAGGAGCAAAGACAGTCGTAGGCAGAACTGAATGCTGCTCCGAGCTACTTCTCACCTATGGCAAATGCGTCACAGTGGCCCGAGGAAAGGCGCTCAGCAGCCAATCTACAAAAGAAACGAAAGAGATCATGCCTTAACGCGAAAGAGCAACAGGACGTCACTGCGCAAGCTTGTCCCTGATCTACAGCTGAGAGCGAACACTTGTGTGCTTGTCGGAGAGATTGTGTCTTGCCTGTAAGTGTCTGGGAGTTTGGGGCAGGTCAGTGTGGCTGGTTCGATAATCAACGTCTAGGATAGCTGCAGAGAGGTCCCTGTTGGTGTGGGGACAGTGTGCCTGTAAGTCACTCTGTGTTCCTAGCGCCTGCTGTATCGATCCGTCGTTCCATACGCGTGTGAGTCCATGTCTTTCTCTCCACAAGCATGTGTGCTGATTTCGTCGCAAATGCGCATCTGTGCTAGTGTTGAGCTCAGCGGAGTGTGTCTCTGGACACTTAGTGTGCGTTGGCTGTGACTATTTGTAACACAGCACAGCCACGACTGCTCTGGTGAAGAGAGACCAGGGAAATCATCTAGGCAGTGTCAACAAAGGAAAACCGAAGACGGATTGACGTGTGCTCGACAGAGACGGATTCCCTGCACTGACATTTCTCAGTAACGCCAGAAGAAAGCTGAGCGGTAGATCGACCGGAGAAATGCTTCCTTAGACGACATTTAGTGAATGAACTGCATTGTGCGCGGCTTTCGGGATTGTGCCTGAAAAGTGCGAAAACCAGCAGAGCCTGTGCTCAAAAGCTGGTGGCTGTGTGACTGCATTGATGCACCTTCCCGTGTCTGCGAGTGTACAGACGGCTGTTTCACGTTCACACAAAGGCACCTGGTCGGGTTTTTCTTCTGTGCGTGCACACGCGTTTCCCTTGTCTCTTCGGAACAGACGTAGCTTTCTGCACGTTGAACGACGCGTCTGCCTATATTTTGGTTAACAATCGAGGGTGCGTGTTCCGTCAGCGGCATTTCCGCAGACGACTCCGCAGAGCCAGTTCTGAAAGCTCCGCACACCAGGACTGAATGTGGAACCAAGGAATTGCACAGGTGCACGCAATCACATATTCTGACGGCCGTATTTTATGCCACAGCAGCACGAAGTTATTTGCGTTCAAGCACGTATCAGAAACAATGTGTGGACCGAGGATCTGTGGGTATTTTCTCCGTACGGCATGCTTCGTGGTAGCTTACTTGCCGATCCCAGGCTTAGCGGTTTCTATACACGAATCCATATAGGGAGAGAAAGAGAGTGCATCGGAAACCTTGCGTTTTCTGCGCTGGAACCTGATTGCTACGCCTTCTGTTTGTCCACGTGAACACACACGATTCCCCACTGAAAACCAAGCAGAAACCATTCCACAAGCTCCCAGGTGGGCGCACCCACCACCTCGTGCACGCGAACGCAGCTAGAGAAAAGCACCTACGTTTTCACACACTGATGCTTAAGCAAACGCTTGGCCACACACATGCACACATCCGCAAGCGCGCCCACTCCTATCTATGGACTGAAAGACGTACGCGAAACGTGATGACATGCTTGAGAGTAAACAGGTGTGCGTTGATGGTTGGCGTACTGCATCACGCATACGTGGCTGCACGAGAATATTCTTTTGGAGGGTACGTGCAGATACGTCCCTGTACTTGGACGACCGTGTGCGTGAAAGCGTGTGTGTCTACAAACGATTGTCTGTCCACATGCGTGTGCCTTTTTGCAGGCTCCATCCGTGCTTAAGCGCGAGTGAGTGCACAGCTGCGCCGTTTGTTGGCCAGGTTCCACGTGTTGCACGACGTTGCCCAGTCCTGCATTTCTCACGCGGACAGATTCAAGGGAGCTCTGTATAGACGGCTGTTTCATGTGCACACAAAGGCACCTGGTCGGGTGCATCCCAGATACAGCATCCCAGATTCAGCATCCCCGATACAGCTTCCGGGATACAGCATCCCAAATACAGCATCCTAGATACAGTATCCTAGATACGGCATCCTAGATACGGCATTCTAGATACAGTATCCCGGATACAACATCCCAGATACGCCATCCCAGATACAGCATCCCAAGTACAGCATCCCAGATACAGCATCCCAGATATAGCATCCCATATACAGCATCCCAGATACAGCATCCTAGGTACAGCGTAATAGATACAGCATCCCAAATACAACATGTCGAGCTGTGCTCCTCTCCCACACCAAGTGCTGATCTTGGGGCTCAGGGTGAGGGAGGGCAGCGAGGAGGTCCGTGGACTGGAATAAGTTTTGTTTGGGGTTTTTCAAACGCCTCTGCTGACACGTCGTATAAAAACCGATTGCTGCAGTGCTAAGGAATGAACAGGAGGATGAGCAACAGGCTGCAGAAACTGCTTGCGTTTTGGTTTATTGAAAAATTCTTATTGAACTCAAAAAGCAATACGATCTTGCAGTGGTCTTCTAATAGCTAGTGACAGCTTTTAATGTACTGGTTTGGAACTTTGAGATGAGATTTGAGATGAAGGGCTGTTCCATTGTGGAATATTGCAGGAGTAAATTTCAGGCATTTCAGCATGCCTGGCAGATCTGCAGCTTGATAAAGACCTCAGGCTGTTTGGTTTAATCAGACTTTTGTAGATCCCACCTTCACTGGTCAAAGCACCGGCTGCCAATGTGTTTTCTGGTGTTGTCACTTCTTTCTGACCAAAGACGGCAGAGGCAGCAGCTCTACTGGTGGTGTCTGTTTTATTGAAACATGGGGATCTACAGGAACTTTAACCCGAAAGCTCAGGAAGCTGTGGTCCGTGGTCTATCTTTGTAATGTTTGTAGATTCTTCTGGAACGTTTGTGAGTGTGAACTGCTGTGCAGGTAGAAGGAAGAAAGCTGTGTGAGCTAAAGCAGCAGGAAGGCTGCAGCCGTGTTAGCCGAGGGTGCAAGCGGCACGAAACGGGCTGCATCGGCGGAGCCCTCGGTCCCGGGCCGTCCTGGGCAGGCGGCGGAGCCCTCGGTCCCGGGCCGTCCCGGGCAGGCGCAGCCCGAGCGCTCCCGGCCCCGCTGCCGCTGCCCCGCCGGGGCCGGGGCCGCGCTGCAGGCGGACAGCGCCGCTGTGCGGCCGCCGGCGGCTCCGGGCCGGGAGGGGGGGCGGGGCTCGGTGGCGGGCGCGGACGGGATTGGCTCCTGCGCCGGATGGGCGGGGCCACGCTGCGTAAGTGCGGGGGCGGAGGAGCGCGTGCCGCCGGTGCGGCGGCGGGAGGAGCGCGCGAGGAGCGGCGGGGCCGGCGGTGAGCGAGGGGCGGGCGGACACCGGGGAGACCGGACGGGGCCGCCCCGGTCCCGGCTGAGGGGGGAGGCTGGAGGGGGAGGGACGGGCTGGTTTGGGAAGGAGGAAGGCGAGGGGCAGGCAGCCGCAACAGCGCGGCCCCGGGCCGGGCCGAGCAAGGGGCGAGGGGGAAACACGCGGGCGGCTGTGAGGGAAGGGAGCCCCGAGCTGAGCGCTGCGCGGGGCTCGGGCGGGGCCGTGGGGCGGAGTGGGGAGCCCGTGGTGCCACAGGGCAGAGGGAGGAAGGCAAGCGGGAGGGGGCGGCGCCGGGGCGGCGCCAGGGGGCGCGAGGGGCGGGGGCGGCGCTGCCGCGGGGAGGGGCCGGGAACGGAGGGAGCGGCGGAGGAGCCTGAGGGCGGGACGGCGCGGAAGGAGCTTGGGCGGGAAAGGCTGAGGGACCTCAGGGAGGGGGTGACATCGGGGAGGCTTTGGTGGGAAAGGCTGAGGGACCTCAGGGAGGGGGTGACATCGGGGGGGCTTTGGCGGGAAAGGCTGAGGGACCTCAGGGAAGGGGTGACATCGGGGGGGCTTTGGCGGGAAAGGCTGAGGGACCTCGGGGAAGGGGTGACATCGGGGAGGCTTTGGCGGGAAAGGCTGAGGGAGCTCGGGGAGGAGATGGCGTCGGGGAGGCTGCAGGGGGCAATGCTGAGGTAGCTCAGGACGGGATGGCACTCAGGTCTGGTTTCAAAGGGAAATGCTGAGGTACCTTGAGGAATGGACGCTGGGCTGGGAGCTATGAACACATCAGACTGGTTAAGAGAGTGTTCATGACAGAAATTTGTGCAGTGAAGTATTCCAGCAAAGAGCGGGAGAAGAGCCAAACTTAGATCAGGCCTCCTAGGACGCCTGCAGGTTTGGGGACAGGGATGACGAGGTTGTTAATCCGGTCCTAACTGTTTCTTTCTCTGTCCCTCTCTTGCAGCACCTGACTGAATGGAGGAGCAAGTGGACGGGAAGTTCCTGCGCCACACACAGATCACATTTATCGCTCTCGCCCTCAGAGACCCGGAGATCTAAACCGTTCGCGTCGTGCCTTGAAGCAGCCTGTGCTCATGCGCTTCTCCCAGGGAGAAGGCGGAATGGCAGTGACTGGCCACGTTAAGCCACAGGGTGCACACTGTGCAGCTGTCAAGCCCAGCTCTGCGTTAGCTCACACCTGCGGTTTTGCGCCGCACACGCACATTTGAGTTGTCGCTGGTTGTTGCAGCGTTTGGCTTTGGTGAGGACAGCGTGTGTTTGTCAGCAGTTGGTGTAGGTGGGATCTGGAGGAGAAAGCGATATTTCCGTGCCAGAACTGGTTGGTGTTTGCATGGTATTGTGGCGGTTGTTCCCGCAGGCGATGAGTGCTGGAGCATTATTGCAGGATGAGGGGATTTTGGAGGCTTGTCTGTGAGATGCACTAGAGGCAGCAGCTGAAAGCGAAAGGCTGAGATTTGGAGGGTTTGTCGGTGGGTTTTGGGCAGTTGTCAGCTGAAGAGTTGGCTGTTTGCAGGTGAGGTGTAGGGCAGAGGGTGAAGCTGACTTTGCCTGGGCGGCGCAACTGGCTGGGTGTGCAGAGCTGAGGAGAGCGGGCTGCTGCGGGTGACCCTAAAGCTGGAGAACCAGCCGGCAGCTCCAGACGCTCCCGCTGCCGGGCAGGGCCGTGCAGGCCAGTGCCCTGGGGCACAGCGATGTGACCCTCCGCAAGTACCAAAGAGCAGGTGAGGACCGTGGGCATTTGTACTGAGCTGTGACATCTCTAACCCGTGACATTGGGGTCCAGCCTGAGCAGGGCACGTGCGGAAGCTGTGCTGCAGGGAGGGCAGAGCTGAGGGGAAGGGCTGTGCCAGGGGCTGGTGCCAAGGCAAGGTGGGCGCGCTGTGGGGTGTGGGGAGGTGTCAGCCCCGGACTCAGCCCCTGTCTGACTGTAGTGCCCTTGGGCTGGTGTAGCTCAGTCCTCTGTGTGTTTCTCTTCAGGGGGAGCAGCATGCAAAGGAAAAGCAAGGAAGGAGGTGAACCCATGAGGAAGAGTGATGGATAAAGAGGGTTGGAGCGCACCTGCCAGTCAAGAGGGATCAAGAAAGAAGACACCGGTGGTGGAACCGCAGGTCAGGAGAGCTCAAGGAGGGAGAAAGGTGACTGTAGCTGTATGGGTTTTTCTAGCTCACACACCAATGAAAACAGTTTGGATAATAAAAGAAATGTATGCAAAACCAATAATTAAAGGCAGAGAATGTTTATATGCTATGTATGGGGTAGACCTGAAGGTATATTTCTTCCTACAACGAAGGAGAATTCGCAATACATGCTGCTGTCAGCAACGACCAGTAAGCGACAAGACTCTATTGACTGATGCCTCTGGTCGCTCACATAAAGTTGTAATTACATGGCTAAACTCAGATACCCAGTGCTGCAAACACAAGGTAGAAAAAGAGACCAAGAGTCAAATAAGTTCTTGAGCTGACAGCTGTTAGGATCACTTTGAGGTGTTCTGTAACAAGCCTGTGAATGTTGTAACTGGCTCATATTATGTGGCTGGCATACTTAACCGCCTGGAAGCTTCTTTTCTTAAGGAAGAGGATAATCCTCTTTTGATGGCTGAATTGAGAATGCTATGGTTTCTAATAAATCATAGACATCATAGGTATTATGCAATGCACACCCGCTCTCGCAGTGGCCCTTCCAGGACCACTTGCGGAAGGCAGTAGGAGGGCCGATGCACGAGCTGTGCCGCTCACTGTGCCTAAAGCCTTGGAGCAAGCTAAATGATCACATAAATTCTTTCACCAGAGTGCAAAGGCGTTAAAACGACAACTTCAAATTACAGTGGATCAGGCCAGGAGCGTTCTTATGTCCTGCCCTGATTGCCAACAGTTGGCACCCGCGCCATCCACAGAGGGTGTTAATCCAGGAGGGGTTACTGCCAATGAAGTACGGCCAGCGGATGTAACGCATTGTTCTGAATTGGGTAAATTCGTACGTGTTTCTGTAGACGCTCATTCCAGATTTCTCGTTGCTGCTGCACGCACTGGTGAAAGAGCACGAGACGTCTGTAACATTGGTTGGCATGTTTTGCTGTTTGAGGAGTTCCACGATCTGTAAAACCAGAGGAAAGCGGAACGCACACTCGATTAGAGGAGCGATCCCCCAGCGCGCTGTAATAGAAGTGCCTGCTTTTTAACACTTTCAAAACAGTGTTAAAGAGTCTGTTTGATGACTTTTCGGTATCATTTCTGGCGACGAGGATGGGATAATCTGCCTGACCTCCCGTGGATCCCAGGGACCTTGTGCCAGCACCGGGGAATTCCTGGAAGGGACCACAGCTCCTCGGACCAGCTCGGGACGCGGGTAAAACCCCATCAATGAGATAAGGCACTTTCATTGTCTGGTTTCGTTGGCAACGCTGCCTGCGCGAGACGTGGGCGACACCAGCGCGTTGGGTCTGCGCATTCGCGTCTGCGCATTTTGGTAAACTGGGTAACTTAAAAAAAGAAAGAAATAAAAAATTAAAGGGGAAAATGAGAAAACAATAAATTAAAGAGAAAAACGAGGGAACAGCAATTTGATAAAGGTACCTTTAATGATTTTGCTGTTTGTGCCTTAGCAATTGTATAATTGTTTCTGGCTTTAGTGGTTTGTTGTTGTTGTTACTTGTGTCTTGGGGGATTTTATAGTCCAGTACTTAGGGTTCACCAATTGTCTGTGATTGTGATTGTGAAGTAGGTAGTGGACTATCGGCAGGAGGATTCGTGAGAAATCCCCCCCAGGCTGTGTTTTCTGACATTGGAAAAGGATCGTTTGCTGTTCAACAGGGCGTCAACCAGGGAGAATCTGATTGAATATTGTAATTAATGGTGGCCACTGTAAATAATATTAATATGCTTCACAGGTCTAGGTGGGTATACTTTGAGATCTGTAGTATAGTAATGTGCTGCATGTAATATGTAGTAAGATATCTATTTTAAATCATATATTGCCTATTACATAAGGCATATTACACAATACGTAATGTTACATATGCATTGTCTTTATCCTCTTCAGATCCATTTGTTTTGAAAAAGGATAATCAGGGAAAGAAATGCAAACCAGTAAAAGGTTTGTTGAAGAACAGCTATTGGTGTAGAATACACAGAGAACATGAGATCAAAATTGTGCCTCGGTCAGTCCAGGGTGGGATCCTGATATCCTTATATCGGGGCACAGGCTGCATTGGTATCGCCAGTGCATTTTATACGGGATTAGACACGCTGCGCCTAAAGCTGTAAATATGCCAAAACCTTCTGAGATTAAACAGGATTGTGAGGAGTCTCCCACTGAGTTTTTACACCGTCTTAAACCGACAGCTCAGAAATATATTAATATAGATCCTGACTTGGAGAACAGAGAAATAGAATTCTTAGTTGACTGGGAGCTCATTATTCTGTGTTAAACACTATGCAGGGAATATTAAGTAGCGATTCTGTAACAGTTATGGGTGCCACAAAAATTGCAAAACACGGCCCTTTAACCTGCTGCTTAGAATGTTTGTATGTGGAGTCTGTACTTATTGATTGTGTACCATGTGTCTTCTCTTGTGCACAATGAATGGTTGAAAAAAGCTTTAATGGTGCAATGGCTGTGCAGTTACACGCTGCTGTGGCTGCAATTGTTAAAGAAAGAAGGGGAGATGTGGCAGGGTTGTGACATCAGGCCCGTGAGAAATTGCAAGAGTCACAGTGTGAGAACAAGCGCTGGTGGAACAACACAAGCAGCAAGGACTGTGTGGGACATGAACCATCAGGGACAGAGGGATTGGTACATGAGGGACAGAGGGATTGATACGGGGTTGGTACATGAGGGACAGAGGGATTGACACGCGGTGGGTACATCAGGGACAGAGGGATTGATACAGGATCGGTACATCAAGGACAGAGGTCCGCGATGTTTCAAATGCAAACCTGAGTTTGTATTAAATATCTCTCTGCATCTTAAAGAGAGTCTGTGCCTCATCTGCTACACCCCTTTATCTGTTTCCCAAATTACGATTTAGACTGTATTTACCATTGTAAAAACAAAGCTTTCCCCCCTTAATTTTTGTCATGTGTTGTAGTTAGAATTAATAGAGATATTGGAGCCCATCGTAGCTAAACTGGAAAAAGACAGCAGCCGTGTGTATTTTTAAATAAAGACTAAATCAAGTGTGCTAGCTCATTATCTTTAAGCGTTTTACTGTGATCACCTCTCTCCCAAGGTTTTGTGTCTGTTGTATCAAGGCCTGACACCCACGGCCACAGTGGATGAATCACCATGGGCACAACACCAGGAACCTGCCTGTTCGTGTCCAGGATATCCACTCCAGCAGACACGTTTTAATTGGTACTTGCATTATGGATTAGATGCAACAAAAATCCATACTTTCTTTTGTCCTTTGCTATAGAGGAAGGGGTTGAACTTTTCTATAGCAGATTCAATCACTTGTTGTAAAGCAATGAAATAAATAACTTAGGCTTTTTCTATGGATAAACAACGTTTAATTCAATTCCTTAATT
This sequence comes from Nesoenas mayeri, assembly GCF_963082525.1. NCBI lineage: Eukaryota > Metazoa > Chordata > Aves > Columbiformes > Columbidae > Nesoenas > Nesoenas mayeri. Next base: position 791,735 of record NC_137562.1, read on the forward strand.
GTATTCCTTAAACACTTGTTCGTTAGACCATAAGCAAAACAGCGCTGGGTGTTAGTTCGTTAGTAGGCCCTTATTATGTGGTTAGTTAACCCTGAAAATGTTAGCTCCCTCTATCAATATAACCTCATAAACAAGTTTCAAAATTTTTATGTAGAACTTACCCACCTTTTCCTTTTTGCAGGTTCAGAGCCCGAGCCTCATTTGGTTGTATCTGTAAACATCAAACGTCTCAGCACAAATCACAACTGCATTTCTCACAGACAGAAGTGCCTGATCTCCACAGCTTGCCTGGCAGTGCAGAGAGCAGGAAGTGCGGTGAGTCCTGGGCCTTTGGGCACATTTCACCCTGTTTTGTGTCCCAGTCCCTCCCTGCTCCCTCCTCTTTCCTGCTGTGCCCTTCTTCCTCTTCATCTCTTCTCCCTCTGGCCCTCTGCTGCTTCCTCACCTATTCCCCCACCCTTCTGAATCTCTGTGCAGGGTTTCTCGTATCTCCCTCTCCGTCTCCACCCCTCTGTGTTCTCATCATCCCCGGTTTCTCTTTGTCGTCATTCTTGTCTGTTGCTCTGTCCCGCTCCGTGCCCCATCATGTCTCACTGTATCCCTCTGTCCTGCTCCCTGCGCCTATTCCTGCCCCTCTTCTTTTTTACTCCCTCTTCCTCTTGCTGCCCACCCCAGGATTTTTTCCCAATCTCTATCCTGCCCCAACCCTTATTGTTCTTTCTCTCTCCTGCTCCCTCTCTGTCTTTCTGCCTGTCTGCCCTTTCCCTGCTGCTTCTTTCTCCATCTCTGTCCAGATTACTGCCCCTTTTCCTTCTTGATGTCTTTCTGTCCTGTTTGTCTTTCTGTCTTCCTTGCCTGTTCCCAGCCCCATCCCCTCTCGCTGTATCTTCCCTGTCCAGCTGGCTCTGCCTTTTCTTTGTCTTCTCATCCTCTTTCCTGCTCCTCAGCCCTCTTTTCCTCTTCCTCCAGCTCATTGCTGCATGTTTTCCCTTTCCAGTCTCTTCATTTTGATCTAAACTTTGCTTTGTTTCTCAGTCCCTTTGTTCTCTTCCCTTCCTGTTGCCTCTCAGTGGGCAGTGACGACCTGATTCAGAGACAGCACGGCGACCACATCCCAGGTCGCTCGGTCCATCAGCACACAAACGCCACTGTGGTGGAAAGCAAATGGCGTTTATTAACAAGTAACACAGCGTTATATACCTTAGGTTTGCAACGTCACGTCCATCTGCTTGCCTCACATACTCCTACCTACCTAGGGAGGGGCTACTATCTTTCTGTACAGCGCGAGATCTTCCGGCCTCCAGACCCTAACTACCTACAGGTATGCGTCACAAACCCCCCTGGACACCGTTTGTGTCTCAAACGCCCCTGGACAGGGTGTGTCTCACAAACCCCATTGGACAGAATGTGTCACAAGCCCCCTGGAAACTGTGTGTGTCACAAACCCCATTGGACAGGGTGTGTGTCACAAACCCCATTGGACAGCGTGTGTGTCACAAACCCCATTGGACAGTGTGTGTGTCACAAACTCCATTGGACAGCGTGTGTGTCACAAACCCAATTGGACAGCGGGTGTGTCACAAACCCCATTAAACAGGGTGAGTGTCACAAAGCCCATTGGACAGGGTGTGTAACACAAACCCCATTGGACAGGTTGTGTGTCAGAAACACCCCTGGACACCGTTTGTGTCACAACTCTCGGTGGACAGGGTGTGTCACAAACTCCATTGGACAGCGTGTGTGTCACAAACCACATTGAACAGCGGGTGTGTCACAAACGCCATTGGACAGCAGGTGTGTCACAAACCCCATTAAACAGGGTGTGTCTCACAAACGCCATTCAACATGGTGTGTGTCACAAACCCCATTGGAAAGCGTGTGTGTAGCAAACACCATTGGACAGCGTGTATGTCACGAACATCCCTGAACAGGGTGTGTGTCACAAACCCCATTGGACAGGGTGTGTATCACAAATCCCATTGGACAGCGTTTGTGTCACAAACACCCCTGGAAACTGTGTGTGTCACAAACACACCTGGACAGGGTCTGTGTAACAAACCCCTTTGGATAGTGTGTGTGTCACACTGTCAATTGGACAGCCTGTGTGTCCCGAACCCCATTGGACAGCCTGTGTGTCACAAACACCTCTGGACATGGTGTGTGTCATAAACCTCATTGGACAGGCTGTGTGTCACAAACCCCATTGGGAAGCGTGTGTGTCACAAATCCCATTAGACAGCGTAGGTGTCACAAACCCCATTGGACACCGTGTGTGTCACAAACACCCCTGGACAGGGTGTGTGTCACAAACCCCATTGGACAGCATGTGTGTCACAAAACCCATTGGACAGCATGTGTGTAACAAACCCCATTGGACACCGTGTGAGTCACAAATCCCATTGGGCAGCGAGTGTGTCACAAACCCCATTAAACAGGGTGTGTGTCACAAACTCCATTGGACAGTGTGTATGTCACAAACCCCATTGGACACCATTTGTGTCACAAACACCCCTAGACAGGGTGTGTGTCACAATCCTCATTGGACAGGCTGTTGGTCACAAACCCCATTGGGAAGCGTGTGTGTCACAAATCCCAGTGGACAGGGTGTGTGTCACAAACCCCATTGGACAGCGTCTGTCACAAGCACCCATGGAGAGGGTGTGTGTCACAAACCCAATTGGACAGCGTGTGTGTCACAAAACCCATTGGGCAGCGGGTGTGTCACAAACCCCATTAAACAGGGTGAGTGTCACAAAGCCCATTGGAAAACGTGTGTGTCACAAACCCCATTGGACAGGTTGTGTGTCAGAAACACCCCTGGACACCGTTTGTGTCACAACTCCCCGTGGACAATTTGTGAGTCACAAACCTGATTTGACAGCTTGTGTGTCACAAACCTCACTGCACAGCGTGTTTGTCACAAACCTCATTGGGCAGCGTGTGGGTCACAAACCCCATTGAAAAGCGTGTGTGTCACAAACCCCATTGCACATCGAGTGTGTCAAATGCCCCTGGACAGCGTATGTGTCACAAACCCCATTGGACAGGGTGTGTATCACAAATACCATTGGACAGCGTTTGTGTCACAAACACCCCTGGAAACTGTGTGTCACAAACACACCTGGACAGGGTCTGTGTAACAAACCCCTTTGGATAGTGTGTGTGTCACACTGTCAATTGGACAGCCTGTGTGTCCCGAACCCCATTGGACAGACTGTGTGTCACAAACACCTCTGGACATGGTGTGTGTCACAAACCTCATTGGACAGGCTGTGTGTCACAAACCCCATTGGGAAGCGTGTGTGTCACAAATCCCATTAGACAGCGTGTGCGTCACAAACCCCATTGGACAACGTGTGTGTCACAAAAACCCCTGGACAGGGTGTGTGTCACAAACCCCATTGGACAGCGTGTGTGTTACAAACCCCCTTGGACAGCGTGTGTGTCACAAACGCCCCTGGACAGGGTGTGTGTCACAAACCTCCTTGGACAGCGTGTGTGTCATAAACCCCATTGGGCAGCGTGTGTGCAACAAACCCCATTGGTCATCGTGTATGTCAAATGCTCCTGGACAACGTGTGTTTCACCAACTTCATTGGACAAGGTGTGTGTCACAAAAACCCCTGGACAGCGTGTGTGTCACAAACGCCATTGGACAGCGTGTGTGTCACAAACCCCATTGGACAGAGTGTTTGTCACAAACCCCATTGGAAAGCGTGTGTGTCACAAACCCCGTTGGACATTCTGTGTGTCACAAACCCCATTGGACACCATGTGTGTCGCAAACACCCCTGGACAGGGTGTGTGTCACAAACCGGATTAGACAGTGTGTGTGTCACAAACCCCATTGGACAGCGTGTTTGTCACGAACCCCATTGGACGCCGTGTGAGTCACAAACCCCATTGGGCAGCGTGTGTGTCACAAACTCCATTAAACAGGGTGTGTGTCACAAACTCCAATGGAAATAGTCTGTGTCACAAACCGCATTGGACAGCCTGTGTGTGACAAACCCCATTGGACAGTGTGTGTGTCACAAACCTCATTGGACAGGCTGTGTGTCACAAACCCCATTGGGAAGCGTGTGTGTCACAAATCCCATTAGACAGCGTGTGCGTCACAAACCCCATTGGACAACGTGTGTGTCACAAAAACACCTGGACAGGGTGTGTGTCACAAACCCCATTGGACAGCGTGTGTGTTACAAACCCCCTTGGACAGCGTGTGTGTCACAAACGCCCCTGGACAGGGTGTGTGTCACAAACCTCCTTGGACAGCGTGTGTGTCATAAACCCCATTGGGCAGCGTGTGTGCAACAAACCCCATTGGTCATCGTGTATGTCAAATGCTCCTGGACAACGTGTGTTTCACCAACTTCATTGGACAAGGTGTGTGTCACAAAAACCCCTGGACAGCGTGTGTGTCACAAACGCCATTGGACAGCGTGTGTGTCACAAACCCCATTGGACAGAGTGTTTGTCACAAACCCCATTGGAAAGCGTGTGTGTCACAAACCCCGTTGGACATTCTGTGTGTCACAAACCCCATTGGACACCATGTGTGTCGCAAACACCCCTGGACAGGGTGTGTGTCACAAACTGGATTAGACAGTGTGTGTGTCACAAACCCCATTGGACAGCGTGTTTGTCACGAACCCCATTGGACGCCGTGTGAGTCACAAACCCCATTGGGCAGCGTGTGTGTCACAAACTCCATTAAACAGGGTGTGTGTCACAAACTCCAATGGAAATAGTCTGTGTCACAAACCGCATTGGACAGCCTGTGTGTGACAAACCCCATTGGACAGTGTGTGTGTCACAAACCCCATTGGACATCATGTGTGTCACAAACACCCCTAGACAGGGTGTGTGTCACAATCCTCATTGGACAGGCTGTTGGTCACAAACCCCATTGGGAAGCGTGTGTGTCACAAATCCCAGTGGACAGGGTGTGTGTCACAAACCCCATTAGACAGCGTGTGTCACAAGCACCCATGGACAGGGTGTGTGTTACAAACCCAATTGGACAGCGTGTGTGTCACAAACCCCATTGAACAGCGGGTGTGTCACAAACACCTCTGCACAAGGTGTGTGTCACAAACTCCATTGGACAGTGTGTGTGTCACAAACCCCATTGAACAGCGTCTGTGTCACGAACCCCATTGGACAGCGTGTGTGTCACAAACCCCATTGGGAAGCGTGTGTGTCACAAATCCCATTAGACAGCGTGTGTGTCACAACCCCATTGGACACCGTGTGTGTCACAAACACCCCTGCACAAGGTGTGTGTCACAAACTTCATTGGACAGTGTGTGTGTCACAAACCCCATTGAACAGCGTCTGTGTCACAAACCCCATTGGACAGCGTGTGTGTCACAAACCCCATTGGACATTATGTGTGTCACAAACACCCCTGAACAGGATGTGTGTCACAAAATCCATTGGACAGCGTGTATGTCACAAACCCCATTGGGCAGCGTATGTGTCACAAACCCCATTGGACAGAGTGTGTGTCACAAAAACCCCTGGACAACGTGTGTGTCACAAACCCCATTGGACAGAGTGTGTGTCACAAAAACCCCTGGACAGTGTGTGTGTCACAAACCGCATTGGACAGCATGTGTGTTCACAAACCCCATTGGACAGCATGTGTGTCACAAACAGCATTGGACTCTGTGTGTGTCACAAACTCTCCTGGACAGTGTGTGTGTCACAAACCCCATTGGACACACAGATGACTACAGTAAAAAACCAACACTGAAGATATGCAGGTCTTTATTTCTTCTAGTTCAGCAAAATGTTTCGCTTAGCTTCAGTTTCTGCAGCACACTGGTTTACTTTGTATTTTTTTTCTTCATTTTCTATAAAATTTCGCATTCCGTGGCATATTTGTCTCATCAATTAAATTTTTCTGTATACCAGTAATTACATTTGTTTATTGTATATTGTTTATTATAGTTTGTCTTTTTTTTTTGTGTAAGCTCTCTATTTATTTTTATTGTATATTGTTTATTATAGTTTGTCTTTCAATTATTTCATAATTGTTAAATAAATCAACCAGTTTTTATGAAGTAGGTGGAAACCAGAGGGTTTTCTTCTCTCTCCTTGTCTTCTTTTTTTTTATGGCTGAGCTTCTAAAACAATTAAGGAGCTTACCTTCAGCCTTTTAGGGCAGTTTGCTGAGAGGAGATCAATAAGAGATTTAGCTGCTTGCGCTGTTTTTGTTACTCACACACTGATGATCTAGTATAGAAGCTACAAACCTCACAAGGAGCAGACCTAGAACCTCATTTAAGGTCAAATTAAGAAGTCATTTAGCTGGTTTTCTCAGTGACCCCCCTGCTCTGAGGTTCCTCCTTGCACAGTGACTATCAACGCCAGAAGGAAAATTTACTTTAATCCCGCACGCAGGTGAATTTTGGATTTTTAAGTTTCTTTCCTTAAATGAATGATGTATTTCTCTCTTATATGGTTAAGTAAAGGTTCACAAAAAACCCCACATTTCTTTGCTGGACTTTTGTTTCTTTTCAGTGGCAAAATTTGTCACTGTACAAATATTGGATCAGATGGCAACTAAAATATCATGAAGTTAGTTGACGTTCCTCCAATACCCATCTATAGAAACAGATTGTTATCAGTTACTAAAATGGTTAAAAATCAGTCTTACTGCTCGTCAGTTGTTATTAATGAGAAAACTGTTTTATATAACTGACCTGAAATGCAGATGAATCCAGAAGAAAAAAAAGCCTCATTGTATGAAGACAAGTTATCTGTTTGGGCATAAACTGCATAAATGGACGTATGAGAAGAAGAGCATTCCACATAGTCTGATGTGTCCTCAACCACTTTGCAGAACCCGCTATCGGACAGCCAGCTGCAAAACAAAATGTTCACAAAGTTGGAAATCGACTTGTCTAATTCACACGGTAAACAGGCTTGAAAATTGTTGTATCTCTGAAAACACCGGGTTTTCTAAACTACTGCATAAGTTTATCTTCATCTATTGCACATCTTTCATGTGCAGTTTTTAGAATAGCATATTTACATGAAATTAAAACAGCTTTTAAAAAATTATATTATTAAAAAAATATAAGTATATAGTCATGAACTTTGTTTTTCTGCTAGAAATTTTTTTTGTGGCCATGTTTTAAAACTTACACAAGATTCACAGTCCCATCTGAATTTTTAAATAGTGTGTTGCTTAAACTTGCACAGTGCTTTAGCCCATTCTGAAGAACACTTGCTGTTTGCTGTTTTGAAACTAAAATACATGTTCTCCTTCAGTATTGCTGAAAATTTTGGAAAAGGATACTAGAGGTGACATCCTAAGCCATTTCTAGTGGAAACCACCTTGTTCTGTGATACAATGTCTAGATAAAAGGAGAGTATGCAGGTAAATTCTGCTGCATCTCCTTCCTGAATAGTTTATATCAGTGACAGACTGATATAATCCAGACCATCTAATGAAATCATATCTAAACTAACTAGTTGTCCGCAGGATATAGAACGTAACTCTCTCTAATTTCATTTATACTGTGTGAACAGGAAAGAAATAGGCAAATCAAATAATAGGGCGTTGAAGGGAATACACAGAAAACTTTAGCACATCGTTTGCAATGGTGTGAGTAGCAATAAGAATGGAAACCAGGATACATCAAGTCAAGCTAGCAGCAGCAATATTAAAAACTACCAGGAGATGGCTTTTCTGTCAAAAAGTAAGAGCCCTACAGAGATCATCGTCAAAAGTTATGCCAAAATTCTGGATATTAGCAAATAAGGAATATTCTGTTTCAGTGACTTGAAGCAATACCAGAGACGCAGGTTTAATTCTTTGTAAGAATGGACTCGAAATGTTGTCTGATAACAACTGTAAAGAGTGCAAAAGACGCTAATATTAAGGAAGCGATGCAATTCTGGAATTTATGGCCTCTCAGCATTGCCCAACACATCATTACATAAACTAAACAGTACTGTAATGAAAAAAAATCAATAGTAGAAGTCTGAGAAATCTCTAAGTTAGAATAACTACACATTTTATTATACAGAATGTTTTACGTGCTGGTACAAAGGCCAGAAAAGTTAAGGGAAAAAGATGGATAAGAAATAGATCAATTTCATACTTGCAGACGATCTGATTGGACTTAATGGGATTTTATGCAAATACACATGGTAGAAACTGGAAAACTAAACAGATTAATAAAACAACCTTTCAGCAGCTTGGTTCCAGAGGAGACATAGAGACTTTTGTGGAACAATCCGACTTCCTGTAGCATAAATCCGATAAACAACTACATTGTTATCTTTCAAAGGGTATGAACTCCGACCCTTCAAACTCATAGAAAAAACCTGAAACAATACACACAACATAAACACAAACTTAATATTAAAATTCTACAGTCAGTGCTCATTTTAATCACAAACACACTAAAACGCTCACATCATTTTAAAGACATTTAAGATGGTTCGAGTAATATATAAATTAATTTATTGAAAAAATAAATTGCATTATCTTCAAACCCTGTTCTTCAAGGCAAGCTCTTTGTCTCCAGTAAGGAACCACTGCTGACTGCTATATTCTGTGAACTGTACAGATTCACAGCTCTCTTCTTGAAGAGGGGATAACACAACAGAGACCTTTAACAAATGTTCAGGTACTTGAATAAAATCTCCATCTTTTCCATCAAATCTGTGTCCGTTGATTTGCTGAGGAAACCAGTTGTGAGCCATTATTGCAATGTACGGGCAGCTGTCAAGGCTATTTTTACCTCTGTTGAAGAGGAAAAGCAACAGGGCTGGTAAGTGGAACCGAACTTTCACTATTCTTCACATAATTACTCTAAAATGTATGCGTAATTAATATTTTATTCCTTCATCATTTTAGGCTTTATTACATTTAATAAAAAGACAGCTTCCGGTTCTGTGAAAAAAGGAGGGGCGGAATTATTATGTATCTTGGCTTCTCCATTTCTCCTCTGGATTTTGCTCACTATGATCTGTAAGAAAAACCACCCCATGGTAAAACAGGTTATCATAATATTCATCTTTATAACTTGATGTAGAGAAGAGTCAACAACAAGGAGAAGCATTAAAATGGATGATCTAGCTCTTATTCCCAAGAGATGACACAAAAAACTTGCAATAATGAATTTGAACTTTCAAGTTCTGGACACTGTTCCAGATAGCACTGTTATTTATGCCATTTACTGTCTTTTGGCTGAGATGGGCATCTTAACCCCTATAACTTATGCAATGTCACAGAAAGTTACATCTCCAAAAGAAACTGAGAAAGAAATCTAAAGCATGCTGATTTTCACCGGACGGGAAAAAAGAAAAAAGGTATTTTTTAATTCTAGATTCAATTACCAGTTTTTTAATAGGTTCACAGTGGGAGAAACCCACTGTTGAAAAGTGTTTGTGTCATAAAACTGTCATTTGTTTCTGCAGTCATCTATTTTCCCTGCCCATTAGCCTGGCCATAGGTTATGATGCACTTGCAGAAAAAACTAGGAATTTGAAACTACATGTAAAAACTATGAGTTGCTTTCAAGCAATTCTAAATAATGTTCAAGTGAGCAAAAGCATGTACACAGAAATTAGAGAATGCCAGTAGAAATTTTGGGTTACTCACTGTCACCTACATCTTAAAGCGTAGCTCTCCATCATATAATTACGTTATTTTCTTAGCAAGATTAATTAATCCTTTTCTAAGCAATATTTAAGCTAATGGTGACTTAATACATCCCAGATCTCCTGACTTCTACTCTCAGAGCTACCCCGCATTTGTGACACCAGCTCTTAGAGCTCTGTAAGATTCCGACAGAGTGCAACACGTTTTCATACAGGTAACAAGTCCCTTTTCTAAAAAATATCATTTACATTTTTACTGTATTAGCTTTCCGGTATTTTCAAAACGTATTTTGAATTCAAGGTTACTTACCTTTCTCCCGGTGACCCACACATTACCCCTGTCAACAGGGAAAAGGCAAATTTCTCGGTCACCGCAGCAAGCAGGCTATATCCTCGTGTGTCCTCGCGCTTCGGGCTAGCCAGGGTGCAGAGTATCTCATAGAATAGGCTTCTACTTTTATCAGTGAGTAACTGTTTCTCACCAACATCTGTCACCTAAAGGGAGGAGAAGAAATCGAACATTTTATGCACACAAGTCTGCTTGTAACATTTCCTCATAAAACGAACATTTATCCCAGTGTTCATTCTGAAAGTTCAGCATATTTTTCATTTCTTGATCACCGCGGCCAAGGCATCAGGTGCAGTCTATGTCAAAACTACACAAAGATATCCTTACTAATATGGATTTATTAAAGAAACCATGTGGGACTCTTCATTCCTTCACAAGTCAAAGATCGTTGCGCCCTGAGGATTCTTGATATGATTTCTGTGTCAAAATGGCAACTGTCACAAATGAATTATTCTTCATTAATATTTTTATACTGTTTTGTGTCTAGGTATTTAAACATTTTCCAGCTCCACATTTAAACACTTTCCAGATCCATTTTGCATTGCTCCACAAGTCCAGAAGAGCCAGGAAGCCACAAAACTAGTCCCAGGGTTTTCACAGAACTCAGGGCAATGCTGAAGTGCTCAGGTACTTGCCAGCCCGATTGCCAAAGATAATGCAGAGGGAAAAAAAAGGAAGAGAATATGCAGGCCTGGTTAAGACAACAGCAGAAGACTCCAGCTGGTCCTGCTAGGACCTGCTGGTGTGTTGACTGTATTCAAATGTGAAGATAAGAACAACCTATCAGAGAGCAGTGTAGGGGAAAGGGACCTGGGGGTCCTGGGGACAGCAGCATGACCATGAGCCAGCACTGGGCCATTGCGGCCAGGAAGGCCAATGGTATCTGGGGTGGGTTAGAAGGGGGTGGTCAGTAGGTCAGAGAGGTTCTCCTGCCCCTCTACTCTGCCCTGGGGAGACCACACCTGGAATCTTGTGTCCAGCTGTGGCCCCTCAGTTCCAGCAGGACAGGGAACTGCTGGAGGGAGTCCAGCACAGCCACCAAGATGCTGCAGGGAGTGGAGCATCTCCCGTGTGAGGAAAGGCTGAGGGAGCTGGGGCTCTGGAGCTGGACAAGAGGACACTGAGGGGTGACTCATTCATGGGGATCAATATGGAAAGGGGGAGCGTCAGGAGGATGGAGCCAGGCTCTTCTCGGTGACAATCAATGGTAGGACAAGGAGTAATGGGTACAAACTGGAACACAGGAGTTTTGGAGGTTCTGCTTAAATTTGAGAAGAAACTTGTTCCCGGTGAGGGTGGCAGAGCCTGGCCCAGGCTGCCCAGGGAGCTTGTGGAGTCTCTTTCTGTGCAGACATTCCAACCCGCCTGGACACCTTCCTGTGTAACCTCATCTGGGTGTTCCTGCTCCATGGGGGGATTGCACTGGATGAGCTTTCCAGGGCCCTCCAACCCCTGACATTCTGTGAATCTGTGATTCTGTGAACCCTGAGCCTCACTGTCTTGTGCCAAGGCTAAAACCAACAAAGATATGCCCTGAGAATCAAGAAATCGTAACAAGCTCTGTGAAAGCGTGGCACCAAAGGGAAAATGTGGCACAGCACAGAACATCGTGCTATAGGTACATACACAAAATCAATACCAGTTGTTCTTTTCAACCTATTTGATTGTTGATTGCCGGCCACCATCCTAACTTGTAGCAGGCAAACGTCTTCCATGACTGGGACTTCACAGCTTCTATTTTTACCTTTGTCTGTGTCCCTGGATCCCTGGGTCCCTGCTGTGGATGCTGTCCTTGATCTTATCACAGGCCTGTGTGTCATTTTACTCTTATTAAAGTCATTGGTCATTCAAGAAAGAGCAGGAAAGGTTTACCTTATCTATTATATGCATCACAGCAGTAAGCTGCTCTTCTGTGGTTTTGGTAGCCACTTTGACATTCAGATTCTGGAGGACTCTGTGTAAGATGGTGTCATCAAGAGGCTGACGGAGTTGATCAATGAGCCCCCAAACTGGCAAGGAGTCCAAATCTGACACAATGGTGACCTTAGCAATGCCATACACGTCATCTACCCTGGCACCGCCTGTGGGATTAGAAAGTACAACCTGGAAACGCTTTGGAAATGGGTTTAAAGATCCTGTCTTTGGAGTCAGGGTCACATCCAGGAACATATTTCTCTGTCCAGGTTCAAAAGTCAATAAACCCTCAGATCTGGCAAAATCTTGTCCTGCCACAGCTGGAGAGATGAAGGTCCGGCCAATAGGTTCAGGTTTCTGTAGCTCCTTAAAACAAATCAAAAGAGTTTTGGGTAACATTATGATAGATACAATCGTTCAGAAACAGCTGCTGTAGAACTCCTGTTGTAAATGGGTAAAATTTAAGTGTGTAAAAAAAGAAACCCTCTTTCAAAATGCAGTTAAGAATTATATAACAATTACCTTAAATGAAATATCTCCCTGAAGTAGCAATCTGTCACCTGTAATCACTGACTACCCAGGGAAAGAATTATATATATTGTCGATAGTGTACAGGATCCCTCTCGTTCTTTTGCAAAACAAAAATCACAAAGCTTTTTCTGGGTGAACAGATGTTACAGAAATGTTAGCACATCTGTAAGGTGAATTCCAGAGGGCACAATGTAAGTTTAGGTCTGTAGCATGAAATTCCCTCGGTTCAGGGTACAGACAGGCATTACAGATACATAAAAACTAAACAAAAGGAAAAAAATAAACCACTCTGGAAATCTGTGCCCAAATTAATATCAGTTCATGATATTTTTAGTCCCAGTAAAGATACCTAGGAATGCTATAGGGCCTCATTTCTTCTGTGAAGTAGCACTCTTTTCACCTTCCATGAGGTCTGCAGATTCTTCATGTCCTTACTGGTTTTGTCAGTTGCCATAACCCTGGTATTATATCTCGTAATATAACAAACTTTCCTTAAGTGGAAACTGACTATTAAGCAAAGATGTTTATTTGTGAAATACTAGACCGCCTTTGAAAACATTTGGCTTTAATTAGTAGAGTTTACTTATGGAATAAATCAGAGGGTTTTTTGAGTTGAGAGAACTTAGTAAATCGATGCAGTGTGTATCTCTTTCAAAATTGCTCTAGAACAAAATCACATAATCTGTGCAAATTTCAGTAAGAAGTTTCCTTTTGTTTACCCCTTCCAATCGAGAACTAGGAAATGGAGCAATAAGTGGTAATAAAAGCACCAGTGGCAAGAGCATTGTTTAAGAAACCTTTGTAGAAATGAGATAAACATCTGTTTCCTGTCTGCCACGGCTTCTTATTTTTACAGGTACCAAGAGCACCAGTAATTTGGTGTGTGCTCATGCACACTCATAACCTAAAAATATCCGGTTGCTATATAAAAATTATAAACAGGTAAAGAAATGCTCCCTATAGTTCAGCCTAAATATACACTGGACAGTAGCAATTTCTTCTCCATTTAACATCTAAATTATAATGAACTTTTGGCTGGAAAGAATGTGAAAATTTGTTATCACGCAATTCAACAAAAACTGCACTGGTCAGCTATAAGAAATGGATGGAAATATCACGTAATCCCATGCAGTTGAAATAAATATGCATCCAATACAGCAATAGAATGCAAAGCATTTTATTGTAAAGGTTGATGGAATTACACCCCTCTTGCAGCCTGTTCCTTGACGTTGAAATCAAGGAAGGACTCATGTTTTTGCAGTTGTGTTACTTCTGCTAAAGGAGAATCTTCATAATCTGTCAGTTAATAATGAGGTAGTCATTTAGAGATAAAAGGGTCCCAAGTTAGAAGTGTCTGATGTTACAGCTGTAAACATAACCAAAAAAATGAAAGGGGATGGTAAAATAGACTTAAGCACGTGAGATTTTTTAATCAGATAATTTTAGTTTAGAACTTCAAGAAAATGGAATAAAATCTGATGAAAGCGCTCCTTCTCTTTTCCTAAGTGTGCTCTATGTATTAATACATTTTTCACCTAAAACAGCAAGTGTGTTGGCTTCTGAATCTTGACAGGCATACACATAATAAAAACTTAATTTGAGAGAAAAAAGCCTCAAAAATTTGAGTATTTCAAGAACTTAAGGACAAAGGAAGAAATGTATTTAATGCCTGCCTGCCCGTTGTCTTTGAGGTAACTGAAAGGTACTATGAAACAAATCACTCTTGATAATACAAGAGTGAACAAGGCCTTTTTACTAGTGGAAAACAAACAAAATTATAATATATGGGCCCAGCAAATGCTTGACTGCTTCCTGAAAAAAATGCTAATTACAGCCAGATTCACTTTACAGAATGAACGATTTACTAGCAAAAAAATAAGTTAAATTATAAAAACAGCAATAGAAGCTTTACCTTCATGCTGGAGCTGACCACTGTGGTGACCGATGTACTAGAATCTCTATGCACTTGCAGGCTGATTAAAGTTGTCTTCTTGTGAGCCACAGCAAAACGAGATCCCACAGCAAAATACACTAAACCACGAGGAGCGTCGCTTTCAAGGACGGTTATAAAAGCAAATCTGGCACTGCTGTTCAATGCAGCTCCTGTGCTTACAGCATAAAGCACAACAGAAAAATACGTCTCAAATTCAGGTACCTGTAAAGGAGGGATGATTTTCATGTCATTATAAGACCCATTAATTATTTGTTTTTAAAAAGTTTGCGTTATTTTGTATGCACAATGGATACTAACACCATAAGCATGCCTCTTGAAATGTGCAGTAAGTGCAAGGAAGTATTAATATATCCTAAAAATAATAATGTTGCAGCAATGCCACGTGCAATAATGACATCGTGAATTTTTGCTTGGGACTCTACCGCAATAAAACAGCTATTTGTATACTACACGTATTGTTACTGTAAATTTGCCATAAGACAAGATGGTAAATGCTTTAAGAGCTCAATTTTCCAGATTATGGAGTTACACAGCTGTACATTTTGTAAGGAATTTGCTCTTTCACTTAATTTTTGCCTTATGAAAAGGCATGTACCCACCTTCTTACCTGTGTAAAAAATTCCATAGAAGAGTGAGTATGCAGTTTTGAATCTTCAGTTAATATTGACTGTATTTTAAGATTGAACTCTGCTAACCACAGTTTTGAATAGTCTGGAAATACAGGCTATTGAATTTCAGCGTTCACATGCCAAAGGATTAGTCTAGGAATTTCTACAAACTGAATGCCTGTTTATTGAAAATAAGGTAGCAATATTAAATTACACTATGACGTGTTGCCCTACCTTTGATTTTCTATCTACACTACAGATATAACATGTTTAGAAATAGATATCCGATTCCTGAGATTCCATAAATAATTGGAAATACGGCATCTGAACCTATTAGATGCACTGAGGAAGCAGCAAACCAGCAAAAAAAAACTCCGTAGTTCTTTACAAGACAACAGCATTATAAAAAAAAGTTGGTAATTGAAGATGATTTCAAGTATAGATTTTTGTTCTGGGTCTGGATTTTTGGAAATTCTACTGTAATTCTAGGAAAGCAGGATCCAGCTCTTAGCAAATGAAGTCAGTGCAACTGACCAAGCAAAAACTTTCTAAAAGCTAGATGTCACACCGTACGCCATAAAAACGTAAAATATTTATTGAATGCATTTATTACTTCATCATTTCATAATGTATTGGTTGCTAATTTATAAGCTATTTTATGGAAGAAGAACTGGAAGAAGAATTAAAGAATATTTGGGGGGGCTAAACAGCATATATTTTTAATCGAGTAGTCATCAAGTAATTATTTAGATGGAATGATCTTGACTAATGGATGACAGGCACAAATTCACTGTAGCGCCACAGGGAATTAACCTTCCGTTAGCACCTGTTTGAGTGGCACACGCTTGTGCTTCATGTGGTATAAATGCATGTTTCTAACGCTGCCAGTCCGCTGTCATTAAATAATGATAACGCTCCTCTGGAATAAACAGGTTTAAAATCCCAGTTTGCTCAGCGAGGCCACCTGTGATCCACTCATGCATATATTTTATTCCTTGGCTCTGTAATTTAAAAATTACATCTGAAGATGCAGAAGGAAAATAGTCCTCTGAGCTAAGGGAATGCACACAGTTCCCTAGTGGGAAATAATTGTTTCCCACATCCTACATCTTGCGTTGTTTTCTAAAGTGTAGTCAGAAAAACTGTAGAAACCTTCTCATATTGTCTTTTTTTCCATTCCCCAGACCTCAGCTTTGCCACTAGCCTGACGGTTCAGATAGTTTATCGGAAAATTTCAAACTCTTCACTCTGAAAGAATGACAAACATTAATCTTTCCTTTCTTAAGGGACTGTTCTAAGCACCAGGTGTTCAAACAAAATTATTTTTTCCTTTTGTTTCCAGTAAAAATTGTTGCAATAAAAGCGTTTTGTTTCTTTTTTTGTAGAATGAGGTGTTATTAGTTGCAGGATATGCTTTCTATAAAACACCCTAAGAAGTCCTTTAGCTGATTAAAAATTTACTGTGTGGAGGATAAGAATGCAGCAAATGAATACACATCTCACTGGGATAACTCCATTCTTTTTTCTTATGGTTCTATAAAAGATCTGCATTTTACTCTTCAAATTAAATACTCATCTTCCCAAGTTTTTAGCAGTCACCATGGACGCAGCACAAGCCTGTAAATAAACATGTATTTGCAGAGGAGCTGAGCAGATGTCAAGTTACCATCTCCAGCCTGTGTCCCACACATCACTTCCTCCAGATCAGAGGGTTTTTTCAGTCTTGATAAGCTGCAATTCAACACCACAGGGCTATACACAAATGAGTAATAATTACTTACGTTATCAGGCTTTAGTTCAATGGAGATGTTGCACAACGTTTGACCTGCCATGCAGGTAGTGGATCCCACCACGGATACAAGTTCATTCTCCAAGTTCACGCCATCCTTCAGAAGGACAACACCTGTTTTATTAAAGGTCACACGCCAAAAGATCTTCACCTCTTCAAAAGCCCTATAAGCAAATCGAGAGTATATATGTACTGAAGGAGATCACTATTGTTTTAGGAAACATAAACCACGGAGGTAACACACGTTTTCTGTTATGATTCAAAGCTTATCACCAGGGAACAAACTGCTGTAGGATGAAAACTTCTCTTTTTTAATTTAAATTCCTTCACCTGACATGTGTTTAGATCACAAAAACATCACACGGGAAGAAAATAAAGCAATTACACGGAGCTAGATTATTCTCAATTTTTATTTCAGAAAACATGACATTAGCTGCATAAGAGACACTGGTTCTTGGAAGGGAGTTGCCCGTGTACCTTCCTTAATACTACAGTAACCGTTCGCCTGGAAAACCAGGTAGGATTTGTCTTTCCTCTAAGTTTAAGGAACGTGAAGTACTTGAGCATATTTGATTAAAAGTACACATCAATGTGCAACATATACATATACATATATATATATATGTGCTAATTAGTAAAATATAGTGTCTGTGTGACTGAAAACATTATCATAGTGCTGACACTCAGGTGCCTTCTTAATTGCTCATTTTAGTATTCATACCTACATTGTACTACACGGGGAGTTGAGAACTTGAATTACACCTCGAGCAGGGCAAATATTTTAACTCAAGCAAATCTTTCACACTTGTAGCCTTATAGTGTAAGTTGGAAAATACTTGTTTTTCCTGTGTCTGCTTTATCACAGTAGAGTGACAGACCTAATCACATTCACAACTTAAAAGCCAGTTCATCAACTTCTGAGAAGTTACTAAAGCAGCTGAAAGGCAGATTTATTTTAAAACTCTTTGATAAACTCTTCCACTAACAGCAGCTCCTGTGGTTAACAACACAGCATGTTACAACATGTGGGAAGCACATTCGAATCGGCTGTTGCCTGCACCTGTTTGGTTGCCTTGTGACAATCAGCAGCACCTCTCTGTTCTCCGAGTCTTCATCAAGTACGAGACCGCTTTGTACTTCTGGAACAAATCCCAAAATGCCATTCTGGAGATCACTTCCTATATAGGAAACAGTCCATGAAAGTAAGCAAGAAAGTTAAGCTGAGACTAAATTATAACCTTCATGTGAATAACCACTAAAAAAAGTTTAAAATAGGTATCAAAACAATGCTACAAAGTATCATCTGGGGACACCTTGAGAAAATTTATTATAATATTTCTGGGTTTAATTTACACTACATAGTTATCCAGAACTTTAAATGTTGGCATTTCTAAATTTTATTTTAACCAGTAGAATAAGTACTTTTGAAAGCAGATATAGTAGGGTACGGGATGAAGATGGGCTTCCAAGGACAGCTTTCTTATTCGTCCCACTCATACTCTTGTTGAAGCCATTAATTTTTCCAAATTGTCACATCAGCTTTTCTTCTGCATCTTTAATTCCGTGTGTGCAAGTATGGAGCTGCACAATACTTCACTGTTCTCATGGGAATGTAAACATCTTTGGCAAAACAGCAGTGTATGGAAAAAAAATCCAGGTTTAATGAGGGGAAGCTAATGTCTTCACAGTGTCCCATTAAATCTTGTTACTAAAGGATTTCTCCTTTACAGGTAGCAATGGCTTTACTTACCAGTGCATGCTGAATGTCAATATAGAGACTGATACTTTGCACAAACCCCATTGTATGTAAAAGTGACAAAATGGCAAAAGTAAAAATCTAAAATGCCTGCAATGCTACTGGATCTACATAAAAACTACTCAAGATTAGTCTTTTCCCTTAACGAGTAAAACAGGGCAAGAACAGAGATAAGCATAATCTCTAAATGTATTTTGAGCTACGTTGCTAAGGGACGCGTAGTAGCTTTGTACATTAGATGCTTCCTCTGCTCTGGAAAACTCAAGATTTCACAATAGAATACCCTGCTTATCGTCAAATAGATTGCCAATCTTTACATGAAAATTGCTATGAAAACATAGTTATTTACTGTTATTAATTTTCCCGGGGAAATAATATTACCTGCAATAATTACTGTTGCAAAAGCAGCAAATCCATATTCATCCTTTCCTTCTACAATCTGAGCTCCATATTCAGGATTTGAGAGGAAAACATAAAACAATTCCTGTCCTTCAGGCTCATCATCGTCAAAAATCTTTATGGACACCCTGCTTTCTCTTTGTCCATCCAGCAAAGTCAAAGAGACTGACTGTTCCTCAAAATCTTCCCCTTCCATTGCCCAAGTGAAGTTGGATCTTCCATAAACGCTTCCAAAAGGATATGAATCTGCTCCACTTTGTGCACTCACTCCCCCAAAGGTTTTAATGGTTACTTCAACATCACCAGTAAAACCCTTGGTGCTTCTGATACGAAGTATCGCTGTGTTGGGGGTACTGTTGTTCACATCTTCTTCAACATAAATAAACTCTGGCCCCAAACTTAGTATTCCATGAAGAATATCATTAGCGAGGATATTAACTGTTGCAACACTGAAAGCTGGATTCAGACGTGGACTCCAGGCAAGATTCACAGGTTGAACATCCAAAATTTCCACACAAGTCAAATTTACAAAAAAAAATTCCTCAATTTCAGAGACAGAGTCATCAATTATTGATATTTCTATCACAGCATTTGTCTGAAAATGTAAATACATAAGCTCTCCATTGTAGATGGGTACAAAGTCCTCTAGTGGTTTGGCACTTCCTGGAATGGTCTGATATGTCAATTTAGTGAGATGACTTTGAAAACCAAACAATCTTTGGACATGTAGTGTGACTGTCCGAACACCTTCTTCAACTGAAACAGACCTTGAGTTAAGAGCAAACTGGAAGATCCCCATTGGCTCAATTTCAGCTGTTGTAAAACCCGATCTGAAACAGAAAGGACACCAAAGTTGACAGAGGAAATACGACGCATGAAGAAAAGTAAAACATTAAAGCAGAATAATTGCCAGTGAACAATCAATGATGGCTCTAAGAAAGCGGATTAAACAAATGTCTAATAGCAGAGGGAAGAAATAGCAACCATACCAAAGCAAGATGTAACATGATTGCCTGAAAAATGATTTTGTAATAATAGGATCGAACAGCCCTCCTCAGATGCAATGCACCCAAATCAGCACAGGATACAGAGTAAAGTTTAAATAAAATAAAGTCTTCCTGAGAAAATGGAGAAGCAAAGGAAAGTATGATGTTTTTCTGTTGTGGACACAATGAAAGAAGATATATTACAATACAGCCAGCCCGAGTAATACCAGTTGTATCTATAGAACAAACTTCCCATTTCAAAGGAAAACTGAGGGATAGACAGATCCTAACAGATCTACAGTTAGAGCCAGGAAGCTAGAGAATGAGAGGAAGTTATTTTAAAACTTACAGTGGGGCTTTGAAATACTAACTGCCCCCTCACAGGAATTTTTTTTCCAGATCTGAGCCCTATGATCAATATAAACTTAAGCTCTACTTCATTCATATTAAATATATCCCTTTCTTATTAGAAAATAAGCATAGAGGCAAAACTCTTCGTTAAATCTTGTGTCTTATACCTGTCTACAGAACTGATCTATTATTCAGTGCTAGAGGCTATCAAATGGCACTAAAATTACAGTGATTTTGGTCAAAAAACTAGACCATTTCCACCACTAAGGGAGCCCAAAGCTCCTTAAAGTCACCTTTACCCTCCATGGGATGTCATCTTCAGTTTTCCAGGAAAGGCCATTCTCACATACTTAATGTATTTGATTCACAGGGTAAATAGGGGCTCTGAGGACACCAGTCCACAGGACAGACAAGCCCAGGAGAAGGGCTCAATCTCAGGATTTATCCATCCATTTCACTCCTGACTTCCTTCAGATTTGCCACTGTAATTGTAACATGGCGAAGCCAAAACCTTTCTCCATACGTGGTGTTACTCCATGTCCATTCTTTTTATACCACTTCTAGCTATCAATGGCTAAGGATGAATGAAAATAAAATAGCTTGAAGAATAGATAACTTATCTGAGATGGAAAACTACATTAAACGTAATGGTTTTGTTTTTTTTAAAAAATAAAAAGGAGGTTTTATATAAATTAGGTCTTTTCAGAACATTTCTTGTTTTATTTTTCTTATTATAAATAATTTGTTATGTAAGACCTTCTAAATATGGATTTTTAGGGACACGAATGAAAACTGTTAAGAGTTGCTTTCAGTCTTCAGCTTCCCGGCTAAAACTGTTGATCTTCATTTTCTTGACTGACTCCGTTATTCTAGGCACCTATGAAATAGACTGGAGTTGGATAAAAGCCTCAGTTCTGAACAGGTCAGATCTAGATCACTTTGTTCTCACCTGAGACAAGCTATACAAATTTATCAAAGAATGGACTACAAGTTACTAGCTGCCTAGAATAATAACAACAGGGATTTGTATAAGTTTTGTATCTGTACACAGGTCACAATTCTTATGGCATTGGTGTGACTCAAAAATACAAGTAGGATCCTCACCTCAGGCGAGCCCCACCAGACACATTGCTGTGCGCTGCTGTTAAAGTGATGGCAAATGACTCACATTTATTTAGGCTTGGAGTGGCCTGAAATGAAATCACTTTACTTTGCTCACCAGAGGAAAATGCAACAGTACCTGAAGGAAAGAGAGAGTGAGAGAGAGCAAAAGTCAAAATAATCCAATAGGAATCCTCTTTTTATCTGGGAATGCGCTAAAGTACAGACTTTAATCACAATTCCACTCCATTTAAGAAGAAGAAAACTGGATAAGGGTCTTTCCTATATGAAGCTGTCCTTCATGGCCACAGCATCGTGCCTGCCTCCCAGACATGTATCTATGAAGTTGAAGGGTTTTTTTGCTTATAAAATGAACACATCCCTTATAGCTAAAAATTAGACCATACCATTTCAATCTAATGACTCCTTATTAATAGAGAAAGCATACAGAGGTATATATAACTAAAAGGTGGTATCATCACTTATGCAACTTTCGTAGCTGTTTCCTCAGACTGTTACTCACCAAACAGAGGAGTAATATTGCCTGACTAGGCAAAGTCGGTGATCAGGTCTGCTGGGTATTCTGAGATCCAGCTCAAGATGACAGAGCCATAAGCTCCTTTTCTGGTGATGACAGCCTGGCCTGTCCCTGCTATAATGTCTGTAAGTCGTAAAATCACAGATTCAAAGCCAACCTGTGGAAACACAGTGGCTTTTGTTATAGAAAATGGAATAAAAGTGGACAATAACATATATGAAAGAGTACTATATTTTGTAAGGTAGGCATCTTAACAGTAGTTACACGTGCATATAAATATATGTATGTACATGTCTATATATGTTTGTGTATATATATATATAAATATATATATATATATATAAAAATGCTTTCTTCACAACTCTTCAACATTTCTAAATCTTAAGACTTCTGAGAATTAGATATCAGGGAAAAAAAGGAACCAGTATGAATGACATTTTGGTACTGAGAACACTGAATATAGCATTTTGTGTCTGTCTTTCAAAAGGAAAACAAACCAACCTGCCCTTAATGCTCACATGCAATGGCTGTGGTACCATACAGATACACACAGGTCTAAAATAAAGTATTATTTGTCTATCCAGTGAAAGTAAGTTGTTGTCACATTACATTGTTCACAAAAACATTCTTGATAGTATGATGTACTTTTCTTTCTTTGACCAAAAAATGGGAATGAAAAGATAATTCACACATTCTAAAATGATAAGTGGATGTATGGTAGTAAACAATGTTTACAGAAAGACCATTGGAATTAAGTTCAATTACAAACTGAAAGACAAAACAGTGTGTCAAGAGAATTAAAATCATTACATAAAAACTTCAATAAAATTTAAGAGACAAAAAGTCAGCATGCTGTTGTCTTTGCTTGCCACATAAAAAGGGAACTGTAGCACATATACCATATTGGAACAGGTATATTATATTTTTTCTGTCTCATACAAAGCAGACAAATGGAAAATTCCCCACTCAGTGATTAGTCAAAGGTACTGTCAACTGCATTAAAACCCAGCATGACCTCCACTTCTTTTTGCACATGATACTGCATGCATGCTCTTATCTACTTTGGGGCTGCTGTACTTAAAGGAATAACATCGTCCAGAACTAGCTATTTTCCTCTAAGTCTCAGAACTTCCACTTCATGTAAACAAAAGTATAAGTAAATCATCATATTTATGCTATTTACATTTTATAGATGAAGAGACCTTTTCAAACTGCATTTACACATCTCTATATGAATTTGTATCAGAGAAAAGACAATATACAGTACAAGTAGTAACTGGAACAGTCTTGTCGGTCATTAAATTGGTTGCAATGATGAAAACTTTAAGGAGCAAACTGAATTCTTATAGCGGCTGCCTTTTGTAATGAAGCGTACCTTCCTTCTGCGGTAGAAAATTACACTGCAGTCAGTCTACTGACCTGTGAATTGGCAGCTTCCTCAGGAACAAGCAGAATGGCTGACTTCGCCTTTCCTAATATTTTAGGCACATCCTTGGCACTTGTCCCAACCACGCTTACGTTAGTCAGTTCCAGGGTAAAATTCAAGCCCAGTACAATAAACGCCTTCGAGAGGAAGAATGCAATTAAAATGGTGGAAATGTAATTCCACTGAAAACACGATAACCACCGGTTCAAAGAGTTAAGTGGCAGAAAAATCAGCAGATTTTGTTGTTTGCATGAAAAAGCAGTGTTTTCAAGTCAAGCGTTTTGTTGATTATCTTTCTATAAAGAAACGCAGTTAAAACAGCAATATTGTGATTGTAATTTACCAGTAGTTAATTGAAAGATGAGTTTATAGAGCATGTATTGCCATTTTAATGAATTGTAACTAACATAGTGGGTCTCAGCTTGATTTTAACTCTTAGAGTTAATAAGATGCAAGACAAATGTAAAAGGATGTAAGCGTGGATGGAAGACTGTAATAATAATAATAGTAAACAACCAGGGAACACTGGGAAATGCAGGTAAATTTATCTGCTGCTTCACGAGTCAGCACTAACACATCACTATTTACAATGCAAAAGAGAAATTGAAAGAATATTGGAATACATAAAATAACAAAATATTGAACTGATAGTAACACAAAGCAATGATGGAAGGAAACACTGGATATTTGAACACATGCATAGAGTGATTTTGCAGTTATTACCTGAAAATGTGATATTTGAACCCACTTCTAGTCCATAAATAGGAAATTCATTATACCAAAACTCTCTTTGCTGCTTCTTGACAGTGGACAGTATTGAGAGTTTAGTACCCTATTCCAGCACATTTGTATTGTGATGAACACAAATGGAAACAATAGATACCACGTGACTTAAAAGGATAATACAGACCTGGTTGCTTATTGGCACTCTTTGCACTCCGAAGCTGGCACCGTCTTTTATTGTGAGGTATCCCACCTCATTCTCAGGCTCAATTAGTGCTTCTTCACAATGAGATGTGATATGGTACTCAACAATTGCTTCTCCAAATGCCCCAGCATGCCGAGTTACATTGATCTGAACATACCGATCCAGGTTCCTCTCTACGAGTACTGACTGCTGGTCAGAGTACAGGGCGAACACTCCATAGGGGTCATCATTTGCAAACACATTGATTTCCAAAATTCTTTTCTCTTGGTCTAAATCTGCTCCACCTTCTACTGAAATCAGCTGCACCACATAGTTCTCATCCAGTGCTGGAACATCGTCAGGTAACAGGTAGATGATTATCTCAGCTGTGCTCTCCTGCTCAGCAATGACAACAGATCCCTCTGTCCTAAGAAAGTCACCTGTGATGTCAGATTCACGACGTATTTCCCAGTAAACCTGAAATTTATTTAGAAAATTCACAAAATGAAGGCAATATCACCCACAGAGTCGGAAACTTTCACATTCATGGTTCAGTATAGATTGCATACGGAATAGGTTGGGTTTAAATGGGTAAAATAAAAAATTTGTTTAAGTATGCATAGAAAGAAGCACATAGACTATCTTACAAAGTGGTGTGTTGTTCTTCCAGCAGTACTGTGAATGCAAAGATTACCTTTGTATATCTTCTGGACACCTACGTAAAACTATGCGGAATCTCTGAACAATTGCTTGACATTATTTCTATTTTTACACCAAGATATCCTTGCTGTTTTTCCAGTTTCCAGAATTCCTCACAACAGAAAGGTGTGAAGAGTTCTCATTAAACACATTAGATGCTTTTATTAAATTTTTTTTTTTTTTTTAATAAATGAGTACTTGTGAAAATGCTGACTTGCAAACAACTTTAGGTAAAGACAATGTAAGTGATGATTCTAAAATGTCTGATTCTTACCTTTACATATGGCTGAAAAAGAGTAAATTGTGAGGATCCCAAAGAAAGCTCACTATGAAAGTCTGGTCTCTCCTGTTCTCCCATCAAAAGCACAGGAGCAGAGGGAGAGAGAAAGCAAGACAAGCACTCCAGTGCTGTTTTTCTGGTTTTTTCACTGACCAGGGGAGACTGAATCTGACTCTACAAACCACAACTACTAGAGCTGAGCCCTTGCTAAACTCAGTCTAAAAGGCGACATTTCAAAATTTGAGAAATACGCAATTGAAAGGCACAGAATAAGATCTCCCTCCATGCATTGATACAGAGGATTATTTCAGATTATAACGTTGATTAGGAAGAGAGTGAGAATACCGTTATGTTTCCCATGGTGCCCTGGATTCGTCTGACAAACAGTGTAATACTTTGTGGCCCTTCCACTGCAGAGGGTTCTGTGAAGTTTTTCTCAGTTAACGATTCAGGAGCAAACTGTACCATTCCGTTGGGATCACCAAACTTCTGTATCTTTAAGGAAGTAATTGAATAAAAAAAAATTAAAAATCAGAAATGTAAAGTGAATAGTATTCTTGTTTGAAACATTAAGATTTTCATTGCTAGATGATATAGGGAATGTATCAATTAGTTCTTCCTATTGAGTTTTCTCCTCTTAAGAAGACTCAAGAGTACATCAGTATTTAGAAGAGAGTCTGAGAGAGTCTGCTCTCTAATAGGTCATTTCCCAACTTATACTGGAACCTGGGGTTGTTCCTGCCCAGACACAAGACTCTACACTTGCCCTTGTTCTATTTCATTAAATTTCTCCCTGCCCAACTCTCCAGCCTGTCCAGGTCTCCCAATGGCAGCACAGCTTCCAGTGTCAGCCACTCCTCTCAGCTTGGTGTCATCAGCAAACTTGCTGACAGTCACTCTGTTCCCTCATCCAAGTCATTGATGAATATATTGAATAATACAGGCCCCAGTACTGACCCTTGAGGGACTGCACTAGATACAGGCCTCAACTGGACTCTGACCCATTGACCACGACCATCAAACCCATGTAGTAGGGGAGGCAAAAAAAAAAAGAGGCAAATGACAAGCTATTCAGTCATTATGATTACCCTTCAAAGCTTTGCAGGATAAATACCAATAACAGAGATCTCAAGAGAAAGAAAAGCAATAGTGACTTACTATTAGTGTAATGCTGTTTGCCTTAGGATCTAGTTCTGCTTCACCTTTCATAAGGCTCAGCCTAATAATGAAGATCTCCTGAACTTCAACTTCTTCACGAGGATGGATTTGTAGATTAATAGTTCTCAGCCCTCCTTCCCCTTCTCCAAAATAGAATGATCCGTTCACAGGGTCACCCATGTCACTATTCAGGGGAGATAAAAGCTCTTCTGAATTGGGTCCCAAGATGTCCCAATTAATCTGTGGAAGATACCAGTTTCAGATTTACAGTAGTGACATATTATAACTGCCTCCCGGGTCGGGGGAAGTGACAGAGTAACACAAGCGACATAAAAATTCTTGCATCTGCTAACAAGCTACATTTAAATATGTGCTCTTTTTACAGAACACAACATATTAATAATTGATTACATGTGGGAAAATATAGAATCCTTTGGAGAAAAATAAACATTAAAAATAGAAATTCTGAAGTGCTAGTTAGCCACAATGCCATTTTATTAAATTCTAGATATTAGTTACAGAAAAGAAAATAAACTGAGGTTTCTGTAGCACGTAACAGGAAATGCACAGGCCAGTTTACTTTTCTCTTCCTTTCACAATTTGTTTTGAAAAGCTCACCAAATAAGTATCCTGACCAGAAACATTCCCTGGGAAGTGTGATATCAAGACTGAAAACGACAAATATTTTCTGCAATAGAAGTTTTTAATGCCTCAAATCACGATTCACACTTCCTCGGGCTGATTAAAAGTTAGAATATTTTCAAAATTTCCCACAAATTAGATTGTTTTTGAAGGGGTCCTATTCAGCATCTTAAAATTATTATTTTGACACTTAATTGTTTTTCAGTTTTCTTCAATGAGTTCTAGGAAAAGTCAAAGAAGACCACAGCAATTTTCACATGAGGAGAGCAGTAGCTCATGGCCTTTAATGCCAATTTTCCAATCATTTGCCCAGACTGTGGAAGCCTTATCTTGGTTCATATTTATACTTTCACTTTGGCAGTGATACGTACAGACTAAAAAAAAGTCTAGAGGCCTCATAGTAAACAATTTACTGAAAATAAAAATAAATTGACCAGCTTCAGGAAGTAATTCAACTGAGTTCAATTAAATTAGCGGTGGTGCATGAAATTAACTATATTTTCAATGGGATTGGGAGATAGTTCAAAATAAAGTACACCAGACCATAATAAAAGGAGAAAAGCAGGAGGACAAAGAGAAGATCCAAAAAGTAACAATATTTTCTGTTCTTCTGCAACTATACAGAATTCACGCTTAATGAAAAGCTGCAACTATCCCATTAGAAATCAGTCACAAGGAAGCCCCTGACGGCAAAAAAAGAAGATTTTTGGCCTTGTCACTGGAAAACATTCCGTTTTTGAGAACCAGGGCCCACCTGTGTCTCCCCAAACAATTTTCCTGTCCTTTCCAGCACCAGCGACACTGTTGTCGGTGTATCGGGGCTGGGAAGAGTAATTCGACTTTGGCTGAGAAATCAGATGATGCCCTGGGGGGAGTCGCTTTTGGCAATGGTGACCTGGCTCAGTAGATGGAGCCCAAGGGCTGCTCCACCAGTGGCCCCCATCAGCTGGATTTCAAATTGCTCTGCAAATTCGCTGCATGGAAAAAAAAAAACAGAAAAAAAGACCTTCTGAGACACACAAGAACAAAAAATTAAAATTATGATTTGTCATTCAACCATGCGTCCAGCTGGATCTGTTTAAAGATATACAGAAGTCATCTCTGTAAGCATACAGCAGAAGATTCCCCCCATTTGCAGAGAATGGTGATATCTGAAATAAAAATGTTGTTTTATTTTCCACATGTGCTAAATTAAAAAAAAAAAAAAAACAATCAGCAAAATATTTTATTATTCACAGCAGTACTATTAACACCCAAACTTTCTGATAATCTAGGTAAAAAGAATGTAGTTGTTTGCATAAAATTTAACAGGCACTATGAAACTCCAATCATAGCTTCTTTTCCCTCCCTTTAAATATTTCAGGGCTGCAGAAATTTGCTTTTCAATTCAAACTCTGCTGACAGGCATACTGCACGTGCTAGAAAACGGTTTCTCAGAAGTAGATTAGTGAATAAATATCTGAAAAAAATAATTACCTTTCTTCATCATCTGTGATAGAGATATAGATAAAAGTCTGGTTCTGGCCACGATAAAAAATGACAGAATCATTATGGATGATGTAGTCAACGTTCGGAAGTGCAGAAATACTTCGAGAAAGGAAATCGGCTGTTACATCGCCATACGTTCCACGCTTTCTCACAACAGGAATCATGATTAATCCAGCATCCTCTTGCACTTCAAGAAAAATTGGGAAAAAAAGTTATTTTATTTCAAAATTTGTGAGAGAGCCACAGGCTTATCCTCTAAACCATAGTGAAAACCTCTGGTAAACTTACCCTGTAGAAGGATATACTGTGGATCAAATTCTATGATGCCTTCTGCATTATCACTTTTTGCTATAGTGACTCGTACTGTGGAGATATTTCCTATTACTGGGGGTTGATCTATCTGTAGATCATTTTCCTTTACGGTGAAATCAAATCCACTTGCAAGAACATAAAAAGGAATATTACATATTAAAAAAAAAACCTTGCAAAAGTATTGTAATGCAAGTATGACAATTTTCAATTACCACAAATACTTTTATTTTCTGACAGTTACCACTGAAGATTTTTGGTCACACTTTTTCAAACTATATCTGCAAAACTGGCAGTTTTTTCACAGAAATGTGGATCTTTCGCTTTTTCTTTCACATTTTATCTTCTTCTTTGAGTTTCATGTGATTTGACAACTTCTATGTAATGGATGGACTTTCAGCTTTAAGAAATCTTAATCAGCAAAATCTTAAAATTAATGTTGAAAGAATTTGGATTGCCATACATCCAATTTGTATTATTATTACTATTATAGCTGCCATATGAAATTTTACAGTAAAACACCTGAAATCCAGCGGTGCCTTTATGCAGGTAGATCAGATTCCAAATACAGTTTGATCTCCTGCTTTTAATTAATTTTATCTTATAATTAATTTTATCTTGACCTTCCTTGGAGTTCCACTTTGGTAATCATCACTGAAAAGTCTTCAGGACCTTCAGGAAAGTCGTCATCATGAATTTCAACCGAAATCATTCTACTCTCCTCATGTGGTTCAAATAACAGTTCCCTTACTGTGGGGGTGAAATCAACTCCCTCCTCTGCAGTCCCATTTATTCTCTGGAAGCAAAGACGCACTTTGCCATAGGATCCCCTTGAACGCAAAACAGTGATGTTAACCTGAGGGAGAGAGGACATTTGCTTTAAAAAATGGCTTTGCTTTTCTGTTACCATTCTGAGACTGTTCTAGAGGCACCTTCTCAACGGTTCTGCCAGGTAACAATTTGCTGCAGTAAGTGCAGAATACACATAATTTAACAGACAGGCATCTTTCTCAGAGTATTAAAAACACCAAAAGCCTCAGATGGACTATGCTATGATAAATGCAGAATAAATCTCTGCCTTTTTTTTTTTTTTTTCCTAAAGTTAAGTATAAATCTACCGACAATATTGATATCTATCGATATTTTACGTAAGAAGGAATTTTAACCATATACCCATTTTTCTTCTTCTGTTGTCAGCAATATTTCTCCTGAAAATGTAAACTCTCCGTATGGAAAATCACTGTCGGCCATGGTAATATTTGCTGTGCTGCTAGATTCATTTATGAGTCCTCCATCACTGATCCCAGTTAATTCAAATGTGTAGTAATGCTTCTCCTCAGGACGGTTATCATCGACAGCCTAGGGAGAAGAACCAATTAACCATTTCCAGGTAGAGAGGTATAACTAATTTCTAATCAAGATGCTGGCTAGATAAAAGGAAGAACTTGAAATAGTTACTGGTGCAAAATCTCTTGTACCTGTATTAGAACCACTGCTGCACACTGCCTGTCTCGCATTGTCAAGGTCCCCGACGTCTCAATAAATTCTGTGTGATGACGGGGTGTTATATTCCAATATATTATGATTTCACCAAAAATCCCTGGGCCACATGTCAGGCTGCAGAATGCAAACGCAGATTTAATCTTCTACCTTTAATATTTGATACCAAATCCAGAGATATAAAGCATAGATATTGTTGTGCACGGAAGAAATGTTACCAGCACTGTGAAGCACTGTGAATTTTAATCTATTAAGTCACTATTAAGATCTTTACCATAACCTCTTCAGAGCAATAACGTGTCTGCAGTTCTGATTTACTTCCCCGTGTTGGGAGGCATCTTGAGCTGTATTTTTACCCAGAGCACTTTATAGTTTCTTTGTGCATACAGCCCAAAGTTGGCAGCTGAAAACTGAGCTGTCTTTCTGCTTTTCAGGAAAGAGACATGCAAAACAGAAGGGAAATGGGACTTACGGGTAGCACCCAGAGGTAATTTGGTTTTGAAGGCAGAAAGATACGAGAATAGTACTATGAGATCACTTGAGAAATGTTCTGTGTGCTGCTTGTCTAAAAACCTAGAGGCTAATCCTACTCATGACATTCTCGGTGAACTGAAGCATGGCAAGAAATTGTCTATACCATGATCTAGTACATGTTCTAAACTGGTGCTGCACAAAGCATCCCTTTGTCTGTTGGGATTCTCAGGGCAGCATGAGAATCTGTTTTCTTGCTTCTATTTGCTGTTTCACTAAGGGAAAGTGTTGTAATACTTTTTCTCCAATTCTGTTAGAAGGTATGGTAACATTGTGATTTCTTCATCTTGTTTTCAGCTGACTGAATGCAGTGAAAGAATTGCATCTTGTTTCAACTAAGACCCAGTGCTGCTTTGGTTATGCTGATCATCGGAACAATGTACCGAATTTCAGTTCAAGCACCAATCCTGAACTGAATCCTGAAAAGCACAAAGCATCTTCAAATATAATTGACTGCCTTCCCCTATTCCTTTGATTAGAATCCTCTTTCCTTTAATGAATCTATGTTGTAAATAATTGGAAGACATATCTAAAGCTCCTCAGCAATACTGAAAAGACACCTACGTAGTATGTTCTGCCCTTCTTAAAAAACAAGCATCTAATTTTAAAAATACTTATGATTTTAGAAGTGATAATGAAATGCAGCATTCAATTAATTCTTGCCAAATGTGGAGCCTCGTAGCTTTTGAAACAGAGCTGTTTCGGATAAATGAGTGATGTACTCGCCTAATAAGAGCAGTCCCATTATAATTTCCTGAAGGTTCTCCAATCAGAACATGCTGGGATGAATGTGCTATCCCAGCCACCCCAGAAGCTCCTTCATCACCCACAATAATGATGGTTGCTACACTTATGAAGAGAACAAAAGCTTCTCATGGTAAAACAAAGCTAACTAGTGAGGTATTTTTTTAGCATGTTTGGTGACACAAATGGTTAAGCACCAGCTTCCCGGGGAGCCCATGGAATCCCCAACCTTGGAGATATTCAGAATTTCAGTAGACAAGGCATTCAGTGACCTGATCTCATTGTGAAGGCAATTCAACAAGGTGACCCCCCTAGATGGTCTCTTACAAACGAAATTATTCTGTGCTTCTTACAGGTCTGAACCTGGGTTTGGTTTCTGCTTGTTTTTGTTAAACAATTCTTTACAGACAATGTTGATTATCTGAACACAAAAGTCTACGCCAACACTTGATTTAGACGGAAAAAATACCATCTACAATTCTCTTTGATTTCTTCAGATAAGGAAAAAACTGAGGGAAAAATACTGACCTCCTTTTGTCACAGGAGCTCTGCTAGCTCGTTTCTTCTATGTTGTTTCTGGGGGGAGTTGGGTTTTATTTACGGGGGGGACGTTTGAGTCGATTCATGTGAAGATACACAATTCTGCACTAGCTTTTAAGAAATGTGTCTTTTTTTCAGACCACTTCACTTCTTCACAGAATATCAGTTCTAACTATAACATTCAGCACATATTCGGCTCCTCTCTTTGACTTGTAGAACGAATCCCAAAAGATACATCTCCTTAGGACTCAGGGCGTCTAGCACACAGACAGCCGCGGCGCGAAAGCCGCGCCCACAGGACACAGAACCCGCCGCGCCTCGCCCCGAGCTCCCGCCGAAGCGGCGCCCCACTCGCCACGCCACCAGCTCTGCTTTTCAACGTCCCCCCGACTAACGGGGGCTGCGCCGCTCCCGGAGGGACCGCCGGACCGGGCACGGGCGCTGCGCCGGAGGGAGACACGGCTCCAGACCGACAGCCTTCAGCGCACCTGCCCGCAGGGTCACACGTCTCCCGCCAGCTTCGCCAGCTCGGCGGGGGGGAACCGGAGACGAACGCCTCCGCGCCGCGCCGCGCCGGCAAATCCCGCCCCCCCCGTTCCACCGGCACGGTCACCCCCGCCGCGGCCGCACTCACCTGCCGCCTCTTTCGCCGCTCCGCTCCCGCCAGGCGCTCGTGCTTTGGGCATGCGCGGTGGCGAGACCGCAGCACCCGCCCCTTGCCGCGTCCCGGTTGGCTGCCTAGGACACGTCAATCACCTCTCTCGCCGCCTAGCAGCGCTCGCGAGTCGGGCATGCGCAGTATGGAGACCTCAACGCCCGCCCCTCTGGCAACCTGATAGGCGGACAGAGTGGCGACTGACGTGCCTAGACAGCCAACCAGCGCTCCGCTCCTCCAGCCCTCCAGCCCTCCCGCGCCAGCAGCCGCGTTGCAAAGGGAACAATAAACCGCGCTCCCCTGCTTTCCGCTGAAAAGGGGGGCGGCTGGGTCCCCGCAGCAGAAAAAACCCTTCCGTCCTGCATTGCCCTTCGCCAGTACAACTGCACAGCTGGGAACTCGGCAACGTCAAGCGGCCGTCTGACAGACGCACACTCGGAACTTGACTAGGCTGGCGATTTTGCCTGGCTTACACACACGGACTTGCACTTCTCTGAGGAAACAAATTCTTTTTTAAGCACAGCCTCTCCTTGGGGAAGAAAAAACGCCCCCTCCGCGCTCCCAAACACTAGGGGAAACCACCGAAAGCCAAGACCGACAGCAGCAACGTCGAGTGCAATCTGGCTTCAATTCTGATCACGCACTTAATGGCCTCTCCCAGGCCTACCAATGACTGCTCCTTTTCTGGAAGGACAAACTGAACGTCCTAAACTGAAGACTGCACGGAACACAGCTCCACTGGCAGCCCATTTGCCTCTTCTCTGGCTTCCACGGGGAATATCTTGTAGCGTCCTCCAACTCGCAAACGTTCTTCCTCAGTGCACGGCCCCAGACGTGGAATCTCCTGAGCAGCGAGCGGAAACAACCGCGCGGGATTTTCTTCACTGCACCGAGAAGGCGGCGCTGGCAAAAAAAGCAGGCCAAAGCACCTGAACCCGTCTGCCAGCCCCAGCCTGCGGCCAAGAGACCGGGAGCACTCTGCCCGAGGCGCCGCGCACCCCGCAGTTGTACTTGGGCGACCGTGTGCGTGAAAGCATGTGTGTCTACAAACGATTGTCTGTCCACATGCGTGTGCCTTGATGCAGGCTCCGTTCGTGCTTAAGCTGGAGTGAGTGCACAGCTGCGCCGTTTGTTGGCAAAGCTCCGCGTGTCGCACGACGTTGCCCAGTTCTGCATTTCTCACGCAGACAGATACACGGGAGCTCTGCTAGTAAAGGAGCAAAGACAGTCGTAGGCAGAACTGAAGGCTGCTCCGAGCTACTTCTCACCTATGGTAAATACGTCACAGTGGCCCGAGGAAAGGCGCTCAGCAGCCGATCTACAAAAGAAACGAAACAGATCATGCCTTAACGCGAAAGAGCAACAGGACATCACTGTGCAAGCTTCTCCCTGATCTACAGCTGAGAGCGAACACTTGTGTGCTTGTCGGAGAGATTGTGTCTTGCCTGTAAGTGTCTGGGAGTTTGGGGCAGGTCAGTGTGGCTGGTTCGATAATCAACGTCTAGGATAGCTGCAGAGCGGTCCCTGTTGGTGTGAGGACAGTGTGCCTGTAAGTCAGTCTGTGTTCCTGGCGCCTGCTGTATCTATTCGTCACTCCAGACGCGTGTGAGTCCATGTCTTTCTCTCCACAAGCATGTGTGCTGATTTCGTCGAACATATGCATCTGTGCTAGTTTTGAGCTCAGCGGAGTGTGTCTCTCGACATTGGTGTGCGTTGGCCGTGCCTGTGTGTAACGCATCACAGCCATGACTGTTCCGGCGAAGAGAAACCAGGGAAATCATCTAGGCAGAGTCAACAAAGGAAAACCCTAGAGGGATTGACGTGTGCTCGACAGAGACGGATTCCCTGCGCTGACATTTCTCAGTAACACGAGAAGAAAGCTGAGCGGTAGATCGACCGGAGAAATGCTTCCCTAGACGACATTTAGCGAATGAACTGCATTGTGCGCGGCTTTCGGGATTGTGCCTGAAAAGTGCGAAAACCAGCAGAGCCTGTGCTCAAAAGCTGGTGGCTGTGTGACTGCATTGATGCACCTTCCCGTGTCTGCGAGTGTATAGACGGCTGTTTCACGTTCACACAAAGGCACCTGGTCGGGTTTTTCTTCTGTGCGTGCACACGCGTTTCCCTTGTCTCTTCGGAACAGGCGTAGCTCTCTGCATGCTGAACGACGTGGTAAAACGCGTCTGCCTATATTTTGGTTAACAATATAGGGTGCGTGCTCCGTCAGCGGCATTTCCGCAGACGACTCCGCAGAGCCAGTTCTGAAAGCTCCGCACACCAGGACTGAATGTAGAACCAAGCAATTGCACCGGTGGGCTCGTAACATATTCTGACGGACGTCTTTTATGCCATAGCATTACGAACGTATTTGCGTTCAAGCAAGTATCACAAACAACGTGTGAAGCGAGGATGTGTTGGTATTTTCTCCGTACGGCATGCTTCGTGGTAGCTTACTTGCCGATCGCAGGCTTAGCGGTTTCTATACACGAATCCATATAGGGAGAGAAAGAGAGCGCATTGGAAAACTTGCATTTTCTGCACTGGAACCTACTTGCTACGCCTTCTGTTTTTCCACGTGAACACACACGATTCCCCACTGAAAACCAAGCAGAAACCTTTCCACAAGCTCCCAGGTGGGCGCACCCACCACCTCGAGCACGCGAACGCAGCTAGAGAAAAGCACCTAATTTTCCACACTGATGCTTAAGCAAACGCCTGGTCATATAAAAGCACACATCCGCAAGCGCGTCCACTCCCATCTATGCACAGAAAGACGTACGCGAAACGTACTGACATGCTTGAGAGTAAACAGGTGTGCGTTGATGGTTGGCGTACTGCATCACGCATACGTGGCTGCATGAGAATATTCTTTTGGAGGGTACGTGCAGATACGTCCCTGTACTTGGACGACCGTGTGCATGGAAGCATGTGTGTCTACAAACGATTGTCTGTCCATATGCGTGTGCCTTTTTGCAGGCTCATTTCGTGCTTAAGTTGGTGTGAGTGCACAGCTGCGCCGTTTGTTCGCAAAGCTCCCCTTGTCGCACGACGTTGCCCAGTCCTGCATTTCTCATGCAGACAGATACACGGGAGCTCTGCTAGTAAAGGAGTAAAGACAGTCGCAGGCAGATCTGAATGCTGCTCCGAGCTACTTCTCACCCTTGGCAAATGCTTCACAGTGGCGCAAGGGATAGTGTTCTGCAGCCGATGGTCAAGAGAAACGAAAGAGATCATGCCTTAACGGGAAAGAGTAACAGGGCGTCACTGCGCAAGCTTCTCCCTGATCTACAGCTGAGAGCGAACACTTGTGTGCTTGTCGGAGAGATTGTGTCTTGCCTGTAAGTGTCTGGGAGTCTGGCGCAGGTCAGTGTGGCTGGTTCGATAATCAACGTCTAGGATAGCTGCAGAGAGGTCCCTGTTGGTGTGGGGACAGTGTGCCTGTAGGTCAGTCTGTGTTCCTAGAGCCTGCTGTATCTATTCGTCAATCCAGACGCGTGTGAGTCCATGTCTTTCTCTCCACAAGCATGTGTGCTGATTTCGTCGAACATATGCATCTGTGCTAGTTTTGAGCTCAGCGGAGTGTGTCTCTCGACATTGATGTGCGTTGGCTGTGCCTATGTGTAATGCATCACAGCCATGACTGTTCCGGCGAAGAGAAACCAGGGAAATCATCTAGGCAGAGTCAACAAAGGAAAACCCTAGAGGGATTGACGTGTGCTCGACAGAGACGGATTCCCTGCGCTGACATTTCTCAGTAACACGAGAAGAAAGCTGAGCGGTAGATCGACCGGAGAAATGCTTCCCTAGACGACATTTAGCGAATGAACTGCTTTGTGCGCGGCTTTCGGGATTGTGCCTGAAAAGTGCGAAAACCAGCAGTGCCTGTGCTCAAAAGCTGGGAGCTGTGAGATTGCATTGATGCACCTTCCCGTGTCTGCGAGTGTACAGACGGCTGTTTCACGTTCACACAAAGGCACCTGGTCGGGTTTTTCTTCTGTGCGTGCACACGCGTTTCCCTTGTCTCTTCGGAACAGACGTAGCTCTCTGCATGCTGAACGACGTGGTAAAACGCGTCTGCCTATATTTTGGTTAACAATCGCGGGTGCGTATTCCGTCAGTGACATTTCCGCAGACGACTCCGCAGAGCCAGTTCTGAAAGCTCCGCACACCAGGACTGAATGTAGAACCAAGCAATTGCACAGGTGCGTGCAATCACATATTCTGACGGATGTCATTTACGTCACAGCAGCACGAAGGTATTTGAGTTCAAGCACGTATCAGAAACAATGTGTGAAGCGAGGATGTGTTGGTATTTTCTCGGTCCGGCACGCTTCGTGGTAGCTTACTTGCCGATCCCAGGCTTAGCGGCTTCTATACACGACTCGGTATAGGGAGAGAAAGAGAGCGCATCGGAAAACTTGCCTTTTCTGCGCTGGAACCTAGTTCCTACGCATTGTTTTTGTCCACGTGAACACACACGATTCCCCACTGAAAACCAAGCAGAAACCTTTCCACAAGCTCCCAGGTAGGTGCACCCACCACCACGCGCGTACGAACGGAGCTAGAGAAAAGCACCTACATTTTCACACACTGATGCTTAAGCAAACGCCTGGCCATACACATGCACATATCCGCAAGCGCGCCCACTTCTTTCTATGCTCAGAGAGACGTACGCGAAACGTGATGACATGCTTGAGGGTAAACAGGTGTGCATTGATGGTTGGCGTACTGCATCACGCATACGTGGCTGCACGAGAATATACTTTTGGAGGGTACGTGCAGATACGTCCCTGTACTTGGACGACCGTGTGCGTGAAAGCATGTGTGTCTACAAACGATTGTCTGTCCACATGCGTGTGCCTTGATGCAGGCTCCATTCGTGCTTAAGCGCGAGTAAGGACACAGCTGCCCCGTTTGTTGACAAGGTTAGGCGTGTTGCACGACCTTGCCCAGTCCTGCATTTATCACGCGGACAGATGCGCGGGAGCTCTGCTAGTAAAGGAGCAAAGACAGTCGTAGGCAGAACTGAATGCTGCTCCGAGCTACTTCTCACCTATGGCAAATGCGTCACAGTGGCCCGAGGAAAGGCGCTCAGCAGCCAATCTACAAAAGAAACGAAACAGATCATGCCTTAACGCGAAAGAGCAACAGGACGTCACTGCGCAAGCTTCTCCCTGATCTACAGCTGAGAGCGAACACTTGTGTGCTTGTCGGAGAGATTGTGTCTTGCCTGTAAGTGTCTGGGAGTTTGGGGCAGGTCAGTGTGGCTGGTTCGATAATCAACGTCTAGGATAGCTGCAGAGAGGTCCCTGTTGGTGTGGGGACAGTGTGCCTGTAAGTCACTCTGTGTTCCTAGCGCCTGCTGTATCGATCCGTCGTTCCATACGCGTGTGAGTCCATGTCTTTCTCTCCACAAGCATGTGTGCTGATTTCGTCGCAGATGCGCATCTGTGCTAGTGTTGAGCTCAGCGGAGTGTGTCTCTGGACACTTAGTGTGCGTTGGCTGTGCCTATTTGTAACGCAGCACAACCACGACTGCTCTGGTGAAGAGAGACCCGGGAAATCATCTAGGCAGAGTCAACAAAGGAAAACCCTAGAGGGATTGACGTGTGCTCGACAGAGACGGATTCCCTGCGCTGACATTTCTCAGTAACACGAGAAGAAAGCTGAGCGGTAGATCGACCGGAGAAATGCTTCCCTAGACGACATTTAGCGAATGAACTGCATTGTGCGCGGCTTTCGGGATTGTGCCTGAAAAGTGCGAAAACCAGCAGAGCCTGTGCTCAAAAGCTGGTGGCTGTGTGACTGCATTGATGCACCTTCCCGTGTCTGCGAGTGTATAGACGGCTGTTTCACGTTCACACAAAGGCACCTGGTCGGGTTTTTCTTCTGTGCGTGCACACGCGTTTCCCTTGTCTCTTCGGAACAGGCGTAGCTCTCTGCATGCTGAACGACGTGGTAAAACGCGTCTGCCTATATTTTGGTTAACAATATAGGGTGCGTGCTCCGTCAGCGGCATTTCCGCAGACGACTCCGCAGAGCCAGTTCTGAAAGCTCCGCACACCAGGACTGAATGTAGAACCAAGCAATTGCACCGGTGGGCTCGTAACATATTCTGACGGACGTCTTTTATGCCATAGCATTACGAACGTATTTGCGTTCAAGCAAGTATCACAAACAACGTGTGAAGCGAGGATGTGTTGGTATTTTCTCCGTACGGCATGCTTCGTGGTAGCTTACTTGCCGATCGCAGGCTTAGCGGTTTCTATACACGAATCCATATAGGGAGAGAAAGAGAGCGCATTGGAAAACTTGCATTTTCTGCACTGAAACCTACTTGCTACGCCTTCTGTTTTTCCACGTGAACACACACGATTCCCCACTGAAAACCAAGCAGAAACCTTTCCACAAGCTCCCAGGTGGGCGCACCCACCACCTCGAGCACGCGAACGCAGCTAGAGAAAAGCACCTAATTTTCCACACTGATGCTTAAGCAAACGCCTGGTCATATAAAAGCACACATCCGCAAGCGCGTCCACTCCCATCTATGCACAGAAAGACGTACGCGAAACGTACTGACATGCTTGAGAGTAAACAGGTGTGCGTTGATGGTTGGCGTACTGCATCACGCATACGTGGCTGCATGAGAATATTCTTTTGGAGGGTACGTGCAGATACGTCCCTGTACTTGGACGACCGTGTGCATGGAAGCATGTGTGTCTACAAACGATTGTCTGTCCATATGCGTGTGCCTTTTTGCAGGCTCATTTCGTGCTTAAGTTGGTGTGAGTGCACAGCTGCGCCGTTTGTTCGCAAAGCTCCCCTTGTCGCACGACGTTGCCCAGTCCTGCATTTCTCATGCAGACAGATACACGGGAGCTCTGCTAGTAAAGGAGTAAAGACAGTCGCAGGCAGATCTGAATGCTGCTCCGAGCTACTTCTCACCCTTGGCAAATGCTTCACAGTGGCGCAAGGGATAGTGTTCTGCAGCCGATGGTCAAGAGAAACGAAAGAGATCATGCCTTAACGGGAAAGAGTAACAGGGCGTCACTGCGCAAGCTTCTCCCTGATCTACAGCTGAGAGCGAACACTTGTGTGCTTGTCGGAGAGATTGTGTCTTGCCTGTAAGTGTCTGGGAGTCTGGCGCAGGTCAGTGTGGCTGGTTCGATAATCAACGTCTAGGATAGCTGCAGAGAGGTCCCTGTTGGTGTGGGGACAGTGTGCCTGTAGGTCAGTCTGTGTTCCTAGAGCCTGCTGTATCTATTCGTCAATCCAGACGCGTGTGAGTCCATGTCGTTCTCTCCACAAGCATGTGTGCTGATTTCGTCGAACATATGCATCTGTGCTAGTTTTGAGCTCAGCGGAGTGTGTCTCTCGACATTGATGTGCGTTGGCTGTGCCTATGTGTAATGCATCACAGCCATGACTGTTCCGGCGAAGAGAAACCAGGGAAATCATCTAGGCAGAGTCAACAAAGGAAAACCCTAGAGGGATTGACGTGTGCTCGACAGAGACGGATTCCCTGCGCTGACATTTCTCAGTAACACGAGAAGAAAGC
This sequence comes from Nesoenas mayeri, assembly GCF_963082525.1. Lineage (NCBI taxonomy): Eukaryota > Metazoa > Chordata > Aves > Columbiformes > Columbidae > Nesoenas > Nesoenas mayeri. The sequence goes on from NC_137562.1 coordinate 832,072, forward strand.
TGAGCGGTAGATCGACCGGAGAAATGCTTCCCTAGACGACATTTAGCGAATGAACTGCTTTGTGCGCGGCTTTCGGGATTGTGCCTGAAAAGTGCGAAAACCAGCAGTGCCTGTGCTCAAAAGCTGGGAGCTGTGAGATTGCATTGATGCACCTTCCCGTGTCTGCGAGTGTACAGACGGCTGTTTCACGTTCACACAAAGGCACCTGGTCGGGTTTTTCTTCTGTGCGTGCACACGCGTTTCCCTTGTCTCTTCGGAACAGACGTAGCTCTCTGCATGCTGAACGACGTGGTAAAACGCGTCTGCCTATATTTTGGTTAACAATCGCGGGTGCGTATTCCGTCAGTGACATTTCCGCAGACGACTCCGCAGAGCCAGTTCTGAAAGCTCCGCACACCAGGACTGAATGTAGAACCAAGCAATTGCACAGGTGCGTGCAATCACATATTCTGACGGATGTCATTTACGTCACAGCAGCACGAAGGTATTTGAGTTCAAGCACGTATCAGAAACAATGTGTGAAGCGAGGATGTGTTGGTATTTTCTCGGTCCGGCACGCTTCGTGGTAGCTTACTTGCCGATCCCAGGCTTAGCGGCTTCTATACACGACTCGGTATAGGGAGAGAAAGAGAGCGCATCAGAAAACTTGCCTTTTCTGCGCTGGAACCTAGTTCCTACGCATTGTTTTTGTCCACGTGAACACACACGATTCCCCACTGAAAACCAAGCAGAAACCTTTCCACAAGCTCCCAGGTAGGTGCACCCACCACCACGCGCGTACGAACGGAGCTAGAGAAAAGCACCTACATTTTCACACACTGATGCTTAAGCAAACGCCTGGCCATACACATGCACATATCCGCAAGCGCGCCCACTTCCTTCTATGCTCAGAGAGACGTACGCGAAACGTGATGACATGCTTGAGGGTAAACAGGTGTGCATTGATGGTTGGCGTACTGCATCACGCATACGTGGCTGCACGAGAATATACTTTTGGAGGGTACGTGCAGATACGTCCCTGTACTTGGACGACCGTGTGCGTGAAAGCATGTGTGTCTACAAACGATTGTCTGTCCACATGCGTGTGCCTTGATGCAGGCTCCATTCGTGCTTAAGCGCGAGTAAGGACACAGCTGCCCCGTTTGTTGACAAGGTTAGGCGTGTTGCACGACCTTGCCCAGTCCTGCATTTATCACGCGGACAGATGCGCGGGAGCTCTGCTAGTAAAGGAGCAAAGACAGTCGTAGGCAGAACTGAATGCTGCTCCGAGCTACTTCTCACCTATGGCAAATGCGTCACAGTGGCCCGAGGAAAGGCGCTCAGCAGCCAATCTACAAAAGAAACGAAACAGATCATGCCTTAACGCGAAAGAGCAACAGGACGTCACTGCGCAAGCTTCTCCCTGATCTACAGCTGAGAGCGAACACTTGTGTGCTTGTCGGAGAGATTGTGTCTTGCCTGTAAGTGTCTGGGAGTTTGGGGCAGGTCAGTGTGGCTGGTTCGATAATCAACGTCTAGGATAGCTGCAGAGAGGTCCCTGTTGGTGTGGGGACAGTGTGCCTGTAAGTCACTCTGTGTTCCTAGCGCCTGCTGTATCGATCCGTCGTTCCATACGCGTGTGAGTCCTTGTCTTTCTCTCCACAAGCATGTGTGCTGATTTCGTCGCAGATGCGCATCTGTGCTAGTGTTGAGCTCAGCGGAGTGTGTCTCTGGACACTTAGTGTGCGTTGGCTGTGCCTATTTGTAACGCAGCACAACCACGACTGCTCTGGTGAAGAGAGACCCGGGAAATCATCTAGGCAGAGTCAACAAAGGAAAACCGAAGACGGATTGACGTGTGCTCGACAGAGACGGATTCCCTGCGCTGACATTTCTCAGTTACACGAGAAGAAAGCTGAGCGGTAGATCGACCGGAGAAATGCTTCCCTAGACGACATTTAGCGAATGAACTGCATTGTGCTCGGCTTTCGGGATTGTGCCTGAAAAGTGCGAAAACCAGCAGTGCCTGTGCTCAAAAGCTGGTGGCTGTGTGACTGCATTGATGCACGTTCCCGTGTCTGCGAGTGTATAGACGGCTGTTTCACGTTCACACAAATGCATCTAGTCGGGTTTTTCTTCTGTGCGTGCACACGCGTTTCCCTTGTCTCTTCGGAACAGACGTAGCTCTCTGCATGCTGAACGACGTGGTAAAACGCGTCTGCCTATATTTTGGTTAACAATCGCGGGTGCGTGTTCCGTCAGCGGCATTTCCGCAGACGACTCCGCAGAGCCAGTTCTGAAAGCTCCGCACATTAGGACTGATTGTAGAACGAAGCAATTGCACCTATGCACGCAATCACATATTCTGACGGACGTCTTTTTTGGCATAGCAGCACGAAGGTATTTGCGTTCAATTACGTATCAGAAACAATGTTTGGACCGAGGATGTGTTTGTATTTTCTCCGTACGGCATGCTTCGTGGTAGCTTACTTGCCGATCCCAGGCTTAGCGGTTTCTATACACGACTCGGTATAGGAAGAGAAAGAGAGTGCATCGGAAAACTTGCCTTTTCTGCGCTGGAATCTGATTGCTACGCCTCTGTTTGTCCACGTGAACACACACGATTCCCCCTGAAAATCAAGCAGAAATCTTTCCACAGGCTTCCAGGTATGTGCACTCACCACCTCGTGCGCACGAACGCAGCTAGAGAAAAGCACCTACATTTTCACACACTGATGCTTAAGCAAACGCTTGGCCATACACATGCACACATCCGCAAGCGCGCCCACTCCTATCTATGGACTGAAAGACGTACGCGAAACGTGATGATATGCTGAGAGAAAACAGGTGTGCGTTGATGGTTGGCGTACTGCATCACGCATACGTGGCTGCACGAGAATATTCTTTTGGAGGGTACGTGCAGATACGTCCCTGTACTTGGACGACCGTGTGCGTGAAAGCGTGTGTGTCTACAAACGATTGTCTGTCCACAATCGCGTGCCTTGATGCAGGCTCCATTCGTGCTTAAGCGCGAGTGAGTGCACAGCTGCGCCGTCTTTTGGCAAAGCTCCGCGTGTTGCACGACGTTGCCCAGTCCTGCATTTCTCATGCGTACAGATGCACGGGAGCTCTGCTAGTAAAGGAGCAAAGACAGTCGCAGGCAGAACTGAAGGCTGCTCCGAGCTACTTCTCACCCTTGGCAAATGCTTCACAGTGCGCGAGGAATAGCTTTCCGCTGCCGATGTACAAGAGAAACGAAAGAGATCATGCCTTAATGCGAAAGAGCAACAGGGCGTCACTGCGCAAGCTTCTCCCTGATCTACAGCTGAGAGCGAACACTTGTGTGCTTGTCGGAGAGATTGTGTCTTGCCTGTAAGTGTCTGGGAGTTTCGCGCAGGTCAGTGTGGCTAGTTCGATAATCAACGTCTAGGATAGATGCAGAGCGGTCCCTATTGGTGTGAGGACAATGTGCCTGGAAGTCAGTCTGTGTTCCTGGCGCCTGCTGTATCTATCCGTCGCTCCACACGCGTGTGAGTCCATGTCTTTCTCTCCACAAGCATGTGTGCTGATTTCGTCGGAGATGTGCATCTGCGCTAGTGTTGAGCTCAGCGGAGTGTGTCTCTGGACACTTGGTGTGCGTTGGCTGTGCATGTGTGTAACATAGCACAGCCACGACTGCTCTGGTGAAGAGAGACCAGGGAAATCATCTAGGCAATGTCAACAAAGGAAAACCGAAGACGGATTGACGTGTGCTCGACAGAGACGGATTCCCTGCGCTGACATTTCTCAGTAACGCCAGAAGAAAGCTGAGCGGTAGATCGACCGGAGAAATGCTTCCTTAGACGACATTTAGCGAATGAACTGCATTGTGCGCGGCTTTCGGGATTGTGCCTGAAAAGTGCGAAAACCAGCAGAGCCTGTGCTCAAAAGCTGGTGGCTGTGTGACTGCATTGATGCACCTTCCCGTGTCTGCGAGTGTACAGACGGCTGTTTCACGTTCACACAAAGGCACCTGGTCGGGTTTTTCTTCTGTGCGTGCACACGCGTTTCCCTTGTCTCTTCGGAACAGACGTAGCTTTCTGCACGTTGAACGACGCGTCTGCCTATATTTTGGTTAACAATCGCGGGTGCGTGTTCCGTCAGCGGCATTTCCGCAGACGACTCCGCAGAGCCAGTTCTGAAAGCTCCGCACACCAGGACTGAATGTGGAACCAAGGAATTGCACAGGTGCGCGCAATCACATATTCTGACGGCCGTATTTTATGCCACAGCAGCACGAAGTTATTTGCGTTCAAGCACGTATCAGAAACAATGTGTGGACCGAGGATCTGTGGGTATTTTCTCCGTACGGCATGCTTCGTGGTAGCTTACTTGCCGATCCCAGGCTTAGCGGTTTCTATACACGAATCCATATAGGGAGAGAAAGAGAGTGCATCGGAAACCTTGCGTTTTCTGCGCTGGAACCTAGTTGCTACGCCTTCTGTTTGTCCACGTGAACACACACGATTCCCCACTGAAAACCAAGCAGAAACCATTCCACAAGCTCCCAGGTGGGCGCACCCACCACCTCGTGCACGCGAACGCAGCTAGAGAAAAGCACCTACGTTTTCACACACTGATGCTTAAGCAAACGCTTGGCCACACACATGCACACATCCGCAAGCGCGCCCACTCCTATCTATGGACTGAAAGACGTACGCGAAACGTGATGACATGCTTGAGAGTAAACAGGTGTGCGTTGATGGTTGGCGTACTGCATCACGCATACGTGGCTGCACGAGAATATTCTTTTGGAGGGTACGTGCAGATACGTCCCTGTACTTGGACGACCGTGTGCGTGAAAGCGTGTGTGTCTACAAACGATTGTCTGTCCACATGCGTGTGCCTTTTTGCAGGCTCCATCCGTGCTTAAGCGCGAGTGAGTGCACAGCTGCGCCGTTTGTTGGCCAGGTTCCACGTGTTGCACGACGTTGCCCAGTCCTGCATTTCTCACGCGGACAGATTCAAGGGAGCTCTGTATAGACGGCTGTTTCATGTGCACACAAAGGCACCTGGTCGGGTGCATCCCAGATACAGCATCCCAGATTCAGCATCCCCGATACAGCTTCCGGGATACAGCATCCCAAATACAGCATCCTAGATACAGTATCCTAGATACGGCATCCTAGATACGGCATTCTAGATACAGTATCCCGGATACAACATCCCAGATACGCCATCCCAGATACAGCATCCCAAGTACAGCATCCCAGATACAGCATCCCAGATATAGCATCCCATATACAGCATCCCAGATACAGCATCCTAGGTACAGCGTAATAGATACAGCATCCCAAATACAACATGTCGAGCTGTGCTCCTCTCCCACACCAAGTGCTGATCTTGGGGCTCAGGGTGAGGGAGGGCAGCGAGGAGGTCCGTGGACTGGAATAAGTTTTGTTTGGGGTTTTTCAAACGCCTCTGCTGACACGTCGTATAAAAACCGATTGCTGCAGTGCTAAGGAATGAACAGGAGGATGAGCAACAGGCTGCAGAAACTGCTTGCGTTTTGGTTTATTGAAAAATTCTTATTGAACTCAAAAAGCAATACGATCTTGCAGTGGTCTTCTAATAGCTAGTGACAGCTTTTAATGTACTGGTTTGGAACTTTGAGATGAGATTTGAGATGAAGGGCTGTTCCATTGTGGAATATTGCAGGAGTAAATTTCAGGCATTTCAGCATGCCTGGCAGATCTGCAGCTTGATAAAGACCTCAGGCTGTTTGGTTTAATCAGACTTTTGTAGATCCCACCTTCACTGGTCAAAGCACCGGCTGCCAATGTGTTTTCTGGTGTTGTCACTTCTTTCTGACCAAAGACGGCAGAGGCAGCAGCTCTACTCGTGGTGTCTGTTTTATTGAAACATGGGGATCTACAGGAACTTTAACCCGAAAGCTCAGGAAGCTGTGGTCCGTGGTCTATCTTTGTAATGTTTGTAGATTCTTCTGGAACGTTTGTGAGTGTGAACTGCTGTGCAGGTAGAAGGAAGAAAGCTGTGTGAGCTAAAGCAGCAGGAAGGCTGCAGCCGTGTTAGCCGAGGGTGCAAGCGGCACGAAACGGGCTGCATCGGCGGAGCCCTCGGTCCCGGGCCGTCCTGGGCAGGCGGCGGAGCCCTCGGTCCCGGGCCGTCCCGGGCAGGCGCAGCCCGAGCGCTCCCGGCCCCGCTGCCGCTGCCCCGCCGGGGCCGGGGCCGCGCTGCAGGCGGACAGCGCCGCTGTGCGGCCGCCGGCGGCTCCGGGCCGGGAGGGGGGGCGGGGCTCGGTGGCGGGCGCGGACGGGATTGGCTCCTGCGCCGGATGGGCGGGGCCACGCTGCGTAAGTGCGGGGGCGGAGGAGCGCGTGCCGCCGGTGCGGCGGCGGGAGGAGCGCGCGAGGAGCGGCGGGGCCGGCGGTGAGCGAGGGGCGGGCGGACACCGGGGAGACCGGACGGGGCCGCCCCGGTCCCGGCTGAGGGGGGAGGCTGGAGGGGGAGGGACGGGCTGGTTTGGGAAGGAGGAAGGCGAGGGGCAGGCAGCCGCAACAGCGCGGCCCCGGGCCGGGCCGAGCAAGGGGCGAGGGGGAAACACGCGGGCGGCTGTGAGGGAAGGGAGCCCCGAGCTGAGCGCTGCGCGGGGCTCGGGCGGGGCCGTGGGGCGGAGGGGGGAGCCCGTGGTGCCACAGGGCAGAGGGAGGAAGGCAAGCGGGAGGGGGCGGCGCCGGGGCGGTGCCAGGGGGCGCGAGGGGCGGGGGCGGCGCTGCCGCGGGGAGGGGCCGGGAACGGAGGGAGCGGCGGAGGAGCCTGAGGGCGGGACGGCGCGGAAGGAGCTTGGGCGGGAAAGGCTGAGGGACCTCAGGGAGGGGGTGACATCGGGGAGGCTTTGGTGGGAAAGGCTGAGGGACCTCAGGGAGGGGGTGACATCGGGGGGGCTTTGGCGGGAAAGGCTGAGGGACCTCAGGGAAGGGGTGACATCGGGGGGGCTTTGGCGGGAAAGGCTGAGGGACCTCGGGGAAGGGGTGACATCGGGGAGGCTTTGGCGGGAAAGGCTGAGGGAGCTCGGGGAGGAGATGGCGTCGGGGAGGCTGCAGGGGGCAATGCTGAGGTAGCTCAGGACGGGATGGCACTCAGGTCTGGTTTCAAAGGGAAATGCTGAGGTACCTTGAGGAATGGACGCTGGGCTGGGAGCTATGAACACATCAGACTGGTTAAGAGAGTGTTCATGACAGAAATTTGTGCAGTGAAGTATTCCAGCAAAGAGCGGGAGAAGAGCCAAACTTAGATCAGGCCTCCTAGGACGCCTGCAGGTTTGGGGACAGGGATGACGAGGTTGTTAATCCGGTCCTAACTGTTTCTTTCTCTGTCCCTCTCTTGCAGCACCTGACTGAATGGAGGAGCAAGTGGACGGGAAGTTCCTGCGCCACACACAGATCACATTTATCGCTCTCGCCCTCAGAGACCCGGAGATCTAAACCGTTCGCGTCGTGCCTTGAAGCAGCCTGTGCTCATGCGCTTCTCCCAGGGAGAAGGCGGAATGGCAGTGACTGGCCACGTTAAGCCACAGGGTGCACACTGTGCAGCTGTCAAGCCCAGCTCTGCGTTAGCTCACACCTGCGGTTTTGCGCCGCACACGCACATTTGAGTTGTCGCTGGTTGTTGCAGCGTTTGGCTTTGGTGAGGACAGCGTGTGTTTGTCAGCAGTTGGTGTAGGTGGGATCTGGAGGAGAAAGCGATATTTCCGTGCCAGAACTGGTTGGTGTTTGCATGGTATTGTGGCGGTTGTTCCCGCAGGCGATGAGTGCTGGAGCATTATTGCAGGATGAGGGGATTTTGGAGGCTTGTCTGTGAGATGCACTAGAGGCAGCAGCTGAAAGCGAAAGGCTGAGATTTGGAGGGTTTGTCGGTGGGTTTTGGGCAGTTGTCAGCTGAAGAGTTGGCTGTTTGCAGGTGAGGTGTAGGGCAGAGGGTGAAGCTGACTTTGCCTGGGCGGCGCAACTGGCTGGGTGTGCAGAGCTGAGGAGAGCGGGCTGCTGCGGGTGACCCTAAAGCTGGAGAACCAGCCGGCAGCTCCAGACGCTCCCGCTGCCGGGCAGGGCCGTGCAGGCCAGTGCCCTGGGGCACAGCGATGTGACCCTCCGCAAGTACCAAAGAGCAAGTGAGGACCGTGGGCATTTGTACTGAGCTGTGACATCTCTAACCCGTGACATTGGGGTCCAGCCTGAGCAGGGCACGTGCGGAAGCTGTGCTGCAGGGAGGGCAGAGCTGAGGGGAAGGGCTGTGCCAGGGGCTGGTGCCAAGGCAAGGTGGGCGCGCTGTGGGGTGTGGGGAGGTGTCAGCCCCGGACTCAGCCCCTGTCTGACTGTAGTGCCCTTGGGCTGGTGTAGCTCAGTCCTCTGTGTGTTTCTCTTCAGGGGGAGCAGCATGCAAAGGAAAAGCAAGGAAGGAGGTGAACCCATGAGGAAGAGTGATGGATAAAGAGGGTTGGAGCGCACCTGCCAGTCAAGAGGGATCAAGAAAGAAGACACCGGTGGTGGAACCGCAGGTCAGGAGAGCTCAAGGAGGGAGAAAGGTGACTGTGGCTGTATGGGTTTTTCTAGCTCACACACCAATGAAAACAGTTTGGATAATAAAAGAAATGTATGCAAAACCAATAATTAAAGGCAGAGAATGTTTATATGCTATGTATGGGGTAGACCTGAAGGTATATTTCTTCCTACAACGAAGGAGAATTCGCAATACATGCTGCTGTCAGCAACGACCAGTAAGCGACAAGACTCTATTGACTGATGCCTCTGGTCGCTCACATAAAGTTGTAATTACATGGCTAAACTCAGATACCCAGTGCTGCAAACACAAGGTAGAAAAAGAGACCAAGAGTCAAATAAGTTCTTGAGCTGACAGCTGTTAGGATCACTTTGAGGTGTTCTGTAACAAGCCTGTGAATGTTGTAACTGGCTCATATTATGTGGCTGGCATACTTAACCGCCTGGAAGCTTCTTTTCTTAAGGAAGAGGATAATCCTCTTTTGATGGCTGAATTGAGAATGCTATGGTTTCTAATAAATCATAGACATCATAGGTATTATGCAATGCACACCCGCTCTCGCAGTGGCCCTTCCAGGACCACTTGCGGAAGGCAGTAGGAGGGCCGATGCACGAGCTGTGCCGCTCACTGTGCCTAAAGCCTTGGAGCAAGCTAAATGATCACATAAATTCTTTCACCAGAGTGCAAAGGCGTTAAAACGACAACTTCAAATTACAGTGGATCAGGCCAGGAGCGTTCTTATGTCCTGCCCTGATTGCCAACAGTTGGCACCCGCGCCATCCACAGAGGGTGTTAATCCAGGAGGGGTTACTGCCAATGAAGTACGGCCAGCGGATGTAACGCATTGTTCTGAATTGGGTAAATTCGTACGTGTTTCTGTAGACGCTCATTCCAGATTTCTCGTTGCTGCTGCACGCACTGGTGAAAGAGCACGAGACGTCTGTAACATTGGTTGGCATGTTTTGCTGTTTGAGGAGTTCCACGATCTGTAAAACCAGAGGAAAGCGGAACGCACACTCGATTAGAGGAGCGATCCCCCAGCGCGCTGTAATAGAAGTGCCTGCTTTTTAACACTTTCAAAACAGTGTTAAAGAGTCTGTTTGATGACTTTTTGGTATCATTTCTGGCGACGAGGATGGGATAATCTGCCTGACCTCCCGTGGATCCCAGGGACCTTGTGCCAGCACCGGGGAATTCCTGGAAGGGACCACAGCTCCTCGGACCAGCTCGGGACGCGGGTAAAACCCCATCAATGAGATAAGGCACTTTCATTGTCTGGTTTCGTTGGCAACGCTGCCTGCGCGAGACGTGGGCGACACCAGCGCGTTGGGTCTGCGCATTCGCGTCTGCGCATTTTGGTAAACTGGGTAACTTAAAAAAAGAAAGAAATAAAAAATTAAAGGGGAAAATGAGAAAACAATAAATTAAAGAGAAAAACGAGGGAACAGCAATTGGATAAAGGTACCTTTAATGATTTTGCTGTTTGTGCCTTAGCAATTGTATAATTGTTTCTGGCTTTAGTGGTTTGTTGTTGTTGTTACTTGTGTCTTGGGGGATTTTATAGTCCAGTACTTAGGGTTCACCAATTGTCTGTGATTGTGATTGTGAAGTAGGTAGTGGACAATCGGCAGGAGGATTCGTGAGAAATCCCCCCCAGGCTGTGTTTTCTGACATTGGAAAAGGATCGTTTGCTGTTCAACAGGGCGTCAACCAGGGAGAATCTGATTGAATATTGTAATTAATGGTGGCCACTGTAAATAATATTAATATGCTTCACAGGTCTAGGTGGGTATACTTTGAGATCTGTAGTATAGTAATGTGCTGCATGTAATATGTAGTAAGATATCTATTTTAAATCATATATTGCCTATTACATAAGGCATATTACACAATACGTAATGTTACATATGCATTGTCTTTATCCTCTTCAGATCCATTTGTTTTGAAAAAGGATAATCAGGGAAAGAAATGCAAACCAGTAAAAGGTTTGTTGAAGAACAGCTATTGGTGTAGAATACACAGAGAACATGAGATCAAAATTGTGCCTCGGTCAGTCCAGGGTGGGATCCTGATATCCTTATATCGGGGCACAGGCTGCATTGGTATCGCCAGTGCATTTTATACGGGATTAGACACGCTGCGCCTAAAGCTGTAAATATGCCAAAACCTTCTGAGATTAAACAGGATTGTGAGGAGTCTCCCACTGAGTTTTTACACCGTCTTAAACCGACAGCTCAGAAATATATTAATATAGATCCTGACTTGGAGAACAGAGAAATAGAATTCTTAGTTGACTGGGAGCTCATTATTCTGTGTTAAACACTATGCAGGGAATATTAAGTAGCGATTCTGTAACAGTTATGGGTGCCACAAAAATTGCAAAACACGGCCCTTTAACCTGCTGCTTAGAATGTTTGTATGTGGAGTCTGTACTTATTGATTGTGTACCATGTGTCTTCTCTTGTGCACAATGAATGGTTGAAAAAAGCTTTAATGGTGCAATGGCTGTGCAGTTACACGCTGCTGTGGCTGCAATTGTTAAAGAAAGAAGGGGAGATGTGGCAGGGTTGTGACATCAGGCCCGTGAGAAATTGCAAGAGTCACAGTGTGAGAACAAGCGCTGGTGGAACAACACAAGCAGCAAGGACTGTGTGGGACATGAACCATCAGGGACAGAGGGATTGGTACATGAGGGACAGAGGGATTGATACGGGGTTGGTACATGAGGGACAGAGGGATTGACACGCGGTGGGTACATCAGGGACAGAGGGATTGATACAGGATCGGTACATCAAGGACAGAGGTCCGCGATGTTTCAAATGCAAACCTGAGTTTGTATTAAATATCTCTCTGCATCTTAAAGAGAGTCTGTGCCTCATCTGCTACACCCCTTTATCTGTTTCCCAAATTACGATTTAGACTGTATTTACCATTGTAAAAACAAAGCTTTCCCCCCTTAATTTTTGTCATGTGTTGTAGTTAGAATTAATAGAGATATTGGAGCCCATCGTAGCTAAACTGGAAAAAGACAGCAGCCGTGTGTATTTTTAAATAAAGACTAAATCAAGTGTGCTAGCTCATTATCTTTAAGCGTTTTACTGTGATCACCTCTCTCCCAAGGTTTTGTGTCTGTTGTATCAAGGCCTGACACCCACGGCCACAGTGGATGAATCACCATGGGCACAACACCAGGAACCTGCCTGTTCGTGTCCAGGATATCCACTCCAGCAGACACGTTTTAATTGGTACTTGCATTATGGATTAGATGCAACAAAAATCCATACTTTCTTTTGTCCTTTGCTATAGAGGAAGGGGTTGAACTTTTCTATAGCAGATTCAATCACTTGTTGTAAAGCAATGAAATAAATAACTTAGGCTTTTTCTATGGATAAACAACGTTTAATTCAATTCCTTAATTGTATTCCTTAAACACTTGTTCGTTAGACCATAAGCAAAACAGCGCTGGGTGTTAGTTCGTTAGTAGGCCCTTATTATGTGGTTAGTTAACCCTGAAAATGTTAGCTCCCTCTATCAATATAACCTCATAAACAAGTTTCAAAATTTTTATGTAGAACTTACCCACCTTTTCCTTTTTGCAGGTTCAGAGCCCGAGCCTCATTTGGTTGTATCTGTAAACATCAAACGTCTCAGCACAAATCACAACTGCATTTCTCACAGACAGAAGTGCCTGATCTCCACAGCTTGCCTGGCAGTGCAGAGAGCAGGAAGTGCGGTGAGTCCTGGGCCTTTGGGCACATTTCACCCTGTTTTGTGTCCCAGTCCCTCCCTGCTCCCTCCTCTTTCCTGCTGTGCCCTTCTTCCTCTTCATCTCTTCTCCCTCTGGCCCTCTGCTGCTTCCTCACCTATTCCCCCACCCTTCTGAATCTCTGTGCAGGGTTTCTCGTATCTCCCTCTCCGTCTCCACCCCTCTGTGTTCTCATCATCCCCGGTTTCTCTTTGTCGTCATTCTTGTCTGTTGCTCTGTCCCGCTCCGTGCCCCATCATGTCTCACTGTATCCCTCTGTCCTGCTCCCTGCGCCTATTCCTGCCCCTCTTCTTTTTTACTCCCTCTTCCTCTTGCTGCCCACCCCAGGATTTTTTCCCAATCTCTATCCTGCCCCAACCCTTATTGTTCTTTCTCTCTCCTGCTCCCTCTCTGTCTTTCTGCCTGTCTGCCCTTTCCCTGCTGCTTCTTTCTCCATCTCTGTCCAGATTACTGCCCCTTTTCCTTCTTGATGTCTTTCTGTCCTGTTTGTCTTTCTGTCTTCCTTGCCTGTTCCCAGCCCCATCCCCTCTCGCTGTATCTTCCCTGTCCAGCTGGCTCTGCCTTTTCTTTGTCTTCTCATCCTCTTTCCTGCTCCTCAGCCCTCTTTTCCTCTTCCTCCAGCTCATTGCTGCATGTTTTCCCTTTCCAGTCTCTTCATTTTGATCTAAACTTTGCTTTGTTTCTCAGTCCCTTTGTTCTCTTCCCTTCCTGTTGCCTCTCAGTGGGCAGTGACGACCTGATTCAGAGACAGCACGGCGACCACATCCCAGGTCGCTCGGTCCATCAGCACACAAACGCCACTGTGGTGGAAAGCAAATGGCGTTTATTAACAAGTAACACAGCGTTATATACCTTAGGTTTGCAACGTCACGTCCATCTGCTTGCCTCACATACTCCTACCTACCTAGGGAGGGGCTACTATCTTTCTGTACAGCGCGAGATCTTCCGGCCTCCAGACCCTAACTACCTACAGGTATGCGTCACAAACCCCCCTGGACACCGTTTGTGTCTCAAACGCCCCTGGACAGGGTGTGTCTAACAAACCCCATTGGACAGAATGTGTCACAAGCCCCCTGGAAACTGTGTGTGTCACAAACCCCATTGGACAGGGTGTGTGTCACAAACCCCATTGGACAGCGTGTGTGTCACAAACCGCTTTCGACAGTGTGTGTGTCACAAACTCCATTGGACAGCGTGTGTGTCACAAACCCAATTGGACAGCGGGTGTGTCACAAACCCCATTAAACAGGGTGAGTGTCACAAAGCCCATTGGACAGGGTGTGTAACACAAACCCCATTGGACAGGTTGTGTGTCAGAAACACCCCTGGACACCGTTTGTGTCACAACTCTCGGTGGACAGGGTGTGTCACAAACTCCATTGGACAGCGTGTGTGTCACAAACCACATTGAACAGCGGGTGTGTCACAAACGCCATTGGACAGCAGGTGTGTCACAAACCCCATTAAACAGGGTGTGTCTCACAAACCCCATTCAACATGGTGTGTGTCACAAACCCCATTGGAAAGCGTGTGTGTCGCAAACACCATTGGACAGCGTGTATGTCACGAACATCCCTGAACAGGGTGTGTGTCACAAACCCCATTGGACAGGGTGTGTATCACAAATCCCATTGGACAGCGTTTGTGTCACAAACACCCCTGGAAACTGTGTGTGTCACAAACACACCTGGACAGGGTCTGTGTAACAAACCCCTTTGGATAGTGTGTGTGTCACACTGTCAATTGGACAGCCTGTGTGTCCCGAACCCCATTGGACAGGCTGTGTGTCACAAACACCTCTGGACATGGTGTGTGTCATAAACCTCATTGGACAGGCTGTGTGTCACAAACCCCATTGGGAAACGTGTGTGTCACAAATCCCATTAGACAGTGTAGGTGTCACAAACCCCATTGGACACCGTGTGTGTCACAAACACCCCTGGACAGGGTGTGTGTCACAAACCCCATTGGACAGCATGTGTGTCACAAAACCCATTGGACAGCATGTGTGTAACAAACTCCATTGGACACCGTGTGAGTCACAAATCCCATTGGGCAGCGAGTGTGTCACAAACCCCATTAAACAGGGTGTGTGTCACAAACTCCAGTGGACAGTGTGTATGTCACAAACCCCATTGGACACCATGTGTGTCACAAACACCCCTAGACAGGGTGTGTGTCACAATCCTCATTGGACAGGCTGTTGGTCACAAACCCCATTGGGAAGCGTGTGTGTCACAAATCCCAGTGGACAGGGTGTGTGTCACAAACCCCATTGGACAGCGTCTGTCACAAGCACCCATGGAGAGGGTGTGTGTCACAAACCCAATTGGACAGCGTGTGTGTCACAAAACCCATTGGGCAGCGGGTGTGTCACAAACCCCATTAAACAGGGTGAGTGTCACAAAGCCCATTGGAAAACGTGTGTGTCACAAACCCCATTGGACAGGTTGTGTGTCAGAAACACCCCTGGACACCGTTTGTGTCACAACTCCCCGTGGACAATTTGTGAGTCACAAACCTGATTTGACAGCTTGTGTGTCACAAACCCCACTGCACAGCGTGTTTGTCACAAACCTCATTGGGCAGCGTGTGGGTCACAAACCCCATTGAAAAGCGTGTGTGTCACAAACCCCATTGCACATCGAGTGTGTCAAATGCCCCTGGACAGCGTATGTGTCACAAACCCCATTGGACAGGGTGTGTATCACAAATACCATTGGACAGCGTTTGTGTCACAAACACCCCTGGAAACTGTGTGTCACAAACACACCTGGACAGGGTATGTGTAACAAACCCCTTTGGATAGTGTGTGTCACACTGTCAATTGGACAGCCTGTGTGTCCCGAACCCCATTGGACAGGCTGTGTGTCACAAACACCTCTGGACATGGTGTGTGTCACAAACCTCATTGGACAGGCTGTGTGTCACAAAACCCATTGGGAAGCGTGTGTGTCACAAATCCCATTAGACAGTGTGTGCGTCACAAACCCCATTAAACAGGGTGTGTGTCACAAACTCCATTGGAAATAGTCTGTGTCACAAACCGCATTGGACAGCCTGTGTGTCACAAACCCCATTGGACAGTGTGTGTGTCACAAACCCCATTGGACATCATGTGTGTCACAAACACCCCTAGACAGGGTGTGTGTCACAATCCTCATTGGACAGGCTGTTGGTCACAAACCCCATTGGGAAGCGTGTGTGTCACAAATCCCAGTGGACAGGGTGTGTGTCACAAACCCCATTAGACTGCGTGTGTCACAAGCACCCATGGACAGGGTGTGTGTCACAAACCCAATTGGACAACGTGTGTGTCACAAACCCCATTGAACAGCGGTTGTGTCACAAACCCCATTGGACAGCGGGTGTGTCACAAACCCCATTAAACAGGGTGTGTGTCACAAACTCCATTGGACAGCGTGTATATCACAAACCCCATTGGACAGCGTGTGTGTCACAAACGCCCCTTGGCAGCGTGTGTGTCACAAACCCCATTGGACAACGTGTGTGTCACAAACTCCATTGGACAGCGTGTGTCACAAGCACCCATGGACAGGGTGTGTGTCACAAACCCAATTGGACAGCGTGTGTGTCACAAACCCCATTGAACAGCGGTTGTGTCACAAACCCCATTGGACAGCGGGTGTGTCACAAACCCCATTAAACAGGGTGTGTGTCACAAACTCCATTGGACAGCGTGTATATCACAAACCCCATTGGACAGCGTGTGTGTCACAAACGCCCCTTGGCAGCGTGTGTGTCACAAACCCCATTGGACAACGTGTGTGTCACAAACTCCATTGGACAGCGTGTGTCACAAGCACCCATGGACAGGGTGTGTGTCACAAACCCAATTGGACAGCGTGTGTGTCACAAACCCCATTGAAGAGCGGGTGTGTCACAAACCCCTTTGGACAGCGGATGTGTCACAAACCCCGTTAAACAGGGTGTGTGTCACAAACCCCAATTGACAGCGTGTGTGTCACAAACGCCCCTGGACAGCGTGTGTGTCATAATCCCCATTGGGCAGCGTGTGTGTAACAAACCCCATTGGAAACCGTGTGTGTCACAAAGACCCCTAGACAGGGTGTGTGTCACAATCCTCATTGGACAGGCTGTGGGTCACAAACCCCTTTGGGAAGCGTGTGTGTCACAAATCCCATTGGACAGGGCGTGTGTCACAAACCCCATTGGACAGCGTGGGTCACAACGACTCATGGACAGGATGTGTGTCACAAACCCCATTGAACAGCGGGTGTGTCACAAACCCCATTGGACAGCGGTTGTGTATCACAAATCCCATTGGACAGCGTTTGTGTCACAAACACCCCTGGAAACTGTGTGTGTCACAAACACACCTGGGCATGGCATGTGTAACAAACCCTTTTTGATAGTGTGTGTGTCACATTGTCAATTGGACAGCCTGTGTGTCCCACACCGCATTGGACAGCGTGTGTGTCAAAAAATCCATTGGATAGCGTGTGTAACAACACCCCCTGGACAGTGTTTATGTCACAAACCCCCCTAGACAGTGTGCGTATCACAAAGCCCATTACACAGGGTGTGTGTCACAAACCCCATTGACAGTGTGTGTGTCGAATGCCCCTGGACAACGTATGTGTCACAAACCCCATTGGACAGGGTGTGTATCACAAATCCCATTGGACAGCGTTTGTGTCACAAACACCCCTGGAAACTGTGTGTGTCAACAACACACCTGGACAGGGTATGTGTAACAAACCCCTTTGGATAGTGTGTGTGTCACACTGTCAATTGGACAGCGTGTGTGTCCCGAACCCCATTGGACAGGCTGTGTGTCACAAACACCTCTGGACATGGTGTGTGTCACAAACGTCCTTGGACAGGCTGTGTATCACAAACCCCATTGGGAAGCGTGTGTGTCACAAACCCCATTGGACAGCGCGTGTGTCACAAACCC
Source organism: Nesoenas mayeri (assembly GCF_963082525.1). Lineage (NCBI taxonomy): Eukaryota > Metazoa > Chordata > Aves > Columbiformes > Columbidae > Nesoenas > Nesoenas mayeri. The sequence continues at coordinate 849,315 of NC_137562.1, forward strand.
CATTGAACAGTGGGTGTGTCACAAACCCCATTAAACATGGTGTGTGTCACAAACCCCATTCAACATGGTGTGTGTCACAAACCCCGTTGGAAAGCGTGTGTGTCACAAACGCCCCTGAACAGCGTGTTTGTCACAAACCCCATTGGACAGCGTGTGTGTCACAAACCCCATTGGACAGCGTGTGTCACAAGCACCCATGGACAGGGTGTGTGTCACAAACCCAATTGGACAGCGTGTGTGTCACAAACCCCATTGAACAGCGGTTGTGTCACAAATCCCATTGGACAGCGGGTGTGTCACAAACCCCATTCGACGGTGTGTGTGTCAAAAACTCCATTGGACAGAGTGTCAGTCACAAACCCCATTGGAAAGCGTGTGTGTCACAAAACCCGTTGGACAGTCTGTGTGTCACAAACCCAATTGGACATTCTGTGTGTCACAAACCCCATTGGACACCGTGTGTGTCACAAACACCCCTAGACAGAGTGTGTGTCACAATCCTCATTGGACAGGCTGTGGGTCACAAACCCCATTGGGAAGCGTGTGTGTCACAAACCCCATTGGACAGCGTGTGTCACAACGACGCATGGACAGGGTGTGTGTCACAAACCCCATCGGAACGCGTGTGTGTCACAAACCCCATTGAACAGCAGGTGTGTCACAAACCCCATTAAACAGGGTGTGTGTCACAAACCCCATTGGACAATGTGTGTGTCAGAAAACCCTCTGGACAGTGTGTGTGTCACAGACCCCTTTTGACAGTGTCTGTGTCACAAACCCATCTGGACTGTGTGTGTTTCACAAACCTCATTGGACATCGTGTGTGTCACGAACACCCCTGGACAGCGTGTGTGTCAAAACCCCAATGGACAGCGTGTTTGTCACAAACCCCATTATACATTGTCTGTGTCAAAAACCCCATTGGACAGCGTGTGTGTCACAAACCCCATTGGTCATCTTGTATGACAAATGCTCCTGGACAACGTGTGTTTCACCAACTTCATTGGACAGTGTGTGTGTCACAAAAACCCCTGGACAGTGTGTGTGTCAAAAACCCCATTGGACAGCGTGTGTCACAAACTCCCATGGACAGGGTGTGTGTCACAAACGCCATTGGACAGAGTGTGAGTCACAAATCCTATTGGAAAGCGTGTGTGTCACAAACTCCGTTGGACAGTCTGTGTGTCACAAACCCCATTGGACAGTGTGTGTGTCGCAAACCCCATTGGACATCATGTGTGTCACAAACACCCCTAGACAGGGTGTGTGTCACAATCCTCATTGGACAGGCTGTTGGTGACAAACCCCATTGGAAAGCGTGTGTGTCACAAACCCCATTGGACAGCGTGTGTGTCATAATCCCCATTGGGCAGCGTGTGTGTAACAAACCCCATTGGACACCGTGTGTGTCACAAACACCCCTAGACAGGGTGTGTGTCACAATCCTCATTGGACAGGCTGTGGGTCACAAACCCCTTTGGGAAGCGTGTGTGTCACAAATTCCATTGGACAGGGTGTGTGTCACAAACCCCATTGGACAGCCTGGGTCACAACGACCCATGGACAGGGTGTGTGTCACAAACCCCATCGGACTGCGTGTGTGTCACAAACCCCATTGAACAGCGGGTGTGTCACAAACCCCATTGGACAGCGGGTGTGTATCACAAATCCCATTGGACAGCGTTTGTGTCACAAACACCCCTGGAAACTGTGTGTGTCACAAACACACCTGGACAGGGCATGTGTAACAAACCCCTTTTGATAGTGTGTGTGTCACATTGTCAATTGGGCAGCCTGTGTGTCCCATACCGCATTGGACAGCGTGTGTGTCAAAAAATCCATTGGATAGCGTGTGTAACAACACCCCCTGGACAGTGTTTATGTCACAAACCCTCCTAGACAGTGTGCGTATCACAAAGCCCATTACACAGGGTGTGTGTCACAAACTCTATTGGACAGCGTGTGTGTCACAAACCCCATTGACAGCGTATGTGTCAAAAATCGCATTGGACACCGTGTGTGTCACAAACCCCATTGGACACTGTGTGTGTCACAAACACCCCTGAACAGGATGTGTGTCACAAAATCCATTGGACAGCGTGTATGTCACAAACTCCATTGGTAAGCGTGTGTGTCACAAAGCCCATTGGACAGGGTGTGTGTCACAAAAACCCCTGGACAGCGTGTGTGTCACAACCCCATTGGACACCGTGTGTGTCACAAACACCCCTGGACAGCGTGTGTGTCACAAACCGCTTTCGACAGTGTGTGTGTCACAAACTCCATTGGACAGAGTGTGAGTCACGAACCCCATTGGAAAGCGTGTGTGTCACAAACCCCATTGGGAAGCGTGTGTGTCACAAATCACATTAGACAGCGTGTGTGTCACAACCCCATTGGACACCGTGTGTGTCACAAACACCTCTGCACAAGGTGTGTGTCACAAACTCCATTGGACAGTGTGTGTGTCACAAACCCCATTGAACAGCGTCTGTGTCACGAACCCCATTGGACAGCGTGTGTGTCACAAACCCCATTGGGAAGCGTGTGTGTCACAAATCCCATTAGACAGCGTGTGTGTCACAACCCCATTGAACACCGTGTGTGTCACAAACACCCCTGCACAAGATGTGTGTCACAAACTTCATTGGACAGTGTGTGTGTCACAAACCCCATTGAACAGCGTCTGTGTCACAAACCCCATTGGACAGCGTGTGTGTCACAAACCCCATTGACAGCGTGTGTGTCAAAAATCGCATTGGACACCGTGTGTGTCACAAACCCCATTGGACATTATGTGTGTCACAAACACCCCTGAACAGGATGTGTGTCACAAAATCCATTGGACAGCGTGTATGTCACAAACCCCATTGGGCAGGGTGTGTGTCACAAACCCCATTGGACAGAGTGTGTGTCACAAAAACCCCTGGACAACGTGTGTGTCACAAACCCCATTGGACAGGGTGTGTGTCACAAAAACCCCTGGACAGTGTGTGTGTCACAAACCGCATTGGACAGCATGTGTGTTCACAAACCCCATTGGACAGCGTGTGTGTCACAAACAGCATTGGACTCTGTGTGTGTCACAAACTCTCCTGGACAGTGTGTGTGTCACAAACCCCATTGGACACACAGATGACTACAGTAAAAAACCAACACTGAAGATATGCAGGTCTTTATTTCTTCTAGTTCAGCAAAATGTTTCGCTTAGCTTCAGTTTCTGCAGCACACTGGTTTACTTTGTATTTTTTTTCTTCATTTTCTATAAAATTTCGCATTCCGTGGCATATTTGTCTCATCAATTAAATTTTTCTGTATACCAGTAATTACATTTGTTTATTGTATATTGTTTATTATAGTTTGTCTTTTTTTTTTGTGTAAGCTCTCTATTTATTTTTATTGTATATTGTTTATTATAGTTTGTCTTTCAATTATTTCATAATTGTTAAATAAATCAACCAGTTTTTATGAAGTAGGTGGAAACCAGAGGGTTTTCTTCTCTCTCCTTGTCTTCTTTTTTTTTATGGCTGAGCTTCTAAAACAATTAAGGAGCTTACCTTCAGCCTTTTAGGGCAGTTTGCTGAGAGGAGATCAATAAGAGATTTAGCTGCTTGCGCTGTTTTTGTTACTCACACACTGATGATCTAGTATAGAAGCTACAAACCTCACAAGGAGCAGACCTAGAACCTCATTTAAGGTCAAATTAAGAAGTCATTTAGCTGGTTTTCTCAGTGACCCCCCTGCTCTGAGGTTCCTCCTTGCACAGTGACTATCAACGCCAGAAGGAAAATTTACTTTAATCCCGCACGCAGGTGAATTTTGGATTTTTAAGTTTCTTTCCTTAAATGAATGATGTATTTCTCTCTTATATGGTTAAGTAAAGGTTCACAAAAAAACCACATTTCTTTGCTGGACTTTTGTTTCTTTTCAGTGGCAAAATTTGTCACTGTACAAATATTGGATCAGATGGCAACTAAAATATCATGAAGTTAGTTGACGTTCCTCCAATACCCATCTATAGAAACAGATTGTTATCAGTTACTAAAATGGTTAAAAATCAGTCTTACTGCTCGTCAGTTGTTATTAATGAGAAAACTGTTTTATATAACTGACCTGAAATGCAGATGAATCCAGAAGAAAAAAAAGCCTCGTTGTATGAAGACAAGTTATCTGTTTGGGCATAAACTGCATAAATGGACGTATGAGAAGAAGAGCATTCCACATAGTCTGATGTGTCGTCAACCACTTTGCAGAACCCGCTATCGGACAGCCAGCTGCAAAACAAAATGTTCACAAAGTTGGAAATCGACTTGTCTAATTCACACGGTAAACAGGCTTGAAAATTGTTGTATCTCTGAAAACACCGGGTTTTCTAAACTACTGCATAAGTTTATCTTCATCTATTGCACATCTTTCATGTGCAGTTTTTAGAATAGCATATTTACATGAAATTAAAACAGCTTTTAAAAAATTATATTATTAAAAAAATATAAGTATATAGTCATGAACTTTGTTTTTCTGCTAGAAATTTTTTTTGTGGCCATGTTTTAAAACTTACACAAGATTCACAGTCCCATCTGAATTTTTAAATAGTGTGTTGCTTAAACTTGCACAGTGCTTTAGCCCATTCTGAAGAACACTTGCTGTTTGCTGTTTTGAAACTAAAATACATGTTCTCCTTCAGTATTGCTGAAAATTTTGGAAAAGGATACTAGAGGTGACATCCTAAGCCATTTCTAGTGGAAACCACCTTGTTCTGTGATACAATGTCTAGATAAAAGGAGAGTATGCAGGTAAATTCTGCTGCATCTCCTTCCTGAATAGTTTATATCAGTGACAGACTGATATAATCCAGACCATCTAATGAAATCATATCTAAACTAACTAGTTGTCCGCAGGATATAGAACGTAACTCTCTCTAATTTCATTTATACTGTGTGAACAGGAAAGAAATAGGCAAATCAAATAATAGGGCGTTGAAGGGAATACACAGAAAACTTTAGCACATCGTTTGCAATGGTGTGAGTAGCAATAAGAATGGAAACCAGGATACATCAAGTCAAGCTAGCAGCAGCAATATTAAAAACTACCAGGAGATGGCTTTTCTGTCAAAAAGTAAGAGCCCTACAGAGATCATCGTCAAAAGTTATGCCAAAATTCTGGATATTAGCAAATAAGGAATATTCTGTTTCAGTGACTTGAAGCAATACCAGAGACGCAGGTTTAATTCTTTGTAAGAATGGACTCGAAATGTTGTCTGATAACAACTGTAAAGAGTGCAAAAGACGCTAATATTAAGGAAGCGATGCAATTCTGGAATTTATGGCCTCTCAGCATTGCCCAACACATCATTACATAAACTAAACAGTACTGTAATGAAAAAAAATCAATAGTAGAAGTCTGAGAAATCTCTAAGTTAGAATAACTACACATTTTATTATACAGAATGTTTTACGTGCTGGTACAAAGGCCAGAAAAGTTAAGGGAAAAAGATGGATAAGAAATAGATCAATTTCATACTTGCAGACGATCTGATTGGACTTAATGGGATTTTATGCAAATACACATGGTAGAAACTGGAAAACTAAACAGATTAATAAAACAACCTTTCAGCAGCTTGGTTCCAGAGGAGACATAGAGACTTTTGTGGAACAATCCGACTTCCTGTAGCATAAATCCCATAAACAACTACATTGTTATCTTTCAAAGGGTATGAACTCCGACCCTTCAAACTCATAGAAAAAACCTGAAACAATACACACAACATAAACACAAACTTAATATTAAAATTCTACAGTCAGTGCTCATTTTAATCACAAACACACTAAAACGCTCACATCATTTTAAAGACATTTAAGATGGTTCGAGTAATATATAAATTAATTTATTGAAAAAATAAATTGCATTATCTTCAAACCCTGTTCTTCAAGGCAAGCTCTTTGTCTCCAGTAAGGAACCACTGCTGACTGCTATATTCTGTGAACTGTACAGATTCACAGCTCTCTTCTTGAAGAGGGGATAACACAACAGAGACCTTTAACAAATGTTCAGGTACTTGAATAAAATCTCCATCTTTTCCATCAAATCTGTGTCCGTTGATTTGCTGAGGAAACCAGTTGTGAGCCATTATTGCAATGTACGGGCAGCTGTCAAGGCTATTTTTACCTCTGTTGAAGAGGAAAAGCAACAGGGCTGGTAAGTGGAACCGAACTTTCACTATTCTTCACATAATTACTCTAAAATGTATGCGTAATTAATATTTTATTCCTTCATCATTTTAGGCTTTATTACATTTAATAAAAAGACAGCTTCCGGTTCTGTGAAAAAAGGAGGGGCGGAATTATTATGTATCTTGGCTTCTCCATTTCTCCTCTGGATTTTGCTCACTATGATCTGTAAGAAAAACCACCCCATGGTAAAACAGGTTATCATAATATTCATCTTTATAACTTGATGTAGAGAAGAGTCAACAACAAGGAGAAGCATTAAAATGGATGATCTAGCTCTTATTCCCAAGAGATGACACAAAAAACTTGCAATAATGAATTTGAACTTTCAAGTTCTGGACACTGTTCCAGATAGCACTGTTATTTATGCCATTTACTGTCTTTTGGCTGAGATGGGCATCTTAACCCCTATAACTTATGCAATGTCACAGAAAGTTACATCTCCAAAAGAAACTGAGAAAGAAATCTAAAGCATGCTGATTTTCACCGGACGGGAAAAAAGAAAAAAGGTATTTTTTAATTCTAGATTCAATTACCAGTTTTTTAATAGGTTCACAGTGGGAGAAACCCACTGTTGAAAAGTGTTTGTGTCATAAAACTGTCATTTGTTTCTGCAGTCATCTATTTTCCCTGCCCATTAGCCTGGCCATAGGTTATGATGCACTTGCAGAAAAAACTAGGAATTTGAAACTACATGTAAAAACTATGAGTTGCTTTCAAGCAATTCTAAATAATGTTCAAGTGAGCAAAAGCATGTACACAGAAATTAGAGAATGCCAGTAGAAATTTTGGGTTACTCACTGTCACCTACATCTTAAAGCGTAGCTCTCCATCATATAATTACGTTATTTTCTTAGCAAGATTAATTAATCCTTTTCTAAGCAATATTTAAGCTAATGGTGACTTAATACATCCCAGATCTCCTGACTTCTACTCTCAGAGCTACCCCGCATTTGTGACACCAGCTCTTAGAGCTCTGTAAGATTCCGACAGAGTGCAACACGTTTTCATACAGGTAACAAGTCCCTTTTCTAAAAAATATCATTTACATTTTTACTGTATTAGCTTTCCGGTATTTTCAAAACGTATTTTGAATTCAAGGTTACTTACCTTTCTCCCGGTGACCCACACATTACCCCTGTCAACAGGGAAAAGGCAAATTTCTCGGTCACCGCAGCAAGCAGGCTATATCCTCGTGTGTCCTCGCGCTTCGGGCTAGCCAGGGTGCAGAGTATCTCATAGAATAGGCTTCTACTTTTATCAGTGAGTAACTGTTTCTCACCAACATCTGTCACCTAAAGGGAGGAGAAGAAATCGAACATTTTATGCACACAAGTCTGCTTGTAACATTTCCTCATAAAACGAACATTTATCCCAGTGTTCATTCTGAAAGTTCAGCATATTTTTCATTTCTTGATCACCGCGGCCAAGGCATCAGGTGCAGTCTATGTCAAAACTACACAAAGATATCCTTACTAATATGGATTTATTAAAGAAACCATGTGGGACTCTTCATTCCTTCACAAGTCAAAGATCGTTGCGCCCTGAGGATTCTTGATATGATTTCTGTGTCAAAATGGCAACTGTCACAAATGAATTATCCTTCATTAATATTTTTATACTGTTTTGTGTCTAGGTATTTAAACATTTTCCAGCTCCACATTTAAACACTTTCCAGATGCATTTTGCATTGCTCCACAAGTCCAGAAGAGCCAGGAAGCCACAAAACTAGTCCCAGGGTTTTCACAGAACTCAGGGCAATGCTGAAGTGCTCAGGTACTTGCCAGCCCGATTGCCAAAGATAATGCAGAGGGAAAAAAAAGGAAGAGAATATGCAGGCCTGGTTAAGACAACAGCAGAAGACTCCAGCTGGTCCTGCTAGGACCTGCTGGTGTGTTGACTGTATTCAAATGTGAAGATAAGAACAACCTATCAGAGAGCAGTGTAGGGGAAAGGGACCTGGGGGTCCTGGGGACAGCAGCATGACCATGAGCCAGCACTGGGCCATTGCGGCCAGGAAGGCCAATGGTATCTGGGGTGGGTTAGAAGGGGGTGGTCAGTAGGTCAGAGAGGTTCTCCTGCCCCTCTACTCTGCCCTGGGGAGACCACACCTGGAATCTTGTGTCCAGCTGTGGCCCCTCAGTTCCAGCAGGACAGGGAACTGCTGGAGGGAGTCCAGCACAGCCACCAAGATGCTGCAGGGAGTGGAGCATCTCCCGTGTGAGGAAAGGCTGAGGGAGCTGGGGCTCTGGAGCTGGACAAGAGGACACTGAGGGGTGACTCATTCATGGGGATCAATATGGAAAGGGGGAGCGTCAGGAGGATGGAGCCAGGCTCTTCTCGGTGACAATCAATGGTAGGACAAGGAGTAATGGGTACAAACTGGAACACAGGAGTTTTGGAGGTTCTGCTTAAATTTGAGAAGAAACTTGTTCCCAGTGAGGGTGGCAGAGCCTGGCCCAGGCTGCCCAGGGAGCTTGTGGAGTCTCTTTCTGTGCAGACATTCCAACCCGCCTGGACACCTTCCTGTGTAACCTCATCTGGGTGTTCCTGCTCCATGGGGGGATTGCACTGGATGAGCTTTCCAGGGCCCTCCAACCCCTGACATTCTGTGAATCTGTGATTCTGTGAACCCTGAGCCTCACTGTCTTGTGCCAAGGCTAAAACCAACAAAGATATGCCCTGAGAATCAAGAAATCGTAACAAGCTCTGTGAAAGCGTGGCACCAAAGGGAAAATGTGGCACAGCACAGAACATCGTGCTATAGGTACATACACAAAATCAATACCAGTTGTTCTTTTCAACCTATTTGATTGTTGATTGCCGGCCACCATCCTAACTTGTAGCAGGCAAACGTCTTCCATGACTGGGACTTCACAGCTTCTATTTTTACCTTTGTCTGTGTCCCTGGATCCCTGGGTCCCTGCTGTGGATGCTGTCCTTGATCTTATCACAGGCCTGTGTGTCATTTTACTCTTATTAAAGTCATTGGTCATTCAAGAAAGAGCAGGAAAGGTTTACCTTATCTATTATATGCATCACAGCAGTAAGCTGCTCTTCTGTGGTTTCTGTAGCCACTTTGACATTCAGATTCTGGAGGACTCTGTGTAAGATGGTGTCATCAAGAGGCTGACGGAGTTGATCAATGAGCCCCCAAACTGGCAAGGAGTCCAAATCTGACACAATGGTGACCTTAGCAATGCCATACACGTCATCTACCCTGGCACCGCCTGTGGGATTAGAAAGTATAACCTGGAAACGCTTTGGAAATGGGTTTAAAGATCCTGTCTTTGGAGTCAGGGTCACATCCAGGAACATATTTCTCTGTCCAGGTTCAAAAGTCAATAAACCCTCAGATCTGGCAAAATCTTGTCCTGCCACAGCTGGAGAGATGAAGGTCCGGCCAATAGGTTCAGGTTTCTGTAGCTCCTTAAAACAAATCAAAAGAGTTTTGGGTAACATTATGATAGATACAATCGTTCAGAAACAGCTGCTGTAGAACTCCTGTTGTAAATGGGTAAAATTTAAGTGTGTAAAAAAAGAAACCCTCTTTCAAAATGCAGTTAAGAATTATATAACAATTACCTTAAATGAAATATCTCCCTGAAGTAGCAATCTGTCACCTGTAATCACTGACTACCCAGGGAAAGAATTATATATATTGTCGATAGTGTACAGGATCCCTCTCGTTCTTTTGCAAAACAAAAATCACAAAGCTTTTTCTGGGTGAACAGATGTTACAGAAATGTTAGCACATCTGTAAGGTGAATTCCAGAGGGCACAATGTAAGTTTAGGTCTGTAGCATGAAATTCCCTCGGTTCAGGGTACAGACAGGCATTACAGATACATAAAAACTAAACAAAAGGAAAAAAATAAACCACTCTGGAAATCTGTGCCCAAATTAATATCAGTTCATGATATTTTTAGTCCCAGTAAAGATACCTAGGAATGCTATAGGGCCTCATTTCTTCTGTGAAGTAGCACTCTTTTCACCTTCCATGAGGTCTGCAGATTCTTCATGTCCTTACTGGTTTTGTCAGTTGCCATAACCCTGGTATTATATCTCGTAATATAACAAACTTTCCTTAAGTGGAAACTGACTATTAAGCAAAGATGTTTATTTGTGAAATACTAGACCGCTTTTGAAAACATTTGGCTTTAATTAGTAGAGTTTACTTATGGAATAAATCAGAGGGTTTTTTGAGTTGAGAGAACTTAGTAAATCGATGCAGTGTGTATCTCTTTCAAAATTGCTCTAGAACAAAATCACATAATCTGTGCAAATTTCAGTAAGAAGTTTCCTTTTGTTTACCCCTTCCAATCGAGAACTAGGAAATGGAGCAATAAGTGGTAATAAAAGCACCAGTGGCAAGAGCATTGTTTAAGAAACCTTTGTAGAAATGAGATAAACATCTGTTTCCTGTCTGCCACGGCTTCTTATTTTTACAGGTACCAAGAGCACCAGTAATTTGGTGTGTGCTCATGCACACTCATAACCTAAAAATATCCGGTTGCTATATAAAAATTATAAACAGGTAAAGAAATGCTCCCTATAGTTCAGCCTAAATATACACTGGACAGTAGCAATTTCTTCTCCATTTAACATCTAAATTATAATGAACTTTTGGCTGGAAAGAATGTGAAAATTTGTTATCACGCAATTCAACAAAAACTGCACTGGTCAGCTATAAGAAATGGATGGAAATATCACGTAATCCCATGCAGTTGAAATAAATATGCATCCAATACAGCAATAGAATGCAAAGCATTTTATTGTAAAGGTTGATGGAATTACACCCCTCTTGCAGCCTGTTCCTTGACGTTGAAATCAAGGAAGGACTCATGTTTTTGCAGTTGTGTTACTTCTGCTAAAGGAGAATCTTCATAATCTGTCAGTTAATAATGAGGTAGTCATTTAGAGATAAAAGGGTCCCAAGTTAGAAGTGTCTGATGTTACAGCTGTAAACATAACCAAAAAAATGAAAGGGGATGGTAAAATAGACTTAAGCACGTGAGATTTTTTAATCAGATAATTTTAGTTTAGAACTTCAAGAAAATGGAATAAAATCTGATGAAAGCGCTCCTTCTCTTTTCCTAAGTGTGCTCTATGTATTAATACATTTTTCACCTAAAACAGCAAGTGTGTTGGCTTCTGAATCTTGACAGGCATACACATAATAAAAACTTAATTTGAGAGAAAAAAGCCTCAAAAATTTGAGTATTTCAAGAACTTAAGGACAAAGGAAGAAATGTATTTAATGCCTGCCTGCCCGTTGTCTTTGAGGTAACTGAAAGGTACTATGAAACAAATCACTCTTGATAATACAAGAGTGAACAAGGCCTTTTTACTAGTGGAAAACAAACAAAATTATAATATATGGGCCCAGCAAATGCTTGACTGCTTCCTGAAAAAAATGCTAATTACAGCCAGATTCACTTTACAGAATGAACGATTTACTAGCAAAAAAATAAGTTAAATTATAAAAACAGCAATAGAAGCTTTACCTTCATGCTGGAGCTGACCACTGTGGTGACCGATGTACTAGAATCTCTATGCACTTGCAGGCTGATTAAAGTTGTCTTCTTGTGAGCCACAGCAAAACGAGATCCCACAGCAAAATACACTAAACCACGAGGAGCGTCGCTTTCAAGGACGGTTATAAAAGCAAATCTGGCACTGCTGTTCAATGCAGCTCCTGTGCTTACAGCATAAAGCACAACAGAAAAATACGTCTCAAATTCAGGTACCTGTAAAGGAGGGATGATTTTCATGTCATTATAAGACCCATTAATTATTTGTTTTTAAAAAGTTTGCGTTATTTTGTATGCACAATGGATACTAACACCATAAGCATGCCTCTTGAAATGTGCAGTAAGTGCAAGGAAGTATTAATATATCCTAAAAATAATAATGTTGCAGCAATGCCACGTGCAATAATGACATCGTGAATTTTTGCATGGGACTCTACCGCAATAAAACAGCTATTTGTATACTACACGTATTGTTACTGTAAATTTGCCATAAGACAAGATGGTAAATGCTTTAAGAGCTCAATTTTCCAGATTATGGAGTTACACAGCTGTACATTTTGTAAGGAATTTGCTCTTTCACTTAATTTTTGCCTTATGAAAAGGCATGTACCCACCTTCTTACCTGTGTAAAAAATTCCATAGAAGAGTGAGTATGCAGTTTTGAATCTTCAGTTAATATTGACTGTATTTTAAGATTGAACTCTGCTAACCACAGTTTTGAATAGTCTGGAAATACAGGCTATTGAATTTCAGCGTTCACATGCCAAAGGATTAGTCTAGGAATTTCTACAAACTGAATGCCTGTTTATTGAAAATAAGGTAGCAATATTAAATTACACTATGACGTGTTGCCCTACCTTTGATTTTCTATCTACACTACAGATATAACATGTTTAGAAATAGATATCCGATTCCTGAGATTCCATAAATAATTGGAAATACGGCATCTGAACCTATTAGATGCACTGAGGAAGCAGCAAGCCAGCAAAAAAAACCTCCGTAGTTCTTTACAAGACAACAGCATTATAAAAAAAAGTTGGTAATTGAAGACGATTTCAAGTATAGATTTTTGTTCTGGGTCTGGATTTTTGGAAATTCTACTGTAATTCTAGGAAAGCAGGATCCAGCTCTTAGCAAATGAAGTCAGTGCAACTGACCAAGCAAAAACTTTCTAAAAGCTAGATGTCACACCGTACGCCACAAAAACGTAAAATATTTATTGAATGCATTTATTACTTCATCATTTCATAATGTATTGGTTGCTAATTTATAAGCTATTTTATGGAAGAAGAACTGGAAGAAGAATTAAAGAATATTTGGGGGGGCTAAACAGCATATATTTTTAATCGAGTAGTCATCAAGTAATTATTTAGATGGAATGATCTTGACTAATGGATGACAGGCACAAATTCACTGTAGCGCCACAGGGAACTAACCTTCCGTTAGCACCTGTTTGAGTGGCACACGCTTGTGCTTCATGTGGTATAAATGCATGTTTCTAACGCTGCCAGTCCGCTGTCATTAAATAATGATAACGCTCCTCTGGAATAAACAGGTTCAAAATCCCAGTTTGCTCAGCGAGGCCACCTGTGATCCACTCATGCATATATTTTATTCCTTGGCTCTGTAATTTAAAAATTACATCTGAAGATGCAGAAGGAAAATAGTCCTCTGAGCTAAGGGAATGCACACAGTTCCCTAGTGGGAAATAATTGTTTCCCACATCCTACATCTTGCGTTGTTTTCTAAAGTGTAGTCAGAAAAACTGTAGAAACCTTCTCATATTGTCTTTTTTTCCATTCCCCAGACCTCAGCTTTGCCACTAGCCTGACGGTTCAGATAGTTTATCGGAAAATTTCAAACTCTTCACTCTGAAAGAATGACAAACATTAATCTTTCCTTTCTTAAGGGACTGTTCTAAGCACCAGGTGTTCAAACAAAATTATTGTTTCCTTTTGTTTCCAGTAAAAATTGTTGCAATAAAAGCGTTTTGTTTCTTTTTTTGTAGAATGAGGTGTTATTAGTTGCAGGATATGCTTTCTATAAAACACCCTAAGAAGTCCTTTAGCTGATTAAAAATTTACTGTGTGGAGGATAAGAATGCAGCAAATGAATACACATCTCACTGGGATAACTCCATTCTTTTTTCTTATGGTTCTATAAAAGATCTGCATTTTACTCTTCAAATTAAATACTCATCTTCCCAAGTTTTTAGCAGTCACCATGGACGCAGCACAAGCCTGTAAATAAACATGTATTTGCAGAGGAGCTGAGCAGATGTCAAGTTACCATCTCCAGACCGTGTCCCACACATCACTTCCTCCAGATCAGAGGGTTTTTTCAGTCTTGATAAGCTGCAATTCAACACCACAGGGCTATACACAAATGAGTAATAATTACTTACGTTATCAGGCTTTAGTTCAATGGAGATGTTGCACAACGTTTGACCTGCCATGCAGGTAGTGGATCCCACCACGGATACAAGTTCATTCTCCAAGTTCACGCCATCCTTCAGAAGGACAACACCTGTTTTATTAAAGGTCACACGCCAAAAGATCTTCACCTCTTCAAAAGCCCTATAAGCAAATCGAGAGTATATATGTACTGAAGGAGATCACTATTGTTTTAGGAAACATAAACCACGGAGGTAACACACGTTTTCTGTTATGATTCAAAGCTTATCACCAGGGAACAAACTGCTGTAGGATGAAAACTTCTCTTTTTTAATTTAAATTCCTTCACCTGACATGTGTTTAGATCACAAAAACATCACACGGGAAGAAAATAAAGCAATTACACGGAGCTAGATTATTCTCAATTTTTATTTCAGAAAACATGACATTAGCTGCATAAGAGACACTGGTTCTTGGAAGGGAGTTGCCCGTGTACCTTCCTTAATACTACAGTAACCGTTCGCCTGGAAAACCAGGTAGGATTTGTCTTTCCTCTAAGTTTAAGGAACGTGAAGTACTTGAGCATATTTGATTAAAAGTACACATCAATGTGCAACATATACATATACATATATATATATATGTGCTAATTAGTAAAACATAGTGTCTGTGTGACTGAAAACATTATCATAGTGCTGACACTCAGGTGCCTTCTTAATTGCTCATTTTAGTATTCATACCTACATTGTACTACACGGGGAGTTGAGAACTTGAATTACACCTCGAGCAGGGCAAATATTTTAACTCAAGCAAATCTTTCACACTTGTAGCCTTATAGTGTAAGTTGGAAAATACTTGTTTTTCCTGTGTCTGCTTTATCACAGTAGAGTGACAGACCTAATCACATTCACAACTTAAAAGCCAGTTCATCAACTTCTGAGAAGTTACTAAAGCAGCTGAAAGGCAGATTTATTTTAAAACTCTTTGATAAACTCTTCCACTAACAGCAGCTCCTGTGGTTAACAACACAGCATGTTACAACATGTGGGAAGCACATTCGAATCGGCTGTTGCCTGCACCTGTTTGGTTGCCTTGTGACAATCAGCAGCACCTCTCTGTTCTCCGAGTCTTCATCAAGTACGAGACCGCTTTGTACTTCTGGAACAAATCCCAAAATGCCATTCTGGAGATCACTTCCTATATAGGAAACAGTCCATGAAAGTAAGCAAGAAAGTTAAGCTGAGACTAAATTATAACCTTCATCTGAATAACCACTAAAAAAAGTTTAAAATAGGTATCAAAACAATGCTACAAAGTATCATCTGGGGACACCTTGAGAAAATTTATTATAATATTTCTGGGTTTAATTTACACTACATAGTTATCCAGAACTTTAAATGTTGGCATTTCTAAATTTTATTTTAACCAGTAGAATAAGTACTTTTGAAAGCAGATATAGTAGGGTACGGGATGAAGATGGGCTTCCAAGGACAGCTTTCTTATTCGTCCCACTCATACTCTTGTTGAAGCCATTAATTTTTCCAAATTGTCACATCAGCTTTTCTTCTGCATCTTTAATTCCGTGTGTGCAAGTATGGAGCTGCACAATACTTCACTGTTCTCATGGGAATGTAAACATCTTTGGCAAAACAGCAGTGTATGGAAAAAAAATCCAGGTTTAATGAGGGGAAGCTAATGTCTTCACAGTGTCCCATTAAATCTTGTTACTAAAGGATTTCTCCTTTACAGGTAGCAATGGCTTTACTTACCAGTGCATGCTGAATGTCAATATAGAGACTGATACTTTGCACAAACCCCATTGTATGTAAAAGTGACAAAATGGCAAAAGTAAAAATCTAAAATGCCTGCAATGCTACTGGATCTACATAAAAACTACTCAAGATTAGTCTTTTCCCTTAACGAGTAAAACAGGGCAAGAACAGAGATAAGCATAATCTCTAAATGTATTTTGAGCTACGTTGCTAAGGGACGCGTAGTAGCTTTGTACATTAGATGCTTCTTCTGCTCTGGAAAACTCAAGATTTCACAATAGAATACCCTGCTTATCGTCAAATAGATTGCCAATCTTTACATGAAAATTGCTATGAAAACATAGTTATTTACTGTTATTAATTTTCCCGGGGAAATAATATTACCTGCAATAATTACTGTTGCAAAAGCAGCAAATCCATATTCATCCTTTCCTTCTACAATCTGAGCTCCATATTCAGGATTTGAGAGGAAAACATAAAACAATTCCTGTCCTTCAGGCTCATCATCGTCAAAAATCTTTATGGACACCCTGCTTTCTCTTTGTCCATCCAGCAAAGTCAAAGAGACTGACTGTTCCTCAAAATCTTCCCCTTCCATTGCCCAAGTGAAGTTGGATCTTCCATAAACGCTTCCAAAAGGATATGAATCTGCTCCACTTTGTGCACTCACTCCCCCAAAGGTTTTAATGGTTACTTCAACATCACCAGTAAAACCCTTGGTGCTTCTGATACGAAGTATCGCTGTGTTGGGGGTACTGTTGTTCACATCTTCTTCAACATAAATAAACTCTGGCCCCAAACTTAGTATTCCATGAAGAATATCATTAGCGAGGATATTAACTGTTGCAACACTGAAAGCTGGATTCAGACGTGGACTCCAGGCAAGATTCACAGGTTGAACATCCAAAATTTCCACACAAGTCAAATTTACAAAAAAAAATTCCTCAATTTCAGAGACAGAGTCATCAATTATTGATATTTCTATCACAGCATTTGTCTGAAAATGTAAATACATAAGCTCTCCATTGTAGATGGGTACAAAGTCCTCTAGTGGTTTGGCACTTCCTGGAATGGTCTGATATGTCAATTTAGTGAGATGACTTTGAAAACCAAACAATCTTTGGACATGTAGTGTGACTGTCCGAACACCTTCTTCAACTGAAACAGACCTTGAGTTAAGAGCAAACTGGAAGATCCCCATTGGCTCAATTTCAGCTGTTGTAAAACCCGATCTGAAACAGAAAGGACACCAAAGTTGACAGAGGAAATACGACGCATGAAGAAAAGTAAAACATTAAAGCAGAATAATTGCCAGCGAACAATCAATGATGGCTCTAAGAAAGCGGATTAAACAAATGTCTAATAGCAGAGGGAAGAAATAGCAACCATACCAAAGCAAGATGTAACATGATTGCCTGAAAAATGATTTTGTAATAATAGGATCGAACAGCCCTCCTCAGATGCAATGCACCCAAATCAGCACAGGATACAGAGTAAAGTTTAAATAAAATAAAGTCTTCCTGAGAAAATGGAGAAGCAAAGGAAAGTATGATGTTTTTCTGTTGTGGACACAATGAAAGAAGATATATTACAATACAGCCAGCCCGAGTAATACCAGTTGTATCTATAGAACAAACTTCCCATTTCAAAGGAAAACTGAGGGATAGACAGATCCTAACAGATCTACAGTTAGAGCCAGGAAGCTAGAGAATGAGAGGAAGTTATTTTAAAACTTACAGTGGGGCTTTGAAATACTAACTGCCCCCTCACAGGAATTTTTTTTCCAGATCTGAGCCCTATGATCAATATAAACTTAAGCTCTACTTCATTCATATTAAATATATCCCTTTCTTATTAGAAAATAAGCATAGAGGCAAAACTCTTCGTTAAATCTTGTGTCTTATACCTGTCTACAGAACTGATCTATTATTCAGTGCTAGAGGCTATCAAATGGCACTAAAATTACAGTGATTTTGGTCAAAAAACTAGACCATTTCCACCACTAAGGGAGCCCAAAGCTCCTTAAAGTCACCTTTACCCTCCATGGGATGTCATCTTCAGTTTTCCAGGAAAGGCCATTCTCACATACTTAATGTATTTGATTCACAGGGTAAATAGGGGCTCTGAGGACACCAGTCCACAGGACAGACAAGCCCAGGAGAAGGGCTCAATCTCAGGATTTATCCATCCATTTCACTCCTGACTTCCTTCAGATTTGCCACTGTAATTGTAACATGGCGAAGCCAAAACCTTTCTCCATACGTGGTGTTACTCCATGTCCATTCTTTTTATACCACTTCTAGCTATCAATGGCTAAGGATGAATGAAAATAAAATAGCTTGAAGAATAGATAACTTATCTGAGATGGAAAACTACATTAAACGTAATGGTTTTGTTTTTTTTAAAAAATAAAAAGGAGGTTTTATATAAATTAGGTCTTTTCAGAACATTTCTTGTTTTATTTTTCTTATTATAAATAATTTGTTATGTAAGACCTTCTAAATATGGATTTTTAGGGACACGAATGAAAACTGTTAAGAGTTGCTTTCAGTCTTCAGCTTCCCGGCTAAAACTGTTGATCTTCATTTTCTTGACTGACTCCGTTATTCTAGGCACCTATGAAATAGACTGGAGTTGGATAAAAGCCTCAGTTCTGAACAGGTCAGATCTAGATCACTTTGTTCTCACCTGAGACAAGCTATACAAATTTATCAAAGAATGGACTACAAGTTACTAGCTGCCTAGAATAATAACAACAGGGATTTGTATAAGTTTTGTATCTGTACACAGGTCACAATTCTTATGGCATTGGTGTGACTCAAAAATACAAGTAGGATCCTCACCTCAGGCGAGCCCCACCAGACACATTGCTGTGCGCTGCTGTTAAAGTGATGGCAAATGACTCACATTTATTTAGGCTTGGAGTGGCCTGAAATGAAATCACTTTACTTTGCTCACCAGAGGAAAATGCAACAGTACCTGAAGGAAAGAGAGAGTGAGAGAGAGCAAAAGTCAAAATAATCCAATAGGAATCCTCTTTTTATCTGGGAATGCGCTAAAGTACAGACTTTAATCACAATTCCACTCCATTTAAGAAGAAGAAAACTGGATAAGGGTCTTTCCTATATGAAGCTGTCCTTCATGGCCACAGCATCGTGCCTGCCTCCCAGACATGTATCTATGAAGTTGAAGGGTTTTTTTGCTTATAAAATGAACACATCCCTTATAGCTAAAAATTAGACCATACCATTTCAATCTAATGACTCCTTATTAATAGAGAAAGCATACAGAGGTATATATAACTAAAAGGTGGTATCATCACTTATGCAACTTTCGTAGCTGTTTCCTCAGACTGTTACTCACCAAACAGAGGAGTAATATTGCCTGACTAGGCAAAGTCGGTGATCAGGTCTGCTGGGTATTCTGAGATCCAGCTCAAGATGACAGAGCCATAAGCTCCTTTTCTGGTGATGACAGCCTGGCCTGTCCCTGCTATAATGTCTGTAAGTCGTAAAATCACAGATTCAAAGCCAACCTGTGGAAACACAGTGGCTTTTGTTATAGAAAATGGAATAAAAGTGGACAATAACATATATGAAAGAGTACTATATTTTGTAAGGTAGGCATCTTAACAGTAGTTACACGTGCATATAAATATATGTATGTACATGTCTATATATGTTTGTGTATATATATATATAAATATATATATATATATATAAAAATGCTTTCTTCACAACTCTTCAACATTTCTAAATCTTAAGACTTCTGAGAATTAGATATCAGGGAAAAAAAGGAACCAGTATGAATGACATTTTGGTACTGAGAACACTGAATATAGCATTTTGTGTCTGTCTTTCAAAAGGAAAACAAACCAACCTGCCCTTAATGCTCACATGCAATGGCTGTGGTACCATACAGATACACACAGGTCTAAAATAAAGTATTATTTGTCTATCCAGTGAAAGTAAGTTGTTGTCACATTACATTGTTCACAAAAACATTCTTGATAGTATGATGTACTTTTCTTTCTTTGACCAAAAAATGGGAATGAAAAGATAATTCACACATTCTAAAATGATAAGTGGATGTATGGTAGTAAACAATGTTTACAGAAAGACCATTGGAATTAAGTTCAATTACAAACTGAAAGACAAAACAGTGTGTCAAGAGAATTAAAATCATTACATAAAAACTTCAATAAAATTTAAGAGACAAAAAGTCAGCATGCTGTTGTCTTTGCTTGCCACATAAAAAGGGAACTGTAGCACATATACCATATTGGAACAGGTATATTATATTTTTTCTGTCTCATACAAAGCAGACAAATGGAAAATTCCCCACTCAGTGATTAGTCAAAGGTACTGTCAACTGCATTAAAACCCAGCATGACCTCCACTTCTTTTTGCACATGATACTGCATGCATGCTCTTATCTACTTTGGGGCTGCTGTACTTAAAGGAATAACATCGTCCAGAACTAGCTATTTTCCTCTAAGTCTCAGAACTTCCACTTCATGTAAACAAAAGTATAAGTAAATCATCATATTTATGCTATTTACATTTTATAGATGAAGAGACCTTTTCAAACTGCATTTACACATCTCTATATGAATTTGTATCAGAGAAAAGACAATATACAGTACAAGTAGTAACTGGAACAGTCTTGTCGGTCATTAAATTGGTTGCAATGATGAAAACTTTAAGGAGCAAACTGAATTCTTATAGCGGCTGCCTTTTGTAATGAAGCGTACCTTCCTTCTGCGGTAGAAAATTACACTGCAGTCAGTCTACTGACCTGTGAATTGGCAGCTTCCTCAGGAACAAGCAGAATGGCTGACTTCGCCTTTCCTAATATTTTAGGCACATCCTTGGCACTTGTCCCAACCACGCTTACGTTAGTCAGTTCCAGGGTAAAATTCAAGCCCAGTACAATAAACGCCTTCGAGAGGAAGAATGCAATTAAAATGGTGGAAATGTAATTCCACTGAAAACACGATAACCACCGGTTCAAAGAGTTAAGTGGCAGAAAAATCAGCAGATTTTGTTGTTTGCATGAAAAAGCAGTGTTTTCAAGTCAAGCGTTTTGTTGATTATCTTTCTATAAAGAAACGCAGTTAAAACAGCAATATTGTGATTGTAATTTACCAGTAGTTAATTGAAAGATGAGTTTATAGAGCATGTATTGCCATTTTAATGAATTGTAACTAACATAGTGGGTCTCAGCTTGATTTTAACTCTTAGAGTTAATAAGATGCAAGACAAATGTAAAAGGATGTAAGCGTGGATGGAAGACTGTAATAATAATAATAGTAAACAACCAGGGAACACTGGGAAATGCAGGTAAATTTATCTGCTGCTTCACGAGTCAGCACTAACACATCACTATTTACAATGCAAAAGAGAAATTGAAAGAATATTGGAATACATAAAATAACAAAATATTGAACTGATAGTAACACAAAGCAATGATGGAAGGAAATACTGGATATTTGAACACATGCATAGAGTGATTTTGCAGTTATTACCTGAAAATGTGATATTTGAACCCACTTCTAGTCCATAAATAGGAAATTCATTATACCAAAACTCTCTTTGCTGCTTCTTGACAGTGGACAGTATTGAGAGTTTAGTACCCTATTCCAGCACATTTGTATTGTGATGAACACAAATGGAAACAATAGATACCACGTGACTTAAAAGGATAATACAGACCTGGTTGCTTATTGGCACTCTTTGCACTCCGAAGCTGGCACCGTCTTTTATTGTGAGGTATCCCACCTCATTCTCAGGCTCAATTAGTGCTTCTTCACAATGAGATGTGATATGGTACTCAACAATTGCTTCTCCAAATGCCCCAGCATGCCGAGTTACATTGATCTGAACATACCGATCCAGGTTCCTCTCTACGAGTACTGACTGCTGGTCAGAGTACAGGGCGAACACTCCATAGGGGTCATCATTTGCAAACACATTGATTTCCAAAATTCTTTTCTCTTGGTCTAAATCTGCTCCACCTTCTACTGAAATCAGCTGCACCACATAGTTCTCATCCAGTGCTGGAACATCGTCAGGTAACAGGTAGATGATTATCTCAGCTGTGCTCTCCTGCTCAGCAATGACAACAGATCCCTCTGTCCTAAGAAAGTCACCTGTGATGTCAGATTCACGACGTATTTCCCAGTAAACCTGAAATTTATTTAGAAAATTCACAAAATGAAGGCAATATCACCCACAGAGTCGGAAACTTTCACATTCATGGTTCAGTATAGATTGCATACGGAATAGGTTGGGTTTAAATGGGTAAAATAAAAAATTTGTTTAAGTATGCATAGAAAGAAGCACATAGACTATCTTACAAAGTGGTGTGTTGTTCTTCCAGCAGTACTGTGAATGCAAAGATTACCTTTGTATATCTTCTGGACACCTACGTAAAACTATGCGGAATCTCTGAACAATTGCTTGACATTATTTCTATTTTTACACCAAGATATCCTTGCTGTTTTTCCAGTTTCCAGAATTCCTCACAACAGAAAGGTGTGAAGAGTTCTCATTAAACACATTAGATGCTTTTATTAAATTTTTTTTTTTTTTTTAATAAATGAGTACTTGTGAAAATGCTGACTTGCAAACAACTTTAGGTAAAGACAATGTAAGTGATGATTCTAAAATGTCTGATTCTTACCTTTACATATGGCTGAAAAAGAGTAAATTGTGAGGATCCCAAAGAAAGCTCACTATGAAAGTCTGGTCTCTCCTGTTCTCCCATCAAAAGCACAGGAGCAGAGGGAGAGAGAAAGCAAGACAAGCACTCCAGTGCTGTTTTTCTGGTTTTTTCACTGACCAGGGGAGACTGAATCTGACTCTACAAACCACAACTACTAGAGCTGAGCCCTTGCTAAACTCAGTCTAAAAGGCGACATTTCAAAATACGCAATTGAAAGGCACAGAATAAGATCTCCCTCCATGCATTGATACAGAGGATTATTTCAGATTATAATGTTGATTAGGAAGAGAGTGAGAATACCGTTATGTTTCCCATGGTGCCCTGGATTCGTCTGACAAACAGTGTAATACTTTGTGGCCCTTCCACTGCAGAGGGTTCTGTGAAGTTTTTCTCAGTTAACGATTCAGGAGCAAACTGTACCATTCCGTTGGGATCACCAAACTTCTGTATCTTTAAGGAAGTAATTGAATAAAAAAAAATTAAAAAATCAGAAATGTAAAGTGAATAGTATTCTTGTTTGAAACATTGAGATTTTCATTGCTAGATGCTATAGGGAATGTATCAATTAGTTCTTCCTATTGAGTTTTCTCCTCTTAAGAAGACTCAAGAGTACATCAGTATTTAGAAGAGAGTCTGAGAGAGTCTACTCTCTAATAGGTCATTTCCCAACTTATACTGGAACCTGGGGTTGTTCCTGCCCAGACATAAGACTCTACACTTGCCCTTGTTCTATTTCATTAAATTTCTCCCTGCCCAACTCTCCAGCCTGTCCAGGTCTCCCAATGGCAGCACAGCTTCCAGTGTCAGCCACTCCTCTCAGCTTGGTGTCATCAGCAAACTTGCTGACAGTCACTCTGTTCCCTCATCCAAGTCATTGATGAATATATTGAATAATACAGGCCCCAGTACTGACCCTTGAGGGACTGCACTAGATACAGGCCTCAACTGGACTCTGACCCATTGACCACGACCATCAAACCCATGTAGTAGGGGAGGCAAAAAAAAAAAGAGGCAAATGACAAGCTATTCAGTCATTATGATTACCCTTCAAAGCTTTGCAGGATAAATACCAATAACAGAGATCTCAAGAGAAAGAAAAGCAATAGTGACTTACTATTAGTGTAATGCTGTTTGCCTTAGGATCTAGTTCTGCTTCACCTTTCATAAGGCTCAGCCTAATAATGAAGATCTCCTGAACTTCAACTTCTTCACGAGGATGGATTTGTAGATTAATAGTTCTCAGCCCTCCTTCCCCTTCTCCAAAATAGAATGATCCGTTCACAGGGTCACCCATGTCACTATTCAGGGGAGATAAAAGCTCTTCTGAATTGGGTCCCAAGATGTCCCAATTAATCTGTGGAAGATACCAGTTTCAGATTTACAGTAGTGACATATTATAACTGCCTCCCGGGTCGGGGGAAGTGACAGAGTAACACAAGCGACATAAAAATTCTTGCATCTGCTAACAAGCTACATTTAAATATGTGCTCTTTTTACAGAACACAACATATTAATAATTGATTACATGTGGGAAAATATAGAATCCTTTGGAGAAAAATAAACATTAAAAATAGAAATTCTGAAGTGCTAGTTAGCCACAATGCCATTTTATTAAATTCTAGATATTAGTTACAGAGAAGAAAATAAACTGAGGTTTCTGTAGCACGTAACAGGAAATGCACAGGCCAGTTTACTTTTCTCTTCCTTTCACAATTTGTTTTGAAAAGCTCACCAAATAAGTATCCTGACCAGAAACATTCCCTGGGAAGTGTGATATCAAGACTGAAAACGACAAATATTTTCTGCAATAGAAGTTTTTAATGCCTCAAATCACGATTCACACTTCCTCAGGCTGATTAAAAGCTAGAATATTTTCAAAATTTCCCACAAATTAGATTGGTTTTGAAGGGGTCCTATTCAGCATCTTAAAATTATTATTTTGACACTTAATTGTTTTTCAGTTTTCTTCAATGACTTCTAGGAAAAGTCAAAGAAGACCACGGCAATTTTCACATGAGGAGAGCAGTAGCTCATGGCCTTTAATGCCAATTTTCCAATCATTTGCCCAGACTGTGGAAGCCTTATCTTGGTTCATATTTATACTTTCACTTTGGCAGTGATACGTACAGACTAAAAAAAAGTCTAGAGGCCTCATAGTAAACAATTTACTGAAAATAAAAATAAATTGACCAGCTTCAGGAAGTAATTCAACTGAGTTAAATTAAATTAGCAGTGGTGCATGAAATTAACTATATTTTCAATGGGATTGGGAGATAGTTCAAAATAAAGTACACCAGACCATAATAAAAGGAGAAAAGCAGGAGGACAAAGAGAAGATCCAAAAAGTAACAATATTTTCTGTTCTTCTGCAACTATACAGAATTCACGCTTAATGAAAAGCTGCAACTATCCCATTAGAAATCAGTCACAAGGAAGCCCCTGATGGCAAAAAAAGAAGATTTTTGGCCTTGTCACTGGAAAACATTCCGTTTTTGAGAACCAGGGCCCACCTGTGTCTCCCCAAACAATTTTCCTGTCCTTTCCAGCACCAGCGACACTGTTGTCGGTGTATCGGGGCTGGGAAGAGTAATTCGACTTTGGCTGAGAAATCAGATGATGCCCTGGGGGGAGTCGCTTTTGGCAATGGTGACCTGGCTCAGTAGATGGAGCCCAAGGGCTGCTCCACCAGTGGCCCCCATCAGCTAGATTTCAAATTGCTCTGCAAATTCGCTGCATGGAAAAAAAAAACAGAAAAAAAGACCTTCTGAGACACACAAGAACAAAAAATTAAAATTATGATTTGTCATTCAACCATGCGTCCAGCTGGATCTGTTTAAAGATATACAGAAGTCATCTCTGTAAGCATACAGCAGAAGATTCCCCCCATTTGCAGAGAATGGTGATATCTGAAATAAAAATGTTGTTTTATTTTCCACATGTGCTAAATTAAAAAAAAAAAAAAAACAATCAGCAAAATATTTTATTATTCACAGCAGTACTATTAACACCCAAACTTTCTGATAATCTAGGTAAAAAGAATGTAGTTGTTTGCATAAAATTTAACAGGCACTATGAAACTCCAATCATAGCTTCTTTTCCCTCCCTTTAAATATTTCAGGGCTGCAGAAATTTGCTTTTCAATTCAAACTCTGCTGACAGGCATACTGCACGTGCTAGAAAACGGTTTCTCAGAAGTAGATTAGTGAATAAATATCTGAAAAAAATAATTACCTTTCTTCATCATCTGTGATAGAGATATAGATAAAAGTCTGGTTCTGGCCACGATAAAAAATGACAGAATCATTATGGATGATGTAGTCAACGTTCGGAAGTGCAGAAATACTTCGAGAAAGGAAATCGGCTGTTACATCGCCATACGTTCCACGCTTTCTCACAACAGGAATCATGATTAATCCAGCATCCTCTTGCACTTCAAGAAAAATTGGGAAAAAAAGTTATTTTATTTCAAAATTTGTGAGAGAGCCACAGGCTTATCCTCTAAACCATAGTGAAAACCTCTGGTAAACTTACCCTGTAGAAGGATATACTGTGGATCAAATTCTATGATGCCTTCTGCATTATCACTTTTTGCTATAGTGACTCGTACTGTGGAGATATTTCCTATTACTGGGGGTTGATCTATCTGTAGATCATTTTCCTTTACGGTGAAATCAAATCCACTTGCAAGAACATAAAAAGGAATATTACATTAAAAAAAAAACCTTGCAAAAGTATTGTAATGCAAGTATGACAATTTTCAATTACCACAAATACTTTTATTTTCTGACAGTTACCACTGAAGATTTTTGGTCACACTTTTTCAAACTATATCTGCAAAACTGGCAGTTTTTTCACAGAAATGTGGATCTTTCGCTTTTTCTTTCACATTTTATCTTCTTCTTTGAGTTTCATGTGATTTGACAACTTCTATGTAATGGATGGACTTTCAGCTTTAAGAAATCTTAATCAGCAAAATCTTAAAATTAATGTTGAAAGAATTTGGATTGCCATACATCCAATTTGTATTATTATTACTATTATAGCTGCCATATGAAATTTTACAGTAAAACACCTGAAATCCAGCGGTGCCTTTATGCAGGTAGATCAGATTCCAAATACAGTTTGATCTCCTGCTTTTAATTAATTTTATCTTATAATTAATTTTATCTTGACCTTCCTTGGAGTTCCACTTTGGTAATCATCACTGAAAAGTCTTCAGGACCTTCAGGAAAGTCGTCATCATGAATTTCAACCGAAATCATTCTACTCTCCTCATGTGGTTCAAATAACAGTTCCCTTACTGTGGGGGTGAAATCAACTCCCTCCTCTGCAGTCCCATTTATTCTCTGGAAGCAAAGACGCACTTTGCCATAGGATCCCCTTGAACGCAAAACAGTGATGTTAACCTGAGGGAGAGAGGACATTTGCTTTAAAAAATGGCTTTGCTTTTCTGTTACCATTCTGAGACTGTTCTAGAGGCACCTTCTCAACGGTTCTGCCAGGTAACAATTTGCTGCAGTAAGTGCAGAATACACATAATTTAACAGACAGGCATCTTTCTCAGAGTATTAAAAACACCAAAAGCCTCAGATGGACTATGCTATGATAAATGCAGAATAAATCTCTGCCTTTTTTTTTTTTTTCCTAAAGTTAAGTATAAATCTACCGACAATATTGATATCTATCGATATTTTACGTAAGAAGGAATTTTAACCATATACCCATTTTTCTTCTTCTGTTGTCAGCAATATTTCTCGTGAAAATGTAAACTCTCCGTATGGAAAATCACTGTCGGCCATGGTAATATTTGCTGTGCTGCTAGATTCATTTATGAGTCCTCCATCACTGATCCCAGTTAATTCAAATGTGTAGTAATGCTTCTCCTCAGGACGGTTATCATCGACAGCCTAGGGAGAAGAACCAATTAACCATTTCCAGGTAGAGAGGTATAACTAATTTCTAATCAAGATGCTGGCTAGATAAAAGGAAGAACTTGAAATAGCTACTGGTGCAAAATCTCTTGTACCTGTATTAGAACCACTGCTGCACACTGCCTGTCTCGCATTGTCAAGGTCCCCGACGTCTCAATAAATTCTGTGTGATGACGGGGTGTTATATTCCAATATATTATGATTTCACCAAAAATCCCTGGGCCACATGTCAGGCTGCAGAATGCAAACGCAGATTTAATCTTCTACCTTTAATATTTGATACCAAATCCAGAGATATAAAGCATAGATATTGTTGTGCACGGAAGAAATGTTACCAGCACTGTGAAGCACTGTGAATTTTAATCTATTAAGTCACTATTAAGATCTTTACCATAACCTCTTCAGAGCAATAACGTGTCTGCAGTTCTGATTTACTTCCCCGTGTTGGGAGGCATCTTGAGCTGTATTTTTACCCAGAGCACTTTATAGTTTCTTTGTGCATACAGCCCAAAGTTGGCAGCTGAAAACTGAGCTGTCTTTCTGCTTTTCAGGAAAGAGACATGCAAAACAGAAGGGAAATGGGACTTACGGGTAGCACCCAGAGGTAATTTGGTTTTGAAGGCAGAAAGATACGAGAATAGTACTATGAGATCACTTGAGAAATGTTCTGTGTGCTGCTTGTCTAAAAACCTAGAGGCTAATCCTACTCATGACATTCTCGGTGAACTGAAGCATGGCAAGAAATTGTCTATACCATGATCTAGTACATGTTCTAAACTGGTGCTGCACAAAGCATCCCTTTGTCTGTTGGGATTCTCAGGGCAGCATGAGAATCTGTTTTCTTGCTTCTATTTGCTGTTTCACTAAGGGAAAGTGTTGTAATACTTTTTCTCCAATTCTGTTAGAAGGTATGGTAACATTGTGATTTCTTCATCTTGTTTTCAGCTGACTGAATGCAGTGAAAGAATTGCATCTTGTTTCAACTAAGACCCAGTGCTGCTTTGGTTATGCTGATCATCGGAACAATGTACCGAATTTCAGTTCAAGCACCAATCCTGAACTGAATCCTGAAAAGCACAAAGCATCTTCAAATATAATTGACTGCCTTCCCCTATTCCTTTGATTAGAATCCTCTTTCCTTTAATGAATCTATGTTGTAAATAATTGGAAGACATATCTAAAGCTCCTCAGCAATACTGAAAAGACACCTACGTAGTATGTTCTGCCCTTCTTAAAAAACAAGCATCTAATTTTAAAAATACTTATGATTTTAGAAGTGATAATGAAATGCAGCATTCAATTAATTCTTGCCAAATGTGGAGCCTCATAGCTTTTGAAACAGAGCTGTTTCGGATAAATGAGTGATGTACTCGCCTAATAAGAGCAGTCCCATTATAATTTCCTGAAGGTTCTCCAATCAGAACATGCTGGGATGAATGTGCTATCCCAGCCACCCCAGAAGCTCCTTCATCACCCACAATAATGATGGTTGCAACACCTATGAAGAGAACAAAAGCTTCTCATGGTAAAACAAAGCTAACTAGTGAGGTATTTTTTTAGCATGTTTGGTGACACAGATGGTTAAGCACCAGCTTCCCGGGGAGCCCATGGAATCCCCAACCTTGGAGATATTCAGAATTTCAGTAGACAAGGCATTCAGTGACCTGATCTCATTGTGAAGGCAATTCAACAAGGTGACCCCCCTAGATGGTCTCTTACAAACGAAATTATTCTGTGCTTCTTACAGGTCTGAACCTGGGTTTGGTTTCTGCTTGTTTTTGTTAAACAATTCTTTACAGACAATGTTGATTATCTGAACACAAAAGTCTACGCCAACACTTGATTTAGACGGAAAAAATACCATCTAAAATTCTCTTTGATTTCTTCAGATAAGGAAAAAACTGAGGGAAAAATACTGACCTCCTTTTGTCACAGGAGCTCTGCTAGCTCATTTCTTCTATGTTGTTTCTGGGGGGAGTTGGGTTTTATTTACGGGGGGGACGTTTGAGTCGATTCATGTGAAGATACACAATTCTGCACTAGCTTTTAAGAAATGTGTCTTTTTTTCAGACCACTTCACTTCTTCACAGAATATCAGTTCTAACTATAACATTCAGCACATATTCGGCTCCTCTCTTTGACTTTTAGAAAGAATCCCAAAAGATACATCTCCTTAGGACTCAGGGCGTCTAGCACACAGACAGCCGCGGCGCGAAAGCCGCGCCCACAGGACACAGAACCCGCCGCGCCTCGTCCCGAGCTCCCGCCGAAGCGGCGCCCCACTCGCCACGCCACCAGCTCTGCTTTTCAACGTCCCCCCGACTAACGGGGGCTGCGCCGCTCCCGGAGGGACCGCCGGACCGGGCACGGGCGCTGCGCCGGAGGGAGACACGGCTCCAGACCGCCAGCCTTCAGCGCACCTGCCCGCAGGGTCACACGTCTCCCGCCAGCTTCGCCAGCTCGGCGGGGGGGAACCGGAGACGAACGCCTCCGCGCCGCGCCGCGCCGGCAAATCCCGCCCCCCCCGTTCCACCGGCACGGTCACCCCCGCCGCGGCCGCACTCACCTGCCGCCTCTTTCGCCGCTCTGCTCCCGCCGGGCGCTCGTGCTTTGGGCATGCGCGGTGGCGAGACCGCAGCACCCGCCCCTTGCCGCGTCTCGGTTGGCTGCCTAGGACACGTCAATCACCTCTCTCGCCGCCTAGCAGCGCTCGCGAGTCGGGCATGCGCAGTATGGAGACCTCAACGCCCGCCCCTCTGGCAACCTGATAGGCGGACAGAGTGGCGACTGACGTGCCTAGACAGCCAACCAGCGCTCCGCCCCTCCAGCCCTCCAGCCCTCCTGCGCCAGCAGCCGCGTTGCAAAGGGAACAATAAACCGCGCTCCCCTGCTTTCCGCTGAAAAGGGGGGCGGCTGGGTCCCCGCAGCAGAAAAAACCCTTCCGTCCTGCATTGCCCTTCGCCAGTACAACTGCACAGCTGGGAACTCGGCAACGTCAAGCGGCCGTCTGACAGACGCACACTCGGAACTTGACTAGGTTGGCGATTTTGCCTGGCTTACACACACGGACTTGCACTTCTCTGAGGAAACAAATTCTTTTTTAAGCACAGCCTCTCCTTGGGGAAGAAAAAACGCCCCCTCCGCGCTCCCAAACACTAGGGGAAACCACCGAAAGCCAAGACCGACAGCAGCAACGTCGAGTGCAATCTGGCTTCAATTCTGATCACGCACTTAATGGCCTCTCCCAGGCCTACCAATGACTGCTCCTTTTCTGGAAGGACAAACTGAACGTCCTAAACTGAAGACTGCACGGAACACAGCTCCACTGGCAGCCCATTTGCCTCTTCTCTGGCTTCCACGGGGAATATCTTGTAGCGTCCTCCAACTCGCAAACGTTCTTCCTCAGTGCACGGCCCCAGACGTGGAATCTCCTGAGCAGCGAGCGGAAACAACCGCGCGGGATTTTCTTCACTGCACCGAGAAGGCGGCGCTGGCAGAAAAAGCAGGCCAAAGCACCTGAACCCGTCTGCCAGCCCCAGCCTGCGGCCAAGAGACCGGGAGCACTCTGCCCGAGGCGCCGCGCACCCCGCAGTTGTACTTGGGCGACCGTGTGCGTGAAAGCATGTGTGTCTACAAACGATTGTCTGTCCACATGCGTGTGCCTTGATGCAGGCTCCGTTCGTGCTTAAGCTGGAGTGAGTGCACAGCTGCGCCGTTTGTTGGCAAAGCTCCGCGTGTCGCACGACGTTGCCCAGTTCTGCATTTATCACGCAGACAGATACACGGGAGCTCTGCTAGTAAAGGAGCAAAGACAGTCGTAGGCAGAACTGAATGCTGCTCCGAGCTACTTCTCACCTATGGTAAATACGTCACAGTGGCCCGAGGAAAGGCGCTCAGCAGCCGATCTACAAAAGAAACGAAACAGATCATGCCTTAACGCGAAAGAGCAACAGGACGTCACTGTGCAAGCTTGTCCCTGATCTACAGCTGAGAGCGAACACTTGTGTGCTTGTCGGAGAGATTGTGTCTTGCCTGTAAGTGTCTGGGAGTTTGGGGCAGGTCAGTGTGGCTGGTTCGATAATCAACGTCTAGGATAGCTGCAGAGCGGTCCCTGTTGGTGTGAGGACAGTGTGCCTGTAAGTCAGTCTGTGTTCCTGGCGCCTGCTGTATCTATTCGTCACTCCAGACGCGTGTGAGTCCATGTCTTTCTCTCCACAAGCATGTGTGCTGATTTCGTCGAACATATGCATCTGTGCTAGTTTTGAGCTCAGCGGAGTGTGTCTCTCGACATTGGTGTGCGTTGGCCGTGCCTGTGTGTAACGCATCACAGCCATGACTGTTCCGGTGAAGAGAGACCAGGGAAATCATCTAGGCAGAGTCAACAAAGGAAAACCGAAGACGGATTGACGTGTGCTCGACAGAGACGGATTCCCTGCGCTGACATTTCTCAGTAACACGAGAAGAAAGCTGAGCGGTAGATCGACCGGAGAAATGCTTCCCTAGACGACATTTAGCGAATGAACTGCATTGTGCGCGGCTTTCGGGATTGTGCCTGAAAAGTGCGAAAACCAGCAGAGCCTGTGCTCAAAAGCTGGTGGCTGTGTGACTGCATTGATGCACGTTCCCGTGTCTGCGAGTGTATAGACGGCTGTTTCACGTTCACACAAATGCATCTAGTCGGGTTTTTCTTCTGTGCGTGCACACGCGTTTCCCTTGTCTCTTCGGAACAGACGTAGCTCTCTGCATGCTGAACGACGTGGTAAAACGCGTCTGCCTATATTTTGGTTAACAATCGAGGGTGCGTGCTCCGTCAGCGGCATTTCCGCAGACGACTCCGCAGAGCCAGTTCTGAAAGCTCCGCACACCAGGACTGAATGTAGAACCAAGCAATTGCACCGGTGGGCTCGTAACATATTCTGACGGACGTCTTTTATGCCATAGCATTACGAACGTATTTGCGTTCAAGCAAGTATCACAAACAACGTGTGAAGCGAGGATGTGTTGGTATTTTCTCCGTACGGCATGCTTCGTGGTAGCTTACTTGCCGATCCCAGGCTTAGCGGTTTCTATACACGAATCCATATAGGGAGAGAAAGAGAGCGCATCGGAAAACTTGCATTTTCTGCACTGGAACCTACTTGCTACGCCTTCTGTTTTTCCACGTGAACACACACGATTCCCCACTGAAAACCAAGCAGAAACCTTTCCACAAGTTCCCAGGTGGGTGCACCCACCACCTCGAGCACGCGAACGCAGCTAGAGAAAAGCACCTAATTTTCCACACTGATGCTTAAGCAAACGCCTGGTCATATAAAAGCACACATCCGCAAGCGCGTCCACTCCCATCTATGCACAGAAAGACGTACGCGAAACGTACTGACATGCTTGAGAGTAAACAGGTGTGCGTTGATTGTTGGCGTACTGCATCATGCATACGTGGCTGCATGAGAATATTCTTTTGGAGGGTACGTGCAGATACGTCCCTGTACTTGGACGACCGTGTGCATAGAAGCATGTGTGTCTACAAACGATTGTCTGTCCATATGCGTGTGCCTTTTTGCAGGCTCATTTCGTGCTTAAGTTGGTGTGAGTGCACAGCTGCGCCGTTTGTTCGCAAAGCTCCCCTTGTCGCACGACGTTGCCCAGTCCTGCATTTCTCATGCAGACAGATACACGGGAGCTCTGCTAGTAAAGGAGTAAAGACAGTCGCAGGCAGATCTGAATGCTGCTCCGAGCTACTTCTCACCCTTGGCAAATGCTTCACAGTGGCGCAAGGAATAGTGTTCTGCAGCCGATGGTCAAGAGAAACGAAAGAGATCATGCCTTAACGGGAAAGAGTAACAGGGCGTCACTGCGCAAGCTTCTCCCTGATCTATAGCTGAGAGTGAACACTTGTGAGCTTGTCGGAGAGATTGTGTCTTGCCTGTAAGTGTCTGGGAGTCTGGCGCAGGTCAGTGTGGCTGGTTCGATAATCAACGTCTAGGATAGCTGCAGAGAGGTCCCTGTTGGTGTGGGGACAGTGTGCCTGTAGGTCAGTCTGTGTTCCTAGCGCCTGCTGTATCTCTTCGTCACTCCAGACGCGTGTGAGTCCATGTCTTTCTCTCCACAAGCATGTGTGCTGATTTCGTCAAACATATGCATCTGTGCTAGTTTTGAGCTCAGCGGAGTGTGTCTCTCGACATTGATGTGCGTTGGCTGTGCCTGTGTGTAACGCATCACAGCCATGGCTGTTCCGGCGAAGAGAAACCAGGGAAATCATCTAGGCAGAGTCAACAAAGGAAAACCCTAGAGGGATTGACGTGTGCTCGATAGAGACGGATTCCCGGCGCTGACATTTCTCAGTAACACGAGAAGAAAGCTGAGCGGTAGATCGACGGGAGAAATGCTTCCCTAGACGACATTTAGCAAATGAACTGCTTTGTGCGCGGCTTTCGGGATTGTGCCTGAAAAGTGTGAAAACCAGCAGTGCCTGTGCTCAAAAGCTGGGAGCTGTGAGATTGCATTGATGCACCTTCCCGTGTCTGCGAGCGTACAGACGGCTGTTTCACGTTCACACAAAGGCACCTGGTCGGATTTTTCTTCAGTGCGTGCACATGCGTTTCCCTTGTCTCTTCGGAACAGACGTAGCTCTCTGCATGCTGAACGACGTGGTAAAACGCGTCTGCCTATATTTTGGTTAACAATCGCGGATGCGTATTCCGTCAGCGACATTTCCGCAGACGACTCCACAGAGCCAGTTCTGAAAGCTCCGCACACCAGGACTGAATGTAGAACCAAGCAATTGCACAGGTGCATGCAATCACATATTCTGACGGACGTCATTTACGTCACAGCAGCACGAAGGTATTTGAGTTCAAGCACGTATCAGAAACAATGTGTGGACCGAGGATGTGTTTGTATTTTCTCGGTACGGCACGCTTCGTGGTAGCTTACTTGCCGATCGCAGGCTTAGCGGCTTCTATACACGACTCGGTATAGGGAGAGAAAGAGAGCGCATCGGAAAACTTGCGTTTTCTGCGCTGGAACCTAGTTCCTACGCATTGTTTTTGTCCACGTGAACACACACGATTCCCCACTGAAAACCAAGCAGAAACCTTTCCACAAGCTCCCAGGTAGGTGCACCCACCACCACGCGCGTACGAACGGAGCTAGAGAAAAGCACCTACATTTTCACACACTGATGCTTAAGCAAACGCCTGGTCGTACACATGCACATATCCGCAAGCACGCCCACTCCCTTCTATGCTCAGAGAGACGTACGCGAAACGTGCTGACATGCTTGAGGGTAAACAGGTGTGCATTGATGGCTGGCGTACTGCATCACGCGTACGTGGCTGCACGAGAATATACTTTTGGAGGGTACGTGCAGATACGTCCCTGTACTGGGATGACCGTGTGCGTGAAAGCATGTGTGTCTACAAACGATTGTCTGTCCACAAGCGTGTGCCTTGATGCAGGCTCCATTCGTGTTTAAGCGCGAGTAAGGACACAGCTGCCCCGTTTGTTGACAAGGTTAGGCGTGTTGCACGACGTTGCCCAGTCCTGCATTTATCACGCGGACAGATGCGCGGGAGCTCTGCTAGTAAAGGAGCAAAGACAGTCGTAGGCAGAACTGAATGCTGCTCCGAGCTTCTTCTCACCTATGGCAAATGCGTCACAGTGGCCCGAGGAAAGGCGCTCAGCAGCCAATCTACAAAAGAAACGAAACAGATCATGCCTTAACGCGAAAGAGCAACAGGACGTCACTGCGCAAGCTTCTCCCTGATCTACAGCTGAGAGCGAACACTTGTGTGCTTGTCGGAGAGATTGTGTCTTGCCTGTAAGTGTCTGGGAGTTTGGGGCAGGTCAGTGTGGCTGGTTCGATAATCAACGTCTAGGATAGCTGCAGAGAGGTCCCTGTTGGTGTGGGGACAGTGTGCCTGTAGGTCAGTCTGTGTTCCTAGCGCCTGCTGTATCGATCCGTGTTCCATACGCGTGTGAGTCCATATCTTTCTCTCCACAAGCATGTGTGCTGATTTCGTCGCAGATGCGCATACGTGCTAGTGTTGAGCTCAGCGGAGTGTGTCTCTGGACACTTGGTGTGCGTTGGCTGTGCATGTGTGTAACACAGCACAGCCACGACTGCTCTGGTGAAGAGAGACCAGGGAAATCATCTAGGCAGAGTCAACAAAGGAAAACCGAAGACGGATTGACGTGTGCTCGACAGAGACGGATTCCCTGCGCTGACATTTCTCAGTTACACGAGAAGAAAGCTGAGCGGTAGATCGACGGGAGAAATGCTTCCCTAGACGACATTTAGCGAATGAACTGCATTGTGCGCGGCTTTCGGGATTGTGCCTGAAAAGTGCGAAAACCAGCAGAGCCTGTGCTCAAAAGTTGGTGGCTGTGTGACTGCATTGATGCACGTTCCCGTGTCTGCGAGTGTATAGACGGCTGTTTCACGTTCACACAAATGCATCTAGTCGAGTTTTTCTTCTGTGCGTGCACACGCGTTTCCCTTGTCTCTTCGGAACAGACGTAGCTCTCTGCATGCTGAACGACGTGGTAAAACTCGTCTGCCTATATTTTGGTTAAAAATCGAGGATGCGTGTTCCGTCAGCGGCATTTCCGCAGACGACTCCACAGAGCCAGTTTTGAAAGCTCCGCACACCAGGACTGATTGTAGAACGAAGCAATTGCACCTATGCACGCAATCACATATTTTGACGGACGTCTTTTATGGCACAGCATCACGAAGGTATTTGCGTTCAGGCACGTATCAGAAACAATGTTTGGACCGAGGATGTGTTTGTATTTTCTCCGTACGTCATGCTTCGTGGTAGCTTACTTGCCGATCGCAGGCTTAGCGGTTTCTATACACGACTCGGTATAGGAAGAGAAAGAGAGTGTATCGGAATACTTGCCTTTTCTGCGCTGGAATCTGATTGCTACGCCTCTGTTTGTCCACGTGAACACACACGATTCCCCCTGAAAACCAAGCAGAAATCTTTCCACAGGCTTCCAGGTATGTGCACCCACCACCTCGTGCGCACGAACGCAGCTAGAGAAAAGCACCTACATTTTCACACACTGATGCTTAAGCAAACGCTTGGCCATACACATGCACACATCCGCAAGCGCGCCCACTCCTATCTATGGACTGAAAGACGTACGCGAAACGTGATGATATGCTGAGAGAAAACAGGTGTGCGTTGATGGTTGGCGTACTGCATCACGCATACGTGGCTGCACGAGAATATTCTTTTGGAGGGTACGTGCAGATACGTCCCTGTACTTGGACGACCGTGTGCATGAAAGCGTGTGTGTCTACAAACGATTATCTGTCCACAATCGCGTGCCTTGATGCAGGCTCCATTCGTGCTTAAGCGCGAGTGAGTGCACAGCTGCGCCGTCTTTTGGCAAAGCTCCGCGTGTTGCACGACGTTGCCCAGTCCTGCATTTCTCATGCGTACAGATGCACGGGAGCTCTGCTAGTAAAGGAGCAAAGACAGTCGCAGGCAGAACTGAATGCTGCTCCGAGCTACTTCTCACCTTTGGCAAATGGTTCACAGTGCGCGAGGAATAGCTTTTCGCTGCCGATGTACAAGAGAAACGAAAGAGATCATGCCTTAATGCGAAAGAGCAACAGGGCGTCACTGCGCAAGCTTCTCCCTGATCTACAGCTGAGAGCGAACACTTGTGTGCTTGTCGGAGAGATTGTGTCTTGCCTGTAAGTGTCTGGGAGTTTCGCGCAGGTCAGTGTGGCTAGTTCGATAATCAACGTCTAGGATAGCTGCACAGCGGTCCCTATTGGTGTGAGGATAATGTGCCTGGAAGTCAGTCTGTGTTCCTGGCGCCTGCTGTATCTATCCGTCGCTCCACACGCGTGTGAGTCCATGTCTTTCTCTCCACAAGCATGTGTGCTGATTTCGTCGGAGATGTGCATCTGCGCTAGTGTTGAGCTCAGCGGAGTGTGTCTCTGGACACTTGGTGTGCGTTGGCTGTGCATGTGTGTAACACAGCACAGCCACGACTGCTCTGGTGAAGAGAGACCAGGGAAATCATCTAGGCAGTGTCAACAAAGGAAAACCGAAGACGGATTGACGTGTGCTCGACAGAGACGGATTCCCTGCGCTGACATTTCTCAGTAACGCCAGAAGAAAGCTGAGCGGTAGATCGACCGGAGAAATGCTTCCTTAGACGACATTTAGCGAATGAACTGCATTGTGCGCGGCTTTCGGGATTGTGCCTGAAAAGTGCGAAAACCAGCAGAGCCTGTGCTCAAAAGCTGGTGGCTGTGTGACTGCATTGATGCACCTTCCCGTGTCTGCGAGTGTACAGACGGCTGTTTCACGTTCACACAAAGGCACCTGGTCGGGTTTTTCTTCTGTGCGTGCACACGCGTTTCCCTTGTCTCTTCGGAACAGACGTAGCTTTCTGCACTTTGAACGACGCGTCTGCCTATATTTTGGTTAACAATATAGGGTGCGTGTTCCGTCAGCGGCATTTCCGCAGACGACTCCGCAGAGCCAGTTCTGAAAGCTCCGCACACCAGGACTGAATGTGGAACCAAGGAATTGCACAGGTGCGCGCAATCACATATTCTGACGGCCGTATTTTATGCCACAGCAGCACGAAGTTATTTGCGTTCAAGCACGTATCAGAAACAATGTGTGGACCGAGGATCTGTGGGTATTTTCTCCGTACGGCATGCTTCGTGGTAGCTTACTTGCCGATCCCAGGCTTAGCGGTTTCTATACACGAATCCATATAGGGAGAGAAAGAGAGTGCATCGGAAAACTTGCGTTTTCTGCGCTGGAACCTAGTTGCTACGCCTTCTGTTTGTCCACGTGAACACACACGATTCCCGACTGAAAACCAAGCAGAAACCATTCCACAAGCTCCCAGGTGGGCGCACCCACCACCTCGTGCACGCGAACGCAGCTAGAGAAAAGCACCTACGTTTTCACACACTGATGCTTAAGCAAACGCTTGGCCACACACATGCACACATCCGCAAGCGCGCCCACTCCTATCTATGGACTGAAAGACGTACGCGAAACGTGATGACATGCTTGAGAGTAAACAGGTGTGCGTTGATGGTTGGCGTACTGCATCACGCATACGTGGCTGCACGAGAATATTCTTTTGGAGGGTACGTGCAGATACGTCCCTGTACTTGGACGACCGTGTGCGTGAAAGCGTGTGTGTCTACAAACGATTGTCTGTCCACATGCGTGTGCCTTGATGCAGGCTCCATCCGTGCTTAAGCTGGAGTGAGTGCACAGCTGCGCCGTTTGTTGGCCAGGTTCCACGTGTTGCACGACGTTGCCCAGTCCTGCATTTCTCACGCGGACAGATTCAAGGGAGCTCTGTATAGACGGCTGTTTCATGTTCACACAAAGGCACCTGGTCGGGTGCATCCCAGATACAGCATCCCAGATTCAGCATCCCCGATACAGCTTCCGGGATACAGCATCCCAAATACAGCATCCTAGATACAGTATCCTAGATACGGCATCCTAGATACGGCATTCTAGATACAGTATCCCGGATACAACATCCCAGATACGCCATCCCAGATACAGCATCCCAAGTACAGCATCCCAGATACAGCATCCCAGATATAGCATCCCATATACAGCATCCCAGATACAGCATCCTAGGTACAGCGTAATAGATACA
Organism: Nesoenas mayeri; assembly: GCF_963082525.1. NCBI lineage: Eukaryota > Metazoa > Chordata > Aves > Columbiformes > Columbidae > Nesoenas > Nesoenas mayeri. The sequence continues at coordinate 888,561 of NC_137562.1, forward strand.
GCATCCCAAATACAACATGTCGAGTTGTGCTCCTCTCCCACACCAAGTGCTGATCTTGGGGCTCAGGGTGAGGGGGGGCAGCGAGGAGGTCCGTGGACTGGAATAAGTTTTGTTTGGGGTTTTTCAAACGCCTCTGCTGACACGTCGTATAAAAACCGATTGCTGCAGTGCTAAGGAATGAACAGGAGGATGAGCAACAGGCTGCAGAAACTGCTTGCGTTTTGGTTTATTGAAAAATTCTTATTGAACTCAAAAAGCAATACGATCTTGCAGTGGTCTTCTAATAGCTAGTGACAGCTTTTAATGTACTGGTTTGGAACTTTGAGATGAGATTTGAGATGAAGGGCTGTTCCATTGTGGAATATTGCAGGAGTAAATTTCAGGCATTTCAGCATGCCTGGCAGATCTGCAGCTTGATAAAGACCTCAGGCTGTTTAGTTTAATCAGACTTTTGTAGATCCCACCTTCACTGGTCAAAGCACCGGCTGCCAATGTGTTTTCTGGTGTTGTCACTTCTTTCTGACCAAAGACGGCAGAGGCAGCAGCTCTACTGGTGGTGTCTGTTTTATTGAAACATGGGGATCTACAGGAACTTTAACCCGAAAGCTCAGGAAGCTGTGGTCCGTGGTCTATCTTTGTAATGTTTGTAGATTCTTCTGCAACGTTTGTGAGTGTGAACTGCTGTGCAGGTAGAAGGAAGAAAGCTGTGTGAGCTAAAGCAGCAGGAAGGCTGCAGCCGTGTTAGCCGAGGGTGCAAGCGGCACGAAACGGGCTGCATCGGCGGAGCCCTCGGTCCCGGGCCGTCCTGGGCAGGCGGCGGAGCCCTCGGTCCCGGGCCGTCCCGGGCAGGCGCAGCCCGAGCGCTCCCGGCCCCGCTGCCGCTGCCCCGCCGGGGCCGGGGCCGCGCTGCAGGCGGACAGCGCCGCTGTGCGGCCGCCGGCGGCTCCGGGCCGGGAGGGGGGGGCGGGGCTCGGTGGCGGGCGCGGACGGGATTGGCTCCTGCGCCGGATGGGCGGGGCCACGCTGCGTAAGTGCGGGGGCGGAGGAGCGCGTGCCGCCGGTGCGGCGGCGGGAGGAGCGCGCGAGGAGCGGCGGGGCCGGCGGTGAGCGAGGGGCGGGCGGACACCGGGGAGACCGGACGGGGCCGCCCCGGTCCCGGCTGAGGGGGGAGGCTGGAGGAGGAGGGACGGGCTGGTTTGGGAAGGAGGAAGGCGAGGGGCAGGCAGCCGCAACAGCGCGGCCCCGGGCCGGGCCGAGCAAGGGGCGAGGGGGAAACACGCGGGCGGCTGTGAGGGAAGGGAGCCCCGAGCTGAGCGCTGCGCGGGGCTCGGGCGGGGCCGTGGGGCGGAGGTGGGAGCCCGTGGTGTCACAGGGCAGAGGGAGGAAGGCAAGCGGGAGGGGGCGGCGCCGGGGCGGTGCCAGGGGGCGCGAGGGGCAGGGGCGGCGCTGCCGCGGGGAGGGGCCGGGAACGGAGGGAGCGGCGGAGGAGCCTGAGGGCGGGACGGCGCGGAAGGAGCTTGGGCGGGAAAGGCTGAGGGACCTCAGGGAGGGGGTGACATCGGGGAGGCTTTGGTGGGAAAGGCTGAGGGACCTCAGGGAGGGGGTGACATCGGGGGGGCTTTGGCGGGAAAGGCTGAGGGACCTCAGGGAAGGGGTGACATCGGGGGGGCTTTGGCGGGAAAGGCTGAGGGACCTCGGGGAAGGGGTGACATCGGGGAGGCTTTGGCGGGAAAGGCTGAGGGAGCTCGGGGAGGAGATGGCGTCGGGGAGGCTGCAGGGGGCAATGCTGAGGTAGCTCAGGACGGGATGGCACTCAGGTCTGGTTTCAAAGGGAAATGCTGAGGTACCTTGAGGAATGGACGCTGGGCTGGGAGCTATGAACACATCAGACTGGTTAAGAGAGTGTTCATGACAGAAATTTGTGCAGTGAAGTATTCCAGCAAAGAGCGGGAGAAGAGCCAAACTTAGATCAGGCCTCCTAGGACGCCTGCAGGTTTGGGGACAGGGATGACGAGGTTGTTAATCCGGTCCTAACTGTTTCTTTCTCTGTCCCTCTCTTGCAGCACCTGACTGAATGGAGGAGCAAGTGGACGGGAAGTTCCTGCGCCACACACAGATCACATTTATCGCTCTCGCCCTCAGAGACCCGGAGATCTAAACTGTTCGCGTCGTGCCTTGAAGCAGCCTGTGCTCAGGCGCTTCTCCCAGGGAGAAGGCGGAATGGCAGTGACTGGCCACGTTAAGCCACAGGGTGCACACTGTGCAGCTGTCAAGCCCAGCTCTGCGTTAGCTCACACCTGCGGTTTTGCGCCGCACACGCACATTTGAGTTGTCGCTGGTTGTTGCAGCGTTTGGCTTTGGTGAGGACAGCGTGTGTTTGTCAGCAGTTGGTGTAGGTGGGATCTGGAGGAGAAAGCGATATTTCCGTACCAGAACTGGTTGGTGTTTGCATGGTATTGTGGCGGTTGTTCTCGCAGGCGATGAGTGCTGGAGCATTATTGCAGGATGAGGGGATTTTGGAGGCTTGTCTGTGAGATGCACTAGAGGCAGCAGCTGAAAGCGAAAGGCTGAGATTTGGAGGGTTTGTCGGTGGGTTTTGGGCAGTAGTCAGCTGAAGAGTTGGCTGTTTGCAGGTGAGGTGTAGGGCAGAGGGTGAAGCTGACTTTGCCTGGGCGGCGCAACTGGCTGGGTGTGCAGAGCTGAGGAGAGCGGGCTGCTGCGGGTGACCCTAAAGCTGGAGAACCAGCCGGCAGCTCCAGACGCTCCCGCTGCCGGGCAGGGCCGTGCAGGCCAGTGCCCTGGGGCACAGCGATGTGACCCTCCGCAAGTACCAAAGAGCAGGTGAGGACCGTGGGCATTTGTACTGAGCTGTGACATCTCTAACCCGTGACATTGGGGTCCAGCCTGAGCAGGGCACGTGCGGAAGCTGTGCTGCAGGGAGGGCAGAGCTGAGGGGAAGGGCTGTGCCAGGGGCTGGTGCCAAGGCAAGGTGGGCGCGCTGTGGGGTGTGGGGAGGTGTCAGCCCCGGACTCAGCCCCTGTCTGACTGTAGTGCCCTTGGGCTGGTGTAGCTCAGTCCTCTGTGTGTTTCTCTTCAGGGGGAGCAGCATGCAAAGGAAAAGCAAGGAAGGAGGTGAACCCATGAGGAAGAGTGATGGATAAAGAGGGTTGGAGCGCACCTGCCAGTCAAGAGGGATCAAGAAAGAAGACACCGGTGGTGGAACCGCAGGTCAGGAGAGCTCAAGGAGGGAGAAAGGTGACTGTGGCTGTATGGGTTTTTCTAGCTCACACACCAATGAAAACAGTTTGGATAATAAAAGAAATGTATGCAAAACCAATAATTAAAGGCAGAGAATGTTTATATGCTATGTATGGGGTAGACCTGAAGGTATATTTCTTCCTACAACGAAGGAGAATTCGCAATACATGCTGCTGTCAGCAACGACCAGTAAGCGACAAGACTCTATTGACTGATGCCTCTGGTCGCTCACATAAAGTTGTAATTACATGGCTAAACTCAGATACCCAGTGCTGCAAACACAAGGTAGAAAAAGAGACCAAGAGTCAAATAAGTTCTTGAGCTGACAGCTGTTAGGATCACTTTGAGGTGTTCTGTAACAAGCCTGTGAATGTTGTAACTGGCTCATATTATGTGGCTGGCATACTTAACCGCCTGGAAGCTTCTTTTCTTAAGGAAGAGGATAATCCTCTTTTGATGGCTGAATTGAGAATGCTATGGTTTCTAATAAATCATAGACATCATAGGTATTATGCAATGCACACCCGCTCTCGCAGTGGCCCTTCCAGGACCACTTGCGGAAGGCAGTAGGAGGGCCGATGCACGAGCTGTGCCGCTCACTGTGCCTAAAGCCTTGGAGCAAGCTAAATGATCACATAAATTCTTTCACCAGAGTGCAAAGGCGTTAAAACGACAACTTCAAATGACAGTGGATCAGGCCAGGAGCGTTCTTATGTCCTGCCCTGATTGCCAACAGTTGGCACCCGCGCCATCCACAGAGGGTGTTAATCCAGGAGGGGTTACTGCCAATGAAGTACGGCCAGCGGATGTAACGCATTGTTCTGAATTGGGTAAATTCGTACGTGTTTCTGTAGACGCTCATTCCAGATTTCTCGTTGCTGCTGCACGCACTGGTGAAAGAGCACGAGACGTCTGTAACATTGGTTGGCATGTTTTGCTGTTTGAGGAGTTCCACGATCTGTAAAACCAGAGGAAAGCGGAACGCACACTCGATTAGAGGAGCGATCCCCCAGCGCGCTGTAATAGAAGTGCCTGCTTTTTAACACTTTCAAAACAGTGTTAAAGAGTCTGTTTGATGACTTTTCGGTATCATTTCTGACGACGAGGATGGGATAATCTGCCTGACCTCCCGTGGATCCCAGGGACCTTGTGCCAGCACCGGGGAATTCCTGGAAGGGACCACAGCTCCTCGGACCAGCTCGGGACGCGGGTAAAACCCCATCAATGAGATAAGGCACTTTCAGTGTCTGGTTGCGTTGACAACGCTGCCTGCGCGAGACGTGGGCGACACCAGCGCGTTGGGTCTGCGCATTCGCGTCTGCGCATTTTGGTAAACTGGGTAACTTAAAAAAAGAAAGAAATAAAAAATTAAAGGGGAAAATGAGAAAACAATAAATTAAAGAGAAAAACGAGGGAACAGCAATTTGATAAAGGTACCTTTAATGATTTTGCTGTTTGTGCCTTAGCAATTGTATAATTGTTTCTGGCTTTAGTGGTTTGTTGTTGTTGTTACTTGTGTCTTGGGGGATTTTATAGTCCAGTACTTAGGGTTCACCAATTGTCTGTGATTGTGATTGTGAAGTAGGTAGTGGACAATCGGCAGGAGGATTCGTGAGAAATCCCCCCCAGGCTGTGTTTTCTGACATTGGAAAAGGATCGTTTGCTGTTCAACAGGGCGTCAACCAGGGAGAATCTGATTGAATATTGTAATTAATGGTGGCCACTGTAAATAATATTAATATGCTTCACAGGTCTAGGTGGGTATACTTTGAGATCTGTAGTATAGTAATGTGCTGCATGTAATATGTAGTAAGATATCTATTTTAAATCATATATTGCCTATTACATAAGGCATATTACACAATACGTAATGTTACATATGCATTGTCTTTATCCTCTTCAGATCCATTTGTTTTGAAAAAGGATAATCAGGGAAAGAAATGCAAACCAGTAAAAGGTTTGTTGAAGAACAGCTATTGGTGTAGAATACACAGAGAACATGAGATCAAAATTGTGCCTCGGTCAGTCCAGGGTGGGATCCTGATATCCTTATATCGGGGCACAGGCTGCATTGGTATCGCCAGTGCATTTTATACGGGATTAGACACGCTGCGCCTAAAGCTGTAAATATGCCAAAACCTTCTGAGATTAAACAGGATTGTGAGGAGTCTCCCACTGAGTTTTTACACCGTCTTAAACCGACAGCTCAGAAATATATTAATATAGATCCTGACTTGGAGAACAGAGAAATAGAATTCTTAGTTGACTGGGAGCTCATTATTCTGTGTTAAACACTATGCAGGGAATATTAAGTAGCGATTCTGTAACAGTTATGGGTGCCACAAAAATTGCAAAACACGGCCCTTTAACCTGCTGCTTAGAATGTTTGTATGTGGAGTCTGTACTTATTGATTGTGTACCATGTGTCTTCTCTTGTGCACAATGAATGGTTGAAAAAAGCTTTAATGGTGCAATGGCTGTGCAGTTACACGCTGCTGTGGCTGCAATTGTTAAAGAAAGAAGGGGAGATGTGGCAGGGTTGTGACATCAGGCCCGTGAGAAATTGCAAGAGTCACAGTGTGAGAACAAGCGCTGGTGGAACAACACAAGCAGCAAGGACTGTGTGGGACATGAACCATCAGGGACAGAGGGATTGGTACATGAGGGACAGAGGGATTGATACGGGGTTGGTACATGAGGGACAGAGGGATTGACACGCGGTGGGTACATCAGGGACAGAGGGATTGATACAGGATCGGTACATCAAGGACAGAGGTCCGCGATGTTTCAAATGCAAACCTGAGTTTGTATTAAATGTCTCTCTGCATCTTAAAGAGAGTCTGTGCCTCATCTGCTACACCCCTTTATCTGTTTCCCAAATTACGATTTAGACTGTATTTACCATTGTAAAAACAAAGCTTTCCCCCCTTAATTTTTGTCATGTGTTGTAGTTAGAATTAATAGAGATATTGGAGCCCATCGTAGCTAAACTGGAAAAAGACAGCAGCCGTGTGTATTTTTAAATAAAGACTAAATCAAGTGTGCTAGCTCATTATCTTTAAGCGTTTTACTGTGATCACCTCTCTCCCAAGGTTTTGTGTCTGTTGTATCAAGGCCTGACACCCACGGCCACAGTGGATGAATCACCATGGGCACAACACCAGGAACCTGCCTGTTCGTGTCCAGGATATCCACTCCAGCAGACACGTTTTAATTGGTACTTGCATTATGGATTAGATGCAACAAAAATCCATACTTTCTTTTGTCCTTTGCTATAGAGGAGGGGGTTGAACTTTTCTATAGCAGATTCAATCACTTGTTGTAAAGCAATGAAATAAATAACTTAGGCTTTTTCTATGGATAAACAACGTTTAATTCAATTCCTTAATTGTATTCCTTAAACACTTGTTCGTTAGACCATAAGCAAAACAGCGCTGGGTGTTAGTTCGTTAGTAGGCCCTTATTATGTGGTTAGTTAACCCTGAAAATGTTAGCTCCCTCTATCAATATAACCTCATAAACAAGTTTCAAAATTTTTATGTAGAACTTACCCACCTTTTCCTTTTTGCAGGTTCAGAGCCCGAGCCTCATTTGGTTGTATCTGTAAACATCAAACGTCTCAGCACAAATCACAACTGCATTTCTCACAGACAGAAGTGCCTGATCTCCACAGCTTGCCTGGCAGTGCAGAGAGCAGGAAGTGCGGTGAGTCCTGGGCCTTTGGGCACATTTCACCCTGTTTTGTGTCTCAGTCCCTCCCTGCTCCCTCCTCTTTCCTGCTGTGCCCTTCTTCCTCTTCATCTCTTCTCCCTCTGGCCCTCTGCTGCTTCCTCACCTATTCCCCCACCCTTCTGAATCTCTGTGCAGGGTTTCTCGTATCTCCCTCTCCGTCTCCACCCCTCTGTGTTCTCATCATCCCCGGTTTCTCTTTGTCGTCATTCTTGTCTGTTGCTCTGTCCCGCTCCGTGCCCCATCATTTCTCACTGTATCCCTCTGTCCTGCTCCCTGCGCCTATTCCTGCCCCTCTTCTTTTTTACTCCCTCTTCCTCTTGCTGCCCACCCCAGGATTTTTTCCCAATCTCTATCCTGCCCCAACCCTTATTGTTCTTTCTCTCTCCTGCTCCCTCTCTGTCTTTCTGCCTGTCTGCCCTTTCCCTGCTGCTTCTTTCTCCATCTCTGTCCAGATTACTGCCCCTTTTCCTTCTTGATGTCTTTCTGTCCTGTTTGTCTTTCTGTCTTCCTTGCCTGTTCCCAGCCCCATCCCCTCTCGCTGTATCTTCCCTGTCCAGCTGGCTCTGCCTTTTCTTTGTCTTCTCATCCTCTTTCCTGCTCCTCAGCCCTCTTTTCCTCTTCCTCCAGCTCATTGCTGCATGTTTTCCCTTTCCAGTCTCTTCATTTTGATCTAAACTTTGCTTTGTTTCTCAGTCCCTTTGTTCTCTTCCCTTCCTGTTGCCTCTCAGTGGGCAGTGACGACCTGGTTCAGAGACAGCACGGCGACCACATCCCAGGTCGCTCGGTCCATCAGCACACAAACGCCACTGTGGTGGAAAGCAAATGGCGTTTATTAACAAGTAACACAGCGTTATATACCTTAGGTTTGCAACGTCACGTCCATCTGCTTGCCTCACATACTCTTACCTACCTAGGGAGGGGCTACTGTCTTTCTGTACAGCGTGAGATCTTCCGGCCTCCAGACCCTAACTACCTACAGGTATGCGTCACAACCCCCCCTGGACACCGTTTGTGTCACAAACGCCCCTGGACAGGGTGTGTCTCACAAACCCCATTGGACAGAATGTGTCACAAGCCCCCTGGAAACTGTGTGTGTCACAAACCCCATTGGACAGGGTGTGTGTCACAAACCCCATTGGACAGCGTGTGTGTCACAAACCGCTTTCGACAGTGTGTGTGTCACAAACTCCATTGGACAGCGTGTGTGTCACAAACCCAATTGGACAGCGGGTGTGTCACAAACCCCATTAAACAGGGTGAGTGTGACAAAGTCCATTGGACAGGGTGTGTAACACAAACCCCATTGGACAGGTTGTGTGTCAGAAACACCCCTGGACACCGTTTGTGTCACAACTCTCGGTGGACAGGGTGTGTCACAAACTCCATTGGACAGCGTGTGTGTCACAAACCCCATTGAACAGCGGGTGTGTCACAAACGCCATTGGACAGCAGGTGTGTCACAAACCCCATTAAACAGGGTGTGTCTCACAAACCCCATTAAACATGGTGTGTGTCACAAACCCCATTGGGAAGCGTGTGTGTCGCAAACACCATTGGACAGCGTGTATGTCACGAACATCCCTGAACAGGGTGTGTGTCACAAACCCCATTGGACAGGGTGTGTATCACAAATCCCATTGGACAGCGTTTGTGTCACAAACACCCCTGGAAACTGTGTGTGTCACAAACACACCTGGACAGGGTCTGTGTAACAAACCCCTTTGGATAGTGTGTGTGTCACACTGTCAATTGGACAGCCTGTGTGTCCCGAACCCCATTGGACAGCCTGTGTGTCACAAACACCTCTGGACATGGTGTGTGTCATAAACCTCATTGGACAGGCTGTGTGTCACAAACCCCATTGGACAGCGTGTGTGTCACAAATCCCATTAGACAGCGTATGTGTCACAAACCCCATTGGACACCGTGTGTGTCACAAACACCCCTGGACAGGGTGTGTGTCACAAACCCCATTGGACAGCATGTGTGTCACAAAACCCATTGGACAGCATGTGTGTCACAAACCCCATTGGACACCGTGTGAGTCACAAATCCCATTGGGCAGCGAGTGTGTCACAAACCCCATTAAACAGGGTGTGTGTCACAAACTCCATTGGAAATAGTCTGTGTCACAAACCACATTGGACAGCCTGTGTGTCACAAACCCCATTGGACAGTGTGTATGTCACAAACCTCATTGGACACCATGTGTGTCACAAACACCCCTAGACAGGGTGTGTGTCACAATCCTCATTGGACAGGCTGTTGGTCACAAACCCCATTGGGAAGCGTGTGTGTCACAAATCCCAGTGGACAGGGTGTGTGTCACAAACCCCATTGGACAGCGTCTGTCACAAGCACCCATGGAGAGGGTGTGTGTCACAAACCCAATTGGACAGCGTGTGTGTCACAAACCCCATTGGGCAGCGGGTGTGTCACAAACCCCATTAAACAGGGTGAGTGTCACAAAGCCCATTGGAAAACGTGTGTGTCACAAACCCCATTGGACAGGTTGTGTGTCAGAAACACCCCTGGACACCGTTTGTGTCACAACTCCCCGTGGAAAGGGTGTGTCACAAACTCCATTGGACAGTGTGTGAGTCAGAAACCTCATTGGACAGAGTGTTTGTCACAAACACCCCTGGACACCGTTTGTGTCACAACTCCCCGTGGACAATTTGTGAGTCACAAACCTGATTTGACAGCTTGTGTGTCACAAACCCCACTGCATAGCGTGTTTGTCACAAACCTCATTGGACACTGTGTGTGTCACAAACACCCCTGAACAGGATGTGTGTCACAAAATCCATTGGACAGCGTGTATGTCACAAACCCCATTGGGCAACGTGTGTGTCACAAACCCCATTGGACAGGGTGTGTGTCACAAAAACCCCTGGACAACGTGTGTGTCACAAACCCCATTGGACAGGGTGTGTGTCACAAACGCCCCTGGACAGCGTGTGTGTCACAAACCCCACTGGGCAACGTGTGTCACAAGCACCCATGGACAGGGTGTGTGTCACAAACCCAATTGGACAACGTGTGTGTCACAAACCCCATTGAACAGCGGTTGTGTCACAAACCCCATTGGACAGCGTGTGTGTTACAAACCCCCTTGGACAGCGTGTGTGTCACAAACGCCCCTGGACAGGATGTGTGTCACAAACCCCCTTGGACAGCGTGTGTGTCACAAACCCCATTGGACAGGGTGTGTGTCACAAAAACCCCTGGACAACGTGTGTGTCACAAACCCCCTTGGACAGTGTGTGTGTCACAAACGCCATTGGACAGAGTGTTTGTCACAAACCCCATTGGAAAGCGTGTGTGTCACAAACCCCGTTGGTCATTCTGTGTGTCACAAACCCCATTGGACACCGTGTGTGTCACAAACACCCCTAGACAGGGTGTGTATCACAATCCTCATTGGACAGTCTGTGGGTCACAAACCCCATCGGGAAACGTGTGTGTCACAAATCCCATTGGACAGGTCGTGTGTCACAAACCCCATTGGACAGCGTGTGTCACAACGACCCATGGACAGGGTGTGTGTCGCAAACCCCATCGGACTGCGTGTGTCTCACAAACCCCATTGAACACGGGTGTGTCACAAACCCCATTGGACAGCGGGTGTGTCAGAAACCTCATTAAACAGGGTGTGTGTCACAAACCCCATTGTACAGCGTGTGTGTCATAATCCCCATTGGGCAGCGTGTGTGTCACAAAGACCCCTAGACAGGGTGTGTGTCACAATCCTCATTGGACAGGCTGTGGGTCACAAACCCCTTTGGGAAGCGTGTGTGTCACAAATCCCATTGGACCGGACGTGTGTCACAAACCCCATTGGACAGCGTGGGTCACAACGACCCATGGACAGGGTGTGTGTCACAAACCCCATCGGACTGCCTGTGTGTCACACACCCCATTAAACAGGGTGTGTGTCACGAACCCCATTGGAAAGCGTGTGTGTCACAAACACCAGTGGATAGCGTGTATGTCACGAACACCATTGGACAGCGTGTATGTCACGAACACCCCTGAACAGGGTGTGTGTCACAAACCCCATTGGACAGGGTGTGTATCACAAATCCCATTGGACAGCGTTTGTGTCACAAACAGCCCTGGAAACGGTGTGTGTCACAAACACACCTGGACAGGGTATGTGTAACAAACCCGTTTGGATAGTGTGTGTGTCACACTGTCAATTGGACAGCCTGTGTGTCCCGAACCCCATTGGATAGCCTCTGTGTCACAAACACCTCTGGTCATGGTGTGTGTCACAAACCTCATTGGACAGGCTGTGTGTCACAAATCCCATTGGACAGGGTGTGTGTCACAAAGACCCCTGGACAGCCTGTGTGTCACAAACTCCATTGGACAGGGTATGTGTCACAAACCCCTGGACAGCGGGTGTGTCACGAACCCCATTGGACAGCGTGTGTGTCACGAACACCCCTGGACAGGGTGTGTGTCACAAACCCCATTGGACAGCGTGTATATCACAAACCTCATTGGACAGCGTGTGTGTCACAGACCCCATTGGACAGTGTGTGTCACAAACCCCGTTGAACAGCGTGTATGTGTCTCAAACCCCATTGGACAGTGAGTGTTTAACAAAGACCCCTGGACAGCGTGTTTGTCACAAACCCCATTGAACACCGTGTGTGTCACAAAAATCCCTGGACAGGGTGTGTGTCACAAATCTCATTGGACAGCGTGTGTGTTACAAACCCCCTTGGACAGCGTGTGTGTCACAAACGCCCCTGGACAGGGTGTGTGTCACAAACCCCATTGGACAACATGTGTGTCATAAACCCCATTGGGCAGCGTGTGTGTAACAAACCCCTTGGTCATCGTGTATGACAAATGCTCCTGGACAACGTGTGTTTCACTAACTTCATTGGACAGGGTGTGTGTCACAAAAACCCCTGGACAGCGTGTGTGTCAAAAACGCCATTGGACAGCGTGTGTGTCACAAATCCCCATGGACAGTGTGTGTGTCACACACGCCATTGGACAGAGTGTTAGTCACAAACCCCATTGGAAAACGTGTGTGTCACAAACCCCGTTGGACAGTCTGTGTGTCACAAACCTCATTGGACAGCGTGTGTGTCACAAACCCCATTGGACAGCGTGTGTGTCACAAACCCCATTAAACAGGGTGTATGTAAAAAACTCCATTGGACAGAGTGTGAGTCACAAACCCCATTAAGCAAGGTGTGTGTCACAAACCCCATTGGAAAATGTGTGTGTCAGAAAACTCTCTGGAGAGCGTGTGTGTCACAAACCCCATTCGACGGTGTCTGTGTCAAAAACTCCATTGGACAGAGTGTGTGTCACAACCCGATTGGACATTCTGTGTGTCACAAACCCCATTGGACACCGTGTGTGTCACAAACACCCCTAGACAGGGTGTGTATCACAATCCTCATTGGACAGGCTGTGGGTCACAAACCCCATTGTATATAGTCTGTGTCACAAACCGCATTGGACAGCCTGTGTGTCACAAACCCCTTTGGACAGTGTGTGTGTCACAAACCCCATTGGACAGCGTGTGTGTTACAAACCCCCTTGGACAGCGTGTGTGTCACAAACGCCCCTGGACAGGGTGTGTTTCACAAACCCCCTTTGACATCGTGTGTGTCATAAACCCCATTGGGCAGCGTGTGTGTAACAAACCCCATTGGTCATCGTGTATTACAAATGCTCCTGTACACTGTGTGTTTCACTAACTTCATTGGACAAGGTGTGTGTCACAAAAACCCCTGGACAGCGTGTGTGTCACAAACCCCATTGGACAGCGTGTGTGTCACAAACCCCCTTGGACAGTGTGTGTGTCAAAAACGCCATTGGACAGAGTGTTTGTCACAAACCCCATTGGAAAGCGTGTGTGTCACAAACCCCGTTAGACATTCTGTATGTCACAAACCCCATTGGACACCATGTGTGTCCCAAACACCCCTAGACAGGGTGTGTGTCACAATCCTCATTGGACAGGCTGTGGGTCACAAACCCCATTGGGAAGCGTGTGTGTCACAGATCCCATTGGACATCGTGTGTCACAAGAACCCATGGACAGGGTGTGTGTCACAAAGACCCCTGGACAGCCTGTGTGTCACAAACTCCATTGAACAGAGTGTGAGTCAAAAACCCCATTTGAAAGCGTGTTTATCACAAACCCCATTAAACAGAGTGTGTGTCACAAACCCCATTGGACAGCAGGTGTGTCACTAACACCCCTGGACAGGGTGTGTGTCACAATCCCCATTGGACAGCGTGTATATCACAAACCCCATTGGACAGCGTGTTTGTCACAGACCCCATTGGACAGTGTGTTTCACAAACCTCATTGAACAGCGTGTGTGTGTCTGAAACCCCATTGGACAGTGTGTGTGTAACAAAGACCCCTGGACAGCGTGTGTGTCACAAACCCCATTGGACACCGTGTGTGTCACAAAAACCCCTGGACAGGGTGTTTGTCACAAACCCCATTGGACAGCGTGTGTGTTACAAACCCCCTTGGACAGCGTGTGTGTCACAAACGCCCCTGGACAGGGTGTGTGTCACAAACCCCATTGGACAGCGTGTGTGTCATAAACCCCATTGGACAGGCTGTGTGTAACAAACCTCATTGGTCATCGTGTATGACAAATGCTCCTGGACAACGTGTGTTTCACCACCTTCATTGGACAGGGTGTGTGTCACAAAAACCCCTGGACAGCATGTGTGTCAAAAACCCCATTGGACAGCGTGTGTGTCACAAACCCTCATGGACAGTGTGTGTGTCACAAACGCCATTGGACAGAGTGTGAGTCACAAACCCCATTGGAAAGCGTGTGTGTCACAAACCCCGTTGGACAGTCTGTGTGTCACAAACCCCATTGGACATTCTGTGTGTCACAAACTCCATTGGACACCGTGTGTGTCACAAACACAGCTAGACAGGGTGTGTGTCACAATCCTCATTGGACAGGCTGTGGGTCACAAACCCCATTGGGAAGCGTGTGTGTCACAAATCCCATTGGACAGGGTGTGTGTCACAAACCCCATTAAACAGGGTGTGTGTCACAAACTCCATTGGACGGTGTGTGTATCACAAACCCTATAGGACAGCGTGTGTGTCACAAACCCTTTTTGACAGTGTGTGTGTCACAAACCCCATTGAAAAGTGTGTGTGAGACAAAACCCATTGGACAGGGTGTGTGTCACAAACTCCATTAGACAGGGTGTGTGTCACAAACCCCTTTGGACAGTGTGTTTGTCTCAAACCCCATATGACAGTGTGTGTGTCACAAACACCAGGGGACAGTGTCTTTCACAAAGCTCATTGGACAGCTTGTGTGTCACAAAGCCCCCGTGAGAGTGTGTGTGTCACAAACCCCATTGGAGAGCGTTTGTGTCACAAACCCATTTGAACTGTGTGTGTTTCACAAACCTCATTGGACAGCGTATGTGTCAAAAACCCCCCTGGACAGTGAGTGTGTCACAAAGCCCATTGGACAGTGTGAGTGTCACAAAGCACCTTAGACAGTGTGTGTGTCAAAACTCCAGTAGACAGCGTGTGTGTCACGAACCCTATTGGACAGCGTGTGTGTCACAAACACTCCTGGACTGGGTGTGTTTCATAACCCCACTGGACAGCGTGTGTGTCACAAACACCATGGGACAGTGTGTGTGTAACAAATCCCATTGGACAACATGTGTGTCACGAACCCCATTGGACAGTGTGTGTGTCTCAAACCCTCTTGGATAGTGTGTGTGTTACAAACCGTCCTGGACAGCGTGCGTGTCACAAACCCCATAGGACAGCGTGTGTCACAACCTCCCCTTGACAGTGTGTAAGTCACAAACCCCCCTGGACAGTGTGTGTGTCACAAAGCCCATTTGACAGCCTGTGTGTCAGGAACACCTCCTGGATAGTGTGTGTGTCACAAACACCCCTGGACAGCATGTGTGTCACAAACCCCATTGGAGAGCGTGTGTGTCACAAACCAATTTGGACTGCGTGCAATCCCACTGGACAACGTGTGTGTCACAAACTCCATAGGACAGTGTGTGTGACACAAACACCATTGGACATTCTGTGTGTCACCAACGCCATTGGACTCTGTGTCACAAACCGCATTGAACAGCATGTGTGTGTCACAAACCCCATAGGACAGTGTGTGTGACACAAACACCAGTGGACATTGTGTGTGTCACAAAGCCGATTAGACAGTGTGTGTGTCACAAACCCCATTGGACTGCGTGTGTCACAACCCCACTTGGACAGCGTGTTTGTCACAAACCCCTTTGGACCGTGTGTGTGTCACAAACCCATCTGGACAGCATATGTGTCACAAACCCCAAAGGACAGTGTCTGTGTCAAACCCCCATGGACAGTGTGTGTGTCAGAACTACCCTTGGACAGTGTCTGTGTCACAAACCCCGCTGGACAGTGTGTGTGTCATAAACCCCATTGGACTGTGGGAGTGTCACAAACCCTCCTGGACAGCGTGTGTGTCACAAAGCCCATTGGACAGTGTGTGTGTCACCAACCCCATTGGACAGGGTGTGTGTCACCAACTCCATTGTGTCACAACCCCCCCTGGACATTGTGTGTATCACAAACACCCCTGGACAGTGTGTGTGTCACAAACCGCATTGGACAGCATGTGTATTCACAAACCCCATTGGACAGCATGTGTGTCACAAACAGCATTGGACTCTGTGTGTGTCACAAACTCTCCTGGACAGTGTGTGTGTCACAAACCCCATTGGACACACAGATGACTACAGTAAAAAACCAACACTGAAGATATGCAGGTCTTTATTTCTTCTAGTTCAGCAAAATGTTTCGCTTAGCTTCAGTTTCTGCAGCACTCTGGTTTACTTTGTATTTTTTTTCTTCATTTTCTATAAAATTTCGCATTCCGTGGCATATTTGTCTCATCAATTAGATTTTTCTGTATACCAGTAATTACATTTGTTTATTGTATATTGTTTATTATAGTTTGTCTTTTTTTTGTATAAGCTCTCTATTTATTTTTATTGTATATTGTTTATTATAGTTTGTCTTTTTATTTTTACTTTCAGTTACACAACATGAGTTCGAAGCTTAACTGTATTTTAAAATCTGCTCTTTTTTTGTCTGCTAAAAAATTATTATTTCATAATTGTTAAATAAATCAACCAGTTTTTATGAAGTAGGTGGAAACCAGAGGGTTTTCTTCTCTCTCCTTGTCTTCTTTTTTTTTATGGCTGAGCTTCTAAAACAATTAAGGAGCTTACCTTCAGCCTTTTAGGGCAGTTTGCTGAGAGGGGATCAATAAGAGATTTAGCTGCTTGCGCTGTTTTTGTTACTCACACACTGATGATCTAGTATAGAAGCTACAAACCTCACAAGGAGCAGACCTAGAACCTCATTTAAGGTCAAATTAAGAAGTCATTTAGCTGGTTTTCTCAGTGACCCCCCTGCTCTGAGGTTCCTCCTTGCACAGTGACTATCAACGCCAGAAGGAAAATTTACTTTAATCCCGCACGCAGGTGAATTTTGGATTTTTAAGTTTCTTTCCTTAAATGAATGATGTATTTCTCTCTTATATGGTTAAGTAAAGGTTCACAAAAAAACCACATTTCTTTGCTGGACTTTTGTTTCTTTTCAGTGGCAAAATTTGTCACTGTACAAATATTGGATCAGATGGCAACTAAAATATCATGAAGTTAGTTGACGTTCCTCCAATACCCATCTATAGAAACAGATTGTTATCAGTTACTAAAATGGTTAAAAATCAGTCTTACTGCTCGTCAGTTGTTATTAATGAGAAAACTGTTTTATATAACTGACCTGAAATGCAGATGAATCCAGAAGAAAAAAAAGCCTCGTTGTATGAAGACAAGTTATCTGTTTGGGCATAAACTGCATAAATGGACGTATGAGAAGAAGAGCATTCCACATAGTCTGATGTGTCCTCAACCACTTTGCAGAACCCGCTATCGGACAGCCAGCTGCAAAACAAAATGTTCACAAAGTTGGAAATCGACTTGTCTAATTCACACGGTAAACAGGCTTGAAAATTGTTGTATCTCTGAAAACACCGGGTTTTCTAAACTACTGCATAAGTTTATCTTCATCTATTGCACATCTTTCATGTGCAGTTTTTAGAATAGCATATTTACATGAAATTAAAACAGCTTTTAAAAAATTATATTATTAAAAAAATATAAGTATATAGTCATGAACTTTGTTTTTCTGCTAGAAATTTTTTTGTGGCCATGTTTTAAAACTTACACAAGATTCACAGTCCCATCTGAATTTTTAAATAGTGTGTTGCTTAAACTTGCACAGTGCTTTAGCCCATTCTGAAGAACACTTGCTGTTTGCTGTTTTGAAACTAAAATACATGTTCTCCTTCAGTATTGCTGAAAATTTTGGAAAAGGATACTAGAGGTGACATCCTAAGCCATTTCTAGTGGAAACCACCTTGTTCTGTGATACAATGTCTAGATAAAAGGAGAGTATGCAGGTAAATTCTGCTGCATCTCCTTCCTGAATAGTTTATATCAGTGACAGACTGATATAATCCAGACCATCTAATGAAATCATATCTAAACTAACTAGTTGTCCGCAGGATATAGAACGTAACTCTCTCTAATTTCATTTATACTGTGTGAACAGGAAAGAAATAGGCAAATCAAATAATAGGGCGTTGAAGGGAATACACAGAAAACTTTAGCACATCGTTTGCAATGGTGTGAGTAGCAATAAGAATGGAAACCAGGATACATCAAGTCAAGCTAGCAGCAGCAATATTAAAAACTACCAGGAGATGGCTTTTCTGTCAAAAAGTAAGAGCCCTACAGAGATCATCGTCAAAAGTTATGCCAAAATTCTGGATATTAGCAAATAAGGAATATTCTGTTTCAGTGACCTGAAGCAATACCAGAGACGCAGGTTTAATTCTTTGTAAGAATGGACTCGAAATGTTGTCTGATAACAACTGTAAAGAGTGCAAAAGACGCTAATATTAAGGAAGCGATGCAATTCTGGAATTTATGGCCTCTCAGCATTGCCCAACACATCATTACATAAACTAAACAGTACTGTAATGAAAAAAAATCAATAGTAGAAGTCTGAGAAATCTCTAAGTTAGAATAACTACACATTTTATTATACAGAATGTTTTACGTGCTGGTACAAAGGCCAGAAAAGTTAAGGGAAAAAGATGGATAAGAAATAGATCAATTTCATACTTGCAGACGATCTGATTGGACTTAATGGGATTTTATGCAAATACACATGGTAGAAACTGGAAAACTAAACAGATTAATAAAACAACCTTTCAGCAGCTTGGTTCCAGAGGAGACATAGAGACTTTTGTGGAACAATCCGACTTCCTGTAGCATAAATCCGATACACAACTACATTGTTATCTTTCAAAGGGTATGAACTCCGACCCTTCAAACTCATAGAAAAAACCTGAAACAATACACACAACATAAACACAAACTTAATATTAAAATTCAACAGTCAGTGCTCATTTTAATCACAAACACACTAAAACGCTCACATCATTTTAAAGACATTTAAGATGGTTCGAGTAATATATAAATTAATTTATTGAAAAAATAAATTGCATTATCTTCAAACCCTGTTCTTCAAGGCAAGCTCTTTGTCTCCAGTAAGGAACCACTGCTGACTGCTATATTCTGTGAACTGTACAGATTCACAGCTCTCTTCTTGAAGAGGGGATAACACAACAGAGACCTTTAACAAATGTTCAGGTACTTGAATAAAATCTCCATCTTTTCCATCAAATCTGTGTCCGTTGATTTGCTGAGGAAACCAGTTGTGAGCCATTATTGCAATGTACGGGCAGCTGTCAAGGCTATTTTTACCTCTGTTGAAGAGGAAAAGCAACAGGGCTGGTAAGTGGAACCGAACTTTCACTATTCTTCACATAATTACTCTAAAATGTATGCGTAATTAATATTTTATTCCTTCATCATTTTAGGCTTTATTACATTTAATAAAAAGACAGCTTCCGGTTCTGTGAAAAAAGGAGGGGCGGAATTATTATGTATCTTGGCTTCTCCATTTCTCCTCTGGATTTTGCTCACTATGATCTGTAAGAAAAACCACCCCATGGTAAAACAGGTTATCATAATATTCATCTTTATAACTTGATGTAGAGAAGAGTCAATAACAAGGAGAAGCATTAAAATGGATGATCTAGCTCTTATTCCCAAGAGATGACACAAAAAACTTGCAATAATGAATTTGAACTTTCAAGTTCTGGACACTGTTCCAGATAGCACTGTTATTTATGCCATTTACTGTCTTTTGGCTGAGATGGGCATCTTAACCCCTATAACTTATGCAATGTCACAGAAAGTTACATCTCCAAAAGAAACTGAGAAAGAAATCTAAAGCATGCTGATTTTCACCGGACGGGAAAAAAGAAAAAAGGTATTTTTTTATTCTAGATTCAATTACCAGTTTTTTAATAGGTTCACAGTGGGAGAAACCCACTGTTGAAAAGTGTTTGTGTCATAAAACTGTCATTTGTTTCTGCAGTCATCTATTTTCCCTGCCTATTAGCCTGGCCATAGGTTATGATGCACTTGCAGAAAAAACTAGGAATTTGAAACTACATGTAAAAACTATGAGTTGCTTTCAAGCAATTCTAAATAATGTTCAAGTGAGCAAAAGCATGTACACAGAAATTAGAGAATGCCAGTAGAAATTTTGGGTTACTTACTGTCACCTACATCTTAAAGCGTAGCTCTCCATCATATAATTACGTTATTTTCTTAGCAAGATTAATTAATCCTTTTCTAAGCAATATTTAAGCTAATGGTGACTTAATACATCCCAGATCTCCTGACTTCTACTCTCAGAGCTACCCCGCATTTGTGACACCAGCTCTTAGAGCTCTGTAAGATTCCGACAGAGTGCAACACGTTTTCATACAGGTAACGAGTCCCTTTTCTAAAAAATATCATTTACATTTTTACTGTATTAGCTTTCCGGTATTTTCAAAACGTATTTTGAATTCAAGGTTACTTACCTTTCTCCCGGTGACCCACACATTACCCCTGTCAACAGGGAAAAGGCAAATTTCTCGGTCACCGCAGCAAGCAGGCTATATCCTCGTGTGTCCTCGCGCTTCGGGCTAGCCAGGGTGCAGAGTATCTCATAGAATAGGCTTCTACTTTTATCAGTGAGTAACTGTTTCTCACCAACATCTGTCACCTAAAGGGAGGAGAAGAAATCGAACATTTTATGCACACAAGTCTGCTTGTAACATTTCCTCATAAAACGAACATTTATCCCAGTGTTCATTCTGAAAGTTCAGCATATTTTTCATTTCTTGATCACCGCGGCCAAGGCATCAGGTGCAGTCTATGTCAAAACTACACAAAGATATCCTTACTAATATGGATTTATTAAAGAAACCATGTGGGACTTTTCATTCCTTCACAAGTCAAAGATCGTTGCGCCCTGAGGATTCTTGATATGATTTCTGTGTCAAAATGGCAACTGTCACAAATGAATTATTCTTCATTAATATTTTTATACTGTTTTGTGTCTAGGTATTTAAACATTTTCCAGCTCCACATTTAAACACTTTCCAGATCCATTTTGCATTGCTCCACAAGTCCAGAAGAGCCAGGAAGCCACAAAACTAGTCCCAGGGTTTTCACAGAACTCAGGGCAATGCTGAAGTGCTCAGGTACTTGCCAGCCCGATTGCCAAAGATAATGCAGAGGGAAAAAAAAGGAAAAGAATATGCAGGCCTGGTTAAGACAACAGCAGAAGACTCCAGCTGGTCCTGCTAGGACTTGCTGGTGTGTTGACTGTATTCAAATGTGAAGATAAGAACAACCTATCAGAGAGCAGTGTAGGGGAAAGGGACCTGGGGGTCCTGGGGACAGCAGCATGACCATGAGCCAGCACTGGGCCATTGCGGCCAGGAAGGCCAATGGTATCTGGGGTGGGTTAGAAGGGGGTGGTCAGTAGGTCAGAGAAGTTCTCCTGCCCCTCTACTCTGCCCTGGGGAGACCACACCTGGAATCTTGTGTCCAGCTGTGGCCCCTCAGTTCCAGCAGGACAGGGAACTGCTGGAGGGAGTCCAGCACAGCCACCAAGATGCTGAAGGGAGTGGAGCATCTCCCGTGTGAGGAAAGGCTGAGGGAGCTGGGGCTCTGGAGCTGGACAAGAGGACACTGAGGGGTGACTCATTCATGGGGATCAATATGGAAAGGGGGAGCGTCAGGAGGATGGAGCCAGGCTCTTCTCGGTGACAACCAATGGTAGGACAAGGAGTAATGGGTACAAACTGGAACACAGGAGTTTTGGAGGTTCTGCTTAAATTTGAGAAGAAACTTGTTCCCGGTGAGGGTGGCAGAGCCTGGCCCAGGCTGCCCAGGGAGCTTGTGGAGTCTCCTTCTGTGCAGACATTCCAACCCGCCTGGACACCTTCCTGTGTAACCTCATCTGGGTGTTCCTGCTCCATGGGGGGATTGCACTGGATGAGCTTTCCAGGGCCCTCCAACCCCTGACATTCTGTGAATCTGTGATTCTGTGAACCCTGAGCCTCACTGTCTTGTGCCAAGGCTAAAACCAACAAAGATATGCCCTGAGAATCAAGAAATCGTAACAAGCTCTGTGAAAGCGTGGCACCAAAGGGAAAATGTGGCACAGCACAGAACATCGTGCTATAGGTACATACACAAAATCAATACCAGTTGTTCTTTTCAACCTATTTGATTGTTGATTGCCGGCCACCATCCTAACTTGTAGCAGGCAAACGTCTTCCATGACTGGGACTTCACAGCTTCTATTTTTACCTTTGTCTGTGTCCCTGGATCCCTGGGTCCCTGCTGTGGATGCTGTCCTTGATCTTATCACAGGCCTGTGTGTCATTTTACTCTTATTAAAGTCATTGGTCATTCAAGAAAGAGCAGGAAAGGTTTACCTTATCTATTATATGCATCACAGCAGTAAGCTGCTCTTCTGTGGTTTCGGTAGCCACTTTGACATTCAGATTCTGGAGGACTCTGTGTAAGATGGTGTCATCAAGAGGCTGACGGAGTTGATCAATGAGCCCCCAAACTGGCAAGGAGTCCAAATCTGACACAATGGTGACCTTAGCAATGCCATACACGTCATCTACCCTGGCACCGCCTGTGGGATTAGAAAGTACAACCTGGAAACGCTTTGGAAACGGGTTTAAAGATCCTGTCTTTGGAGTCAGGGTCACATCCAGGAACATATTTCTCTGTCCAGGTTCAAAAGTCAATAAACCCTCAGATCTGGCAAAATCTTGTCCTGCCACAGCTGGAGAGATGAAGGTCCGGCCAATAGGTTCAGGTTTCTGTAGCTCCTTAAAACAAATCAAAAGAGTTTTGGGTAACATTATGATAGATACAATCGTTCAAAAACAGCTGCTGTAGAACTCCTGTTGTAAATGGGTAAAATTTAAGTGTGTAAAAAAAGAAACCCTCTTTCAAAATGCAGTTAAGAATTATATAACAATTACCTTAAATGAAATATCTCCCTGAAGTAGCAATCTGTCACCTGTAATCACTGACTACCCAGGGAAAGAATTACATATATTGTCGATAGTGTACAGGATCCCTCTCGTTCTTTTGCAAAACAAAAATCACAAAGCTTTTTCTGGGTGAACAGATGTTACAGAAATGTTAGCACATCTGTAAGGTGAATTCCAGAGGGCACAATGTAAGTTTAGGTCTGTAGCATGAAATTCCCTCGGTTCAGGGTACAGACAGGCATTACAGATACATAAAAACTAAACAAAAGGAAAAAAATAAACCACTCTGGAAACCTGTGCCCAAATTAATATCAGTTCATGATATTTTTAGTCCCAGTAAAGATACCTAGGAATGCTATAGGGCCTCATTTCTTCTGTGAAGTAGCACTCTTTTCACCTTCCATGAGGTCTGCAGATTCTTCATGTCCTTACTGGTTTTGTCAGTTGCCATAACCCTGGTATTATATCTCGTAATATAACAAACTTTCCTTAAGTGGAAACTGACTATTAAGCAAAGATGTTTATTTGTGAAATACTAGACCGCTTTTGAAAACATTTGGCTTTAATTAGTAGAGTTTACTTATGGAATAAATCAGAGGTTTTTTTGAGTTGAGAGAACTTAGTAAATCGATGCAGTGTGTATCTCTTTCAAAATTGCTCTAGAACAAAATCACATCATCTGTGCAAATTTCAGTAAGAAGTTTCCTTTTGTTTACCCCTTCCAATCGAGAACTAGGAAATGGAGCAATAAGTGGTAATAAAAGCACCAGTGGCAAGAGCATTGTTTAAGAAACCTTTGTAGAAATGAGATAAACATCTGTTTCCTGTCTGCCACGGCTTCTTATTTTTACAGGTACCAAGAGCACCAGTAATTTGGTGTGTGCTCATGCACACTCATAACCTAAAAATATCCGGTTGCTATATAAAAATTATAAACAGGTAAAGAAATGCTCCCTATAGTTCAGCCTAAATACACACTGGACAGTAGCAATTTCTTCTCCATTTAACATCTAAATTATAATGAACTTTTGGCTGGAAAGAATGTGAAAATTTGTTATCACGCAATTGAACAAAAGCACTGGTCAGCTATAAGAAATGGATGGAAATATCACGTAATCCCATGCAGTTGAAATAAATATGCATCCAGTACAGCAATAGAATGCAAAGCATTTTATTGTAAAGGTTGATGGAATTACACCCCTCTTGCAGCCTGTTCCTTGACGTTGAAATCAAGGAAGGACTCATGTTTTTGCAGTTGTGTTACTTCTGCTAAAGGAGAATCTTCATAATCTGTCAGTTAATAATGAGGTAGTCATTTAGAGATAAAAGGGTCCCAAGTTAGAAGTGTCTGATGTTACAGCTGTAAACATAACCAAAAAAATGAAAGGGGATGGTAAAATAGACTTAAGCACGTGAGATTTTTTAATCAGATAATTTTAGTTTAGAACTTCAAGAAAATGGAATAAAATCTGATGAAAGCGCTCCTTCTCTTTTCCTAAGTGTGCTCTATGTATTAATACATTTTTCACCTAAAATAGCAAGTGTGTTGGCATCTGAATCTTGACAGGCATACACGTAATAAAAACTTAATTTGAGAGAAAAAAGCCTCAAAAATTTGAGTATTTCAAGAACTTAAGGACAAAGGAAGAAATGTATTTAATGCCTGCCTGCCCGTTGTCTTTGAGGTAACTGAAAGGTACTATGAAACAAATCACTCTTGATAATACAAGAGTGAACAAGGCCTTTTTACTAGTGGAAAACAAACAAAATTATAATATATGGGCCCAGCAAATGCTTGACTGCTTCCTGAAAAAAATGCTAATTACAGCCAGATTCACTTTACAGAATGAACGATTTACTAGCAAAAAAATAAGTTAAATTATAAAAACAGCAATAGAAGCTTTACCTTCATGCTGGAGCTGACCACTGTGGTGACCGATGTACTAGAATCTCTATGCACTTGCAGGCTGATTAAAGTTGTCTTCTTGTGAGCCACAGCAAAACGAGATCCCACAGCAAAATACACTAAACCACGAGGAGCGTCGCTTTCAAGGACGGTTATAAAAGCAAATCTGGCACTGCTGTTCAATGCAGCTCCTGTGCTTACAGCATAAAGCACAACAGAAAAATACGTCTCAAATTCAGG
The DNA here is from genome assembly GCF_963082525.1 of Nesoenas mayeri. Taxonomy (NCBI): domain Eukaryota; kingdom Metazoa; phylum Chordata; class Aves; order Columbiformes; family Columbidae; genus Nesoenas; species Nesoenas mayeri. Next base: position 913,230 of record NC_137562.1, read on the forward strand.
TACCTGTAAAGGAGGGATGATTTTCATGTCATTATAAGACCCACTAATTATTTGTTTTTAAAAAGTTTGCGTTATTTTGTATGCACAATGGATACTAACACCATAAGCATGCCTCTTGAAATGTGCAGTAAGTGCAAGGAAGTATTAATATATCCTAAAAATAATAATGTTGCAGCAATGCCACGTGCAATAATGACATCGTGAATTTTTGCTTGGGACTCTACCGCAATAAAACAGCTATTTGTATACTACACGTATTGTTACTGTAAATTTGCCATAAGACAAGATGGTAAATGCTTTAAGAGCTCAATTTTCCAGATTATGGAGTTACACAGCTGTACATTTTGTAAGGAATTTGCTCTTTCACTTAATTTTTGCCTTATGAAAAGGCATGTACCCACCTTCTTACCTGTGTAAAAAATTCCATAGAAGAGTGAGTATGCAGTTTTGAATCTTCAGTTAATATTGACTGTATTTTAAGATTGAACTCTGCTAACCACAGTTTTGAATAGTCTGGAAATACAGGCTATTGAACTTCAGCGTTCACATGCCAAAGGATTAGTCTAGGAATTTCTACAAACTGAATGCCTGTTTATTGAAAATAAGGTAGCAATATTAAATTACACTATGACGTGTTGCCCTACCTTTGATTTTCTATCTACACTACAGATATAACATGTTTAGAAATAGATATCCGATTCCTGAGATTCCATAAATAATTGGAAATATGGCATCTGAACCTATTAGATGCACTGAGGAAGTAGCAAACCAGCAAAAAACCCCTCCATAGTTCTTTACAAGACAACAGTATCATAAAAAAAAGTTGGTAATTGAAGACGATTTCAAGTATAGATTTTTGTTCTGGGTCTGGATTTTTGGAAATTCTACTGTAATTCTAGGAAAGCAGGATCCAGCTCTTAGCAAATGAAGTCAGTGCAACTGACCAAGCAAAAACTTTCTAAAAGCTAGATGTCACACCGTACGCCATAAAAACGTAAAATATTTATTGAATGCATTTATTACTTCATCATTTCATAATGTATTGGTTGCTAATTTATAAGCTATTTTATGGAAGAAGAACTGGAAGAAGAATTAAAGAATATTTGGGGGGGGCTAAACAGCATATATTTTTAATCGAGTAGTCATCAAGTAATTATTTAGATGGAATGATCTTGACTAATGGATGATAGGCACAAATTCACTGTAGCGCCACAGGGAACTAACCTTCCGTTAGCACCTGTTTGAGTGGCACACGCTTGTGCTTCATGTGGTATAAATGCATGTTTCTAACGCTGCCAGTCCGCTGTAATTAAATAATGATAACACTCCTCTGGAATAAACAGGTTCAAAATCCCAGTTTGCTCAGCGAGGCCACCTGTGATCCACTCATGCATATATTTTATTCCTTGGCTCTGTAATTTAAAAATTACATCTGAAGATGCAGAAGGAAAATAGTCCTCTGAGCTAAGGGAATGCACACAGTTCCCTAGTGGGAAATAATTGTTTCCCACATCCTACATCTTGCGTTGTTTTCTAAAGTGTAGTCAGAAAAACTGTAGAAACCTTCTCATATTGTCTTTTTTTCCATTCCCCAGACCTCAGCTTTGCCACTAGCCTGACGGTTCAGATAGTTTATCGGAAAATTTCAAACTCTTCACTCTGAAAGAATGACAAACATTAATCTTTCCTTTCTTAAGGGACTGTTCTAAGCACCAGGTGTTCAAACAAAATGATTTTTTCCTTTTGTTTCCAGTAAAAATTGTTGCAATAAAAGCGTTTTGTTTCTTTTTTTGTAGAATGAGGTGTTATTAGTTGCAGGATATGCTTTCTATAAAACACCCTAAGAAGTCCTTTAGCTGATTAAAAATTTACTGTGTGGAGGATAAGAATGCAGCAAATGAATACACATCTCACTGGGATAACTCCATTCTTTTTTCTTATGGTTCTATAAAAGATCTGCATTTTACTCTTCAAATTAAATACTCATCTTCCCAAGTTTTTAGCAGTCACCATGGACGCAGCACAAGCCTGTAAATAAACATGTATTTGCAGAGGAGCTGAGCAGATGTCAAGTTACCATCTCCAGACTGTGTCCCACACATCACTTCCTCCAGATCAGAGGGTTTTTTCAGTCTTGATAAGCTGCAATTCAACACCACAGGGCTATACACAAATGAGTAATAATTACTTACGTTATCAGGCTTTAGTTCAATGGAGATGTTGCACAACGTTTGACCTGCCATGCAGGTAGTGGATCCCACCACGGATACAAGTTCATTCTCCAAGTTCACGCCATCCTTCAGAAGGACAACACCTGTTTTATTAAAGGTCACACGCCAAAAGATCTTCACCTCTTCAAAAGCCCTATAAGCAAATCGAGAGTATATATGTACTGAAGGAGATCACTATTGTTTTAGGAAACATAAACCACGGAGGTAACACACGTTTTCTGTTATGATTCAAAGCTTATCACCAGGGAACAAACTGCTGTAGGATGAAAACTTCTCTTTTTTAATTTAAATTCCTTCACTTGACATGTGTTTAGATCACAAAAACATCACACGGGAAGAAAATAAAGCAATTACACGGAGCTAGATTATTCTCAATTTTTATTTCAGAAAACATGACATTAGCTGCATAAGAGACACTGGTTCTTGGAAGGGAGTTGCCCGTGTACCTTCCTTAATACTACAGTAATCATTCGCCTGGAAAACCAGGTAGGATTTGTCTTTCCTCTAAGTTTAAGGAACGTGAAGTACTTGAGCATATTTGATTAAAAGTACACATCAATGTGCAACATATACATATATATATATATATATGTGCTAATTAGTAAAATATAGTGTCTGTGTGACTGAAAACATTATCATAGTGCTGACACTCAGGTGCCTTCTTAATTGCTCATTTTAGTATTCATACCTACATTGTACTACACGGGGAGTTGAGAACTTGAATTACACCTCGAGCAGGGCAAATATTTTAACTCAAGCAAATCTTTCACACTTGTAGCCTTATAGTGTAAGTTGGAAAATACTTGTTTTTCCTGTGTCTGCTTTATCACAGTAGAGTGACAGACCTAATCACATTCACAACTTAAAAGCCAGTTCATCAACTTCTGAGAAGTTACTAAAGCAGCTGAAAGGCAGATTTATTTTAAAACTCTTTGATAAACTCTTCCACTAACAGCAGCTCCTGTGGTTAACAACACAGCATGTTACAACATGTGGGAAGCACATTCGAATCGGCTGTTGCCTGCACCTGTTTGGTTGCCTTGTGACAATCAGCAGCACCTCTCTGTTCTCCGAGTCTTCATCAAGTACGAGACCGCTTTGTACTTCTGGAACAAATCCCAAAATGCCATTCTGGAGATCACTTCCTATATAGGAAACAGTCCATGAAAGTAAGCAAGAAAGTTAAGCTGAGACTAAATTATAACCTTCATCTGAATAACCACTAAAAAAAGTTTAAAATAGGTATCAAAACAATGCTACAAAGTATCATCTGGGGACACCTTGAGAAAATTTATTATAATATTTCTGGGTTTAATTTACACTACATAGTTATCCAGAACTTTAAATGTTGGCATTTCTAAATTTTATTTTAACCAGTAGAATAAGTACTTTTGAAAGCAGATATAGTAGGGTACGGGATGAAGATGGGCTTCCAAGGACAGCTTTCTTATTCGTCCCACTCATACTCTTGTTGAACCCATTAATTTTTCCAAATTGTCACATCAGCTTTTCTTCTGCATCTTTAATTCCGTGTGTGCAAGTATGGAGCTGCACAATACTTCACTGTTCTCATGGGAATGTAAACATCTTTGGCAAAACAGTAGTGTATGGAAAAAAAATCCAGGTTTAATGAGGGGAAGCTAATGTCTTCACAGTGTCCCATTAAATCTTGTTACTAAAGGATTTCTCCTACACAGGTAGCAATGGCTTTACTTACCAGTGCATGCTGAATGTCAATATAGAGACTGATACTTTGCACAAACCCCATTGTATGTAAAAGTGACAAAATGGCAAAAGTAAAAATCTAAAATGCCTGCAATGCTACTGGATCTACGTAAAAACTACTCAAGATTAGTCTTTTCCCTTAACGAGTAAAACAGGGCAAGAACAGAGATAAGCATAATCTCTAAATGTATTTTGAGCTACGTTGCTAAGGGACGCGTAGTAGCTTTGTACATTAGATGCTTCCTCTGCTCTGGAAAACTCAAGATTTCACAATAGAATACCCTGTTTATCGTCAAATAGATTGCCAATCTTTACATGAAAATTGCTATGAAAACATAGTTATTTACTGTTATTAATTTTCCCGGGGAAATAATATTACCTGCAATAATTACTGTTGCAAAAGCAGCAAATCCATATTCATCCTTTCCTTCTACAATCTGAGCTCCATATTCAGGATTTGAGAGGAAAACATAAAACAATTCCTGTCCTTCAGGCTCATCATCGTCAAAAATCTTTATGGACACCCTGCTTTCTCTTTGTCCATCCAGCAAAGTCAAAGAGACTGACTGTTCCTCAAAATCTTCCCCTTCCATTGCCCAAGTGAAGTTGGATCTTCCATAAACGCTTCCAAAAGGATATGAATCTGCTCCACTTTGTGCACTCACTCCCCCAAAGGTTTTAATGGTTACTTCAACATCACCAGTAAAACCCTTGGTCCTTCTGATACGAAGTATCGCTGTGTTGGGGGTACTGTTGTTCACATCTTCTTCAACATAAATAAACTCTGGCCCCAAACTTAGTATTCCATGAAGAATATCATTTGCGAGGATATTAACTGTTGCAACACTGAAAGCTGGATTCAGACGTGGACTCCAGGCAAGATTCACAGGTTGAACATCCAAAATTTCCACACAAGTCAAATTTACAAAAAAAAATTCCTCAATTTCAGAGACAGAGTCATAAATTATTGATATTTCTATCACAGCATTTGTCTGAAAATGTAAATACATAAGCTCTCCATTGTAGATGGGTACAAAGTCCTCTAGTGGTTTGGCACTTCCTGGAATGGTCTGATATGTCAATTTAGTGAGATGACTTTGAAAACCAAACAATCTTTGGACATGTAGTGTGACTGTCCGAACACCTTCTTCAACTGAAACAGACCTTGAGTTAAGAGCAAACTGGAAGATCCCCATTGGCTCAATTTCAGCTGTTGTAAAACCCGATCTGAAACAGAAAGGACACCAAAGTTGACAGAGGAAATACGACGCATGAAGAAAAGTAAAACATTAAAGCAGAATAATTGCCAGCGAACAATCAATGATGGCTCTAAGAAAGCGGATTAAACAAATGTCTAATAGCAGAGGGAAGAAATAGCAACCATACCAAAGCAAGATGTAACATGATTGCCTGAAAAATGATTTTGTAATAATAGGATCCAACAGCCCTCCTCAGATGCAATGCACCCAAATCAGCACAGGATACAGAGTAAAGTTTAAATAAAATAAAGTCTTCCTGAGAAAATGGAGAAGCAAAGGAAAGTATGATGTTTTTCTGTTGTGGACACAATGAAAGAAGATATATTACAACACAGCCACCCCGAGTAATACCAGTTGTATCTATAGAACAAACTTCCCATTTCAAAGGAAAACTGAGGGATAGACAGATCCTAACAGATCTACAGTTAGAGCCAGGAAGCTAGAGAATGAGAGGAAGTTATTTTAAAACTTACAGTGGGGCTTTGAAATACTAACTGCCCCCTCACAGGAATTTTTTTTCCAGATCTGAGCCCTATGATCAATATAAACTTAAGCTCTACTTCATTCATATTAAATAGATCCCTTTCTTATTAGAAAATAAGCATAGAGGCAAAACTCTTCGTTAAATCTTGTGTCTTATACCTGTCTACAGAACTGATCTATTATTCAGTGCTAGAGGCTATCAAATGGCACTAAAATTACAGTGATTTTGGTCAAAAAACTAGACCATTTCCACCACTAAGGGAGCCCAAAGCTCCTCAAAGTCACCTTTACCCTCCATGGGATGTCATCTTCAGTTTTCTAGGAAAGGTCATTCTCACATACTTAATGTATTTGATTCACAGGGTAAATAGGGGCTCTGAGGACACCAGTCCACAGGACAGACAAGCCCAGGAGAAGGGCTCAATCTCAGGATTTATCCATCCATTTCACTCCTGACTTCCTTCAGATTTGCCACTGTAATTGTAACATGGCGAAGCCAAAACCTTTCTCCATACGTGGTGTTACTCCATGTCCATTCTTTTTATACCACTTCTAGCTATCAATGGCTAAGGATGAATGAAAATAAAATAGCTTGAAGAATAGATAACTTATCTGAGATGGAAAACTACATTAAACGTAATGGTTTTGGTTTTTTTAAAAAATAAAAAGGAGTTTTTATATAAATTAGGTCTTTTCAGAACATTTCTTGTTTTATTTTTCTTATTATAAATAATTTGTTATGTAAGACCTTCTAAATATGGATTTTTAGGGACACGAATGAAAACTGTTAAGAGTTGCTTTCAGTCTTCAGCTTCCCGGCTAAAGCTGTTGATCTTCATTTTCTTGACTGTCTCCGTTATTCTAGGCACCTATGAAATAGACTGGAGTTGGATAAAAGCCTCAGTTCTGAACAGGTCAGATCTAGATCACTTTGTTCTCACCTGAGACAAGCTATACAAATTTATCAAAGAATGGACTACAAGTTACTAGCTGCCTAGAATAATAACAACAGGGATTTGTATAAGTTTTGTATCTGTACACAGGTCACAATTCTTATGGCATTGGTGTGACTCAAAAATACAAGTAGGATCCTTACCTCAGGCGAGCCCCACCAGACACATTGCTGTGCGCTGCTGTTAAAGTGATGGCAAATGACTCACATTTATTTACGCTTGGAGTGGCCTGAAATGAAATCACTTTACTTTGCTCACCAGAGGAAAATGCAACAGTACCCGAAGGAAAGAGAGAGTGAGAGAGAGCAAAAGTCAAAATAATCCAATAGGAATCCTCTTTTTATCTGGGAATGCGCTAAAGTACAGACTTTAATCACAATTCCACTCCATTTAAGAAGAAGAAAACTGGATAAGGGTCTTTCCTATATGAAGCTGTCCTTCATGGCCACAGCATCGTGCCTGCCTCCCAGACATGGATCTATGAAGTTGAAGGGTTTTTTTGCTTATAAAATGAACACATCCCTTATAGCTAATAATTAGACCATACCATTTCAATCTAATGACTCCTTATTAATAGAGAAAGCATACAGAGGTATATATAACTAAAAGGTGGTATCATCACTTATGCAACTTTCGTAGCTGTTTCCTCAGACTGTTACTCACCAAACAGAGGAGTAATATTGCCTGACTAGGCAAAGTCGGTGATCAGGTCTGCTGGGTATTCTGAGATCCAGCTCAAGATGACAGAGCCATAAGCTCCTTTTCTGGTGATGACAGCCTGGCCTGTCCCTGCTATAATGTCTGTAAGTCGTAAAATCACAGATTCAAAGCCAACCTGTGGAAACACAGTGGCTTTTGTTATAGAAAATGGAATAAAAGTGGACAATAACATATATGAAAGAGTACTATATTTTGTAAGGTAGGCATCTTAACAGTAGTTACACGTGCATATAAATATATGTATGTCTATATATGTTTGTGTATATATATATATATATATATATATAAATGCTTTCTTCACAACTCTTCAACATTTCTAAATCTTAAGACTTCTGAGAATTAGATATCAGGGAAAAAAAGGAACCAGTATGAATGACATTTTGGTACTGAGAACACTGAATATAGCATTTTGTGTCTGTCTTTCAAAAGGAAAACAAACCAACCTGCCCTTAATGCTCACATGCAATGGCTGTGGTACCATACAGATACACACAGGTCTAAAATAAAGTATTATTTGTCTATCCAGTGAAAGTAAGTTGTTGTCACATTACATTGTTCACAAAAACATTCTTGATAGTATGATGTACTTTTCTTTCTTTGACCAAAAAATGGGAATGAAAAGATAATTCACACATTCTAAAATGATAAGTGGATGTATGGTAGTAAACAATGTTTACAGAAAGACCATTGGAATTAAGTTCAATTACAAACTGAAAGACAAAACAGTGTGTCAAGAGAATTAAAATCATTACATAAAAACTTCAATAAAATTTAAGAGACAAAAACTCTGGGAATGCGCTAAAGTACAGACTTTAATCACAATTCCACTCCATTTAAGAAGAAGAAAACTGGATAAGGGTCTTTCCTATATGAAGCTGTCCTTCATGGCCACAGCATCGTGTCTGCCTCCCAGACATGGATCTATGAAGTTGAAGGGTTTTTTTGCTTATAAAATGAACACATCTCTTATAGCTAAAAATTAGACCATACCATTTCAATCTAATGACTCCTTATTAATAGAGAAAGCATACAGAGGTATATATAACTAAAAGGTGGTATCATCACTTATGCAACTTTCGTAGCTGTTTCCTCAGACTGTTACTCACCAAACAGAGGAGTAATATTGCCTGACTAGGCAAAGTCGGTGATCAGGTCTGCTGGGTATTCTGAGATCCAGCTCAAGATGACAGAGCCATAAGCTCCTTTTCTGGTGATGACAGCCTGGCCTGTCCCTGCTATAATGTCTGTAAGTCGTAAAATCACAGATTCAAAGCCAACCTGTGGAAACACAGTGGCTTTTGTTATAGAAAATGGAATAAAAGTGGACAATAACATATATGAAAGAGTACTATATTTTGTAAGGTAGGCATCTTAACAGTAGTTACACGTGCATATAAATATATGTATGTACATGTCTATATATGTTTGTGTATATATATATATATATATATATAAAACTGCTTTCTTCACAACTCTTCAACATTTCTAAACCTTAAGACTTCTGAGAATTAGATATCAGGGAAAAAAAGGAACCAGTATGAATGACATTTTGGTACTGAGAACACTGAATATAGCATTTTGTGTCTGTCTTTCAAAAGGAAAACAAACCAACCTGCCCTTAATGCTCACATGCAATGGCTGTGGTACCATACAGATACACACAGGTCTAAAATAAAGTATTATTTGTCTATCCAGTGAAAGTAAGTTGTTGTCACATTACATTGTTCACAAAAACATTCTTGATAGTATGATGTACTTTTCTTTCTTTGACCAAAAAATGGGAATGAAAAGATAATTCACACATTCTAAAATGATAAGTGGATGTATGGTAGTAAACAATGTTTACAGAAATACCATTGGAATTAAGTTCAATTACAAACTGAAAGACAAAACAGTGTGTCAAGAGAATTAAAATCATTACATAAAAACTTCAATAAAATTTAAGAGACAAAAACTCAGCATGCTGTTGTCTTTGCTTGCCACATAAAAAGGGAACTGTAGCACATATACCATATTGGAACAGGTATATTATATTTTTTCTGTCTCATACAAAGCAGACAAATGGAAAATTCCCCACTCAGTGATTAGTCAAAGGTACTGTCAACTGCATTAAAACCCAGCATTACCTCCACTTCTTTTTGCACATGATACTGCATGCATGCTCTTATCTACTTTGGGGCTGCTGTACTTAAAGGAATAACATCGTCCAGAACTAGCTATTTTCCTCTAAGTCTCAGAACTTCCACTTCATGTAAACAGAAGTATAAGTAAATCATCATATTTATGCTATTTACATTTTATAGATGAAGAGACCTTTTCAAACTGCATTTACACATCTCTATATGAATTTGTATCAGAGAAAAGACAATATACAGTACAAGTAGTAACTGGAACAGTCTTGTCGGTCATTAAATTGGTTGCAATGATGAAAACTTTAAGGAGCAAACTGAATTCTTATAGCGGCTGCCTTTTGTAATGAAGCGTACCTTCCTTCTGCGGTAGAAAATTACACTGCAGTCAGTCTACTGACCTGTGAATTGGCAGCTTCCTCAGGAACAAGCAGAATGGCTGACTTCGCCTTTCCTAATATTTTAGGCACATCCTTGGCACTTGTCCCAATCACGCTTACGTTAGTCAGTTCCAGGGTAAAATTCAAGCCCAGTACAATAAACGCCTTCGAGAGGAAGAATGCAATTAAAATGGTGGAAATGTAATTCCACTGAAAACACGATAACCACCGGTTCAAAGAGTTAAGTGGCAGAAAAATCAGCAGATTTTGTTGTTTGCATGAAAAAGCAGTGTTTTCAAGTCAAGCGTTTTGTTGATTATCTTTCTATAAAGAAACGCAGTTAAAACAGCAATATTGTGATTGTAATTTACCAGCAGTTAATTGAAAGATGAGTTTATAGAGCATGTATTGCCATTTTAATGAATTGTAACTAACATAGTGGGTCTCAGCTTGATTTTAACTCTTAGGGTTAATAAGATGCAAGACAAATGTAAAAGGATGTAAGCGTGGATGGAAGACTGTAATAATAATAATAGTAAACAACCAGGGAACACTGGGAAATGCAGGTAAATTTATCTGCTGCTTCACGAGTCAGCACTAACACATCACTATTTACAATGCAAAAGAGAAATTGAAAGAATATTGGAATACATAAAATAACAAAATATTGAACTGATAGTAACACAAAGCAATGATGGAAGGAAACACTGGATATTTGAACACATGCATAGAGTGATTTTGCAGTTATTACCTGAAAATGTGATATTTGAACCCACTTCTAGTCCATAAATAGGAAATTCATTATACCAAAACTCTCTTTGCTGCTTCTTGACAGTGGACAGTATTGAGAGTTTAGTACCTTATTCCAGCACATTTGTATTGTGATGAACACAAATGGAAACAATAGATACCACGTGACTTAAAAGGATAATACAGACCTGGTTGCTTATTGGCACTCTTTGCACTCCAAAGCTGGCACCGTCTTTTATTGTGAGGTATCCCACCTCATTCTCAGGCTCAATTAGTGCTTCTTCACAATGAGATGTGATATGGTACTCAACAATTGCTTCTCCAAATGCCCCAGCATGCCGAGTTACATTGATCTGAACATACCGATCCAGGTTCCTCTCTACGAGTACTGACTGCTGGTCAGAGTACAGGGCGAACACTCCATAGGGGTCATCATTTGCAAACACATTGATTTCCAAAATTCTTTTCTCTTGGTCTAAATCTGCTCCACCTTCTACTGAAATCAGCTGCACCACATAGTTCTCATCCAGTGCTGGAACATCGTCAGGTAACAGGTAGATGATTATCTCAGCTGTGCTCTCCTGGTCAGCAATGACAACAGATCCCTCTGTCCTAAGAAAGTCACCTGTGATGTCAGATTCACGACGTATTTCCCAGTAAACCTGAAATTTATTTAGAAAATTCACAAAATGAAGGCAATATCACCCACAGAGTCGGAAACTTTCACATTCATGGTTCAGTATAGATTGCATACGGAATAGGTTGGGTTTAAATGGGTAAAATAAAAATTTGTTTAAGTATGCATAGAAAGAAGCACATAGACTATCTTACAAAGTGGTGTGTTGTTCTTCCAGCAGTACTGTGAATGCAAAGATTACCTTTGTATATCTTCCGGACACCTACGTAAAACTATACGGAATCTCTGAACAATTGCTTGACATTATTTCTATTTTTACACCAAGATATCCTTGCTGTTTTTCCAGTTTCCAGAATTCCTCACAACAGAAAGGTGTGAAGAGTTCTCATTAAACACATTAGATGCTTTTATTAAATTTTATTTTTTTTTTTAATAAATGAGTACTTGTGAAAATGCTGACTTGTAAACAACTTTAGGTAAAGACAATGTAAGTGATGATTCTAAAATGTCTGATTCTTACCTTTACATATGGCTGAAAAAGAGTAAATTGTGAGGATCCCAAAGAAAGCTCACTATGAAAGTCTGGTCTCTCCTGTTCTCCCATCAAAAGCACAGGAGCAGAGGGAGAGAGAAAGCAAGACAAGCACTCCAGTGCTGTTTTTCTGGTTTTTTCACTGACCAGGGGAGACTGAATCTGACTCTACAAACCACAACTACTAGAGCTGAGCCCTTGCTAAACTCAGTCTAAAAAGCGACATTTCAAAATTTGAGAAATACGCAATTGAAAGGCACAGAATAAGATCTCCCTCCATGCATTGATACAGAGGATTATTTCAGATTATAATGTTGATTAGGAAGAGAGTGAGAATACCATTATGTTTCCCATGGTGCCCTGGATTCGTCTGACAAACAGTGTAATACTTTGTGGCCCTTCCACTGCAGAGGGTTCTGTGAAGTTTTTCTCAGTTAACGATTCAGGAGCAAACTGTACCATTCCGTTGGGATCACCAAACTTCTGTATCTTTAAGGAAGTAATTGAATAAAAAAAAATTAAAAAATCAGAAATGTAAAGTGAATAGTATTCTTGTTTGAAACATTGAGATTTTCATTGCTAGATGCTATAGGGAATGTATCAATTAGTTCTTCCTATTGAGTTTTCTCCTCTTAAGAAGACTCAAGAGTACATCAGTATTTAGAAGAGAGTCTGAGAGAGTCTGCTCTCTAATAGGTCATTTCCCAACTTATACTGGAACCTGGGGTTGTTCCTGCCCAGACACAAGACTCTACACTTGCCCTTGTTCTATTTCATTAAATTTCTCCCTGCCCAACTCTCCAGCCTGTCCAGGTCTCCCAATGGCAGCACAGCTTCCAGTGTCAGCCACTCCTCTCAGCTTGGTGTCATCAGCAAACTTGCTGACAGTCACTCTGTTCCCTCATCCAAGTCATTGATGAATATATTGAATAATACAGGCCCCAGTACTGACCCTGGAGGGACTGCACTAGATACAGGCCTCAACTGGACTCTGACCCATTGACCACGACCATCAAACCCATGTAGTAGGGGAGGCAAAAAAAAAAGAGGCAAATGACAAGCTATTCAGTCATTATGATTACCCTTCAAAGCTTTGCAGGATAAATACCAATAACAGAGATCTCAAGAGAAAGAAAAGCAATAGTGACTTACTATTAGTGTAATGCTGTTTGCCTTAGGATCTAGTTCTGCTTCACCTTTCATAAGGCTCAGCCTAATAATGAAGATCTCCTGAACTTCAACTTCTTCACGAGGATGGATTTGTAGATTAATAGTTCTCAGCCCTCCTTCCCCTTCTCCAAAATAGAATGATCCGTTCACAGGGTCACCCATGTCACTATTCAGGGGAGATAAAAGCTCTTCTGAATCGGGTCCCAAGATGTCCCAATTAATCTGTGGAAGATACCAGTTTCAGATTTACAGTAGTGACATATTATAACTGCCTCCCGGGTCGGGGGAAGTGACAGAGTAACACAAGCGACATAAAAATTCTTGCATCTGCTAACAAGCTACATTTAAATATGTGCTCTTTTTACAGAACACAACATATTAATAATTGATTACATGTGGGAAAATATAGAATCCTTTGGAGAAAAATAAACATTAAAAATAGAAATTCTGAAGTGCTAGTTAGCCACAATGCCATTTTATTAAATTCTAGATATTAGTTACAGAGAAGAAAATAAACTGAGGTTTCTGTAGCACGTAACAGGAAATGCACAGGCCAGTTTACTTTTCTCTTCCTTTCACAATTTGTTTTGAAAAGCTCACCAAATAAGTATCCTGACCAGAAACATTCCCTGGGAAGTGTGATATCAAGACTGAAAACGACAAATATTTTCTGCAATAGAAGTTTTTAATGCCTCAAATCACGATTCACACTTCCTCGGGCTGATTAAAAGCTAGAATATTTTCAAAATTTCCCACAAATTAGATTGTTTTTGAAGGGGTCCTATTCAGCATCTTAAAATTATTATTTTGACACTTAATTGTTTTTCAGTTTTCTTCAATGACTTCTAGGAAAAGTCAAAGACGACCACGGCAATTTTCACATGAGGAGAGCAGTAGCTCATGGCCTTTAATGCCAATTTTCCAATCATTTGCCCAGACTGTGGAAGCCTTATCTTGGTTCATATTTATACTTTCACTTTGGCAGTGATACGTACAGACTAAAAAAAAGTCTAGAGGCCTCATAGTAAACAATTTACTGAAAATAAAAATAAATTGACCAGCTTCAGGAAGTAATTCAACTGAGTTAAATTAAATTAGCGGTGGTGCATGAAATTAACTATATTTTCAATGGGATTGGGAGATAGTTCAAAATAAAGTACACCAGACCATAATAAAAGGAGAAAAGCAGGAGGACAAAGAGAAGATCCAAAAAGTAACAATATTTTCTGTTCTTCTGCAACTATACAGAATTCACGCTTAATGAAAAGCTGCAACTATCCCATTAGAAATCAGTCACAAGGAAGCCCCTGACGGCAAAAAAAGAAGATTTTTGGCCTTGTCACTGGAAAACATTCCGTTTTTGAGAACCAGGGCCCACCTGTGTCTCCCCAAACAATTTTCCTGTCCTTTCCAGCACCAGCGACACTGTTGTCGGTGTATCGGGGCTGGGAAGAGTAATTCGACTTTGGCTGAGAAATCAGATGATGCCCTGGGGGGAGTCGCTTTTGGCAATGGTGACCTGGCTCAGTAGATGGAGCCCAAGGGCTGCTCCACCAGTGGCCCCCATCAGCTGGATTTCAAATTGCTCTGCAAATTCGCTGCATGGAAAAAAAAACAGAAAAAAAGACCTTCTGAGACACACAAGAACAAAAAATTAAAATTATGATTTGTCATTCAACCATGCGTCCAGCTGGATCTGTTTAAAGATATACAGAAGTCATCTCTGTAAGCATACAGCAGAAGATTCCCCCCATTTGCAGAGAATGGTGATATCTGAAATAAAAATGTTGTTTTATTTTCCACATGTGCTAAATTAAAAAAAAAAACCAAACAATCAGCAAAATATTTTATTATTCACAGCAGTACTATTAACACCCAAACTTTCTGATAATCTAGGTAAAAAGAATGTAGTTGTTTGCATAAAATTTAACAGGCACTATGAAACTCCAATCATAGCTTCTTTTCCCTCCCTTTAAATATTTCAGGGCTGCAGAAATTTGCTTTTCAATTCAAACTCTGCTGACAGGCATACTGCACGTGCTAGAAAACGGTTTCTCAGAAGTAGATTAGTGAATAAATATCTGAAAAAAATAATTACCTTTCTTCATCATCTGTGATAGAGATATAGATAAAAGTCTGGTTCTGGCCACGATAAAAAATGACAGAATCATTATGGATGATGTAGTCAACGTTCGGAAGTGCAGAAATACTTCGAGAAAGGAAATCGGCTGTTACATCGCCATACGTTCCACGCTTTCTCACAACAGGAATCATGATTAATCCAGCATCCTCTTGCACTTCAAGAAAAATTGGGAAAAAAAGTTATTTTATTTCAAAATTTGTGAGAGAGCCACAGGCTTATCCTCTAAACCATAGTGAAAACCTCTGGTAAACTTACCCTGTAGAAGGATATACTGTGGATCAAATTCTATGATGCCTTCTGCATTATCACTTTTTGCTATAGTGACTCGTACTGTGGAGATATTTCCTATTACTGGGGGTTGATCTATCTGTAGATCATTTTCCTTTACGGTGAAATCAAATCCACTTGCAAGAACATAAAAAGGAATATTACATTAAAAAAAAAACCTTGCAAAAGTATTGTAATGCAAGTATGACAATTTTCAATTACCACAAATACTTTTATTTTCTGACAGTTACCACTGAAGATTTTTGGTCACACTTTTTCAAACTATATCTGCAAAACTGGCAGTTTTTTCACAGAAATGTGGATCTTTCGCTTTTTCTTTCACATTTTATCTTCTTCTTTGAGTTTCATGTGATTTGACAACTTCTATGTAATGGATGGACTTTCAGCTTTAAGAAATCTTAATCAGCAAAATCTTAAAATTAATGTTGAAAGAATTTGGATTGCCATACATCCAATTTGTATTATTATTACTATTATAGCTGCCATATGAAATTTTACAGTAAAACACCTGAAATCCAGCGGTGCCTTTATGCAGGTAGATCAGATTCCAAATACAGTTTGATCTCCTGCTTTTAATTAATTTTATCTTATAATTAATTTTATCTTGACCTTCCTTGGAGTTCCACTTTGGTAATCATCACTGAAAAGTCTTCAGGACCTTCAGGAAAGTCGTCATCATGAATTTCAACCGAAATCATTCTACTCTCCTCATGTGGTTCAAATAACAGTTCCCTTACTGTGGGGGTGAAATCAACTCCCTCCTCTGCAGTCCCATTTATTCTCTGGAAGCAAAGACGCACTTTGCCATAGGATCCCCTTGAACGCAAAACAGTGATGTTAACCTGAGGGAGAGAGGACATTTGCTTTAAAAAATGGCTTTGCTTTTCTGTTACCATTCTGAGACTGTTCTAGAGGCACCTTCTCAACGGTTCTGCCAGGTAACAATTTGCTGCAGTAAGTGCAGAATACACATAATTTAACAGACAGGCATCTTTCTCAGAGTATTAAAAACACCAAAAGCCTCAGATGGACTATGCTATGATAAATGCAGAATAAATCTCTGCCTTTTTTTTTTTTTTTTCCTAAAGTTAAGTATAAATCTACCGACAATATTGATATCTATCGATATTTCACGTAAGAAGGAATTTTAACCATATACCCATTTTTCTTCTTCTGTTGTCAGCAATATTTCTCGTGAAAATGTAAACTCTCCGTATGGAAAATCACTGTCGGCCATGGTAATATTTGCTGTGCTGCTAGATTCATTTATGAGTCCTCCATCACTGATCCCAGTTAATTCAAATGTGTAGTAATGCTTCTCCTCAGGACGGTTATCATCGACAGCCTAGGGAGAAGAACCAATTAACCATTTCCAGGTAGAGAGGTATAACTAATTTCTAATCAAGATGCTGGCTAGATAAAAGGAAGAACCTGAAATAGCTACTGGTGTAAAATCTCTTGTACCTGTATTAGAACCACTGCTGCACACTGCCTGTCTCGCATTGTCAAGGTCCCCGACGTCTCAATAAATTCTGTGTGATGACGGGGTGTTATATTCCAATATATTATGATTTCACCAAAAATCCCTGGGCCACATGTCAGGCTGCAGAATGCAAACGCAGATTTAATCTTCTACCTTTAATATTTGATACCAAATCCAGAGATATAAAGCATAGATATTGTTGTGCACGGAAGAAATGTTACCAGCACTGTGAAGCTTGAATTTTAATCTATTAAGTCACTATTAAGATCTTTACCATAACCTCTTCAGAGCAATAACGTGTCTGCAGTTCTGATTTACTTCCCCGTGTTGGGAGGCATCTTGAGCTGTATTTTTACCCAGAGCACTTTATAGTTTC
The DNA here is from genome assembly GCF_963082525.1 of Nesoenas mayeri. Classification (NCBI taxonomy): domain Eukaryota; kingdom Metazoa; phylum Chordata; class Aves; order Columbiformes; family Columbidae; genus Nesoenas; species Nesoenas mayeri. Next base: position 930,489 of record NC_137562.1, read on the forward strand.
TTTGTGCATACAGCCCAAAGTTGGCAGCTGAAAACTGAGCTGTCTTTCTGCTTTTCAGGAAAGAGACATGCAAAACAGAAGGGAAATGGGACTTACGGGTAGCACCCAGAGGTAATTTGGTTTTGAAGGCAGAAAGATACGAGAATAGTACTATGAGATCACTTGAGAAATGTTCTGTGTGCTGCTTGTCTAAAAAGCTAGAGGCTAATCCTACTCATGACATTCTCGGTGAACTGAAGCATGGCAAGAAATTGTCTATACCATGATCTAGTACATGTTCTAAACTGGTGCTGCACAAAGCATCCCTTTGTCTGTTGGGATTCTCAGGGCAGCATGAGAATCTGTTTTCTTGCTTCTATTTGCTGTTTCACTAAGGGAAAGTGTTGTAATACTTTTTCTCCAATTCTGTTAGAAGGTATGGTAACATTGTGATTTCTTCATCTTGTTTTCAGCTGACTGAATGCAGTGAAAGAATTGCATCTTGTTTCAACTAAGACCCAGTGCTGCTTTGGTTATGCTGATCATCGGAACAATGTACCGAATTTCAGTTCAAGCACCAATCCTGAACTGAATCCTGAAAAGCACAAAGCATCTTCAAATATAATTGACTGCCTTCCCCTATTCCTTTGATTAGAATCCTTTTTCCTTTAATGAATCTATGTTGTAAATAATTGGAAGACATATCTAAAGCTCCTCAGCAATACTGAAAAGACACCTACGTAGTATGTTCTGCCCTTCTTAAAAAACAAGCATCTAATTTTAAAAATACTTATGATTTTAGAAGTGATAATGAAATGCAGCATTCAATTAATTCTTGCCAAATGTGGAGCCTCATAGCTTTTGAAACAGAGCTGTTTCGGATAAATGAGTGATGTACTCGCCTAATAAGAGCAGTCCCATTATAATTTCCTGAAGGTTCTCCAATCAGAACATGCTGGGATGAATGTGCTATCCCAGCCACCCCAGAAGCTCCTTCATCACCCACAATAATGATGGTTGCAACACCTATGAAGAGAACAAAAGCTTCTCATGGTAAAACAAAGCTAACTAGTGAGGTATTTTTTTAGCATGTTTGGTGACACAAATGGTTAAGCACCAGCTTCCCGGGGAGCCCATGGAATCCCCAACCTTGGAGATATTCAGAATTTCAGTAGACAAGGCATTCAGTGACCTGATCTCATTGTGAAGGCAATTCAACAAGGTGACCCCCCTAGATGGTCTCTTACAAACGAAATTATTCTGTGCTTCTTACAGGTCTGAACCTGGGTTTGGTTTCTGCTTGTTTTTGTTAAACAATTCTTTACAGACAATGTTGATTATCTGAACACAAAAGTCTACGCCAACACTTGATTTAGACGGAAAAAATACCATCTAAAATTCTCTTTGATTTCTTCAGATAAGGAAAAAACTGAGGGAAAAATACTGACCTCCTTTTGTCACAGGAGCTCTGCTAGCTCGTTTCTTCTATGTTGTTTCTAGGGGGAGTTGGGTTTTATTTACGGGGGGGACGTTTGAGTCGATTCATGTGAAGATACACAATTCTGCACTAGCTTTTAAGAAATGTGTCTTTTTTTCAGACCACTTCACTTCTTCACAGAATATCAGTTCTAACTATAACATTCAGCACATATTCGGCTCCTCTCTTTGACTTGTAGAACGAATCCCAAAAGATACATCTCCTTAGGACTCAGGGCGTCTAGCACACAGACAGCCGCGGCGCGAAAGCCGCGCCCACAGGACACAGAACCCGCCGCGCCTCGCCCCGAGCTCCCGCCGAAGCGGCGCCCCACTCGCCACGCCACCAGCTCTGCTTTTCAACGTCCCCCCGACTAACGGGGGCTGCGCCGCTCCCGGAGGGACCGCCGGACCGGGCACGGGCGCTGCGCCGGAGGGAGACACGGCTCCAGACCGCCAGCCTTCAGCGCACCTGCCCGCAGGGTCACACGCCTCCCGCCAGCTTCGCCAGCTCGGAGGGCGGGGAACCGGAGACGAACGCCTCCGCGCCGCGCCGCGCCGGCAAATCCCGCCCCCCCCCCCCCGTTCCACCGGCACGGTCACCCCCGCCGCGGCCGCACTCACCTGCCGCCTCTTTCGCCGCTCCGCTCCCGCCAGGCGCTCGTGCTTTGGGCATGCGCGGTAGCGAGACCGCAGCACCCGCCCCTTGCCGCGTCCCGGTTGGCTGCCTAGGACACGTCAATCACCTCTCTCGCCGCCTAGCAGCGCTCGCGAGTCGGCCATGCGCAGTATGGAGACCTCAACGCCCGCCCCTCTGGCAACCTGATAGGCGGACAGAGTGGCGACTGACGTGCCTAGACAGCCAACCAGCGCTCCGCCCCTCCAGCCCTCCAGCCCTCCCGCGCCAGCAGCCGCGTTGCAAAGGGAACAATAAACCGCGCTCCCCTGCTTTCCGCTGAAAAGGGGGGCGGCTGGGTCCCCGCAGCAGAAAAAACCCTTCCGTCCTGCATTGCCCTTCGCCAGTACAACTGCACAGCTGGGAACTCGGCAACGTCAAGCGGCCGTCTGACAGACGCACACTCGGAACTTGACTAGGCTGGCGATTTTGCCTGGCTTACACACACGGACTTGCACTTCTCTGAGGAAACAAATTCTTTTTTAAGCACAGCCTCTCCTTGGGGAAGAAAAAACGCCCCCTCCGCGCTCCCAAACACTAAGGGAAACCACCGAAAGCCAAGACCGACAGCAGCAACGTCGAGTGCAATCTGGCTTCAATTCTGATCACGCACTTAATGGCCTCTCCCAGGCCTACCAATGACTGCTCCTTTTCTGGAAGGACAAACTGAACGTCCTAAACTGAAGACTGCACGGAACACAGCTCCACTGGCAGCCCATTTGCCTCTTCTCTGGCTTCCACGGGGAATATCTTGTAGCGTCCTCCAACTCGCAAACGTTCTTCCTCAGTGCACGGCCCCAGACGTGGAATCTCCTGAGCAGCGAGCGGAAACAACCGCGCGGGATTTTCTTCACTGCACCGAGAAGGCGGCGCTGGCAAAAAAAGCAGGCCAAAGCACCTGAACCCGTCTGCCAGCCCCAGCCTGCGGCCAAGAGACCGGGAGCACTCTGCCCGAGGCGCCGCGCACCCCGCAGTTGTACTTGGGCGACCGTGTGCGTGAAAGCATGTGTGTCTACAAACGATTGTCTGTCCACATGCGTGTGCCTTGATGCAGGCTCCGTTCGTGCTTAAGCTGGAGTGAGTGCACAGCTGCGCCGTTTGTTGGCAAAGCTCCGCGTGTCGCACGACGTTGCCCAGTTCTGCATTTATCACGCAAACAGATACACGGGAGCTCTGCTAGTAAAGGAGCAAAGACAGTCGTAGGCAGAACTGAATGCTGCTCCGAGCTACTTCTCACCTATGGTAAATACGTCACAGTGGCCCGAGGAAAGGCGCTCAGCAGCCGATCTACAAAAGAAACGAAACAGATCATGCCTTAACGCGAAAGAGCAACAGGACATCACTGTGCAAGCTTGTCCCTGATCTACAGCTGAGAGCGAACACTTGTGTGCTTATCGGAGAGATTGTGTCTTGCCTGTAAGTGTCTGGGAGTTTGGGGCACGTCAGTGTGGCTGGTTCGATAATCAACGTCTAGGATAGCTGCAGAGCGGTCCCTGTTGGTGTGAGGACAGTGTGCCTGTAAGTCAGTCTGTGTTCCTAGCGCCTGCTGTATCTATTCGTCACTCCAGACGCGTGTGAGTCCATGTCTTTCTCTCCACAAGCATGTGTGCTGATTTCGTCGAACATATGCATCTGTGCTAGTTTTGAGCTCAGCGGAGTGTGTCTCTCGACATTGGTGTGCGTTGGCCGTGCCTGTGTGTAACGCATCACAGCCATGACTGTTCCGGCGAAGAGAGACCAGGGAAATCATCTAGGCAGAGTCAACAAAGGAAAACCGAAGACGGATTGACGTGTGCTCGACAGAGACGGATTCCCTGCGCTGACATTTCTCAGTAACACGAGAAGAAAGCTGAGCGGTAGATCGACGGGAGAAATGCTTCCCTAGACGACATTTAGCGAATGAACTGCATTGTGCGCGGCTTTCGGGATTGTGCCTGAAAAGTGCGAAAAACCAGCAGAGCCTGTGCTCAAAAGCTGGTGGCTGCGTGACTGCATTGATGCACCTTCCCGTGTCTGCGAGTGTATAGACGGCTGTTTCACGTTCACACAAAGGCACCTGGTCGGGTTTTTCTTCTGTGCGTGCACACGCGTTTCCCTTGTCTCTTCGGAACAGACGTAGCTCTCTGCATGCTGAACGACGTGGTAAAACACGTCTGCCTATATTTTGGTTAACAATCGAGGGTGCGTGCTCCGTCAGCGGCATTTCCGCAGACGACTCCGCAGAGCCAGTTCTGAAAGCTCCGCACACCAGGACTGAATGTAGAACCAAGCAATTGCACCGGTGGGCTCGTAACATATTCTGACGGATGTCTTTTATGCCATAGCATTACGAACGTATTTGCGTTCAAGCAAGTATCACAAACAACGTGTGAAGCGAGGATGTGTTGGTATTTTCTCCGTACGGCATGCTTCGTGGTAGCTTACTTGCCGATCCCAGGCTTAGCGGCTTCTATACACGACTCGGTATAGGGAGAGAAAGAGAGCGCATCGGAAAACTTGCATTTTCTGCACTGGAACCTAGTTGCTACGCCTTCTGTTTGTCCACGTGAACACACACGATTCCCCACTGAAAACCAAGCAGAAACCTTTCCACAAGCTCCCAGGTGGGCGCACCCACCACCTCGAGCACGCGAACGCAGCTAGAGAAAAGCACCTAATTTTCCACACTGATGCTTAAGCAAACGCCTGGCCATATACAAGCACACATCCGCAAGCGCGTCCACTCCCATCTATGCACAGAAAGACGTACGCGAAACGTACTGACATGCTTGAGAGTAAACAGGTGTGCGTTGATTGTTGGCGTACTGCATCACGCATACGTGGCTGTATGAGAATATTCTTTTGGAGGGCACGTGCAGATACGTCCCTGTACTTGGACGACCGTGTGCATGGAAGCATGTGTGTCTACAAACGATTATCTGTCCATATGCGTGTGCCTTTTTGCAGGCTCATTTCGTGCTTAAGTTGGTGTGAGTGCACAGCTGCGCCGTTTGTTCGCAAAGCTCCCCTTGTCGCACGACGTTGCCCAGTCCTGCATTTCTCATGCAGACAGATACACGGGAGCTCTGCTAGTAAAGGAGTAAAGACAGTCGCAGGCAGATCTGAATGCTGCTCCGAGCTACTTCTCACCCTTGGCAAATGCTTCACAGTGGCGCAAGGAACAGTATTCTGCAGCCGATGGTCAAGAGAAACGAAAGAGATCATGCCTTAACGGGAAAGAGTAACAGGGCGTGACTGCGCAAGCTTCTCCCGGATCTACAGCTGAGAGCGAACACTTGTGTGCTTGTCGGAGAGATTGTGTCTTGCCTATAAGTGTCTGGGAGTCTGGCGCAGGTCAGTGTGGCTGGTTCGATAATCAACGTCTAGGATAGCTGCAGAGAGGTCCCTGTTGGTGTGGGGACAGTGTGCCTGTAGGTCAGTCTGTGTTCCTAGCGCCTGCTGTATCTCTTCGTCACTTCACACGCGTGTGAGTCCATGTCTTTCTCTCCACAAGCATGTGTGCTGATTTCGTCGCAGATGCGCATCTGTGCTAGTTTTGAGCTCAGCGGAGTGTGTCTCTGGACACTTAGTGTGCGTTGACTGTGCCTATTTGTAACACAGCACAGCCACGACTGCTCTGGTGAAGAGAGACCAGAGAAATCATCTAGGCAGAGTCAACAAAAGAAAACCCTAGAGGGATTGACGTGTGCTCGACAGAGACGGATTCCCTGCGCTGACATTTCTCAGTTACACGAGAAGAAAGCTGAGCGGTAGATCGACCGGAGAAATGCTTCCTTAGACGACATTTAGCGAATGAACTGCATTGTGCGCGGCTTTCGGGATTGTGCCTGAAAAGTGCGAAAACCAGCAGAGTCTGTGCTCAAAAGCTGGTGGCTGTGTGACTGCATTGATGCACCTTCCCGTGTCTGCGAGTGTACAGACGGCTGTTTCACGTTCACACAAAGGCACCTGGTCGGGTTTTTCTTCAGTGCATGCACACGCGTTTCCCTTGTCTCTTCGGAACAGACGTAGCTCTCTGCATGCTGAACGACGTGGTAAAACTCGTCTGCCTATATTTTGGTTAAAAATCGCGGGTGCGTATTCCGTCAGCGACATTTCCGCAGACGACTCCGCAGAGCCAGTTCAGAAAGCTCCGCACACCAGGACTGAATGTAGAACCAAGCAATTGCACAGGTGCGCGCAATCACATATTCTGACGGACGTCATTTACGTCACAGCAGCACGAAGGTATTTGAGTTCAAGCACGTATCAGAAACAATGTGTGGACCGAGGATGTGTTGGTATTTTCTCGGTACGGCACGCTTCGTGGTAGCTTACTTGCCGATCCCAGGCTTAGCGGCTTCTATACACGACTCGGTATAGGGAGAGAAAGAGAGCGCATCGGAAAACTTGCCTTTTCTGCGCTGGAACCTAGTTCCTACGCATTGTTTTTGTCCACGTGAACACACACGATTCCCCACTGAAAACCAAGCAGAAACCTTTCCACAAGCTCCCAGGTAGGTGCACCCACCACCACGCGCGTACGAACGCAGCTAGAGAAAAGCACCTACATTTTCACACACTGATGCTTAAGCAAACGCCTGGCCGTACACATGCACATATCCGCAAGCGCGCCCACTCCCTTCTATGCTCAGAGAGACGTACGCGAAACGTGCTGACATGCTTGAGGGTAAACAGGTGTGCATTGATGGTTGGCGTACTGCATCACGCGTACGTGGCTGCACGAGAAAATACTTTTGGAGGGTACGTGCAGATACGTCCCTGTACTTGGACGACCGTGTGCGTGAAAGCATGTGTGTCTACAAACGATTGTCTGTCCACAAGCGTGTGCCTTGATGCAGGCTTCATTCGTGCTTAAGCGCGAGTAAGGACACAGCTGCCCCGTTTGTTGGCAAGGTTAGGCGTGTTGCACGACCTTGCCCAGTCCTGCATTTCTCACACGGACAGATGCGCGGGAGCTCTGCTAGTAAAGGAGCAAAGACAGTCGTAGGCAGAACTGAATGCTGCTCCGAGCTACTTCTCACCTATGGTAAATGCTTCACAGTGGCCCGAGGAAAGGCGCTCAGCAGCCGATCTACAAAAGAAACGAAACAGATCATGCCTTAACGCGAAAGAGCAACAGGACGTCACTGCGCAAGCTTCTCCCTGATCTACAGCTGAGAGCGAACACTTGTGTGCTTGTCGGAGAGATTGTGTCTTGCCTGTAAGTGTCTGGGAGTTTGGGGCAGGTCAGTGTGGCTGGTTCGATAATCAACGTCTAGGATAGCTGCACAGCGGTCCCTGTTGGTGTGGGGACAGTGTGCCTGTAGGTCAGTCTGTGTTCCTAGCGCCTGCTGTATCGATCCGTCGTTCCATACGCGTGTGAGTCCATGTCTTTCTCTCCACAAGCATGTGTGCTGATTTCGTCGCAGATGCGCATCTGTGCTAGTTTTGAGCTCAGTGGAGTGTGTCTCTGGACACTTAGTGTGCGTTGGCTGTGCCTATTTGTAACACAGCACAACCACGACTGCTCTGGTGAAGAGAGACCAGGGAAATCATCTAGGCAGAGTCAACAAAGGAAAACCGAAGACGGATTGACGTGTGCTCGACAGAGACGGATTCCCTGCGCTGACATTTCTCAGTTACACGAGAAGAAAGCTGAGCGGTAGATCGACGGGAGAAATGCTTCCCTAGACGACATTTAGCGAATGAACTGCATTGTGCGCGGCTTTCGGGATTGTGCCTGAAAAGTGCGAAAACCAGCAGAGCCTGTGCTTAAAAGCTGGTGGCTGTGTGACTGCATTGATGCACGTTCCCGTGTCTGCGAGTGTATAGACGGCTGTTTCACGTTCACACAAATGCATCTAGTCGGGTTTTTCTTCTGTGCATGCACACGCGTTTCCCTTGTCTCTTCGGAACAGACGTAGCTCTCCGCCTGCTGAACGACGTGGTAAAACTCGTCTGCCTATATTTTGGTTAAAAATCGCGGGTGCGTGTTCCGTCAGCGGCATTTCCGCAGACGACTCCACAGAGCCAGTTTTGAAAGCTCCGCACACCAGGACTGATTGTAGAACGAAGCAATTGCACCTATGCACGCAATCACATATTTTGACGGACGTCTTTTATGGCACAGCATCACGAAGGTATTTGCGTTCAGGCACATATCAGAAACAATGTTTGGACCGAGGATGTGTTTGTATTTTCTCCGTACGTCATGCTTCGTGGTAGCTTACTTGCCGATCGCAGGCTTAGCGGTTTCTATACACGACTCGGTATAGGAAGAGAAAGAGAGTGTATCGGAATACTTGCCTTTTCTGCGCTGGAATCTGATTGCTACGCCTCTGTTTGTCCACGTGAACACACACGATTCCCCCTGAAAACCAAGCAGAAATCTTTCCACAGGCTTCCAGGTATGTGCACCCACCACCTCGTGCGCACGAACGCAGCTAGAGAAAAGCACCTACATTTTCACACACTGATGCTTAAGCAAACGCTTGGCCATACACATGCACACATCCGCAAGCGCGCCCGCTCCTATCTATGGACTGAAAGACGTACGCGAAACGTGATGATATGCTGAGAGAAAACAGGTGTGCGTTGATGGTTGGCGTACTGCATCACGCATACGTGGCTGCACGAGAATATTCTTTTGGAGGGTACGTGCAGATACGTCCCTGTACTTGGACGACCGTGTGCATGAAAGCGTGTGTGTCTACAAACGATTATCTGTCCACAATCGCGTGCCTTGATGCAGGCTCCATTCGTGCTTAAGCGCGAGTAAGGACACAGCTGCCCCGTTTGTTGGCAAGGTTAGGCGTGTTGCACGACCTTGCCCAGTCCTGCATTTCTCACGCGTACAGATGCACGGGAGCTCTGCTAGTAAAGGAGCAAAGACAGTCGCAGGCAGAACTGAATGCTGCTCCGAGCTACTTCTCACCTTTGGCAAATGGTTCACAGTGCGCGAGGAATAGCTTTTCGCTGCCGATGTACAAGAGAAACGAAAGAGATCATGCCTTAATGCGAAAGAGCAACAGGGCGTCACTGCGCAAGCTTCTCCCTGATCTACAGCTGAGAGCGAACACTTGTGTGCTTGTCGGAGAGATTGTGTCTTGCCTGTAAGTGTCTGGGAGTTTCGCGCAGGTCAGTGTGGCTGGTTCGATAATCAACGTCTAGGATAGCTGCACAGCGGTCCCTATTGGTGTGAGGATAATGTGCCTGGAAGTCAGTCTGTGTTCCTGGCGCCTGCTGTATCTATCCGTCGCTCCACACGCGTGTGAGTCCATGTCTTTCTCTCCACAAGCATGTGTGCTGATTTCGTCGGAGATGTGCATCTGCGCTAGTGTTGAGCTCAGCGGAGTGTGTCTCTGGACACTTGGTGTGCGTTGGCTGTGCATGTGTGTAACACAGCACAGCCACGACTGCTCTGGTGAAGAGAGACCAGGGAAATCATCTAGGCAGTGTCAACAAAGGAAAACCGAAGACGGATTGACGTGTGCTCGACAGAGACGGATTCCCTGCGCTGACATTTCTCAGTAACGCCAGAAGAAAGCTGAGCGGTAGATCGACCGGAGAAATGCTTCCTTAGACGACATTTAGCGAATGAACTGCATTGTGCGCGGCTTTCGGGATTGTGCCTGAAAAGTGCGAAAACCAGCAGAGCCTGTGCTCAAAAGTTGGTGGCTGTGTGACTGCATTGATGCACGTTCCCGTGTCTGCGAGTGTATAGACGGCTGTTTCACGTTCACATAAATGCATCTAGTCGGGTTTTTCTTCTGTGCGTGCACACGCGTTTCCCTTGTCTCTTCGGAACAGACGTAGCTCTCTGCATGCTGAACGACGTGGTAAAACTCGTCTGCCTATATTTTGGTTAAAAATCGCGGGTGCGTGTTCCGTCAGCGGCATTTCCGCAGACGACTCCACAGAGCCAGTTCTGAAAGCTCCGCACACCAGGACTGATTGTAGAACGAAGCAATTGCACCTATGCACGCAATCACATATTCTGACGGACGTCTTTTATGGCACAGCATCACGAAGGTATTTGCGTTCAGGCACGTATCAGAAACAATGTTTGGACCGAGGATGTGTTTGTATTTTCTCCGTACGGCATGCTTCGTGGTAGCTTACTTGCCGATCGCAGGCTTAGCGGTTTCTATACACGACTCGGTATAGGAAGAGAAAGAGAGTGTATCGGAATACTTGCCTTTTCTGCGCTGGAATCTGATTGCTACGCCTCTGTTTGTCCACGTGAACACACACGATTCCCCCTGAAAACCAAGCAGAAATCTTTCCACAGGCTTCCAGGTATGTGCACCCACCACCTCGTGCGCACGAACGCAGCTAGAGAAAAGCACCTACATTTTCACACACTGATGCTTAAGCAAACGCTTGGCCATACACATGCACACATCCGCAAGCGCGCCCACTCCTATCTATGGACTGAAAGACGTACGCGAAACGTGATGATATGCTGAGAGAAAACAGGTGTGCGTTGATGGTTGGCGTACTGCATCACGCATACGTGGCTGCACGAGAATATTCTTTTGGAGGGTACGTGCAGATACGTCCCTGTACTTGGACGACCGTGTGCATGAAAGCGTGTGTGTCTACAAACGATTATCTGTCCACAATCGCGTGCCTTGATGCAGGCTCCATTCGTGCTTAAGCGCGAGTGAGTGCACAGCTGCGACGTCTTTTGGCAAAGCTCCGCGTGTTGCACGACGTTGCCCAGTCCTGCATTTCTCATGCGTACAGATGCACGGGAGCTCTGCTAGTAAAGGAGCAAAGACAGTCGCAGGCAGAACTGAATGCTGCTCCGAGCTACTTCTCACCCTTGGCAAATGCTTCACAGTGCGCGAGGAATAGCTTTTCGCTGCCGATGTACAAGAGAAACGAAAGAGATCATGCCTTAATGCGAAAGAGCAACAGGGCGTCACTGCGCAAGCTTCTCCCTGATCTACAGCTGAGAGCGAACACTTGTGTGCTTGTCGGAGAGATTGTGTCTTGCCTGTAAGTGTCTGGGAGTTTGGGGCAGGTCAGTGTGGCTAGTTCGATAATCAACGTCTAGGATAGCTGCACAGCGGTCCCTATTGGTGTGAGGATAATGTGCCTGGAAGTCAGTCTGTGTTCCTGGCGCCTGCTGTATCTATCCGTCGCTCCACACGCGTGTGAGTCCATGTCTTTCTCTCCACAAGCATGTGTGCTGATTTCGTCGGAGATGTGCATCTGCGCTAGTGTTGAGCTCAGCGGAGTGTGTCTCTGGACACTTGGTGTGCGTTGGCTGTGCATGTGTGTAACACAGCACAGCCACGACTGCTCTGGTGAAGAGAGACCAGGGAAATCATCTAGGCAGTGTCAACAAAGGAAAACCGAAGACGGATTGACGTGTGCTCGACAGAGACGGATTCCCTGCGCTGACATTTCTCAGTAACGCCAGAAGAAAGCTGAGCGGTAGATCGACCGGAGAAATGCTTCCTTAGACGACATTTAGCGAATGAACTGCATTGTGCGCGGCTTTCGGGATTGTGCCTGAAAAGTGCGAAAACCAGCAGAGCCTGTGCTCAAAAGCTGGTGGCTGTGTGACTGCATTGATGCACCTTCCCGTGTCTGCGAGTGTACAGACGGCTGTTTCACGTTCACACAAAGGCACCTGGTCGGGTTTTTCTTCAGTGCGTGCACACGCGTTTCCCTTGTCTCTTCGGAACAGACGTAGCTTTCTGCACTTTGAACGACGCGTCTGCCTATATTTTGGTTAACAATATAGGGTGCGTGTTCCGTCAGCGGCATTTCCGCAGACGACTCCGCAGAGCCAGTTCTGAAAGCTCCGCACACCAGGACTGAATGTGGAACCAAGGAATTGCACAGGTGCGCGCAATCACATATTCTGACGGCCGTATTTTATGCCACAGCAGCACGAAGTTATTTGCGTTCAAGCACGTATCAGAAACAATGTGTGGACCGAGGATCTGTGGGTATTTTCTCCGTACGGCATGCTTCGTGGTAGCTTACTTGCCGATCCCAGGCTTAGCGGTTTCTATACACGAATCCATATAGGGAGAGAAAGAGAGTGCATCGGAAAACTTGCGTTTTCTGCGCTGGAACCTAGTTGCTACGCCTTCTGTTTGTCCACGTGAACACACACGATTCCCGACTGAAAACCAAGCAGAAACCATTCCACAAGCTCCCAGGTGGGCGCACCCACCACCTCGTGCACGCGAACGCAGCTAGAGAAAAGCACCTACGTTTTCACACACTGATGCTTAAGCAAACGCTTGGCCACACACATGCACACATCCGCAAGCGCGCCCACTCCTATCTATGGACTGAAAGACGTACGCGAAACGTGATGACATGCTTGAGAGTAAACAGGTGTGCGTTGATGGTTGGCATACTGCATCACGCATACGTGGCTGCACGAGAATATTCTTTTGGAGGGTACGTGCAGATACGTCCCTGTACTTGGACGACCGTGTGCGTGAAAGCGTGTGTGTCTACAAACGATTGTCTGTCCACATGCGTGTGCCTTGATGCAGGCTCCATCCGTGCTTAAGCTGGAGTGAGTGCACAGCTGCGCCGTTTGTTGGCCAGGTTCCACGTGTTGCACGACGTTGCCCAGTCCTGCATTTCTCACGCGGACAGATTCAAGGGAGCTCTGTATAGACGGCTGTTTCATGTTCACACAAAGGCACCTGGTCGGGTGCATCCCAGATACAGCATCCCAGATTCAGCATCCCCGATACAGCTTCCGGGATACAGCATCCCAAATACAGCATCCTAGATACAGTATCCTAGATACGGCATCCTAGATACGGCATTCTAGATACAGTATCCCGGATACAACATCCCAGATACGCCATCCCAGATACAGCATCCCAAGTACAGCATCCCAGATACAGCATCCCAGATATAGCATCCCATATACAGCATCCCAGATACAGCATCCTAGGTACAGCGTAATAGATACAGCATCCCAAATACAACATGTCGAGTTGTGCTCCTCTCCCACACCAAGTGCTGATCTTGGGGCTCAGGGTGAGGGGGGGCAGCGAGGAGGTCCGTGGACTGGAATAAGTTTTGTTTGGGGTTTTTCAAACGCCTCTGCTGACACGTCGTATAAAAACCGATTGCTGCAGTGCTAAGGAATGAACAGGAGGATGAGCAACAGGCTGCAGAAACTGCTTGCGTTTTGGTTTATTGAAAAATTCTTATTGAACTCAAAAAGCAATACGATCTTGCAGTGGTCTTCTAATACCTAGTGACAGCTTTTAATGTACTGGTTTGGAACTTTGAGATGAGATTTGAGATGAAGGGCTGTTCCATTGTGGAATATTGCAGGAGTAAATTTCAGGCATTTCAGCATGCCTGGCAGATCTGCAGCTTGATAAAGACCTCAGGCTGTTTAGTTTAATCAGACTTTTGTAGATCCCACCTTCACTGGTCAAAGCACCGGCTGCCAATGTGTTTTCTGGTGTTGTCACTTCTTTCTGACCAAAGACGGCAGAGGCAGCAGCTCTACTGGTGGTGTCTGTTTTATTGAAACATGGGGATCTACAGGAACTTTAACCCGAAAGCTCAGGAAGCTGTGGTCCGTGGTCTATCTTTGTAATGTTTGTAGATTCTTCTGCAACGTTTGTGAGTGTGAACTGCTGTGCAGGTAGAAGGAAGAAAGCTGTGTGAGCTAAAGCAGCAGGAAGGCTGCAGCCGTGTTAGCCGAGGGTGCAAGCGGCACGAAACGGGCTGCATCGGCGGAGCCCTCGGTCCCGGGCCGTCCTGGGCAGGCGGCGGAGCCCTCGGTCCCGGGCCGTCCCGGGCAGGCGCAGCCCGAGCGCTCCCGGCCCCGCTGCCGCTGCCCCGCCGGGGCCGGGGCCGCGCTGCAGGCGGACAGCGCCGCTGTGCGGCCGCCGGCGGCTCCGGGCCGGGAGGGGGGGGCGGGGCTCGGTGGCGGGCGCGGACGGGATTGGCTCCTGCGCCGGATGGGCGGGGCCACGCTGCGTAAGTGCGGGGGCGGAGGAGCGCGTGCCGCCGGTGCGGCGGCGGGAGGAGCGCGCGAGGAGCGGCGGGGCCGGCGGTGAGCGAGGGGCGGGCGGACACCGGGGAGACCGGACGGGGCCGCCCCGGTCCCGGCTGAGGGGGGAGGCTGGAGGAGGAGGGACGGGCTGGTTTGGGAAGGAGGAAGGCGAGGGGCAGGCAGCCGCAACAGCGCGGCCCCGGGCCGGGCCGAGCAAGGGGCGAGGGGGAAACACGCGGGCGGCTGTGAGGGAAGGGAGCCCCGAGCTGAGCGCTGCGCGGGGCTCGGGCGGGGCCGTGGGGCGGAGGTGGGAGCCCGTGGTGTCACAGGGCAGAGGGAGGAAGGCAAGCGGGAGGGGGCGGCGCCGGGGCGGTGCCAGGGGGCGCGAGGGGCAGGGGCGGCGCTGCCGCGGGGAGGGGCCGGGAACGGAGGGAGCGGCGGAGGAGCCTGAGGGCGGGACGGCGCGGAAGGAGCTTGGGCGGGAAAGGCTGAGGGACCTCAGGGAGGGGGTGACATCGGGGAGGCTTTGGTGGGAAAGGCTGAGGGACCTCAGGGAGGGGGTGACATCGGGGGGGCTTTGGCGGGAAAGGCTGAGGGACCTCAGGGAAGGGGTGACATCGGGGGGGCTTTGGCGGGAAAGGCTGAGGGACCTCGGGGAAGGGGTGACATCGGGGAGGCTTTGGCGGGAAAGGCTGAGGGAGCTCGGGGAGGAGATGGCGTCGGGGAGGCTGCAGGGGGCAATGCTGAGGTAGCTCAGGACGGGATGGCACTCAGGTCTGGTTTCAAAGGGAAATGCTGAGGTACCTTGAGGAATGGACGCTGGGCTGGGAGCTATGAACACATCAGACTGGTTAAGAGAGTGTTCATGACAGAAATTTGTGCAGTGAAGTATTCCAGCAAAGAGCGGGAGAAGAGCCAAACTTAGATCAGGCCTCCTAGGACGCCTGCAGGTTTGGGGACAGGGATGACGAGGTTGTTAATCCGGTCCTAACTGTTTCTTTCTCTGTCCCTCTCTTGCAGCACCTGACTGAATGGAGGAGCAAGTGGACGGGAAGTTCCTGCGCCACACACAGATCACATTTATCGCTCTCGCCCTCAGAGACCCGGAGATCTAAACCGTTCGCGTCGTGCCTTGAAGCAGCCTGTGCTCAGGCGCTTCTCCCAGGGAGAAGGCGGAATGGCAGTGACTGGCCACGTTAAGCCACAGGGTGCACACTGTGCAGCTGTCAAGCCCAGCTCTGCGTTAGCTCACACCTGCGGTTTTGCGCCGCACACGCACATTTGAGTTGTCGCTGGTTGTTGCAGCGTTTGGCTTTGGTGAGGACAGCGTGTGTTTGTCAGCAGTTGGTGTAGGTGGGATCTGGAGGAGAAAGCGATATTTCCGTGCCAGAACTGGTTGGTGTTTGCATGGTATTGTGGCGGTTGTTCTCGCAGGCGATGAGTGCTGGAGCATTATTGCAGGATGAGGGGATTTTGGAGGCTTGTCTGTGAGATGCACTAGAGGCAGCAGCTGAAAGCGAAAGGCTGAGATTTGGAGGGTTTGTCGGTGGGTTTTGGGCAGTTGTCAGCTGAAGAGTTGGCTGTTTGCAGGTGAGGTGTAGGGCAGAGGGTGAAGCTGACTTTGCCTGGGCGGCGCAACTGGCTGGGTGTGCAGAGCTGAGGAGAGCGGGCTGCTGCGGGTGACCCTAAAGCTGGAGAACCAGCCGGCAGCTCCAGACGCTCCCGCTGCCGGGCAGGGCCGTGCAGGCCAGTGCCCTGGGGCACAGCGATGTGACCCTCCGCAAGTACCAAAGAGCAGGTGAGGACCGTGGGCATTTGTACTGAGCTGTGACATCTCTAACCCGTGACATTGGGGTCCAGCCTGAGCAGGGCACGTGCGGAAGCTGTGCTGCAGGGAGGGCAGAGCTGAGGGGAAGGGCTGTGCCAGGGGCTGGTGCCAAGGCAAGGTGGGCGCGCTGTGGGGTGTGGGGAGGTGTCAGCCCCGGACTCAGCCCCTGTCTGACTGTAGTGCCCTTGGGCTGGTGTAGCTCAGTCCTCTGTGTGTTTCTCTTCAGGGGGAGCAGCATGCAAAGGAAAAGCAAGGAAGGAGGTGAACCCATGAGGAAGAGTGATGGATAAAGAGGGTTGGAGCGCACCTGCCAGTCAAGAGGGATCAAGAAAGAAGACACCGGTGGTGGAACCGCAGGTCAGGAGAGCTCAAGGAGGGAGAAAGGTGACTGTGGCTGTATGGGTTTTTCTAGCTCACACACCAATGAAAACAGTTTGGATAATAAAAGAAATGTATGCAAAACCAATAATTAAAGGCAGAGAATGTTTATATGCTATGTATGGGGTAGACCTGAAGGTATATTTCTTCCTACAACGAAGGAGAATTCGCAATACATGCTGCTGTCAGCAACGACCAGTAAGCGACAAGACTCTATTGACTGATGCCTCTGGTCGCTCACATAAAGTTGTAATTACATGGCTAAACTCAGATACCCAGTGCTGCAAACACAAGGTAGAAAAAGAGACCAAGAGTCAAATAAGTTCTTGAGCTGACAGCTGTTAGGATCACTTTGAGGTGTTCTGTAACAAGCCTGTGAATGTTGTAACTGGCTCATATTATGTGGCTGGCATACTTAACCGCCTGGAAGCTTCTTTTCTTAAGGAAGAGGATAATCCTCTTTTGATGGCTGAATTGAGAATGCTATGGTTTCTAATAAATCATAGACATCATAGGTATTATGCAATGCACACCCGCTCTCGCAGTGGCCCTTCCAGGACCACTTGCGGAAGGCAGTAGGAGGGCCGATGCACGAGCTGTGCCGCTCACTGTGCCTAAAGCCTTGGAGCAAGCTAAATGATCACATAAATTCTTTCACCAGAGTGCAAAGGCGTTAAAACGACAACTTCAAATGACAGTGGATCAGGCCAGGAGCGTTCTTATGTCCTGCCCTGATTGCCAACAGTTGGCACCCGCGCCATCCACAGAGGGTGTTAATCCAGGAGGGGTTACTGCCAATGAAGTACGGCCAGCGGATGTAACGCATTGTTCTGAATTGGGTAAATTCGTACGTGTTTCTGTAGACGCTCATTCCAGATTTCTCGTTGCTGCTGCACGCACTGGTGAAAGAGCACGAGACGTCTGTAACATTGGTTGGCATGTTTTGCTGTTTGAGGAGTTCCACGATCTGTAAAACCAGAGGAAAGCGGAACGCACACTCGATTAGAGGAGCGATCCCCCAGCGCGCTGTAATAGAAGTGCCTGCTTTTTAACACTTTCAAAACAGTGTTAAAGAGTCTGTTTGATGACTTTTCGGTATCATTTCTGACGACGAGGATGGGATAATCTGCCTGACCTCCCGTGGATCCCAGGGACCTTGTGCCAGCACCGGGGAATTCCTGGAAGGGACCACAGCTCCTCGGACCAGCTCGGGACGCGGGTAAAACCCCATCAATGAGATAAGGCACTTTCAGTGTCTGGTTGCGTTGACAACGCTGCCTGCGCGAGACGTGGGCGACACCAGCGCGTTGGGTCTGCGCATTCGCGTCTGCGCATTTTGGTAAACTGGGTAACTTAAAAAAAGAAAGAAATAAAAAATTAAAGGGGAAAATGAGAAAACAATAAATTAAAGAGAAAAACGAGGGAACAGCAATTTGATAAAGGTACCTTTAATGATTTTGCTGTTTGTGCCTTAGCAATTGTATAATTGTTTCTGGCTTTAGTGGTTTGTTGTTGTTGTTACTTGTGTCTTGGGGGATTTTATAGTCCAGTACTTAGGGTTCACCAATTGTCTGTGATTGTGATTGTGAAGTAGGTAGTGGACAATCGGCAGGAGGATTCGTGAGAAATCCCCCCCAGGCT
Source organism: Nesoenas mayeri (assembly GCF_963082525.1). NCBI lineage: Eukaryota > Metazoa > Chordata > Aves > Columbiformes > Columbidae > Nesoenas > Nesoenas mayeri. The sequence continues at coordinate 948,450 of NC_137562.1, forward strand.
GTGTTTTCTGACATTGGAAAAGGATCGTTTGCTGTTCAACAGGGCGTCAACCAGGGAGAATCTGATTGAATATTGTAATTAATGGTGGCCACTGTAAATAATATTAATATGCTTCACAGGTCTAGGTGGGTATACTTTGAGATCTGTAGTATAGTAATGTGCTGCATGTAATATGTAGTAAGATATCTATTTTAAATCATATATTGCCTATTACATAAGGCATATTACACAATACGTAATGTTACATATGCATTGTCTTTATCCTCTTCAGATCCATTTGTTTTGAAAAAGGATAATCAGGGAAAGAAATGCAAACCAGTAAAAGGTTTGTTGAAGAACAGCTATTGGTGTAGAATACACAGAGAACATGAGATCAAAATTGTGCCTCGGTCAGTCCAGGGTGGGATCCTGATATCCTTATATCGGGGCACAGGCTGCATTGGTATCGCCAGTGCATTTTATACGGGATTAGACACGCTGCGCCTAAAGCTGTAAATATGCCAAAACCTTCTGAGATTAAACAGGATTGTGAGGAGTCTCCCACTGAGTTTTTACACCGTCTTAAACCGACAGCTCAGAAATATATTAATATAGATCCTGACTTGGAGAACAGAGAAATAGAATTCTTAGTTGACTGGGAGCTCATTATTCTGTGTTAAACACTATGCAGGGAATATTAAGTAGCGATTCTGTAACAGTTATGGGTGCCACAAAAATTGCAAAACACGGCCCTTTAACCTGCTGCTTAGAATGTTTGTATGTGGAGTCTGTACTTATTGATTGTGTACCATGTGTCTTCTCTTGTGCACAATGAATGGTTGAAAAAAGCTTTAATGGTGCAATGGCTGTGCAGTTACACGCTGCTGTGGCTGCAATTGTTAAAGAAAGAAGGGGAGATGTGGCAGGGTTGTGACATCAGGCCCGTGAGAAATTGCAAGAGTCACAGTGTGAGAACAAGCGCTGGTGGAACAACACAAGCAGCAAGGACTGTGTGGGACATGAACCATCAGGGACAGAGGGATTGGTACATGAGGGACAGAGGGATTGATACGGGGTTGGTACATGAGGGACAGAGGGATTGACACGCGGTGGGTACATCAGGGACAGAGGGATTGATACAGGATCGGTACATCAAGGACAGAGGTCCGCGATGTTTCAAATGCAAACCTGAGTTTGTATTAAATGTCTCTCTGCATCTTAAAGAGAGTCTGTGCCTCATCTGCTACACCCCTTTATCTGTTTCCCAAATTACGATTTAGACTGTATTTACCATTGTAAAAACAAAGCTTTCCCCCCTTAATTTTTGTCATGTGTTGTAGTTAGAATTAATAGAGATATTGGAGCCCATCGTAGCTAAACTGGAAAAAGACAGCAGCCGTGTGTATTTTTAAATAAAGACTAAATCAAGTGTGCTAGCTCATTATCTTTAAGCGTTTTACTGTGATCACCTCTCTCCCAAGGTTTTGTGTCTGTTGTATCAAGGCCTGACACCCACGGCCACAGTGGATGAATCACCATGGGCACAACACCAGGAACCTGCCTGTTCGTGTCCAGGATATCCACTCCAGCAGACACGTTTTAATTGGTACTTGCATTATGGATTAGATGCAACAAAAATCCATACTTTCTTTTGTCCTTTGCTATAGAGGAGGGGGTTGAACTTTTCTATAGCAGATTCAATCACTTGTTGTAAAGCAATGAAATAAATAACTTAGGCTTTTTCTATGGATAAACAACGTTTAATTCAATTCCTTAATTGTATTCCTTAAACACTTGTTCGTTAGACCATAAGCAAAACAGCGCTGGGTGTTAGTTCGTTAGTAGGCCCTTATTATGTGGTTAGTTAACCCTGAAAATGTTAGCTCCCTCTATCAATATAACCTCATAAACAAGTTTCAAAATTTTTATGTAGAACTTACCCACCTTTTCCTTTTTGCAGGTTCAGAGCCCGAGCCTCATTTGGTTGTATCTGTAAACATCAAACGTCTCAGCACAAATCACAACTGCATTTCTCACAGACAGAAGTGCCTGATCTCCACAGCTTGCCTGGCAGTGCAGAGAGCAGGAAGTGCGGTGAGTCCTGGGCCTTTGGGCACATTTCACCCTGTTTTGTGTCTCAGTCCCTCCCTGCTCCCTCCTCTTTCCTGCTGTGCCCTTCTTCCTCTTCATCTCTTCTCCCTCTGGCCCTCTGCTGCTTCCTCACCTATTCCCCCACCCTTCTGAATCTCTGTGCAGGGTTTCTCGTATCTCCCTCTCCGTCTCCACCCCTCTGTGTTCTCATCATCCCCGGTTTCTCTTTGTCGTCATTCTTGTCTGTTGCTCTGTCCCGCTCCGTGCCCCATCATTTCTCACTGTATCCCTCTGTCCTGCTCCCTGCGCCTATTCCTGCCCCTCTTCTTTTTTACTCCCTCTTCCTCTTGCTGCCCACCCCAGGATTTTTTCCCAATCTCTATCCTGCCCCAACCCTTATTGTTCTTTCTCTCTCCTGCTCCCTCTCTGTCTTTCTGCCTGTCTGCCCTTTCCCTGCTGCTTCTTTCTCCATCTCTGTCCAGATTACTGCCCCTTTTCCTTCTTGATGTCTTTCTGTCCTGTTTGTCTTTCTGTCTTCCTTGCCTGTTCCCAGCCCCATCCCCTCTCGCTGTATCTTCCCTGTCCAGCTGGCTCTGCCTTTTCTTTGTCTTCTCATCCTCTTTCCTGCTCCTCAGCCCTCTTTTCCTCTTCCTCCAGCTCATTGCTGCATGTTTTCCCTTTCCAGTCTCTTCATTTTGATCTAAACTTTGCTTTGTTTCTCAGTCCCTTTGTTCTCTTCCCTTCCTGTTGCCTCTCAGTGGGCAGTGACGACCTGGTTCAGAGACAGCACGGCGACCACATCCCAGGTCGCTCGGTCCATCAGCACACAAACGCCACTGTGGTGGAAAGCAAATGGCGTTTATTAACAAGTAACACAGCGTTATATACCTTAGGTTTGCAACGTCACGTCCATCTGCTTGCCTCACATACTCCTACCTACCTAGGGAGGGGCTACTGTCTTTCTGTACAGCGTGAGATCTTCCGGCCTCCAGACCCTAACTACCTACAGGTATGCGTCACAACCCCCCCTGGACACCGTTTGTGTCACAAACGCCCCTGGACAGGGTGTGTCTCACAAACCCCATTGGACAGAATGTGTCACAAGCCCCCTGGAAACTGTGTGTGTCACAAACCCCATTGGACAGGGTGTGTGTCACAAACCCCATTGGACAGCGTGTGTGTCACAAACCGCTTTCGACAGTGTATGTGTCACAAACTCCATTGGACAGCGTGTGTGTCACAAACCCAATTGGACAGCGGGTGTGTCACAAACCCCATTAAACAGGGTGAGTGTGACAAAGTCCATTGGACAGGGTGTGTAACACAAACCCCATTGGACAGGTTGTGTGTCAGAAACACCCCTGGACACCGTTTGTGTCACAACTCTCGGTGGACAGGGTGTGTCACAAACTCCATTGGACAGCGTGTGTGTCACAAACCCCATTGAACAGCGGGTGTGTCACAAACGCCATTGGACAGCAGGTGTGTCACAAACCCCATTAAACAGGGTGTGTCTCACAAACCCCATTAAACATGGTGTGTGTCACAAACCCCATTGGGAAGCGTGTGTGTCGCAAACACCATTGGACAGCGTGTATGTCACGAACATCCCTGAACAGGGTGTGTGTCACAAACCCCATTGGACAGGGTGTGTATCACAAATCCCATTGGACAGCGTTTGTGTCACAAACACCCCTGGAAACTGTGTGTGTCACAAACACACCTGGACAGGGTCTGTGTAACAAACCCCTTTGGATAGTGTGTGTGTCACACTGTCAATTGGACAGCCTGTGTGTCCCGAATCCCATTGGACAGCCTGTGTGTCACAAACACCTCTGGACATGGTGTGTGTCATAAACCTCATTGGACAGGCTGTGTGTCACAAACCCCATTGGGAAGCGTGTGTGTCACAAATCCCATTAGACAGCGTATGTGTCACAAACCCCATTGGACACCGTGTGTGTCACAAACACCCCTGGACAGGGTGTGTGTCACAAACCCCATTGGACAGCATGTGTGTCACAAAACCCATTGGACAGCATGTGTGTCACAAACCCCATTGGACACCGTGTGAGTCACAAATCCCATTGGGCAGCGAGTGTGTCACAAACCCCATTAAACAGGGTGTGTGTCACAAACTCCATTGGAAATAGTCTGTGTCACAAACCACATTGGACAGCCTGTGTGTCACAAACCCCATTGGACAGTGTGTATGTCACAAACCTCATTGGACACCATGTGTGTCACAAACACCCCTAGACAGGGTGTGTGTCACAATCCTCATAGACAGGCTGTTGGTCACAAACCCCATTGGGAAGCGTGTGTGTCACAAATCCCAGTGGACAGGGTGTGTGTCACAAACCCCATTGGACAGCGTCTGTCACAAGCACCCATGGAGAGGGTGTGTGTCACAAACCCAATTGGACAGCGTGTGTGTCACAAACCCCATTGGGCAACGGGTGTGTCACAAACCCCATTAAACAGGGTGAGTGTCACAAAGCCCATTGGAAAACGTGTGTGTCACAAACCCCATTGGACAGGTTGTGTGTCAGAAACACCCCTGGACACCGTTTGTGTCACAACTCCCCGTGGAAAGGGTGTGTCACAAACTCCATTGGACAGTGTGTGAGTCAGAAACCTCATTGGACAGAGTGTTTGTCACAAACACCCCTGGACACCGTTTGTGTCACAACTCCCCGTGGACAATTTGTGAGTCACAAACCTGATTTGACAGCTTGTGTGTCACAAACCCCACTGCACAGCGTGTTTGTCACAAACCTCATTGGGCAGCGTGTAGGTCACAAACCCCATTGAAGAGCGTGTGTGTCACAAACCCCATTGCACATCGAGTGTGTTAAATGCCCCTGGACAGCGTATGTGTCACAAACCCCATTGGACAGGGTGTGTATCACAAATACCATTGGACAGCGTTTGTGTCACAAACACCCCTGGAAACTGTGTGTCACAAACACACCTGGACAGGGTATGTGTAACAAACCCCTTTGGATAGTGTCTGTGTCACACTGTCAATTGGACAGCCTGTGTGTCCCGAACCCCATTGGACAGGCTGTGTGTCACAAACACCTCTGGACATGGTGTGTGTCACAAACCTCATTGGACAGGCTGTGTGTCACAAACCCCATTGGGAAGCGTGTGTGTCACAAATCCCATTAGACAGCGTGTGCGTCACAAACCCCATTGGACAACGTGTGTGTCACAAAAACCCCTGGACAGGGTGTGTGTCACAAACCCCATTGGACAGCGTGTGTGTTACAAACCCCCTTGGACAGCGTGTGTGTCACAAACGCCCCTGGACAGGGTGTGTGTCACAAACCTCCTTGGACAGCGTGTGTGTAATAAACCCCATTGGGCAGCGTGTGTGCAACAAACCCCATTGGTCATCGTGTATGCCAAATGCTCCTGGACAACGTGTGTTTCACCAACTTCATTGGAAAAGGTGTGTGTCACAAAAACCCCTGGACAGCGTGTGTGTCACAAACCCCATTGGACAGCGTGTGTGTCACAAACCTCATTGGACAGAGTGTTTGTCACAAACCCCATTGGAAAGCGTGTGTGTCACAAACCCCGTTGGACATTCTGTGTGTCACAAACCCCATTGGACACCATGTGTGTCGCAAACACCCCTGGACAGGGTGTGTGTCACAAACCGGATTAAACAGTGTGTGTGTCACAAACCCCATTGGACAGCGTGTGTGTCACGAACCCCATTGGACACCGTGTGAGTCACAAACCCCATTGGGCAGCGTGTGTGTCACAAACCCCATTAAACAGGGTGTGTGTCACAAACTCCATTGGAAATAGTCTGTGTCACAAACCGCATTGGACAGCCTGTGTGTCACAAACCCTATTGGACAGTGTGTGTGTCACAAGCCCCATTGGACATCATGTGTGTCACAAACACCCCTAGACAGGGTGTGTGTCACAATCCTCATTGGACAGGCTGTTGGTCACAAACCCCATTGGGAAGCGTGTGTGTCACAAATCCCAGTGGACAGGGTGTGTGTCACAAACCCCATTAGACAGCGTGTGTCACAAGCACCCATGGACAGGGTGTGTGTTACAAACCCAATTGGACAGCGTTTGTGTCACAAATCCCATTGAACAGCGGGTGTGTCACAAACCCCATTGGACAGCAGGTGTGTCAAAAACCCCATTGAACAGCGGGTGTGTCACAAACCCCATTGGACAGCGGGTGTGTCAAAAACCCCATTGAACAGCGTTTGTGTCACAAACGCGCCTGGACAGCGTGTGTGTCACAAACCCCATTGGACAGCGTGTGTGTCACAAATCCCATTGGACAGCGTGTGTCACAAGCACCCATGGACAGGGTGTGTGTTACAAACCCAATTGGACAGCGTTTGTGTCACAAATCCCATTGAACAGCGGGTGTGTCACAAACCCCATTGGACAGCAGGTGTGTCAAAAACCCCATTGAACAGCGGGTGTGTCACAAACCCCATTGGACAGCGGGTGTGTCAAAAACCCCATTGAACAGCGTTTGTGTCACAAACGCGCCTGGACAGCGTGTGTGTCACAAACCCCATTGGACAGCGTGTGTGTCACAAATCCCATTGGACAGCGTGTGTCACAAGCACCCATGGACAGGGTGTGTGTCACAAACCCAATTGGGCAGCGTGTGTGTCACAAAAACCCCTGGACAGGGTGTGTGTCACAAACCTCATTGGACAGCGTGTGTGTCACAAACCCCATTGGACATCATGTGTGTCACAAACACCCCTGAACAGGGTGTGTGTCACAAACCCAATTGGACAGCCTGTGTGTCATACACCCCATTGGGCAGTGTGTGTGTAACAAACCCCGTTGGTCATCGTGTATGACAATTGCTCCTGGACAACGTGTGTTTCACCAACTTCATTGGACAAGGTGTGTGTCACAAAAACCCCTGGACAGCGTGTGTGTCAAAAACCCCATTGGACAGCGTGTGTGTCACAAACCCCCATGGACAGTGTGTGTGTCACAAACGCCATTGGACAGAGTGTTTGTCACAAACCCCATTGGAAAGCGTGTGTGTCACAAACCCCGTTGGACATTCTTTGTTTCACAAACCCCATTGGACACCGTGTGTGTCACAAACACCCCTAGACAGGGTGTGTGTCACAATCCTCATTGGACAGGCTGTGGGTCACAAACCCCATTGGGAAGCGTGTGTGTCACAAACCCCATTGGACAGCGTGTGTGTCATAATCCCCATTGGGCAGCGTGTGTGTAACAAACCCCATTGGTCATCGTGTATGACAAATGCTCCTGGACAACGTGTGTTTCACCAACTTCATTGGACAGGGTGTGTGTCAGAAAAACCCCTGGACAGCGTGTGTGTCAAAAACTCCATTGAACAGCGTGTGTGCCACAAACTCCCATGGACAGTGTGTGTGTCACAAACGCCATTGGCCAGGGTGTGTGTCACAAACGCCCCTGGACAGCGTGTGTGTCACAAACCCCATTGGACAGGGTGTGTGTCACAAAGACCCCTGGACAGCGTGTGTGTCACAAACTCCATTGGACAGAGTGTGAGTCAAAAACCCCATTTGAAAGTGTGTGTGTCACAAACCCCATTAAACAGGGTGTGTGTCACAAACCGGATTAGACAGTGTGTGTGTCACTAACCCCATTGGACAGCGTGTGTGTCACGAACACCCCTGGACAGGGTGTGTGTCACAAACCCCATTGGACAGCGTGTATATCACAAACCTCATTGGACAGCGTGTGTGTCACAGACCCCATTGGACAGTGTGTGTTGCAAACACCATTGGACAGCGTGTATGTCACGAACACCCCTGAACAGGGTGTGTGTCACAAACTCCATTGGACAGGGTGTGTATGACAAATCCCATTGGACAGCGTTTGTGTCACAAACAGCCCTGGAAACTGTGTGTATCACAAACACACCTGGACAGGGTATGTGTAATAAACCCGTTTGGATAGTGTGTGTATCACACGGTCAATTGGACAGCCTGTGTGTCCCGAACCCCATTGGTCAGCCTGTGTGTCACAAACACCTCTGATCATGGTGTGTGTCACAAACCTCATTGGACAGGCTGTGGGTCACAAACCCCATTGGGAAGCGTGTGTGTCACAAATCCCATTGGACAGGGCTTGTGTCACAAACCTCATTGGAAAGCGTGTGTCACAACGACCCATGGACAGGGTGTGTGTCACAAACCCCATCGGACTGCGTGTGTGTCACAAACCCCATTGAACAACGAGTGTGTCAGAAACCTCATTGGACAGCGGGTGTGTCACAAACCCCATTAAACAGGGTGTGTGTCACAAACCCCATTGGAAAGCGTGTGTGTCACAAACACCATTGGACAGCGTGTATGTCACGAACACCATTGGACAGCGTGTATGTCACAAACACCCCTGAACAGGGTGTGTGTCACAAACCTCATTGGACAGGGTGTGTATCACAAATCCCATTGGACAGCGTTTGTGTCACAAACAGCCCTGGAAACTATGTGTGTCACAAACACACCTGGACAGGGTCTGTGTAACAAACCCGTTTGGATAGTGTGTGTGTGACACTGTAAATTGGACAGCCTGTGTGTCCCGAATCCCATTGGACAGCCTGTGTGTCACAAACCTCATTGGACGAGTTGTGTGTCACAAACCCCATTGGAAATAGTCTGTGTCACAAACCGCATTGGAAAGCCTGTGTGTCACAAACCCCATTGGACACCATGTGTGTCACAAACACCCCTGGACAGGGTGTGTGTCACAAACCGGATTAGACAGTGTGTGTGTCACAAACCTCATTGGACAGCGTGTGTGTCACAAACCCCATTGGACACCATGTGAGTCACAAACCCCATTGGGCAGCGTGTGTGTCACAAACCCCATTAAACAGGGTGTGTGTCACAAACTCCATTGGAAATAGTCTGTGTCACAAACCACATTGGACAGCCTGTGTGTCACAAACCTCATTGGACAATGTGTGTGTCACAAACCTCATTGGACATCATGTGTGTCACAAACACCCCTAGACAGGGTGTGTGTCACAATCCTCATTGGACAGGCTGTTGGTCACAAATCCCAGTGGACAGGGTGTGTGTCACGAATCCCAGTGGACAGGGTGTGTGTCACAAACACCATTAGACAGCGTGTGTCACAAGCACCCATGGACACGGTGTGTGTCACAAACCCAACTGGACAGCGTGTGTGTCACAAACCCCATTGAACAGCGGGTGTGTCACAAACCCCATTGGCCAGGGTGTGTGTCACAAACGCCCCTGGACAGCGTGTTTCTCAGAACCCCATTGGACAGCGTGTGTGTCACAAACCCCATTGGACAGGGTGTGTGTCACAAAGACCCCTGGACAGCGTGTGTGTCACAAACTCCATTGGACAGAGTGTGAGTCAAAAACCCCATTTGAAAGCGTGTGTGTCACAAACCCCATTGGACACCGTGTGTGTCACAGAAACCCCTGGACAGGGTGTGTCTCACAAACCCCATTGGACAGCGTGTGTGTCACGAACACCCCTGGACAGGGTGTGTGTCACAAACCCCATTGGACAGCGTGTATATCACAAACCCCATTGGACAGCGTGTGTGTCACAGACCCCATTGGACAGTGTGTGTCACAAACCCCGTTGAACAGCGTGTGTGTGTCTCAAACCCCATTGGACAGTGACTGTTTAACAAAGACCCCTGGACAGCGTGTTTGTCACAAACCCCATTGAACACCGTGTGTGTCACAAAAATCCCTGGACAGGGTGTGTGTCACAAACCTCATTGGACAGCGTGTGTGTTACAAACCCCCTTGGACAGCGTGTGTGTCACAAACATCCCTAAACAGGGTGTGTGTCACAATTCTCATTGGACAGACTGTTGGTCACAAACCCCATTGGAAATCGTGTGTGTCACAAACACCATTGGACAGCGTGTATGTCACGAACACCATTGGACAGCGTGTATGTCAGGAACACCCCTGAACAGGGTGTGTGTCACAAACCCCATTGTACAGCGTGTGTGTCATAATCCCCATTGGGCAGCGTGTGTGTAACAAACTCCATTGGACACCGTGTGTGTCACAAAGACCCCTAGACAGGGTGTGTGTCACAATCCTCATTGGACAGGCTGTGGGTCACAAACCCCTTTGGGAAGCGTGTGTGTCACAAATCCCATTGGACAGGGCGTATGTCACGAACACCATTGGACAGCGTGTATGTCACGAACACCATTGGACAGCGTGTATGTCACAAACACCCTGAACAGGGTGTGTGTCACAAACCCCATTGGACAGGGTGTGTATCACAAATCCCATTGGACAGCGTTTGTGTCACAAACAGCCCTGGAAACTGTGTGTGTCACAAACACACCTGGACAGGGTATGTGTAACAAACCCGTTTGGCTAGTGTGTGTGTCACACTGTCAATTGGACATCCTGTGTGTTCCGAACCCCATGGGACAGCCTCTGTGTCACAAACACCTCTGGTCATGGTGTGTGTCACAAACCTCATTGGACAGGCTGTGTGTCACAAACCCCATTGGGAAGCGTGTGTGTCACAAATCCCATTAGACAGCGTGTGTGTCACAAACCCCATTGGACACCGTGTGTGTCACAAACACCCCTGGACAGGGTGTGTGTCACAAACCCGATTAGACAGTGTGTGTATCACAAACCCAATTGGACAGCGTGTGTGTCACAAACCCCATTGGACACCGTGTGAGTCACAAATCCCATTGGACAGCGTGTGTGTCACAAACCCCATTAAACAGGGTGTGTGTCACAAACTCCATTGGAAATAGTCTGTGTCACAAACCTCATTGGACAGCCTGTGTGTCACAAACCCCATTGGACAGTGTGTGTGTCACAAACCCCATTGGGCAGCGTGTGTGTCACAAACCTCATTGGACATCGTATGTGACAAATGCCCCTGGACAGCTTGTGTGTCACAAACCCCATTGGACAGGGTGTGTGTCACAAAAACCCCTGGACAGCGTGTGTGTCACAAACCGCTTTCGACAGTGTGTGTGTCACAAACTCTATTGGACAGAGTGTGAGTCACGAACCCCATTGGACAGCGTGTGTGTCACAAACCCCATTGGGAAGTGTGTGTGTCACAAATCGCATTAAACAGCGTGTGTGTCACAAATCCATTGGACACCGTGTGTGTCACAAACACCCCTGCACAAGGTGTGTGTCACAAACTCCATTGGACAGTGTGTGTGTCACAAACCCCATTGGACAGCGTCTGTGTCACAAACCCCATTGGACAGTATGTGTGTCACAAACCCCACTGGACAGCGTGTGTGTCACAAAAGCCCCTGGACAGGCTGTGTGTCAAAACTCCATTGGACAGCGTGTGTGACATAAACCCCATTGGGCAGCGTGTATGTCACAAACCCCATTGGTCATCGTGTATGACAAATGCCCCTGGACAGCGTGTGTGTCAGAAATCCCATTGGACAGCGTGTGTGTCACAAACACCCCTGGACAACGTGTGTGTCACAAACCCCATTGGACAGCGTGTGTGTCACGAACACCCCTGGACAGGGTGTGTGTCACAAACCCCATTGGACAGCGTATTTGTCACAAACCTCATTGGGCAGCGTGTGGGTCAAAAACCCCATTCAAAAGCGTGTGTGTCACAAACCCCATTGCACATCGAGTGTGACGAATGCCGCTGGACAGCGTATGTGTCACAAACCCCATTGCACATCGAGTGTGTCGAATGCCCCTGGACAGCGTATGTGTCACAAACCCCATTGGACAGAGTGTGTATCACAAATCCCATTGGACAGCGTGTGTGTCACAAACACCCCTGGAAACTGTGTGTGTCACAAATACACCTGGACAGGGTATGTGTAACAAACCCCTTTGGATAGTGTGTGTCACACTGTCAATTGGACAGCCTGTGTGTCCCGAACCCCGTTGGACAGGCTGTGTGTCACAAACACCTCTGGACATGGTGTGTGTCACAAACCTCCTTGGACAGGCTGTGTGTCACAAACCCCATTGGACACCGTGTGTGTCACAAAAACCCCTGGACAGGATGTGGGTCACAAACCCCATTGCACAGCCTGTGTGTCATAAACCCCATTGGGTAGCGTGTGTGTAACAAACCCCATTGGTCATCGTGTATGACAAATGCTCCTTGACAACGTGTGTTTCACCAACTTCATTGGACAGGGTGTGTGTCACAAAAACCCCTGGACAGCGTGTGTGTCAAAAACCCCATTGGGCAGTGTGTGTGTCACAAACCCCATTCGACGGTGTGTGTGTCACAAACACCATTGGACAAAGTGTGAGTCACAAACCCCATTGGAAAGCGTGTGTGTCACAAACCCCGTTGGACAGTCTGTGTGTCACAAACCCCATTGGACATTCTGTGTGTCACAAACCCCATTGGACACTGTGTGTGTCACAAACACCCCTAGACAGGGACCCCATTGGGAAGCGTGTGTGTGACAAATCCCATTGAATAATATATGTTTAAAAAAACCCCCATGGACAGTGTGTGTGTCACAAAACCAATTGGAGAGGGTGTCTGTCCCAAACCCCATTGGACTGTGTGTGTGACAAAAACCCCATTTGGCAGTGTGTGTGTTACAAACCCCATTGGACAGCGTGTATATCACAAATCCCATTGGACAGCGTGTGTGTCACAAACCCCATTGGACAGTGTGTGTCACAAACCCCATTGAACAGTGTGTGTGTGTCTCAAACCCCATTGGACAGTATGTGTGTAACAAAGACCCCTGGACAGCGTGTGTGTCCCAAACCCCATTGGACAATTTGTGTGTTACAAATCCCATTGAAAAGCGTGTGTGTCACAAACCCCATTGGACAGGGTGTGTATCACAAATCCCATTGGACAGCGTTTGTGTCACAAACACCCCTGGAAACTGTGTGTGTAACAAACACACCTGGACAGGGTATGTGTAACAAACCCGTTTGGATAGTGTGTGTGTCACATTGTCAATTGGACAGCCTGTGTGTCCCAAACCGCATTGGACAGCGTGTGTGTCAAAAACGTCCCTGGACAGCCCCCCCTGGACAACACCCCCTGGACAGTGTTTATGTCATAAACACCCCCTAGACAGTGTGCGTATCACAAAGCCCATTACACAGGGTGTGTGTCTCAAACTCTATTGGAGAGTGTGTGTGTCACAAACCCCATTGACAGCGTGTGTGTCAAAAATCCCATTGGACACCGTATGTGTCACAAACCCCATTGGACACTGTGTGTGTCACAAACACCCCTGAACAGGATGTGTGTCAAAAAATCCATTGGACAGCGTGTATGTCACAAACCCCATTGGGCAGCGTGTGTGTCATAAACCCCATTGGGCAGCGTGTGTGTAACAAACCCCATTGGTCATCGTGTATGACAAATGCTCCTGGACAACGTGTGTTTCACCAACTACATTGGACAGGGTGTGTGTCACAAAAACCCCTGAACAGCGTGTGTGTCAAAAACCCCATTGGACAGCGTGTGTGTCACAAACCCCATTCGACGGTGTGTGTGTCACAAACTCCATTGGACAGAGTGTGAGTCACAAATCCCATTGGAAACTGTGTGTGTCACAAACCCCGTTGGACAGTCTGTGTGTCACAAATCCCATTGGACACCGTGTGTGTCAGAAACACCCCTAGACAGGGTGTGTGTCACAATCCTCATTGGACAGGCTGTGGGTCACAAACCCCATTGGACACCGTGTGAGTCACAAATCCCATTGGGCAGCGTGTGTGTCACAAACCCCATTAAACAGGGTGTGTGTCATCAACTCCATTGGAAATAGTCTGTGTCACAAACCGCATTGGACAGCCTGTGTGTCACAAACCCAATTGGACAGTGTGCGTGTCACAAACCCCATTGGACATCATGTGTTTAACAAACACCCCTAGACAGGGTGTGTGTCACAATCCTCATTGGACAGGCTGTTGGTCACAAACCTCAATGGAAAGCGTGTGTGTCACAAACCCCATTAAACAGGGTGTGTGTCACAAACTTCCCTGGACAGCGTGTGTGTCACAAACCCATTGGACAGCGTGTGTGTCACAAACCCCATTGGACAGCGTGTGTCACAAGCACCCATGGACAGGGTGTGTGTCACAAACCCCATTAAACAGGGTGTGTGTCACAAACTCCATTGGACAGCGTGTGTATCATAAACCCCATTGGTCGGAAAGTGTGTTGACAAACGCCCCTGGACAACGTGTGTGTCACAAACCCATTGGACAGCGTGTGTGTCACAAACCCCATTGGACAGCGTGTGTCACAAGCACCCCTGGACAGGCTGTGTGTCACAAACCCAATTGGACAGCGTGTGTGTCACAAACCCCATTAAACAGGGTGTGTGCCACAAACCCCATTGGACAGCGTGTGTGTCACAAACGTCCCTGGACAGCGTGTGTGTCAGAAACCCCATTGGACAGCGTGTGTGTCACAAACCCCATTGGACAGCGTGTGTCACAAGCACCCATGGACAGAGTGTGTGTCACAAACCCAATTGGACAGCGTGTGTGTCACAAACCTCATTGAACAGCGGTTGTGTCACAAACCCCATTGGACAGCGGGTGTGTCACAAACCCCATTAAACATGGTGTGTGTCACAAACTCCATTGGACAGCGTGTGTATCACAAACACCATTGGCCAGGGTGTGTGTCACAAACGCCCCTGGACAGCGTGTGTGTCACAAACCCCATTGGATAGCGTGTGTGTCACAAACCTCATTGGACAGGGTGTGTGTCACAAAGACCCCTGGACAGCGTGTGTGTCACAATTCTCATTAGACAGGCTGTGGGTCACAAACCCCATTGGGAAGCGTGTGTGTCACAAACCCCATTAAACAGGGTGTGTGTCACAAACCCCATTGGACAGCGGGTGTGTCACTAACCCCGTTAGACAGCGTGTGTGTCACGAACACCCCTGGACAGGGTGTGTGTCACAAATCCCATTGGACAGCGTGTATATCACAAACCCCATTGAACAGCGTGTGTGTCACAGTCCCCATTGGACAGTGTGTGTCAAAAACCCCATTGGACAGCGTGTGTGTTACAAACCCCCTTGGACAGCGTGTGTGTCACAAATCCCATTGGACATGGCGTGTGTCACAAACCCCATTGGACAGCGTGTGTCACAACGACCCATGGACAGGGTGTGTGTCACAAACCCCATCGGACTACGTGTAAGTCACAATACCCATTGAACAGCGGGTGTGTCACAAACCCCATTGGACAGCGGATGTGTCACAAACCCCATTAAACAGGGTGTGTGTCACAAACCCCATTGGAAAGCGTGTGTGTCACAAGCACCATTGGACAGCCTGTGTGTCATAAACCCCATTGGGCAGCGTGTGTGTAACAAACCCCATTGGTCATCGTGTATGACAAATGCTCCTGGACAACGTCTGTTTCACCAACTTCATTGGACAGGGTGTGTGTCACAAAAACCCCTGGACAGCGTGTGTGTCAAAAACCCCATTGGACAGCGTGTGTGTCACAAACCCCCATGGCCAGTGTGTGTGTCACAAACCCTGTTGGATATTCTGTGTGTCACAAACCCCATTGGACACCGTGTGTGTCACAAACACCCCTAGACAGAGTGTGTGTCACAATCCTCATTGGACAGGCTGTGGGTCACAAAACCCATTGGGCAGCGTGTGTGTCACAAAACCCATTGGACAGGATGTGTGTCACAAACCCAATTGGACAGCGTGTGTCACAACGACCCATGGACAGGGTGTGTGTCACAAACCCCATCGGTCTGCGTGTGTGTCTCAAACCCCATTGAACAGCGGTTGTGTCACAAACCCCATTGGACAGCGGGTGTGTCACAAACCCCATTAAACAAGGTGTGTGTCACAAACTCCATTGGACAGTGTGTGTATCACAAACGCCATTGGCCAGGGTGTGTGTCACAAACGTCCCTGGACAGCGTGTGTGTCACAAATCCCATTGGACAGCGTGTTTGTCACAAACCCCATTGGACAGGGTGTGTGTCACAAAGACCCCTGGACAGCGTGTGTGTCACAAACTCCATTGGACAGAGTGTGAGTCAAAAATCCCATTTGAAAGCGTGTGTGTCACAAACCCCATTAAACAGGGTGTGTGTCACAAACCCCATTGGACAGCGGGTGTGTCACGAACACCCCTGGACAGGGTGTGTGTCACAAACCCCATTGGACAGCGTGTATATCACAAACCCCATTGGACAGCGTGTGTGTCACAGACCCCATTCGACAGTGTTTGTCACAAACCCCATTGAACAGCGTGTGTGTGTCTGAAACCCCATTGGACAGTGTGTGTGTAACAAAGACCCCTGGACAGCGTGTGTGTCACAAACCCCATTGGACACCGTGTGTGTCACAAAAACCCCTGGACAGGGTGTTTGTCACAAACCCCATTGGACAGCGTGTGTGTTACAAACCCCCTTGGACAGCGTGTGTGTCACAAACGCCCCTGGACAGGGTGTGTGTCACAAACCCCATTGGACAGCGTGTGTGTCATAAACCCCATTGGACAGACTGTGTGTAACAAACCTCATTGGTCATCGTGTATGACAAATGCTCCTGGACAACGTGTGTTTCACCACCTTCATTGGACAGGGTGTGTGTCACAAAAACCCCTGGACAGCGTGTGTGGCAAAAACCCCATTGGACAGCGTATGTGTCACAAACCCTCATGGACAGTGTGTGTGTCACAAACGCCATTGGACAGAGTGTGAGTCACAAACCCCATTGGAAAGCGTGTGTGTCACAAACCCCATTGGAAAGCGTGTGTGTCACAAACCCCGTTGGACAGTCTGTGTGTCACAAACCCCGTTGGACATTCTGTGTGTCACAAACTCCATTGGACACCGTGTGTGTCACAAACACAGCTAGACAGGGTGTGTGTCACAATCCTCATTAGACAGGCTGTGGGTCACAAACCCCATTGGGAAGCGTGTGTGTCACAAATCCCATTGGACAGGGTGTGTGTCACAAACCCCATTAAACAGGGTGTGTGTCACAAACTCCATTGGACGGTGTGTGTATCACAAACCCTATAGGACAGTGTGTGTGTCACAAACCCTTTTTGACAGTGTGTGTGTCACAAACCCCATTGAAAAGTGTGTGTGAGACAAAACCCATTGGACAGGGTGTGTGTCACAAACTCCATTAGACAGGGTGTGTGTCACAAACCCCTTTGGACAGTGTGTTTGTCTCAAACCCCATATGACAGTGTGTGTGTCACAAACACCAGGGGACAGTGTCTTTCACAAAGCTCATTGGACAGCTTGTGTGTCACAAAGCCCCCGTGAGAGTGTGTGTGTCACAAACCCCATTGGAGAGCGTTTGTGTCACAAACCCATTTGAACTGTGTGTGTTTCACAAACCTCATTGGACAGCGTATGTGTCAAAAACCCCCCTGGACAGTGAGTGTGTCACAAAGCCCATTGGACAGTGTGAGTGTCACAAAGCACCTTAGACAGTGTGTGTGTCAAAACTCCAGTAGACAGCGTGTGTGTCACGAACCCTATTGGACAGCGTGTGTGTCACAAACACTCCTGGACTGGGTGTGTTTCATAACCCCACTGGACAGCGTGTGTGTCACAAACACCATGGGACAGTGTGTGTGTAACAAATCCCATTGGACAACATGTGTGTCACGAACCCCATTGGACAGTGTGTGTGTCTCAAACCCTCTTGGATAGTGTGTGTGTTACAAACCGTCCTGGACAGCGTGCGTGTCACAAACCCCATAGGACAGTGTGTGTGACACAAACACCAGTGGACATTGTGTGTGTCACAAAGCCGATTAGACAGTGTGTGTGTCACAAACCCCATTGGACTGCGTGTGTCACAACCCCACTTGGACAGCGTGTTTGTCACAAACCCCTTTGGACCGTGTGTGTGTCACAAACCCATCTGGACAGCATATGTGTCACAAACCCCAAAGGACAGTGTCTGTGTGAAACCCCCATGGACAGTGTGTGTGTCAGAACTACCCTTGGACAGTGTCTGTGTCACAAACCCCGCTGGACAGCGGGTGTGTCACAAACCCCATTAAACATGGTGTGTGTCACAAACTCCATTGGACAGCGTGTGTATCACAAACACCTTTGGCCAGGGTGTGTGTCACAAACGCCCCTGGACAGCGTGTGTGTCACAAACCCCATTGGATAGCGTGTGTTTCACAAACCTCATTGGACAGGGTGTGTGTCACAAAGACCCCTGGACAGCGTGTGTGTCACAAACTCCATTGGACAGAGTGTGAGTCAAAAACCCCATTTGAAAGCGTGTGTGTCACAAACCCCATTAAACAGGGTGTGTGTCACAAACCCCATTGGACAGCGGGTGTGTCACTAACCCCGTTAGACAGCGTGTGTGTCACGAACACCCCTGGACAGGGTGTGTGTCACAAACCCCATTGGACAGCGTGTATATCACAAACCCCATTGGACAGCGTGTGTGTCACAGACCCCATTGGACAGTGTGTGTCACAAACCCCATTGAACAGCGTGTGTGTGTCTCAAACCCCATTGGACAGTGTGTGTGTAACAAAGATCCCTGGACAGCGTGTGTGTCACAAACCCCATTGGACACCGTGTGTGTCACAAAAACCTCTGGACAGGGTGTGTGTCAAAAACCCCATTGGACAGCGTGTGTGTTACAAACCCCCTTGGACAGCGTGTGTGTCACAAATCCCATTGGACATGGCGTGTGTCACAAACCCATTGGACAGTCTGTGTCACAACGACCCATGGACAGGGTGTGTGTCACAAATCCCATCGGACTGCGTGTAAGTCACAATACCCATTGAACAGCGGGTGTGTCACAAACCCCATTGGACAGCGGATGTGTCACAAACCCCATTAAACAGGGTGTGTGTCACAAACCCCATTGGAAAGCGTGTGTGTCACAAACACCATTGGACAGCGTGTGTGTCATAAACCCCATTGGACAACGTGTTTGTCACAAACCCCATTGGACAGGGTGTGTGTCACAAAGACCCCTGGACAGCGTGTGTGTCACAAACTCCATTGGACAGAGTGTGAGTCAAAAACCCCATTTGAAAGCGTGTGTGTCACAAACCCCATTAAACAGGGTGTGTGTCACAAACCCCATTGGACAGCGGGTGTGTCACGAACACCCCTGGACAGGGTGTGTGTCACAAACCCCATTGGACAGCGTGTATATCACAAACCCCATTGGACAACGTGTGTGTCACAGACCCCATTGGACAGTGTGTGTAACAAACCCCATTGAACAGCGTGTGTGTGTCTGAAACCCCATTGGACAGTGTGTGTGTAACAAAGACCTCTGGACAGCGTGTGTGTCACAAAGACCTCTGGACAGCGTGTGTGTCACAAACCCCATTGGACACCGTGTGTGTCACAAAAACCCCTGGACAGGGTGTTTGTCACAAACTCCATTGGACAGCATGTGTGTTACAAACCCCCTTGGACAGCGTGTGTGTCACAAACGCCCCTGGACAGGGTGTGTGTCACAAACCCCATTGGACAGCGTGTGTGTCATAAACCCCATTGGACAGGCTGTGTGTAACAAACCTCATTGGTCATCGTGTATGACAAATGCTCCTGGACAACGTGTGTTTCACCACCTTCATTGAACAGGGTGTGTGTCACAAAAACCCCTGGACAGCGTGTGTGTCAAAAACCCCATTGGACAGCGTGTGTGTCACAAACCCTCATGGACAGTGTGTGTGTCACAAACGCCATTGGACAGAGTGTGAGTCACAAACCCCATTGGAAAGCGTGTGTGTCACAAACCCCGTTGGACAGTCTGTGTGTCACAAACCCCATTGGACATTCTGTGTGTCACAAACCCCATTGGACACCGTGTGTGTCACAAACACAGCTAGACAGGGTGTGTGTCACAATCCTCATTGGACAGGCTGTGGGTCACAAACCCCATTGGGAAGCGTGTGTGTCACAAATCCCATTGGACAGGATGTGTGTCACAAACCCCATTAAACAGGGTGTGTGTCACAAACTCCATTGGACGGTGTGTGTATCACAAACCCTATAGGACAGCGTGTGTGTCACAAACCCTTTTTGACAGTGTGTGTGTGTCACAAACCCCATTGGACAGCGTGTGTGTCACAAAACCCATTGGACAGGGTGTGTGTCACAAACTCCATTAGACAGGGTGTGTGTCACAAACCCCTTTGGACAGTGTGTTTGTCTCAAACCCCATATGACAGTGTGTGTGTCACAAACACCAGGGGACAGTGTCTTTCACAAAGCTCATTGGACAGCTTGTGTGTCACAAAGCCCCCGTGAGAGTGTGTGTGTCACAAACCCCATTGGAGAGCGTTTGTGTCACAAACCCATTTGAACTGTGTGTGTTTCACAAACCTCATTGGACAGCGTATGTGTCAAAAACCCCCCTGGACAGTGAGTGTGTCACAAAGCCCATTGGACAGTGTGAGTGTCACAAAGCACCTTAGACAGTGTGTGTGTCAAAACTCCAGTAGACAGCGTGTGTGTCACGAACCCTATTGGACAGCGTGTGTGTCACAAACACTCCTGGACTGGGTGTGTTTCATAACCCCACTGGACAGCGTGTGTGTCACAAACACCATGGGACAGTGTGTGTGTAACAAATCCCATTGGACAACATGTGTGTCACGAACCCCATTGGACAGTGTGTGTGTCTCAAACCCTCTTGGATAGTGTGTGTGTTACAAACCGTCCTGGACAGCGTGCGTGTCACAAACCCCATAGGACAGCGTGTGTCACAACCTCCCCTTGACAGTGTGTAAGTCACAAACCCCCCTGGACAGTGTGTGTGTCACAAAGCCCATTTGACAGCCTATGTGTCAGGAACACCTCCTGGATAGTGTGTGTGTCACAAACACCCCTGGACAGCATGTGTGTCACAAACCCCATTGGAGAGCGTGTGTGTCACAAACCAATTTGGACTGCGTGCAATCCCACTGGACAACGTGTGTGTCACAAACTCCATAGGACAGTGTGTGTGACACAAACACCATTGGACATTCTGTGTGTCACCAACGCCATTGGACTCTGTGTCACAAACCGCATTGAACAGCATGTGTGTGTCACAAACCCCATAGGACAGTGTGTGTGACACAAACACCAGTGGACATTGTGTGTGTCACAAAGCCGATTAGACAGTGTGTGTGTCACAAACCCCATTGGACTGCGTGTGTCACAACCCCACTTGGACAGCGTGTTTGTCACAAACCCCTTTGGACCGTGTGTGTGTCACAAACCCATCTGGACAGCATATGTGTCACAAACCCCAAAGGACAGTGTCTGTGTGAAACCCCCATGGACAGTGTGTGTGTCAGAACTACCCTTGGACAGTGTCTGTGTCACAAACCCCGCTGGACAGTGTGTGTGTCATAAACCCCATTGGACTGTGGGAGTGTCACAAACCCTCCTGGACAGCGTGTGTGTCACAAAGCCCATTGGACAGTGTGTGTGTCACCAACCCCATTGGACATGGTGTGTGTCACCAACTCCATTGTGTCACAACCCCCCCTGGACATTGTGTGTATCACAAACACCCCTGGACAGTGTGTGTGTCACAAACCGCATTGGACAGCATGTGTGTCACAAACAGCATTGGACTCTGTGTGTGTCACAAACTCTCCTGGACAGTGTGTGTGTCACAAACCCCATTGGACACACAGATGACTACAGTAAAAAACCAACACTGAAGATATGCAGGTCTTTATTTCTTCTAGTTCAGCAAAATGTTTCGCTTAGCTTCAGTTTCTGCAGCACACTGGTTTACTTTGTATTTTTTTTCTTCATTTTCTATAAAATTTCGCATTCCGTGGCATATTTGTCTCATCAATTAGATTTTTCTGTATACCAGTAATTACATTTGTTTATTGTATATTGTTTATTATAGTTTGTCTTTTTTTTGTATAAGCTCTCTATTTATTTTTATTGTATATTGTTTATTATAGTTTGTCTTTTTATTTTTACTTTCAGTTACACCACATGAGTTCGAAGCTTAACTGTATTTTAAAATCTGCTCTTTTTTTATCTGCTAAAAAATTATTATTTCATAATTGTTAAATAAATCAACCAGTTTTTATGAAGTAGGTGGAAACCAGAGGGTTTTCTTCTCTCTCCTTGTCTTCTTTTTTTTTATGGCTGAGCTTCTAAAACAATTAAGGAGCTTACCTTCAGCCTTTTAGGGCAGTTTGCTGAGAGGGGATCAATAAGAGATTTAGCTGCTTGCGCTGTTTTTGTTACTCACACACTGATGATCTAGTATAGAAGCTACAAACCTCACAAGGAGCAGACCTAGAACCTCATTTAAGGTCAAATTAAGAAGTCATTTAGCTGGTTTTCTCAGTGACCCCCCTGCTCTGAGGTTCCTCCTTGCACAGTGACTATCAACGCCAGAAGGAAAATTTACTTTAATCCCGCACGCAGGTGAATTTTGGATTTTTAAGTTTCTTTCCTGAAATGAATGATGTATTTCTCTCTTATATGGTTAAGTAAAGGGTCACAAAAAAACCACATTTCTTTGCTGGACTTTTGTTTCTTTTCAGTGGCAAAATTTGTCACTGTACAAATATTGGATCAGATGGCAACTAAAATATCATGAAGTTAGTTGACGTTCCTCCAATACCCATCTATAGAAACAGATTGTTATCAGTTACTAAAATGGTTAAAAATCAGTCTTACTGCTCGTCAGTTGTTATTAATGAGAAAACTGTTTTACATAACTGACCTGAAATGCAGATGAATCCAGAAGAAAAAAAAGCCTCGTTGTATGAAGACAAGTTATCTGTTTGGGCATAAACTGCATAAATGGACGTATGAGAAGAAGAGCATTCCACATAGTCTGATGTGTCATCAACCACTTTGCAGAACCCGCTATCGGACAGCCAGCTGCAAAACAAAACGTTCACAAAGTTGGAAATCGACTTGTCTAATTCACATGGTAAACAGGCTTGAAAATTGTTGTATCTCTGAAAACACCGGGTTTTCTAAACTACTGCATAAGTTTATCTTCATCTATTGCACATCTTTCATGTGCAGTTTTTAGAATAGCATATTTACATGAAATTAAAACAGCTTTTAAAAAATTATATTATTAAAAAAATATAAGTATATAGTCATGAACTTTGTTTTTCTGCTAGAAATTTTTTTTGTGGCCATGTTTTAAAACTTACACAAGATTCACAGTCCCATCTGAATTTTTAAATAGTGTGTTGCTTAAACTTGCACAGTGCTTTAGCCCATTCTGAAGAACACTTGCTGTTTGCTGTTTTGAAACTAAAATACATGTTCTCCTTCAGTATTGCTGAAAATTTTGGAAAAGGATAGTAGAGGTGACATCCTAAGCCATTTCTAGTGGAAACCACCTTGTTCTGTGATACAATGTCTAGATAAAAGGAGAGTATGCAGGTAAATTCTGCTGCATCTCCTTCCTGAATAGTTTATATCAGTGACAGACTGATATAATCCAGACCATCTAATGAAATCATATCTAAACTAACTAGTTGTCCGCAGAACGTAACTCTCTCTAATTTCATTTATACTGTGTGAACAGGAAAGAAATAGGCAAATCAAATAATAGGGCGTTGAAGGGAATACACAGAAAACTTTAGCACATCGTTTGCAATGGTGTGAGTAGCAATAAGAATGGAAACCAGGATACATCAAGTCAAGCTAGCAGCAGCAATATTAAAAACTACCAGGAGATGGCTTTTCTGTCAAAAAGTAAGAGCCCTACAGAGATCATCGTCAAAAGTTATGCCAAAATTCTGGATATTAGCAAATAAGGAATATTCTGTTTCAGTGACCTGAAGCAATACCAGAGACGCAGGTTTAATTCTTTGTAAGAATGGACTCGAAATGTTGTCTGATAACAACTGTAAAGAGTGCAAAAGACGCTAATATTAAGGAAGCGATGCAATTCTGGAATTTATGGCCTCTCAGCATTGCCCAGCACATCATTACATAAACTAAACAGTACTGTAATGAAAAAAAATCAATAGTAGAAGTCTGAGAAATCTCTAAGTTAGAATAACTACACATTTTATTATACAGAATGTTTTACGTGCTGGTACAAAGGCCAGAAAAGTTAAGGGAAAAAGATGGATAAGAAATAGATCAATTTCATACTTGCAGACGATCTGATTGGACTTAATGGGATTTTATGCAAATACACATGGTAGAAACTGGAAAACTAAACAGATTAATAAAACAACCTTTCAGCAGCTTGGTTCCAGAGGAGACATAGAGACTTTTGTGGAACAATCCGACTTCCTGTAGCATAAATCCGATACACAACTACATTGTTATCTTTCAAAGGGTATGAACTCCGACCCTTCAAACTCATAGAAAAAACCTGAAACAATACACACAACATAAACACAAACTTAATATTAAAATTCAACAGTCAGTGCTCATTTTAATCACAAACACACTAAAACGCTCACATCATTTTAAAGACATTTAAGATGGTTCGAGTAATATATAAATTAATTTATTGAAAAAATAAATTGCATTATCTTCAAACCCTGTTCTTCAAGGCAAGCTCTTTGTCTCCAGTAAGGAACCACTGCTGACTGCTATATTCTGTGAACTGTACAGATTCACAGCTCTCTTCTTGAAGAGGGGATAACACAACAGAGACCTTTAACAAATGTTCAGGTACTTGAATAAAATCTCCATCTTTTCCATCAAATCTGTGTCCGTTGATTTGCTGAGGAAACCAGTTGTGAGCCATTATTGCAATGTACGGGCAGCTGTCAAGGCTATTTTTACCTCTGTTGAAGAGGAAAAGCAACAGGGCTGGTAAGTGGAACCGAACTTTCACTATTCTTCACATAATTACTCTAAAATGTATGCGTAATTAATATTTTATTCCTTCATCATTTTAGGCTTTATTACATTTAATAAAAAGACAGCTTCCGGTTCTGTGAAAAAAGGAGGGGCGGAATTATTATGTATCTTGGCTTCTCCATTTCTCCTCTGGATTTTGCTCACTATGATCTGTAAGAAAAACCACCCCATGGTAAAACAGGTTATCATAATATTCATCTTTATAACTTGATGTAGAGAAGAGTCAATAACAAGGAGAAGCATTAAAATGGATGATCTAGCTCTTATTCCCAAGAGATGACACAAAAAACTTGCAATAATGAATTTGAACTTTCAAGTTCTGGACACTGTTCCAGATAGCACTGTTATTTATGCCATTTACTGTCTTTTGGCTGAGATGGGCATCTTAACCCCTATAACTTATGCAATGTCACAGAAAGTTACATCTCCAAAAGAAACTGAGAAAGAAATCTAAAGCATGCTGATTTTCACCGGACGGGAAAAAAGAAAAAAGGTATTTTTTTATTCTAGATTCAATTACCAGTTTTTTAATAGGTTCACAGTGGGAGAAACCCACTGTTGAAAAGTGTTTGTGTCATAAAACTGTCATTTGTTTCTGCAGTCATCTATTTTCCCTGCCTATTAGCCTGGCCATAGGTTATGATGCACTTGCAGAAAAAACTAGGAATTTGAAACTACATGTAAAAACTATGAGTTGCTTTCAAGCAATTCTAAATAATGTTCAAGTGAGCAAAAGCATGTACACAGAAATTAGAGAATGCCAGTAGAAATTTTGGGTTACTTACTGTCACCTACATCTTAAAGCGTAGCTCTCCATCATATAATTACGTTATTTTCTTAGCAAGATTAATTAATCCTTTTCTAAGCAATATTTAAGCTAATGGTGACTTAATACATCCCAGATCTCCTGACTTCTACTCTCAGAGCTACCCCGCATTTGTGACACCAGCTCTTAGAGCTCTGTAAGATTCCGACAGAGTGCAACACGTTTTCATACAGGTAACGAGTCCCTTTTCTAAAAAATATCATTTACATTTTTACTGTATTAGCTTTCCGGTATTTTCAAAACGTATTTTGAATTCAAGGTTACTTACCTTTCTCCCGGTGACCCACACATTACCCCTGTCAACAGGGAAAAGGCAAATTTCTCGGTCACCGCAGCAAGCAGGCTATATCCTCGTGTGTCCTCGCGCTTCGGGCTAGCCAGGGTGCAGAGTATCTCATAGAATAGGCTTCTACTTTTATCAGTGAGTAACTGTTTCTCACCAACATCTGTCACCTAAAGGGAGGAGAAGAAATCGAACATTTTATGCACACAAGTCTGCTTGTAACATTTCCTCATAAAACGAACATTTATCCCAGTGTTCATTCTGAAAGTTCAGCATATTTTTCATTTCTTGATCACCGCGGCCAAGGCATCAGGTGCAGTCTATGTCAAAACTACACAAAGATATCCTTACTAATATGGATTTATTAAAGAAACCATGTGGGACTCTTCATTCCTTCACAAGTCAAAGATCGTTGCGCCCTGAGGATTCTTGATATGATTTCTGTGTCAAAATGGCAACTGTCACAAATGAATTATTCTTCATTAATATTTTTATACTGTTTTGTGTCTAGGTATTTAAACATTTTCCAGCTCCACATTTAAACACTTTCCAGATCCATTTTGCATTGCTCCACAAGTCCAGAAGAGCCAGGAAGCCACAAAACTAGTCCCAGGGTTTTCACAGGACTCAGGGCAATGCTGAAGTGCTCAGGTACTTGCCAGCCCGATTGCCAAAGATAATGCAGAGGGAAAAAAAAGGAAAAGAATATGCAGGCCTGGTTAAGACAACAGCAGAAGACTCCAGCTGGTCCTGCTAGGACTTGCTGGTGTGTTGACTGTATTCAAATGTGAAGATAAGAACAACCTATCAGAGAGCAGTGTAGGGGAAAGGGACCTGGGGGTCCTGGGGACAGCAGCATGACCATGAGCCAGCACTGGGCCATTGCGGCCAGGAAGGCCAATGGTATCTGGGGTGGGTTAGAAGGGGGTGGTCAGTAGGTCAGAGAAGTTCTCCTGCCCCTCTACTCTGCCCTGGGGAGACCACACCTGGAATCTTGTGTCCAGCTGTGGCCCCTCAGTTCCAGCAGGACAGGGAACTGCTGGAGGGAGTCCAGCACAGCCACCAAGATGCTGAAGGGAGTGGAGCATCTCCCGTGTGAGGAAAGGCTGAGGGAGCTGGGGCTCTGGAGCTGGACAAGAGGACACTGAGGGGTGACTCATTCATGGGGATCAATATGGAAAGGGGGAGCGTCAGGAGGATGGAGCCAGGCTCTTCTCGGTGACAACCAATGGTAGGACAAGGAGTAATGGGTACAAACTGGAACACAGGAGTTTTGGAGGTTCTGCTTAAATTTGAGAAGAAACTTGTTCCCGGTGAGGGTGGCAGAGCCTGGCCCAGGCTGCCCAGGGAGCTTGTGGAGTCTCCTTCTGTGCAGACATTCCAACCCGCCTGGACACCTTCCTGTGTAACCTCATCTGGGTGTTCCTGCTCCATGGGGGGATTGCACTGGATGAGCTTTCCAGGGCCCTCCAACCCCTGACATTCTGTGAATCTGTGATTCTGTGAACCCTGAGCCTCACTGTCTTGTGCCAAGGCTAAAACCAACAAAGATATGCCCTGAGAATCAAGAAATCGTAACAAGCTCTGTGAAAGCGTGGCACCAAAGGGAAAATGTGGCACAGCACAGAACATCGTGCTATAGGTACATACACAAAATCAATACCAGTTGTTCTTTTCAACCTATTTGATTGTTGATTGCCGGCCACCATCCTAACTTGTAGCAGGCAAACGTCTTCCATGACTGGGACTTCACAGCTTCTATTTTTACCTTTGTCTGTGTCCCTGGATCCCTGGGTCCCTGCTGTGGATGCTGTCCTTGATCTTATCACAGGCCTGTGTGTCATTTTACTCTTATTAAAGTCATTGGTCATTCAAGAAAGAGCAGGAAAGGTTTACCTTATCTATTATATGCATCACAGCAGTAAGCTGCTCTTCTGTGGTTTCTGTAGCCGCTTTGACATTCAGATTCTGGAGGACTCTGTGTAAGATGGTGTCATCAAGAGGCTGACGGAGTTGATCAATGAGCCCCCAAACTGGCAAGGAGTCCAAATCTGACACAATGGTGACCTTAGCAATGCCATACACGTCATCTACCCTGGCACCGCCTGTGGGATTAGAAAGTACAACCTGGAAACGCTTTGGAAACGGGTTTAAAGATCCTGTCTTTGGAGTCAGGGTCACATCCAGGAACATATTTCTCTGTCCAGGTTCAAAAGTCAATAAACCCTCAGATCTGGCAAAATCTTGTCCTGCCACAGCTGGAGAGATGAAGGTCCGGCCAATAGGTTCAGGTTTCTGTAGCTCCTTAAAACAAATCAAAAGAGTTTTGGGTAACATTATGATAGATACAATCGTTCAAAAACAGCTGCTGTAGAACTCCTGTTGTAAATGGGTAAAATTTAAGTGTGTAAAAAAAGAAACCCTCTTTCAAAATGCAGTTAAGAATTATATAACAATTACCTTAAATGAAATATCTCCCTGAAGTAGCAATCTGTCACCTGTAATCACTGACTACCCAGGGAAAGAATTACATATATTGTCGATAGTGTACAGGATCCCTCTCGTTCTTTTGCAAAACAAAAATCACAAAGCTTTTTCTGGGTGAACAGATGTTACAGAAATGTTAGCACATCTGTAAGGTGAATTCCAGAGGGCACAATGTAAGTTTAGGTCTGTAGCATGAAATTCCCTCGGTTCAGGGTACAGACAGGCATTACAGATACATAAAAACTAAACAAAAGGAAAAAAATAAACCACTCTGGAAACCTGTGCCCAAATTAATATCAGTTCATGATATTTTTAGTCCCAGTAAAGATACCTAGGAATGCTATAGGGCCTCATTTCTTCTGTGAAGTAGCACTCTTTTCACCTTCCATGAGGTCTGCAGATTCTTCATGTCCTTACTGGTTTTGTCAGTTGCCATAACCCTGGTATTATATCTCGTAATATAACAAACTTTCCTTAAGTGGAAACTGACTATTAAGCAAAGATGTTTATTTGTGAAATACTAGACCGCTTTTGAAAACATTTGGCTTTAATTAGTAGAGTTTACTTATGGAATAAATCAGAGGTTTTTTTGAGTTGAGAGAACTTAGTAAATCGATGCAGTGTGTATCTCTTTCAAAATTGCTCTAGAACAAAATCACATAATCTGTGCAAATTTCAGTAAGAAGTTTCCTTTTGTTTACCCCTTCCAATCGAGAACTAGGAAATGGAGCAATAAGTGGTAATAAAAGCACCAGTGGCAAGAGCATTGTTTAAGAAACCTTTGTAGAAATGAGATAAACATCTGTTTCCTGTCTGCCACGGCTTCTTATTTTTACAGGTACCAAGAGCACCAATAATTTGGTGTGTGCTCATGCACACTCATAACCTAAAAATATCCGGTTGCTATATAAAAATTATAAACAGGTAAAGAAATGCTCCCTATAGTTCAGCCTAAATACACACTGGACAGTAGCAATTTCTTCTCCATTTAACATCTAAATTATAATGAACTTTTGGCTGGAAAGAATGTGAAAATTTGTTATCACGCAATTGAACAAAAGCACTGGTCAGCTATAAGAAATGGATGGAAATATCACGTAATCCCATGCAGTTGAAATAAATATGCATCCAGTACAGCAATAGAATGCAAAGCATTTTACTGTAAAGGTTGATGGAATTACACCCCTCTTGCAGCCTGTTCCTTGACGTTGAAATCAAGGAAGGACTCATGTTTTTGCAGTTGTGTTACTTCTGCTAAAGGAGAATCTTCATAATCTGTCAGTTAATAATGAGGTAGTCATTTAGAGATAAAAGGGTCCCAAGTTAGAAGTGTCTGATGTTACAGCTGTAAACATAACCAAAAAAATGAAAGGGGATGGTAAAATAGACTTAAGCACGTGAGATTTTTTAATCAGATAATTTTAGTTTAGAACTTCAAGAAAATGGAATAAAATCTGATGAAAGCGCTCCTTCTCTTTTCCTAAGTGTGCTCTATGTATTAATACATTTTTCACCTAAAACAGCAAGTGTGTTGGCATCTGAATCTTGACAGGCATACACGTAATAAAAACTTAATTTGAGAGAAAAAAGCCTCAAAAATTTGAGTATTTCAAGAACTTAAGGACAAAGGAAGAAATGTATTTAATGCCTGCCTGCCCGTTGTCTTTGAGGTAACTGAAAGGTACTATGAAACAAATCACTCTTGATAATACAAGAGTGAACAAGGCCTTTTTACTAGTGGAAAACAAACAAAATTATAATATATGGGCCCAGCAAATGCTTGACTGCTTCCTGAAAAAAATGCTAATTACAGCCAGATTCACTTTACAGAATGAACGATTTACTAGCAAAAAAATAAGTTAAATTATAAAAACAGCAATAGAAGCTTTACCTTCATGCTGGAGCTGACCACTGTGGTTACCGATGTACTAGAATCTCTATGCACTTGCAGGCTGATTAAAGTTGTCTTCTTGTGAGCCACAGCAAAACGAGATCCCACAGCAAAATACACTAAACCACGAGGAGCGTCGCTTTCAAGGACGGTTATAAAAGCAAATCTGGCACTGCTGTTCAATGCAGCTCCTGTGCTTACAGCATAAAGCACAACAGAAAAATACGTCTCAAATTCAGGTACCTGTAAAGGAGGGATGATTTTCATGTCATTATAAGACCCATTAATTATTTGTTTTTAAAAAGTTTGCGTTATTTTGTATGCACAATGGATACTAACACCATAAGCATGCCTCTTGAAATGTGCAGTAAGTGCAAGGAAGTATTAATATATCCTAAAAATAATAATGTTGCAGCAATGCCACGTGCAATAATGACATCGTGAATTTTTGCTTGGGACTCTACCGCAATAAAACAGCTATTTGTATACTACACGTATTGTTACTGTAAATTTGCCATAAGACAAGATGGTAAATGCTTTAAGAGCTCAATTTTCCAGATTATGGAGTTACACAGCTGTACATTTTGTAAGGAATTTGCTCTTTCACTTAATTTTTGCCTTATGAAAAGGCATGTACCCACCTTCTTACCTGTGTAAAAAATTCCATAGAAGAGTGAGTATGCAGTTTTGAATCTTCAGTTAATATTGACTGTATTTTTATATTGAACTCTGCTAACCACAGTTTTGAATAGTCTGGAAATACAGGCTATTGAACTTCAGCGTTCACATGCCAAAGGATTAGTCTAGGAATTTCTACAAACTGAATGCCTGTTTATTGAAAATAAGGTAGCAATATTAAATTACACTATGACGTGTTGCCCTACCTTTGATTTTATATCTACACTACAGA
Organism: Nesoenas mayeri; assembly: GCF_963082525.1. Lineage (NCBI taxonomy): Eukaryota > Metazoa > Chordata > Aves > Columbiformes > Columbidae > Nesoenas > Nesoenas mayeri. The sequence goes on from NC_137562.1 coordinate 979,751, forward strand.
TATAACATGTTTAGAAACAGATATCCGATTCCTGAGATTCCATAAATAATTGGAAATATGGCATCTGAACCTATTAGATGCACTGAGGAAGCAGCAAACCAGCAAAAAACCCCTCCATAGTTCTTTACAAGACAACAGCATCATAAAAAAAAGTTGGTAATTGAAGATGATTTCAAGTATAGATTTTTGTTCTGGGTCTGGATTTTTGGAAATTCTACTGTAATTCTAGGAAAGCAGGATCCAGCTCTTAGCAAATGAAGTCAGTGCAACTGACCAAGCAAAAACTTTCTAAAAGCTAGATGTCACACCGTACGCCATAAAAACGTAAAATATTTATTGAATGCATTTATTACTTCATCATTTCATAATGTATTGGTTGCTAATTTATAAGCTATTTTATGGAAGAAGAACTGGAAGAAGAATTAAAGAATATTTGGGGGGGGCTAAACAGCATATATTTTTAATCGAGTAGTCATCAAGTAATTATTTAGATGGAATGATCTTGACTAATGGATGACAGGCACAAATTCACTGTAGCGCCACAGGGAACTAACCTTCCGTTAGCACCTGTTTGAGTGGCACACGCTTGTGCTTCATGTGGTATAAATGCATGTTTCTAACGCTGCCAGTCCGCTGTCATTAAATAATGATAACACTCCTCTGGAATAAACAGGTTCAAAATCCCAGTTTGCTCAGCGAGGCCACCTGTGATCCACTCATGCATATATTTTATTCCTTGGCTCTGTAATTTAAAAATTACATCTGAAGATGCAGAAGGAAAATAGTCCTCTGAGCTAAGGGAATGCACACAGTTCCCTAGTGGGAAATAATTGTTTCCCACATCCTACATCTTGCGTTGTTTTCTAAAGTGTAGTCAGAAAAACTGTAGAAACCTTCTCATATTGTCTTTTTTTCCATTCCCCAGACCTCAGCTTTGCCACTAGCCTGACGGTTCAGATAGTTTATCGGAAAATTTCAAACTCTTCACTCTGAAAGAATGACAAACATTAATCTTTCCTTTCTTAAGGGACTGTTCTAAGCACCAGGTGTTCAAACAAAATGATTTTTTCCTTTTGTTTCCAGTAAAAATTGTTGCAATAAAAGCGTTTTGTTTCTTTTTTTGTAGAATGAGGTGTTATTAGTTGCAGGATATGCTTTCTATAAAACACCCTAAGAAGTCCTTTAGCTGATTAAAAATTTACTGTGTGGAGGATAAGAATGCAGCAAATGAATACACATCTCACTGGGATAACTCCATTCTTTTTTCTTATGGTTCTATAAAAGATCTGCATTTTACTCTTCAAATTAAATACTCATCTTCCCAAGTTTTTAGCAGTCACCATGGACGCAGCACAAGCCTGTAAATAAACATGTATTTGCAGAGGAGCTGAGCAGATGTCAAGTTACCATCTCCAGACTGTGTCCCACACATCACTTCCTCCAGATCAGAGGGTTTTTTCAGTCTTGATAAGCTGCAATTCAACACCACAGGGCTATACACAAATGAGTAATAATTACTTACGTTATCAGGCTTTAGTTCAATGGAGATGTTGCACAACGTTTGACCTGCCATGCAGGTAGTGGATCCCACCACGGATACAAGTTCATTCTCCAAGTTCACGCCATCCTTCAGAAGGACAACACCTGTTTTATTAAAGGTCACACGCCAAAAGATCTTCACCTCTTCAAAAGCCCTATAAGCAAATCGAGAGTATATATGTACTGAAGGAGATCACTATTGTTTTAGGAAACATAAACCACGGAGGTAACACACGTTTTCTGTTATGATTCAAAGCTTATCATCAGGGAACAAACTGCTGTAGGATGAAAACTTCTCTTTTTTAATTTAAATTCCTTCACCTGACATGTGTTTAGATCACAAAAACATCACACAGGAAGAAAATAAAGCAATTACACGGAGCTAGATTATTCTCAATTTTTATTTCAGAAAACATGACATTAGCTGCATAAGAGACACTGGTTCTTGGAAGGGAGTTGCCCGTGTACCTTCCTTAATACTACAGTAATCATTGGCCTGGAAAACCAGGTAGGATTTGTCTTTCCTCTAAGTTTAAGGAACGTGAAGTACTTGAGCATATTTGATTAAAAGTACACATCAATGTGCAACATATACATATATATATATATATATGTGCTAATTAGTAAAATATAGTGTCTGTGTGACTGAAAACATTATCATAGTGCTGACACTCAGGTGCCTTCTTAATTGCTCATTTTAGTATTCATACCTACATTGTACTACACGGGGAGTTGAGAACTTGAATTACACCTCGAGCAGGGCAAATATTTTAACTCAAGCAAATCTTTCACACTTGTAGCCTTATAGTGTAAGTTGGAAAATACTTGTTTTTCCTGTCTCTGCTTTATCACAGTAGAGTGACAGACCTAATCACATTCACAACTTAAAGCCAGTTCATCAACTTCTGAGAAGTTACTAAAGCAGCTGAAAGGCAGATTTATTTTAAAACTCTTTGATAAACTCTTCCACTAACAGCAGCTCCTGTGGTTAACAACACAGCATGTTACAACATGTGGGAAGCACATTCGAATCGGCTGTTGCCTGCACCTGTTTGGTTGCCTTGTGACAATCAGCAGCACCTCTCTGTTCTCCGAGTCTTCATCAAGTACGAGACCGCTTTGTACTTCTGGAACAAATCCCAAAATGCCATTCTGGAGATCACTTCCTATATAGGAAACAGTCCATGAAAGTAAGCAAGAAAGTTAAGCTGAGACTAAATTATAACCTTCATCTGAATAACCACTAAAAAAAGTTTAAAATAGGTATCAAAACAATGCTACAAAGTATCATCTGGGGACACCTTGAGAAAATTTATTATAATATTTCTGGGTTTAATTTACACTACATAGTTATCCAGAACTTTAAATGTTGGCATTTCTAAATTTTATTTTAACCAGTAGAATAAGTATCTTTGAAAGCAGATATAGTAGGGTACGGGATGAAGATGGGCTTCCAAGGACAGCTTTCTTATTCGTCCCACTCATACTCTTGTTGAACCCATTAATTTTTCCAAATTGTCACATCAGCTTTTCTTCTGCATCTTTAATTCCGTGTGTGCAAGTATGGAGCTGCACAATACTTCACTGTTCTCATGGGAATGTAAACATCTTTGGCAAAACAGCAGTGTATGGAAAAAAAATCCAGGTTTAATGAGGGGAAGCTAATGTCTTCACAGTGTCCCATTAAATCTTGTTACTAAAGGATTTCTCCTTTACAGGTAGCAATGGCTTTACTTACCAGTGCATGCTGAATGTCAATATAGAGACTGATACTTTGCACAAACCCCATTGTATGTAAAAGTGACAAAATGGCAAAAGTAAAAATCTAAAATGCCTGCAATGCTACTGGATCTACGTAAAAACTACTCAAGATTAGTCTTTTCCCTTAACGAGTAAAACAGGGCAAGAACAGAGATAAGCATAATCTCTAAATGTATTTTGAGCTACGTTGCTAAGGGACGCGTAGTAGCTTTGTACATTAGATGCTTCCTCTGCTCTGGAAAACTCAAGATTTCACAATAGAATACCCTGTTTATCGTCAAATAGATTGCCAATCTTTACATGAAGATTGCTATGAAAACATAGTTATTTACTGTTATTAATTTTCCCGGGGAAATAATATTACCTGCAATAATTACTGTTGCAAAAGCAGCAAATCCATATTCATCCTTTCCTTCTACAATCTGAGCTCCATATTCAGGATTTGAGAGGAAAACATAATTCCTGTCCTTCAGGCTCATCATCGTCAAAAATCTTTATGGACACCCTGCTTTCTCTTTGTCCATCCAGCAAAGTCAAAGAGACTGACTGTTCCTCAAAATCTTCCCCTTCCATTGCCCAAGTGAAGTTGGATCTTCCATAAACGCTTCCAAAAGGATATGAATCTGCTCCACTTTGTGCACTCACTCCCCCAAAGGTTTTAATGGTTACTTCAACATCACCAGTAAAACCCTTGATCCTTCTGATACGAAGTATCGCTGTGTTGGGGGTACTGTTGTTCACATCTTCTTCAACATAAATAAACTCTGGCCCCAAACTTAGTATTCCATGAAGAATATCATTTGCGAGGATATTAACTGTTGCAACACTGAAAGCTGGATTCAGACGTGGACTCCAGGCAAGATTCACAGGTTGAACATCCAAAATTTCCACACAAGTCAAATTTACAAAAAAAAATTCCTCAATTTCAGAGACAGAGTCATCAATTATTGATATTTCTATCACAGCATTTGTCTGAAAATGTAAATACATAAGCTCTCCATTGTAGATGGGTACAAAGTCCTCTAGTGGTTTGGCACTTCCTGGAATGGTCTGATATGTCAATTTAGTGAGATGACTTTGAAAACCAAACAATCTTTGGACATGTAGTGTGACTGTCCGAACACCTTCTTCAACTGAAACAGACCTTGAGTTAAGAGCAAACTGGAAGATCCCCATTGGCTCAATTTCAGCTGTTGTAAAACCCGATCTGAAACAGAAAGGACACCAAAGTTGACAGAGGAAATACGACGCATGAAGAAAAGTAAAACATTAAAGCAGAATAATTGCCAGCGAACAATCAATGATGGCTCTAAGAAAGCGGATTAAACAAATGTCTAATAGCAGAGGGAAGAAATAGCAACCATACCAAAGCAAGATGTAACATGATTGCCTGAAAAATGATTTGGTAATAATAGGATCCAACAGCCCTCCTCAGATGCAATGCACCCAAATCAGCACAGGATACAGAGTAAAGTTTAAATAAAATAAAGTCTTCCTGAGAAAATGGAGAAGCAAAGGAAAGTATGATGTTTTTCTGTTGTGGACACAATGAAAGAAGATATATTACAACACAGCCACCCCGAGTAATACCAGTTGTATCTATAGAACAAACTTCCCATTTCAAAGGAAAACTGAGGGATAGACAGATCCTAACAGATCTACAGTTAGAGCCAGGAAGCTAGAGAATGAGAGGAAGTTATTTTAAAACTTACAGTGGGGCTTTGAAATACTAACTGCCCCCTCACAGGAATTTTTTTTCCAGATCTGAGCCCTATGATCAATATAAACTTAAGCTCTACTTCATTCATATTAAATATATCCCTTTCTTATTAGAAAATAAGCATAGAGGCAAAACTCTTCGTTAAATCTTGTGTCTTATACCTGTCTACAGAACTGATCTATTATTCAGTGCTAGAGGCTATCAAATGGCACTAAAATTACAGTGATTTTGGTCAAAAAACTAGACCATTTCCACCACTAAGGGAGCCCAAAGCTCCTCAAAGTCACCTTTACCCTCCATGGGATGTCATCTTCAGTTTTCTAGGAAAGGTCATTCTCACATACTTAATGTATTTGATTCACAGGGTAAATAGGGGCTCTGAGGACACCAGTCCACAGGACAGACAAGCCCAGGAGAAGGGCTCAATCTCAGGATTTATCCATCCATTTCACTCCTGACTTCCTTCAGATTTGCCACTGTAATTGTAACATGGCGAAGCCAAAACCTTTCTCCATACGTGGTGTTACTCCATGTCCATTCTTTTTATACCACTTCTAGCTATCAATGGCTAAGGATGAATGAAAATAAAATAGCTTGAAGAATAGATAACTTATCTGAGATGGAAAACTACATTAAACGTAATGGTTTTGTTTTTTTTAAAAAATAAAAAGGAGTTTTTATATAAATTAGGTCTTTTCAGAACATTTCTTGTTTTATTTTTCTTATTATAAATAATTTGTTATGTAAGACCTTCTAAATATGGATTTTTAGGGACACGAATGAAAACTGTTAAGAGTTGCTTTCAGTCTTCAGCTTCCCGGCTAAAACTGTTGATCTTCATTTTCTTGACTGTCTCCGTTATTCTAGGCACCTATGAAATAGACTGGAGTTGGATAAAAGCCTCAGTTCTGAACAGGTCAGATCTAGATCACTTTGTTCTCACCTGAGACAAGCTATACAAATTTATCAAAGAATGGACTACAAGTTACTAGCTGCCTAGAATAATAACAACAGGGATTTGTATAAGTTTTGTATCTGTACACAGGTCACAATTCTTATGGCATTGGTGTGACTCAAAAATACAAGTAGGATCCTTACCTCAGGCGAGCCCCACCAGACACATTGCTGTGCGCTGCTGTTAAAGTGATGGCAAATGACTCACATTTATTTACACTTGGAGTGGCCTGAAATGAAATCACTTTACTTTGCTCACCAGAGGAAAATGCAACAGTACCCGAAGGAAAGAGAGAGTGAGAGAGAGCAAAAGTCAAAATAATCCAATAGGAATCCTCTTTTTATCTGGGAATGTGCTAAAGTACAGACTTTAATCACAATTCCACTCCATTTAAGAAGAAGAAAACTGGATAAGGGTCTTTCCTATATGAAGCTGTCCTTCATGGCCACAGCATCGTGCCTGCCTCCCAGACATGGATCTATGAAGTTGAAGGGTTTTTTTGCTTATAAAATGAACACATCCCTTATAGCTAAAAATTAGACCATACCATTTCAATCTAATGACTCCTTATTAATAGAGAAAGCATACAGAGGTATATATAACTAAAAGGTGGTATCATCACTTATGCAACTTTCGTAGCTGTTTCCTCAGACTGTTACTCACCAAACAGAGAAGTAATATTGCCTGACTAGGCAAAGTCGGTGATCAGGTCTGCTGGGTATTCTGAGATCCAGCTCAAGATGACAGAGCCATAAGCTCCTTTTCTGGTGATGACAGCCTGGCCTGTCCCTGCTATAATGTCTGTAAGTCGTAAAATCACAGATTTAAAGCCAACCTGTGGAAACACAGTGGCTTTTGTTATAGAAAATGGAATAAAAGTGGACAATAACATATATGAAAGAGTACTATATTTTGTAAGGTAGGCATCTTAACAGTAGTTACACGTGCATATAAATATATGTATGTCTATATATGTTTGTGTATATATATATATATATATATATAAATGCTTTCTTCACAACTCTTCAACATTTCTAAATCTTAAGACTTCTGAGAATTAGATATCAGGGAAAAAAAGGAACCAATATGAATGACATTTTGGTACTGAGAACACTGAATATAGCATTTTGTGTCTGTCTTTCAAAAGGAAAACAAACCAACCTGCCCTTAATGCTCACATGCAATGGCTGTGGTACCATACAGATACACACAGGTCTAAAATAAAGTATTATTTGTCTATCCAGTGAAAGTAAGTTGTTGTCACATTACATTGTTCACAAAAACATTCTTGATAGTATGATGTACTTTTCTTTCTTTGACCAAAAAATGGGAATGAAAAGATAATTCACACATTCTAAAATGATAAGTGGATGTATGGTAGTAAACAATGTTTACAGAAAGACCATTGGAATTAAGTTCAATTACAAACTGAAAGACAAAACAGTGTGTCAAGAGAATTAAAATCATTACATAAAAACTTCAATAAAATTTAAGAGACAAAAAGTCAGCATGCTGTTGTCTTTGCTTGCCACATAAAAAGGGAACTGTAGCACATATACCATATTGGAACAGGTATATTATATTTTTTCTGTCTCATACAAAGCAGACAAATGGAAAATTCCCCACTCAGTGATTAGTCAAAGGTACTGTCAACTGCATTAAAATCCAGCATGACCTCCACTTCTTTTTGCACATGATACTGCATGCATGCTCTTATCTACTTTGGGGCTGCTGTACTTAAAGGAATAACATCGTCCAGAACTAGCTATTTTCCTCTAAGTCTCAGAACTTCCACTTCATGTAAACAAAAGTATAAGTAAATCATCATATTTATGCTATTTACATTTTATAGATGAAGAGACCTTTTCAAACTGCATTTACACATCTCTATATGAATTTGTATCAGAGAAAAGACAATATACAGTACAAGTAGTAACTGGAACAGTCTTGTCGGTCATTAAATTGGTTGCAATGATGAAAACTTTAAGGAGCAAACTGAATTCTTATAGCGGCTGCCTTTTGTAATGAAGCGTACCTTCCTTCTGCGGTAGAAAATTACACTGCAGTCAGTCTACTGACCTGTGAATTGGCAGCTTCCTCAGGAACAAGCAGAATGGCTGACTTCGCCTTTCCTAATATTTTAGGCACATCCTTGGCACTTGTCCCAACCACGCTTACGTTAGTCAGTTCCAGGGTAAAATTCAAGCCCAGTACAATAAACGCCTTCGAGAGGAAGAATGCAATTAAAATGGTGGAAATGTAATTCCACTGAAAACACGATAACCACCGGTTCAAAGAGTTAAGTGGCAGAAAAATCAGCAGATTTTGTTGTTTGCATGAAAAAGCAGTGTTTTCAAGTCAAGCGTTTTGTTGATTATCTTTCTATAAAGAAACACAGTTAAAACAGCAACATTGGGATTGTAATTTACCAGTAGTTAATTGAAAGATGAGTTTATAGAGCATGTATTGCCATTTTAATGAATTGTAACTAACATAGTGGGTCTCAGCTTGATTTTAACTCTTAGGGTTAATAAGATGCAAGACAAATGTAAAAGGATGTAAGCGTGGATGGAAGACTGTAATAATAATAATAGTAAACAACCAGGGAACACTGGGAAATGCAGGTAAATTTATCTGCTGCTTCACGAGTCAGCACTAACACATCACTATTTACAATGCAAAAGAGAAATTGAAAGAATATTGGAATACATAAAATAACAAAATATTGAACTGATAGTAACACAAAGCAATGATGGAAGGAAACACTGGATATTTGAACACATGCATAGAGTGATTTTGCAGTTATTACCTGAAAATGTGATATTTGAACCCACTTCTAGTCCATAAATAGGAAATTCATTATACCAAAACTCTCTTTGCTGCTTCTTGACAGTGGACAGTATTGAGAGTTTAGTACCTTATTCCAGCACATTTGTATTGTGATGAACACAAATGGAAACAATAGATACCACGTGACTTAAAAGGATAATACAGACCTGGTTGCTTATTGGCACTCTTTGCACTCCAAAGCTGGCACCGTCTTTTATTGTGAGGTATCCCACCTCATTCTCAGGCTCAATTAGTGCTTCTTCACAATGAGATGTGATATGGTACTCAACAATTGCTTCTCCAAATGCCCCAGCATGCCGAGTTACATTGATCTGAACATACCGATCCAGGTTCCTCTCTACGAGTACTGACTGCTGGTCAGAGTACAGGGCGAACACTCCATAGGGGTCATCATTTGCAAACACATTGATTTCCAAAATTCTTTTCTCTTGGTCTAAATCTGCTCCACCTTCTACTGAAATCAGCTGCACCACATAGTTCTCATCCAGTGCTGGAACATCGTCAGGTAACAGGTAGATGATTATCTCAGCTGTGCTCTCCTGGTCAGCAATGACAACAGATCCCTCTGTCCTAATAAAGTCACCTGTGATGTCAGATTCACGACGTATTTCCCAGTAAACCTGAAATTTATTTAGAAAATTCACAAAATGAAGGCAATATCACCCACCGAGTCGGAAACTTTCACATTCATGGTTCAGTATAGATTGCATACGGAATAGGTTGGGTTTAAATGGGTAAAATAAAAATTTGTTTAAGTATGCATAGAAAGAAGCACATAGACTATCTTACAAAGTGGTGTGTTGTTCTTCCAGCAGTACTGTGAATGCAAAGATTACCTTTGTATATCTTCCGGACACCTACGTAAAACTATACGGAATCTCTGAACAATTGCTTGACATTATTTCTATTTTTACACCAAGATATCCTTGCTGTTTTTCCAGTTTCCAGAATTCCTCACAACAGAAAGGTGTGAAGAGTTCTCATTAAACACATTAGATGCTTTTATTAATTTTTTATTTTTTTTTTTAATAAATGAGTACTTGTGAAAATGCTGACTTGTAAACAACTTTAGGTAAAGATAATGTAAGTGATGATTCTAAAATGTTTGATTCTTACCTTTACATATGGCTGAAAAAGAGTAAATTGTGAGGATCCCAAAGAAAGCTCACTATGAAAGTCTGGTCTCTCCTGTTCTCCCATCAAAAGCACAGGAGCAGAGGGAGAGAGAAAGCAAGACAAGCACTCCAGTGCTGTTTTTCTGGTTTTTTCACTGACCAGGGGAGACTGAATCTGACTCTACAAACCACAACTACTAGAGCTGAGCCCTTGCTAAACTCAGTCTAAAAGGCAACATTTCAAAATTTGAGAAATACGCAATTGAAGGGCACAGAATAAGATCTCCCTTCATGCATTGATACAGAGGATTATTTCAGATTATAATGTTGATTAGGAAGAGAGTGAGAATATCGTTATGTTTCCCATGGTGCCCTGGATTCGTCTGACAAACAGTGTAATACTTTGTGGCCCTTCCACTGCAGAGGGTTCTGTGAAGTTTTTCTCAGTTAACGATTCAGGAGCAAACTGTACCATTCCGTTGGGATCACCAAACTTCTGTATCTTTAAGGAAGTAATTGAATAAAAAAAAAATAAAAAATCAGAAATGTAAAGTGAATAGTATTCTTGTTTGAAACACTGAGATTTTCATTGCTAGATGCTATAGGGAATGTATCAATTAGTTATTCCTATTGAGCTTTCTCCTCTTAAGAAGACTCAAGAGTACATCAGTATTTAGAAGAGAGTCTGAGAGAGTCTGCTCTCTAATAGGTCATTTCCCAACTTATACTGGAACCTGGGGTTGTTCCTGCCCAGACACAAGACTCTACACTTGCCCTTGTTCTATTTCATTAAATTTCTCCCTGCCCAACTCTCCAGCCTGTCCAGGTCTCCCAATGGCAGCACAGCTTCCAGTGTCAGTCACTCCTCTCAGCTTGGTGTCATCAGCAAACTTGCTGACAGTCACTCTGTTCCCTCATCCAAGTCATTGATGAATATATTGAATAATACAGGCCCCAGTACTGACCCTGGAGGGACTGCACTAGATACAGGCCTCAACTGGACTCTGACCCATTGACCACGACCATCAAACCCATGTAGTAGGGGAGGCAAAAAAAAAAGAGGCAAATGACAAGCTATTCAGTCATTATGATTACCCTTCAAAGCTTTGCAGGATAAATACCAATAACAGAGATCTCAAGAGAAAGAAAAGCAATAGTGACTTACTATTAGTGTAATGCTGTTTGCCTTAGGATCTAGTTCTGCTTCACCTTTCATAAGGCTCAGCCTAATAATGAAGATCTCCTGAACTTCAACTTCTTCACGAGGTTGGATTTGTAGATTAATAGTTCTCAGCCCTCCTTCCCCTTCTCCAAAATAGAATGATCCGTTCACAGGGTCACCCATGTCACTATTCAGGGGAGATAAAAGCTCTTCTGAATTGGGTCCCAAGATGTCCCAATTAATCTGTGGAAGATACCAGTTTCAGATTTACAGTAGTGACATATTATAACTGCCTCCCGGGTCGGGGGAAGTGACAGAGTAACACAAGCGACATAAAAATTCTTGCATCTGCTAACAAGCTACATTTAAATATGTGCTCTTTTTACAGAACACAACATATTAATAATTGATTACATGTGGGAAAATATAGAATCCTTTGGAGAAAAATAAACATTAAAAATAGAAATTCTGAAGTGCTAGTTAGCCACAATGCCATTTTATTAAATTCTAGATATTAGTTACAGAAAAGAAAATAAACTGAGGTTTCTGTAGCACGTAACAGGAAATGCACAGGCCAGTTTACTTTTCTCTTCCTTTCACAATTTGTTTTGAAAAGCTCACCAAATAAGTATCCTGACCAGAAACATTCCCTGGGAAGTGTGATACCAAGACTGAAAACGACAAATATTTTCTGCAATAGAAGTTTTTAATGCCTCAAATCACGATTCACACTTCCTCAGGCTGATTAAAAGCTAGAATATTTTCAAAATTTCCCACAAATTAGATTGGTTTTGAAGGGGTCCTATTCAGCATCTTAAAATTATTATTTTGACACTTAATTGTTTTTCAGTTTTCTTCAATGACTTCTAGGAAAAGTCAAAGAAGACCACGGCAATTTTCACATGAGGAGAGCAGTAGCTCATGGCCTTTAATGCCAATTTTCCAATCATTTGCCCAGACTGTGGAAGCCTTATCTTGGTTCATATTTATACTTTCACTTTGGCAGTGATACGTACAGACTAAAAAAAAGTCTAGAGGCCTCATAGTAAACAATTTACTGAAAATAAAAATAAATTGACCAGCTTCAGGAAGTAATTCAACTGAGTTCAATTAAATTAGCGGTGGTGCATGAAATTAACTATATTTTCAATGGGATTGGGAGATAGTTCAAAATAAAGTACACCAGACCATAATAAAAGGAGAAAAGCAGGAGGACAAAGAGAAGATCCAAAAAGTAACAATATTTTCTGTTCTTCTGCAACTATACAGAATTCACGCTTAATGAAAAGCTGCAACTATCCCATTAGAAATCAGTCACAAGGAAGCCCCTGACGGCAAAAAAAGAAGATTTTTGGCCTTGTCACTGGAAAACATTCCGTTTTTGAGAACCAGGGCCCACCTGTGTCTCCCCAAACAATTTTCCTGTCCTTTCCAGCACCAGCGACACTGTTGTCGGTGTATCGGGACTGGGAAGAGTAATTCGACTTTGGCTGAGAAATCAGATGATGCCCTGGGGGGAGTCGCTTTTGGCAATGGTGACCTGGCTCAGTAGATGGAGCCCAAGGGCTGCTCCACCAGTGGCCCCCATCAGCTGGATTTCAAATTGCTCTGCAAATTCGCTGCATGGAAAAAAAAACAGAAAAAAAGACCTTCTGAGACACACAAGAACAAAAAATTAAAATTATGATTTGTCATTCAACCATGCGTCCAGCTGGATCTGTTTAAAGATATACAGAAGTCATCTCTGTAAGCATACAGCAGAAGATTCCCCCCATTTGCAGAGAATGGTGATATCTGAAATAAAAATGTTGCTTTATTTTCCACATGTGCTAAATTAAAAAAAAAAAAACAAACAATCAGCAAAATATTTTATTATTCACAGCAGTACTATTAACACCCAAACTTTCTGATAATCTAGGTAAAAAGAATGTAGTTGTTTGCATAAAATTTAACAGGCACTATGAAACTCCAATCATAGCTTCTTTTCCCTCCCTTTAAATATTTCAGGGCTGCAGAAATTTGCTTTTCAATTCAAACTCTGCTGACAGGCATACTGCACGTGCTAAAAAACGGTTTCTCAGAAGTAGATTAGTGAATAAATATCTGAAAAAAATAATTACCTTTCTTCATCATCTGTGATAGAGATATAGATAAAAGTCTGGTTCTGGCCACGATAAAAAATGACAGAATCATTATGGATGATGTAGTCAACGTTCGGAAGTGCAGAAATACTTCGAGAAAGGAAATCGGCTGTTACATCGCCATACGTTCCACGCTTTCTCACAACAGGAATCATGATTAATCCAGCATCCTCTTGCACTTCAAGAAAAATTGGGAAAAAAAGTTATTTTATTTCAAAATTTGTGAGAGAGCCACAGGCTTATCCTCTAAACCATAGTGAAAACCTCTGGTAAACTTACCCTGTAGAAGGATATACTGTGGATCAAATTCTATGATGCCTTCTGCATTATCACTTTTTGCTATAGTGACTCGTACTGTGGAGATATTTCCTATTACTGGGGGTTGATCTATCTGTAGATCATTTTCCTTTACGGTGAAATCAAATCCACTTGCAAGAACATAAAAAGGAATATTACATTAAAAAAAAAACCTTGCAAAAGTATTGTAATGCAAGTATGACAATTTTCAATTACCACAAATACTTTTATTTTCTGACAGTTACCACTGAAGATTTTTGGTCACACTTTTTCAAACTATATCTGCAAAACTGGCAGTTTTTTCACAGAAATGTGGATCTTTCGCTTTTTCTTTCACATTTTATCTTCTTCTTTGAGTTTCATGTGATTTGACAACTTCTATGTAATGGATGGACTTTCAGCTTTAAGAAATCTTAATCAGCAAAATCTTAAAATTAATGTTGAAAGAATTTGGATTGCCATACATCCAATTTGTATTATTATTACTATTATAGCTGCCATATGAAATTTTACGGTAAAACACCTGAAATCCAGCGGTGCCTTTATGCAGGTAGATCAGATTCCAAATACAGTTTGATCTCCTGCTTTTAATTAATTTTATCTTATAATTAATTTTATCTTGACCTTCCTTGGAGTTCCACTTTGGTAATCATCACTGAAAAGTCTTCAGGACCTTCAGGAAAGTCGTCATCATGAATTTCAACCGAAATCATTCTACTCTCCTCATGTGGTTCAAATAACAGTTCCCTTACTGTGGGGGTGAAATCAACTCCCTCCTCTGCAGTCCCATTTATTCTCTGGAAGCAAAGACGCACTTTGCCATAGGATCCCCTTGAACGCAAAACAGTGATGTTAACCTGAGGGAGAGAGGACATTTGCTTTAAAAAATGGCTTTGCTTTTCTGTTACCATTCTGAGACTGTTCTAGAGGCACCTTCTCAACGGTTCTGCCAGGTAACAATTTGCTGCAGTAAGTGCAGAATACACATAATTTAACAGACAGGCATCTTTCTCAGAGTATTAAAAACACCAAAAGCCTCAGATGGACTATGCTATGATAAATGCAGAATAAATCTCTGCCTTTTTTTTTTTTTTTCTAAAGTTAAGTATAAATCTACCGACAATATTGATATCTATCGATATTTTACGTAAGAAGGAATTTTAACCATATACCCATTTTTCTTCTTCTGTTGTCAGCAATATTTCTCGTGAAAATGTAAACTCTCCGTATGGAAAATCACTGGCGGCCGTGGTAATATTTGCTGTGCTGCTAGATTCATTTATGAGTCCTCCATCACTGATCCCAGTTAATTCAAATGTGTAGTAATGCTTCTCCTCAGGACGGTTATCATCGACAGCCTAGGGAGAAGAACCAATTAACCATTTCCAGGTAGAGAGGTATAACTAATTTCTAATCAAGATGCTGGCTAGATAAAAGGAAGAACCTGAAATAGCTACTGGTGTAAAATCTCTTGTACCTGTATTAGAACCACTGCTGCACACTGCCTGTCTCGCATTGTCAAGGTCCCCGACGTCTCAATAAATTCTGTGTGATGACGGGGTGTTATATTCCAATATATTATGATTTCACCAAAAATCCCTGGGCCACATGTCAGGCTGCAGAATGCAAACGCAGATTTAATCTTCTACCTTTAATATTTGATACCAAATCCAGAGATATAAAGCATAGATATTGTTGTGCACGGAAGAAATGTTACCAGCACTGTGAAGCTTGAATTTTAATCTATTAAGTCACTATTAAGATCTTTACCATAACCTCTTCAGAGCAATAACGTGTCTGCAGTTCTGATTTACTTCCCCGTGTTGGGAGGCATCTTGAGCTGTATTTTTACCCAGAGCACTTTATAGTTTCTTTGTGCATACAGCCCAAAGTTGGCAGCTGAAAACTGAGCTGTCTTTCTGCTTTTCAGTAAAGAGACATGCAAAACAGAAGGGAAATGGGACTTACGGGTAGCACCCAGAGGTAATTTGGTTTTGAAGGCAGAAAGATACGAGAATAGTACTATGAGATCACTTGAGAAATGTTCTGTGTGCTGCTTGTCTAAAAACCTAGAGGCTAATCCTACTCATGACATTCTCGGTGAACTGAAGCATGGCAAGAAATTGTCTATACCATGATCTAGTACATGTTCTAAAGTGGTGCTGCACAAAGCATCCCTTTGTCTGTTGGGATTCTCAGGGCAGCATGAGAATCTGTTTTCTTGCTTCTATTTGCTGTTTCACTAAGGGAAAGTGTTGTAATACTTTTTCTCCAATTCTGTTAGAAGGTATGGTAACATTGTGATTTCTTCATCTTGTTTTCAGCTGACTGAATGCAGTGAAAGAATTGCATCTTGTTTCAACTAAGACCCAGTGCTGCTTTGGTTATGCTGATCATCGGAACAATGTACTGAATTTCAGTTCAAGCACCAATCCTGAACTGAATCCTGAAAAGCACAAAGCATCTTCAAATATAATTGACTGCCTTCCCCTATTCCTTTGATTAGAATCCTCTTTCCTTTAATGAATCTATGTTGTAAATAATTGGAAGACATATCTAAAGCTCCTCAGCAATACTGAAAAGACACCTACGTAGTATGTTCTGCCCTTCTTAAAAAACAAGCATCTAATTTTAAAAATACTTATGATTTTAGAAGTGATAATGAAATGCAGCATTCAATTAATTCTTGCCAAATGTGGAGCCTCGTAGCTTTTGAAACAGAGCTGTTTCGGATAAATGAGTGATGTACTCGCCTAATAAGAGCAGTCCCATTATAATTTCCTGAAGGTTCTCCAATCAGAACATGCTGGGATGAATGTGCTATCCCAGCCACCCCAGAAGCTCCTTCATCACCCACAATAATGATGGTTGCAACACCTATGAAGAGAACAAAAGCTTCTCATGGTAAAACAAAGCTAACTAGTGAGGTATTTTTTTAGCATGTTTGGTGACACAAATGGTTAAGCACCAGCTTCCCGGGGAGCCCATGGAATCCCCAACCTTGGAGATATTCAGAATTTCAGTAGACAAGGCATTCAGTGACCTGATCTCATTGTGAAGGCAATTCAACAAGGTGACCCCCCTAGATGGTCTCTTACAAACGAAATTATTCTATGCTTCTTACAGGTCTGAACCTGGGTTTGGTTTCTGCTTGTTTTTGTTAAACAATTCTTTACAGACAATGTTGATTATCTGAACACAAAAGTCTACGCCAACACTTGATTTAGACGGAAAAAATACCATCTAAAATTCTCTTTGATTTCTTCAGATAAGGAAAAAACTGAGGGAAAAATACTGACCTCCTTTTGTCACAGGAGCTCTGCTAGCTCGTTTCTTCTATGTTGTTTCTGGGGGGAGTTGGGTTTTATTTACGGGGGGGACGTTTGAGTCGATTCATGTGAAGATACACAATTCTGCACTAGCTTTTAAGAAATGTGTCTTTTTTTCAGACCACTTCACTTCCTCACAGAATATCAGTTCTAACTATAACATTCAGCACATATTCGGCTCCTCTCTTTGACTTGTAGAACGAATCCCAAAAGATACATCTCCTTAGGACTCAGGGCGTCTAGCACACAGACAGCCGCGGCGCGAAAGCCGCGCCCACAGGACACAGAACCCGCCGCGCCTCGTCCCGAGCTCCCGCCGAAGCGGCGCCCCACTCGCCACGCCACCAGCTCTGCTTTTCAACGTCCCCCCGACTAACGGGGGCTGCGCCGGTCCCGGAGGGACCGCCGGACCGGGCACGGGCGCTGCGCCGGAGGGAGACACGGCTCCAGACCGACAGCCTTCAGTGCACCTGCCCGCAGGGTCACACGCCTCCCGCCAGCTTCGCCAGCTCGGCGGGCGGGGAACCAGAGACGAACGCCTCCGCGCCGCGCCGCGCCGGCAAATCCCGCCCCCCCCCCCGTTCCACCGGCACGGTCACCCCCGCCGCGGCCGCACTCACCTGCCGCCTCTTTCGCCGCTCCGCTCCTGCCAGGCGCTCGTGCTTTGGGCATGCGCGGTAGCGAGACCGCAGCACCCGCCCCTTGCCGCGTCCCGGTTGGCTGCCTAGGACACGTCAATCACCTCTCTCGCCGCCTAGCAGCGCTCGCGAGTGGGCATGCGCAGTACGGAGACCTCAACGCCCGCCCCTCTGGCAACCTGATAGGCGGACAGAGTGGCGACTGACGTGCCTAGACAGCCAACCAGCGCTCCGCCCCTCCAGCCCTCCAGCCCTCCCGCGCCAGCAGCCGCGTTGCAAAGGGAACAATAAACCGCGCTCCCCTGCTTTCCGCTGAAAAGGGGGGCGGCTGGGTCCCCGCAGCAGAAAAAACCCTTCCGTCCTGCATTGCCCTTCGCCAGTACAACTGCACAGCTGGGAACTCGGCAACGTCAAGCGGCCGTCTGACAGACGCACACTCGGAACTTGACTAGGCTGGCGATTTTGGCTGGCTTACACACACGGACTTGCACTTCTCTGAGGAAACAAATTCTTTTTTAAGCACAGCCTCTCCTTGGGGAAGAAAAAACGCCCCCTCCGCGCTCCCAAACACTAGGCAGCCGTGGGGAAACCACCGAAAGCCAAGACCGACAGCAGCAACGTCGAGTGCAATCTGGCTTCAATTCTGATCACGCACTTAATGGCCTCTCCCAGGCCTACCAATGACTGCTCCTTTTCTGGAAGGACAAACTGAACGTCCTAAACTGAAGACTGCACGGAACACAGCTCCACTGGCAGCCCATTTGCCTCTTCTCTGGCTTCCACGGGGAATATCTTGTAGCGTCCTCCAACTCGCAAACGTTCTTCCTCAGTGCACGGCCCCAGACGTGGAATCTCCTGAGCAGCGAGCGGAAACAACCGCGCGGGATTTTCTTCACGGCACCGAGAAGGTGGCGCTGGCAAAAGAGCAGGCCAAAGCACCTGAACCCGTCTGCCAGCCCCAGCCTGTGGCCAAGAGACCAGGAGCACCCTGCTCGAAGGGCCGCGCACCCCGCAGCTGTACTTGGACGACCGTGTGCGTGAAAGCATGTGTGTCTACAAACGATTGTCTGTCCACATGCGTGTGCCTTGATGCAGGCTCCGTTCGTGCTTAAGCTGGAGTGAGTGCACAGCTGCGCCGTTTGTTGGCAAAGCTCCGTGTGTCGCACGACGTTGCCCAGTCCTGCATTTCTCACGCGGACAGATGCAAGGGAGCTCTGCTAGTAAAGGAGCAAAGACAGTCGTAGGCAGAACTGAATGCTGCTCCGAGTTACTTCTCACCTATGGTAAATACGTCACAGGGGCCCGAGGAAAGGCGCTCAGCAGCCGATCTACAAAAGAAACGAAAGAGATCATGCCTTAACGCGAAAGAGCAACAGGACATCACTGTGCAAGCTTGTCCCTGATCTACAGCTGAGAGCGAACACTTGTGTGCTTGTCGGAGAGATTGTGTCTTGCCTGTAAGTGTCTGGGAGTTTGGGGCAGGTCAGTGTGGCTGGTTCGATAATCAACGTCTAGGATAGCTGCAGAGAGGTCCCTGTTGGTGTGGGGACAGTGTGCCTGTAAGTCAGTCTGTGTTCCTAGCGCCTGCTGTATCTATTCGTCACTCCAGACGCGTGTGAGTCCATGTCTTTCTCTCCACAAGCATGTGTGCTGATTTCGTCGAACATATGCATCTGTGCTAGTGTTGAGCTCAGCGGAGTGTGTCTCTCGACACTGGTGTGCGTTGGCCGTGCCTGTGTGTAACGCATCACGGCCATGACTGTTCCGGCGAAGAGAGACCAGGGAAATCATCTAGGCAGAGTCAACAAAGGAAAACCGAAGACGGATTGACGTGTGCTCGACAGAGACGGATTCCCTGCGTTGACATTTCTCAGTAACACGAGAAGAAAGCTGAGCGGTAGATTGACCGGAGAAATGCTTCCCTAGACGACATTTAGCGAATGAACTGCATTGTGCGCGGCTTTCGGGATTGTGCCTGAAAAGTGCGAAAACCAGCAGAGCCTGTGCTCAAAAACTGGTGGCTGTGTGACTGCATTGATGCACCTTCCCATGTCTGGGAGTGTATAGACGGCTGTTTCACGTTCACACAAAGGCACCTGGTCGGGTTTTTCTTCTGTGCGTGCACACGCGTTTCCCTTGTCTCTTCGGAAAAGACGTAGCTCTCTGCATGCTGAACGACGTGGTAAAACGCGTCTGCCTATATTTGGATAACAATCGAGGGTGCGTGCTCCGTCAGCGGCATTTCCGCAGACGACTCCGCAGAGCCAGTTCTGAAAGCTCCGCACACCAGGACTGAATGTAGAACCAAGCAATTACACCGGTGCGCTCGTAACATATTCTGACGGACGTCTTTTATGCCATAGCATTACGAACGTATTTGCGTTCAAGCAAGTATCACAAACAACGTGTGAAGCGAGGATGTGTTGGTATTTTTTCCGTACGGCATGCTTCATGGTAGCTTACTTGCCGATCCCAGGCTTAGCGGTTTCTATACACGAATCCATATAGGGAGAGAAAGAGAGCGCATCGGAAAACTTGCATTTTCTGCGCTGGAACCTAGTTGCTACGCCTTCTGTTTTTCCACGGGAACACACACGATTCCCCACTGAAAACCAAGCAGAAACCTTTCCACAAGCTCCCAAGTGGGCGCACCCACCACCTCGAGCACGCGAACGCAGCTAGAGAAAAGCACCTAATTTTCCACACTGATGCTTAAGCAAACGCCTGGCCATATACAAGCACACATCCGCAAGCGCGCCCACTCCCATCTATGCACAGAAAGACGTACGCGAAAAGTACTGACATGCTTGAGAGTAAACAGGTGTGCGTTGATTGTTGGCGTACTGCATCACGCATACGTGGCTGCACGAGAATACTCTTTTGGAGGGTACGTGCAGATACGTCCCTGTACTTGGACGACCGTGTGCATGGAAGCAGGTGTGTCTACAAACGATTGTCTGTCCACATGCGTGTGCCTTTTTGCAGGCTCATTTCGTGCTTAAGCTGGAGTGAGTGCACAGCTGCGCCGTTTGTTGGCCAGGTTCCACGTGTTGCACGACGTTGCCCAGTCCTGCATTTCTCACGCGGACAGATGCAAGGGAGCTCTGCTAGTAAAGGAGTAAAGACAGTCGCAGGCAGATCTGAATGCTGCTCCGAGCTACTTCTCACCCTTGGCAAATGCTTCACAGTGGCGCAAGGAACAGTGTTCTGCAGCCGATGGACAAGAGAAACGAAAGAGATGATGTCTTAACGCGAAAGAGTAACAGGACATCCCTGCGCAAGCTTCTCCCTGATCTACAGCTGAGAGCGAACACTTGTGTGCTTGTCGGAGAGATTGTGTCTTGCCTGTAAGTGTCTGGGAGTCTGGCGCAGGTCAGTGTGGCTGGTTCGATAATCAACGTCTAGGATAGCTGCAGAGAGGTCCCTGTTGGTGTGGGGACAGTGTGCCTGTAGGTCAGTCTGTGTTCCTAGCGCCTGCTGTATCGATCCGTCGTTCCATACGCGTGTGAGTCCATGTCTTTCTCTCCACAAGCATGTGTGCTGATTTCGTCGAACATATGCATCTGTGCTAGTGTTGAGCTCAGCGGAGTGTGTCTCTCGACATTGATGTGCGTTGGCTGTGCCTGTGTGTAACGCATCACAGCCATGACTGTTCCGGCGAAGAGAAACCAGGGAAATCATCTAAGCAGAGTCAACAAAGTAAAACCCTAGAGGGATTGACGTGTGCTCGAAAGAGACGGATTCCCTGCGCTGACATTTCTCAGTAACACGAGAAGAAAGCTGAGCGGTACATCGACCGGAGAAATGCTTCCCTAGACGACATTTAGCAAATGAACTGTTTCGTGCGCGGCTTTCGGGATTGTGCCTGAAAAGTGCGAAAACCAGCAGAGCCTGTGCTCAAAAGCTGGGGGCTGTGTGACTGCATTGATGCACCTTCCCGTGTCTGGGAGTGTACAGACGGCTGTTTCACGTTCACACAAAGGCACCTGGTCGAGTTTTTCTTCTGTGCGTGCACACGCGTTTCCCTTGTCTCTTCGGAACAGACGTAGCTCTCTGCATGCTGAACGACGTGGTAAAACGCGTCTGCCTATATTTTGGTTAACAATCGCGGGTGCGTATTCCGTCAGCGACATTTCCGCAGACGACTCCGCAGAGCCAGTTCTGAAAGCTCCGCACATCAGGACTGAATGTAGAACCAAGGAATTGCACAGGTGCGCGCAATCACATATTCTTAGGGACGTCATTTACGTCACAGCAGCACGAAGTATTTGAGTTCAAGCACGTATCAGAAACAATGTGTGGACCGAGGATGTGTTGGTATTTTCTCGGTACGGCACGCTTCATGGTAGCTTACTTGCCGATCGCAGGCTTAGCGGCTTCTATACACGACTCGGTATAGGGAGAGAAAGAGAGCGCATCGGAAAACTTGCCTTTTCTGCGCTGGAACCTAGCTCCTGCGCATTGTTTTTGTCCACGTGAACACACACGATTCCCCACTGAAAACCAAGCAGAAACCTTTCCACAAGCTCCCAGGTAGGTGCACCCACCACCACGCGCGTACGAACGCAGCTAGAGAAAAGCACCTACATTTTCACACACTGATGCTTAAGCAAACGCCTGGCCATACACATGCACATATCCGCAAGCGCGCCCACTCCCTTCTATGCTCAGACAGACGTACGCGAAACGTGCTGACATGCTTGAGGGTAAACAGGTGTACATTGATGGTTGGCGTACTGCATCACGCATACGTGGCTGCACGAGAATATTCTTTTGGAGGGTACGTGCAGATACGTCCCTGTACTTGGACGACCGTGTGCGTGAAAGCATGTGTGTCTACAAACGATTGTCTGTCCACATGCGTGTGCCTTGATGCAGGCTCCATTCGTGCTTAAGCGCGAGTAAGGACGCAGCTGCCCCGTTTGTTGGCAAGGTTAGGCGTGTTGCACGACGTTGCCCAGTCCTGCATTTATCACGCGGACAGATGCAAGGGAGCTCTGCTAGTAAAGGAGCAAAGACAGTCGTAGGCAGAACTGAATGCTCCTCCGAGCTACTTCTCACCTATGGCAAATGCTTCACAGTGGCCCGAGGAAAGGCGCTCAGCAGCCCATCTACAAGAGAAACGAAAGAGATCATTCCTTAACGCGAAAGAGCAACAGGACGTCACTGCGAAAGCTTCTCCCTGATCTACAGCTGAGAGCGAACACTTGTGTGCTTGTCGGAGAGATTGTGTCTTGCCTGTAAGTGTCTGGGAGTCTGGCGCAGGTCAGTGTGGCTGGTTCGATAATCAACGTCTAGGATAGCTGCAGAGAGGTCCCTGTTGGTATGGGGACAGTGTGCCTGTAAGTCAGTCTGTGTTCCTAGCGCCTGCTGTATCGATCCGTCGTTCCATACGCGTGTGAGTCCATGTCTTTCTCTCCACAAGCATGTGTGCTGATTTCGTCGCAGATGCGCATCTGTGCTAGTTTTGAGCTCAGCGGAGTGTGTCTCTGGACACTTAGTGTGCGTTGACTGTGCCTATTTGTAACACAGCACAGCCACGACTGCTCTGGTGAAGAGAGACCAGAGAAATCATCTAGGCAGAGTCAACAAAAGAAAACCCTAGAGGGATTGACGTGTGCTCGACAGAGACGGATTCCCTGCGCTGACATTTCTCAGTAACACGAGAAGAAAGCTGAGCGGTACATCGACCGGAGAAATGCTTCCCTAGACGACATTTAGCGAATGAACTGCATTGTGCGCGGCTTTCGGGATTGTGCCTGAAAAGTGCGAAAACCAACAGAGCCTGTGCTCAAAAGCTGGTGGCTGTGTGACTGCATTGATGCACCTTCCCGTGTCTGGGAGTGTATAGACGGCTGTTTCACGTTCACACAAATGCATCTAGTCGGTTTTTTCTTCTGTGCGTGCACATGCGTTTCCCTTGTCTCTTCGGAACAGACGTAGCTCTCTGCATGCTGAACGACGTGGTCAAACGCGTCTGCCTATATTTTGGCTAAAAATCGCGGGTGCGTGTTCCGTCAGCGGCATTTCCGCAGACGACTCCGCAGAGCCAGTTCTGAAAGCTCCGCACATCAGGACTGATTGTAGAACGAAGCAATTGCACCTATGCACGCAATCACATATTCTGACGGACGTCTTTTATGCCACAGCAGCACGAAGGTATTTGCGTTCAGGCACGTATCAGAAACAATATGTGGACCGAGGATGTGTTGGTATTTTCTCCGTACGGCATGCTTCGTGGTAGCTTACTTGCCGATCGCAGTCTTAGCGGTTTCTATACACGACTCGAAATAGGAAGAGAAAGAGAGTGCATCGGAAAACTTGCCTTTTCTGCGCTGGAACCTGATTGCTACGCCTCTGTTTGTCCACGTGAACACACACGATTCCCCCTGAAAACCAAGCAGAAATCTTTCCACAGGCTTCTAGGTATGTGCTCCCACCACCTCGTGCGCATGAACGGAGTTAGAGAAAAGCACCTACATTTTCACACACTGATGCTTAAGCAAACGCTTGGCCATACACATGCACACATCCGCAAACGCGCCCACTCCTATCTATGGACTGAAAGACGTACGCGAAACGTGATGATATGCTGAGAGTAAACAGGTGTGCGTTGATGGTTGGCGTACTGCATCACGCATACGTGGCTGCACGAGAATATTCTTTTGGAGGGTACGTGCAGATACGTCCCTGTACTTGGACGACCGTGTGCGTGAAAGCGTGTGTGTCTACAAACGATTGTCTGTCCACATGCGTGTGCCTTTTTGCAGGCTCCATCCGTGCTTAAGCTGGAGTGAGTGCACAGCTGCGCCGTTTGTTGGCCAGGTTCCACGTGTTGCACGACGTTGCCCAGTCCTGCATTTCTCACGCGGACAGATTCAAGGGAGCTCTGTATAGACGGCTGTTTCATGTTCACACAAAGGCACCTGGTCGGGTGCATCCCAGATACAGCATCCCAGATTCAGCATCCCCGATACAGCTTCCGGGATACAGCATCCCAAATACAGCATCCTAGATACAGTATCCTAGATACGGCATCCTAGATACGGCATTCTAGATACAGTATCCCGGATACAACATCCCAGATACGCCATCCCAGATACAGCATCCCAAGTACAGCATCCCAGATACAGCATCCCAGATATAGCATCCCATATACAGCATCCCAGATACAGCATCCTAGGTACAGCGTAATAGATACAGCATCCCAAATACAACATGTCGAGCTGTGCTCCTCTCCCACACCAAGTGCTGATCGTGGGGCTCAGGGTGAGGGGGGGCAGCGAGGGGGTCCGTGGACTGGAATAAGTTTTGTTTGGGGTTTTTCAAACGCCTCTGCTGACATGTCGTATAAAAACCGATTGCTGCAGTGCTAAGGAATGAACAGGAGGATGAGCAACAGGCTGCAGAAACTTGCTTGCGTTTTGGTTTATTGAAAAATTCTTATTGAACTCAAAAAGCAATACGATCTTGCAGTGGTCTTCTAATAGCTAGTGACAGCTTTTAATGTACTGGTTTGGAACTTTGAGATGAGATTTGAGATGAAGGGCTGTTCCATTGTGGAATATTGCAGGAGTAAATTTCAGGCATTTCAGCATGCCTGGCAGATCTGCAGCTTGATAAAGACCTCAGGCTGTTTGGTTTAATCAGACTTTTGTAGATCCCACCTTCACTGGTCAAAGCACCGGCTGCCAATGTGTTTTCTGGTGTTGTCACTTCTTTCTGACCAAAGACGGCAGAGGCAGCAGCTCTACTGGTGCTGTCTGTTTTATTGAGACATGGGGATCTACAGGAACTTTAACCCGAAAGCTCAGGAAGCTGTGGTCCGTGGTCTATCTTTGTAATGTTTGTAGATTCTTCTGCAACGTTTGTGAGTGTGAACTGCTGTGCAGGTAGAAGGAAGAAAGATGTGTGAGCTAAAGCAGCAGGAAGGCTGCAGCCGTGTAAGCCGGGGGTGCAAGCGGCACGAAACGGGCTGCATCGGCGGAGCCCTCGGTCCCGGGCCGTCCCGGGCAGGCGGCGGAGCCCTCGGTCCCGGGCCGTCCCGGGCAGGCGCTGCCCCGCTGCCGCTGCCCCGCCGGGGCCGGGGCCGCGCTGCGGGCGGACAGCGCCGCTCTGCGGCCGCCGGCGGCTCCGGGCCGGGAGGGGGGGCGGGGCCCGGTGGCGGCCGCGGACGGGATTGGCTCCTGCGCCGGATGGGCGGGGCCACGCTGCGTAAGTGCGGGGGCGGAGGAGCGCGTGCAGCCGGTGCGGCGGCGGGAGGAGCGCGCGAGGAGCGGCGGGGCCGGCGGTGAGCGAGGGGCGGGCGGACACCGGGGAGACCGGACGGGGCCGCCCCGGTCCCGGCTGAGGGGGGAGGCTGGAGGGGGAGGGACGGGCTGGTTTGGGCAGGAGGAAGGCGAGGGGCAGGCAGCCGCAACAGCGCGGCCCCGGGCCGGGCCGAGCAAGGGGCGAGGGGGAAACACGCGGGCGGCTGTGAGGGAAGGGAGCCCCGAGCTGAGCGCTGCGCGGGGCTCGGGCGGGGCCGTGGGGCGGAGGGGGGAGCCCGTGGTGCCACAGGGCAGAGGGAGGAAGGCGAGCGGGAGGGGGCGGCGCCGGGGCGGTGCCAGGGGGCGCGAGGGGCGGGGGCGGCGCTGCCGCGGGGAGGGGCCGGGAACGGGGGAAGCGGCGGAGGAGCCTGAGGGCGGGACGGCGCGGAAGGAGCTTGGGCGGGAAAGGCTGAGGGACCTCAGGGAGGGGGTGGCATCGGGGAGGCTTTGGTGGGAAAGGCTGAGGGACCTCAGGGAGGGGGTGACATCGGGAGGGCTTTGGCGGGAAAGGCTGAGGGACCTCAGAGAGGGGGTGACATCGGGGGGGCTTTGGCGGGAAAGGCTGAGGGACCTCAGGGAGGGGGTGACATCGGGGGGGGCTTTGGCGGGAAAGGCTGAGGGACCTCAGGGAGGGGGTGACATCGGGGAGGCTGCAGGGGGCAATGCTGAGGTAGCTCAGGACGGGATGGCACTCAGGTCTGGTTTCAAAGGGAAATGCTGAGGTACCTTGAGGAATGGACGCTGGGCTGGGAGCTATGAACACATCAGACTGGTTAAGAGAGTGTTCATGACAGAAATTTGTGCAGTGAAGTATTCCAGCAAAGAGCGGGAGAAGAGCCAAACTTAGATCAGGCCTCCTAGGACGCCTGCAGGTTTGGGGACAGGGATGACGAGGTTGTTAATCCGGTCCTAACTGTTTCTTTCTCTGTCCCTCTCTTGCAGCACCTGACTGAATGGAGGAGCAAGTGGACGGGAAGTTCCTGCGCCACACACAGATCACATTTATCGCTCTCGCCCTCAGAGACCCGGAGATTCAAACCGTTCGCATCGTGCCTTGAAGCAGCCTGTGCTCATGCGCTTCTCCCAGGGAGAAGGCGGAATGGCAGTGACTGGCCACGTTAAGCCACAGGGTGCACACTGTGCAGCTGTCAAGCCCAGCTCTGCGTTAGCTCACACCTGCGGTTTTGCGCCGCACACGCACATTTGAGTTGTCGCTGGTTGTTGCAGCGTTTGGCTTTGGCGAGGACAGCGTGTGTTTGTCAGCAGTTGGTGTAGGTGGGATCTGGAGGAGAAAGCGATATTTCCGTGCCAGAACTGGTTGGTGTTTGCATGGTATTGTGGCGGTTGTTCCCGCAGGCGATGAGTGCTGGAGCATTATTGCAGGATGAGGGGATTTTGGAGGCTTGTCTGTGAGATGCACTAGAGGCAGCAGCTGAAAGCGAAAGGCTGAGATTTGGAGGGTTTGTCGGTGGGTTTTGGGCAGTAGTCAGCTGAAGAGTTGGCTGTTTGCAGGTGAGGTGTAGGGCAGAGGGTGAAGCTGACTTTGCCTGGGCGGCGCAACTGGCTGGGTGTGCAGAGCTGAGGAGAGCGGGCTGCTGCGGGTGACCCTAAAGCTGGAGAAGCAGCCGGCAGCTCCAGACGCTCCCGCTGCCGGGCAGGGCCGTGCAGGCCAGTGCCCTGGGGCACAGCGACGTGACCCTCCGCAAGTACCAAAGAGCAGGTGAGGACCGTGGGCATTTGTACTGAGCTGTGACATCTCTAACCCGTGACATTGGGATCCAGCCTGAGCAGGGCACGTGCGGAAGCTGTGCTGCAGGGAGGGCAGAGCTGAGGGGAAGGGCTGTGCCAGGGGCTGGTGCCAAGGCAAGGTGGGCGCGCTGTGGGGTGTGGGGAGGTGTCAGCCCCGGACTCAGCCCCTGTCTGACTGTAGTGCCCTTGGGCTGGTGTAGCTCAGTCCTCTGTGTGTTTCTCTTCAGGGGGAGCAGCATGCAAAGGAAAAGCAAGGAAGGAGGTGAACCCATGAGGAAGAGTGATGGATAAAGAGGGTTGGAGCGCACCTGCCAGTCAAGAGGGATCAAGAAAGAAGACACCGGTGGTGGAACCGCAGGTCAGGAGAGCTCAAGGAGGGAGAAAGGTGACTGTGGCCGTATGGGTTTTTCTAGCTCACACACCAATGAAAACAGTTTGGATAATAAAAGAAATGTATGCAAAACCAATAATTAAAGGCAGAGAATGTTTATATGCTATGTATGGGGTAGACCTGAAGGTATATTTCTTCCTACAACGAAGGAGAATTCGCAATACATGCTGCTGTCAGCAACGACCAGTAAGCGACAAGACTCTATTGACTGATGCCTCTGGTCGCTCACATAAAGTTGTAATTACATGGCTAAACTCAGATACCTAGTGCTGCAAACACAAGGTAGAAAAAGAGACCAAGAGTCAAACAAGTTCTTGAGCTGACAGCTGTTAGGATCGCTTTGAGGTGTTCTGTAACAAGCCTTTGAATGTTGTAACTGGCTCATATTATGCGGCTGGCATACTTAACCGCCTGGAAGCTTCTTTTCTTAAGGAAGAGGATAATCCTCTTTTGATGGCTGAATTGAGAATGCTATGGTTTCTAATAAATCATAGACATCATAGGTATTATGCAATGCACACCCGCTCTCGCAGTGGCCCTTCCAGGACCACTTGCGGAAGGCAGTAGGAGGGCCGATGCACGAGCTGTGCCGCTCACTGTGCCTAAAGCCTTGGAGCAAGCTAAATGATCACATAAATTCTTTCACCAGAGTGCAAAGGCGTTAAAACGACAACTTCAAATTACAGTGGATCAGGCCAGGAGCGTTCTTATGTCCTGCCCTGATTGCCAACAGTTGGCGCCCGCACCATCCACAGAGGGTGTTAATCCAGGAGGGGTTACTGCCAATGAAGTATGGCCAGCGGATGTAACGCATTGTTCTGAATTGGGTAAATACGTACGTGTTTCTGTAGACGCTCATTCCAGATTTCTCGTTGCTGCTGCACGCGCTGGTGAAAGAGCACGAGACATCTGTAACGTTGGTTGGCATGTTTTGCTGTTTGAGGAGTTCCACGATTTGTAAAACCAGAGGAAAGCGGAACGCACACTCGATTAGAGGAGCGATCCCCCAGCGCGCTGTAATAGAAGTGCCTGCTTTTTAACACTTTCAAAACAGTGTTAAAGAGTCTGTTTGACGACTTTTCGGTATCATTTCTGGCGACGAGGATGGGATGATCTGCCTGACCTCCCGTGGATCCTAGGATCTCTGGGACCTTGTGCCGGCACCGAGGAATTCCTGGAAGGGACCACAGCTCCTCGGACCAGCTCGGGACGCGGGTAAAACCCCATCAATGAGGCACTTTCATTGTCTGGTTGCGTTGGCACGCTGCCTGCGCGAGACGTGGGCGACACCAGCGCGTTGGGTCTGCGCATTCGCGTCTGCGCATTTTGGTAAACTGGGTAACTTAAAAAAAGAAAGAAATAAAAAATTAAAGGGGAAAATGAGAAAACAATAAATTAAAGAGAAAAACGAGGGAACAGCAATTTGATAAAGGTACCCTTAATGATTTTGCTGTTTGTGCCTTAGCAATTGTATAATTGTTTCTGGCTTTAGTGGTTTGTTGTTGTTGTTACTTGTGTCTTGGGGGATTTTATAGTCCAGTACTTAGGGTTCACCAATTGTCTGTGATTGTGATTGTGAAGTAGGTAGTGGACAATCGGCAGGAGGATTCGTGAGAAATCCCCCCCAGGCTGTGTTTTCTGACATTGGAAAAGGATCGTTTGCTGTTCAACAGGGCGTCAACCAGGGAGAATCTGATTGAATATTGTAATTAATGGTGGCCACTGTAAATAATATTAATATGCTTCACAGGTCTAGGTGGGTATACTTTGAGATCTGTAGTATAGTAATGTGCTGCATGTAATATGTAGTAAGATATCTATTTTAAATCATATATTGCCTATTACATAAGGCATATTACACAATACATAATGTTACATATGCATTGTCTTTATCCCCTTCAGATCCATTTGTTTTGAAAAAGGATAATCAGGGAAAGAAATGCAAACCAGTAAAAGGTTTGTTGAAGAACAGCTATTGGTGTAGAATACACAGAGAACATGAGATCAAAATTGTGCCTCGGTCAGTCCAGGGTGGGATCCTGATATCCTTATATCGGGGCACAGGCTGCATTGGTATCGCCAGTGCATTTTATACGGGATTAGACACGCTGCGCCTAAAGCTGTAAATATGCCAAAACCTTCTGAGATTAAACAGGATTGTGAGGAGTCTCCCACTGAGTTTTTACACCGTCTTAAACCGACAGCTCAGAAATATATTAATATAGATCCTGACTTGGAGAACAGAGAAATAGAATTCTTAGTTGACTGGGAGCTCATTATTCTGTGTTAAACACTATGCAGGGAATATTAAGTAGCGATTCTGTAACAGTTATGGGTGCCACAAAAATTGCAAAACACGGCCCTTTAACCTGCTGCTTAGAATGTTTGTATGTGGAGTCTGTACTTATTGATTGTGTACCATGTGTCTTCTCTTGTGCACAACGAATGGTTGAAAAAAGCTTTAATGGTGCAATGGCTGTGCAGTTACACGCTGCTGTGGCTGCAATTGTTAAAGAAAGAAGGGGAGATGTGGCAGGGTTGTGACATCAGGCCTGTGAGAAATTGCAAGAGTCACAGTGTGAGAACAAGCGCTGGTGGAAAAACACAAGCAGCAAGGACTGTGTGGGACATGAACCATCAGAGGCAGAGGGATTGGTACATGAGGGACAGAGGGATTGATACGGGGTTGGTACATGAGGGACAGAGGGATTGATACGCGGTGGGTACATCAGGGACAGAGGGATTGATACAGAATCGGTACATCGAGGACAGAGGTCCGCGATGTTTCAAATGCAAACCTGAGTTTGTATTAAATGTCTCTCTGCATCTTAAAGAGAGTCTGTGCCTCATCTGCTACACCCCTTTATCTGTTTCCCAAATTACGATTTAGACTGTATTTACCGTTGTAAAAACAAAGCTTTCCCCCCTTAATTTTTGTCACGTGTTGTAGTTAGAATTAATAGAGATATTGGAGCCCATCGTAGCTAAACTGGAAAAAGACAGCAGCCGTGTGTATTTTTAAATAAAGACTAAATCAAGTGTGCTAGCTCATTATCTTTAAGCGTTTTACTGTGATCACCTCTCTCCCAAGGTTTTGTGTCTGTTGTATCAAGGCCTGACACCCACGGCCACAGTGGATGAATCACCATGGGCACAACACCAGGAACCTGCCTGTTCGTGTCCAGGATATCCACTCCAGCAGGCACGTTTTAATTGGTACTTGCATTATGGATTAGATGCAACAAAAATCCATACTTTCTTTTGTCCTTTGCTATAGAGGAGGGGGTTGAACTTTTCTATAGCAGATTCAATCACTTGTTGTAAAGCAATGAAATAAATAACTTAGGCTTTTTCTATGGATAAACAACGTTTAATTCAATTCCTTAATTGTATTCCTTAAACACTTGTTCGTTAGACCATAAGCAAAACAGCGCTGGGTGTTAGTTCGTTAGTAGGCCCTTATTATGTGGTTGGTTAACCCTGAAAATGTTAGCTCTCTCTATCAATATAACCTCATAAACAAGTTTCAAAATTTTTATGTAGAACTTACCCACCTTTTCCTTTTTGCAGGTTCAGAGCCCGAGCCTCATTTGGCTGTATCTGTAAACATCAAACGTCTCAGCACAAATCACAACTGCATTTCTCACAGACAGAAGTGCCTGATCTCCACAGCTTGCCTGGCAGTGCAGAGAGCAGGAAGTGCGGTGAGTCCTGGGCCTTTGGGCACATTTCACCCTGTTTTGTGTCCCAGTCCCTCCCTGCTCCCTCCTCTTTCCTGCTGTGCCCTTCTTCCTCTTCATCTCTTCTCCCTCTGGCCCTCTGCTGCTTCCTCACCTATTCCCCCACCCTTCTGAATCTCTGTGCAGGGTTTCTCGTATCTCCCTCTCCGTCTCCACCCCTCTGTGTTCTCATCATCCCCGGTTTCTCTTTGTCGTCATTCTTGTCTGTTGCTCTGTCCCGCTCCGTGCCCCATCATTTCTCACTGTATCCCTCTGTTCTGCTCCCTGCGCCTATTCCTGCCCCTCTTCTTTTTTACTCCCTCTTCCTCTTGCTGCCCACCCCAGGATTTTTTCCCAATCTCTATCCTGCCCCAACCCTTATTGTTCTTTCTCTCTCCTGCTCCCTCTCTGTCTTTCTGCCTGTCTGCCCTTTCCCTGCTGCTTCTTTCTCCATCTCTGTCCAGATTACTGCCCCTTTTCCTTCTTGGTGTCTTTCTGTCCTGTTTGTCTTTCTGTCTTCCTTGCCTGTTCCCAGCCCCATCCCCTCTCGCTGTATCTTCCCTGTCCAGCTGACTCTGCCTTTTCTTTGTCTTCTCATCCTCTTTCCTGCTCCTCAGCCCTCTTTTCCTCTTCCTCCAGCTCATTGCTGTATGTTTTCCCTTTCCAGTCTCTTCATTTTGATCTAAACTTTGCTTTGTTTCTCAGTCCCTTTGTTCTCTTCCCTTCCTGTTGCCTCTCAGTGGGCAGTGACGACCTGGTTGAGAGACAGCACGGCGACCACATCCCAGGTCGCTCGGTCCATCAGCACACAAACGCCACTGTGGTGGAAAGGAAATGGCGTTTATTAACAAGTAACACAGCGTTATATACCTTAGGTTTGCAACGTCACGTCCATCTGCTTGCCTCACATACTCCTACCTACTTAGGGAGGGGCTACTATCTTTCTGTACAGCGCGAGATCTTCCGGCCTCCAGACCCTAACTACCTACAGGTATGCGTCACAACCCCCCCTGGACACCGTTTGTGTCACAAACGCCCCTGGACAGGGTGTGTCTCACAAACGCCATTGGACAGCATGTGTCACAACCCCCCCTGGAAACTGTGTGTGTCACAAACACCATTGGACAACGTGTATGTCACAAACGCCCCTAGACAGCGTGTGTGTCACAAGCCCCATTGGACAGAGTGTTTGTCACAAGCCCCATTGGACAGCGTATGTGTCACAAGCCCGATTGGACAGCATGTGTGTCACAAACCCCATTGGACAGCATGTGTCACCAGCCCCCCTGGAAACTGTGTGTGTCCAAAATATCCCTGGACAGTGTGTGTGTCACGAAGCCCCCTGGACAGTGTGTGTGTCACAAACACCCTTAGACAGGGTGTGTGTCACAAACCCCATTGGAGACTGTGTATCTCACAATCCCCATTGGACAGCGTCTGTCACAACCGCCCCTGGACAGCATGTGTGTCACAAACCCCATTGGAGAGTGTGTGTGTGTGACAAACCCCATTGGACAGCGTGTGTGTCACAAACCCCATTGGACAGCGTGTGTGTCACAAACCCCATTGGACAACGTGTGTGTCATATACCCCATTGGACAACGTGTGTGTAACAAACCCCATTGGTCATCGTGTATGACAAATGCTCCTGGACAACGTGTGTTTCACCAACTTCATTGGACAGGGTGTGTGTCACAAAAACCCCTGGACAGCGTGTGTGTCAAAAACGCCATTGGACAGCGTGTGTGTCACAAACCCCCATGGCCAGTGTGTGTGTCACAAACCCCGTTGGACATTCTGTGTGTCAAAAACCCCATTGGACATTCTGTGTGTCACAAACCCCATTGGACACCGTGTGTGTCACAAACACCCCTAGACAGGGTGTGTGTCACAATCCTCATTGGACAGGCTGTGGGTCACAAACCCCATTGGGAAGCGTGTATGTCACATATCCCATTGGACAGGGCCTGTGTCACAAACCCCATTGGACAGCGTGTGACACAAGGACCCATGGACAGGATGTGTGTCACAAACCCCATCGGACCGCGTGTGTGTCACAAACTCCATTGAACAGCGAATGTGTCACAAAAACCAATGGACAGCGGGTGTGTCACAACCCCCATTCAACAGGATGTGTGTCACAAACCCCATTAAACATGGTGTGTGTCACAAACCTCATTCAACATGGTGTGTGTCACAAACCCCATTGGAAAGCGTGTGTGTCACAAACCCCATTGGACAGCGTGTATGTCACGAACACCCCTGAACAGGGTGTGTGTCACAAACCCCATTGGACAGGGTGTGTATCACAAATCCCATTGGACAGCCTGTGTTAAAAACCCATCTGGATAGCATTTTTGTCACAAACCCCATTGGACAGTGTGTGTGTCACAAACCTCATTGGACAGCGATAGTGTCACAAACGCCCCTGGACACTGTGTGTGTTACAAACACCCCTGGACACCGTGTGTGTCTACAAATGCCCCTGGACAGCTTGTGTGTCACAAACCCATTGGACAGCGTGTGTGTCACAAACCCCCATGGACAGTGTGTGTGTCACAAATGCCATTGAACAGAGTGTGTGTCACAAACCGCATTGGACAGTGCGTGTCACAAACACCCCTGGACAGTTTCCTTGTCACAAACACCCCTGGACACCGTTTATGTCAAAAACGCCCCTGGACAGTTCCTCTGTCACAAACCCCATTGGACAGCGGATGTCACAAGGACCCATGGACAGGGTGTGTGTCACAAACACCATCGGACCGCGTGTGTGTCACAAACCCCATTGAACAATGGGTGTGTCACAAACCCCATTGGACAGTGGGTGTGTCACAAACCCCATTAAACAGGGTGTGTGTCACAAACCCCATTCAACATGGTGTGTGTCACAAACCCCATTGGAAAACGTGTGTGTCACAAACACCATTGGACAGCGTGTATGTCACGAACACCCCTGAACAGGGTGTGTGTCACAAACCCCATTGGACAGGGTGTGTATCACAAATCCCATTGGACAGCGTTTGTGTCACAAACGCCCCTAGACACTGTGTGTGTTACAAACACCCCTGGACACCGTGTGTGTCCACAAATGCCTCTGGACAGCGTATGTGTCACAAACCCATTGGACAGCGTGTGTGTCACAAACCCCCATGAACAGTGTGTGTGTCACAAACGCCATTGAACAGAGTGTGTGTCACAAACCGCATTGGACAGTGCGTGTCACAAAAACCCTGGACAGTTTCCTTGTCACAAACACCCCTGGACACCGTTTATGTCACAAACGCCCCTGGACAGTTCCTCTGTCACAAACCCCATTGGACAGTGTGTGTGTCACTAACCCCATTGGACAGCCTGTGTGTGACAAACCCCATTGGCCAGCATGTGTGTCACGAACCCCATTGGACAGGGTGTATGTCACAAACCCCGTTGGACAGCCTGTGTTTCACAAACGCCATTGGGCAGCGTGTGTGTCACAAACCCCATTGTACAGGGTGTGTGTCACAAACCCCTGGACAGCGTGTGTGTCACAACTACCCGTGGACAGTTTGTGAGTCACAAACCTGATTTGACAGCTTGTGTGTCACAAACGCCCCTGGACAGCGTGTTTGTCACAAACCTCATTGGGCAGCGTGTGGGTCACAAACCCCATTGAAAAGCGTGTGTGTCACAAACCCCATTGCACATCGAGTGTGTCGAATGCCCCTGGACAGCGCATGTGTTACAAACCCCATTGGATAGTGTGTGTGTCACAAACCCCGTTGTACAGTCTGTGTGTCACAAACTCCATTGGACATTCTGTGTGTCACAAACCCCATTGGACACCGTGTGTGTCACAAACACCCCTAGACAGGGTGTGTGTCACAATCCTCATTGGACAGGCTGTGGGTCATAAACCCCATTGGGAAGTGTGTGTGTCACAAATCCCATTGGACAGGGCGTGTGTCACAAACCCCATTGGACAGCGTGTGTCACAAGGACCCATGGACAGGGTGTGTGTCACAAACCCCATCGGACCGCGTGTGTGTCACAAACCCCATTGAACAGCGGGTGTGTCACAAACCCCATTGAACAGCGGGTGTGTCACAAACCCCATTCAACATGGTGTGTGTCACAAACCCCATTGGAAAGCGTGTGTTTCACCAACTTCATTGGACAGCGTGTATGTCACGAACACCCCTGAAAAGGGTGTGTGTAACAAACCCCATTGGACAGGGTGTGTATGACAAATCCCATTGGACAGCGTTTGTGTCACAAACAGCCCTGGAAACTGTGTGTGTCACAAACACACCTGGACAGGGTCTGTGTAACAAACCCCTTTGGATAGTGTGTGTGTCACACTGTCAATTGGACAGCCTGTGTGTCCCGAACCCCATTGGACAGCCTGTGTGTCACAAACACCTCTGGACATGGTGTGTGTCACAAACCTCATTGGACAGGCTGTGTGTCACAAACCCCATTGGGAAACGTGTGTGTCACAAATCCCATTAGACAGCGTGTGTGTCAAAAACCCCATTGGACACCGTGTGTGTCATAAACACCCCTGGACAGGGTGTGTGTCACAAACGCCATTGGACAGCGTGTGTGTCACAAACCCCATTGGACACCGTGTGTGTCACAAACCCCATTAGCCAGGGTGTGTGTCACAAACCCCATTAAACAGGGTGTGTGTCACAAACTCCATTGGAAATAGTCTGTGTCACAAACCGCATTGGACAGCCTGTGTGTCACAAACCCCATTGGACAGTGTGTGTGTCACAAACCCCACTGGACACCATGTGTGTCACAAACACCCCTAGAGAGGGTGTGTGTCACAATCCTCATTGGACATGCTGTTGGTCACAAACCCCATTGGGAAGCGTGTGTGTCACAAACCCCATTGGACACCGTGTGTGTCACAAACACCCATGGACAGGGTGTGTGTCACAAACCCAATTGGACAGCGTGTGTGTCACAAACCCCATTGGACACCGTGTTTGTCAGAAACTCCATTGGACAGCGTGTGTGTCACAAATCCCGTTAAACAGGGTGTGTGTCATAATCTCCATTGGAAATAGTCTGTGTCACAAACCGCATTGGACAGCCTGTGTGTCACAAACCGCATTGGACAGTGTGTGTGTCACAAACGCCATTGGACAGAGTGTGAGTCACAAATCCCGTTGGACAGTCTGTGTGTGTCACAAACCCCGTTGGACAGTCTGTGTGTCACAAACCCCATTGGACATTCTGTGTGTCACAAACCCCATTTGAAAACGTGTGTGTCACAAACACCCCTAGACAGGGTGTGTGTCACAATCCTCATTGAACAGACTGTGGTTCACAAACCCCATTGGGAAGCATGTGTGTCACAAATCCCATTGGACAGGGCGTGTGTCACAAACCCCATTGGACAGCGTGTGTCACAAGGACCCATGGACAGGGTGTGTGTCACAAACCCCATCGGACCGTGTGTGTGTCACAAACCCCATTGAACAGCGGGTGTGTCACAAACCCCATTAAACAGGGTGTGTGTCACAAACCCCATTCAACATGGTGTGTGTCACAAACCCCATTGGAAAGCGTGTGTGTCACAAACACCATTGGACAGCGTGTATGTCACGAACACCTCTGAACAGGGTGTGTGTCACAAACCCCATTAGACAGGGTGTGTATCACAAATCCCATTGGACAGCGTTTGTGTCACAAACAGCCCTGGAAACTGTGTGTGTCACAAACACACCTGGACAGTTTCCTTGTAACAAACCCCTTTGGATAGTGTGTGTGTCACACTGTCAATTGGACAGCCTATGTGTCCCTAACCTCATTGGACAACCTGTGTGTCACAAACACCTCTGGACATGGTGTGTGTCACAATCCTCATTGGACAGGCTGTTGGTCACAAACCCCATTGGGAAGCGTGTGTGTCACAAATCCCAGTGCACAGGGTGTGTGTCACAAACGCCATTGGACAGCGTGTGTCACAAGCACCCATTGACAGGGTGTGTGTCACAAACTCAATTGGACAGCGTGTTTGTCAGAAACCCCATTGGACAGCGGGTGTGTCACAAACCCCATTAAACAGGGTGAGAGTCACAAAGCCCATTGGACAGCGTGTGTGTCACAAACCCCATTGGACAACGTGTGTGTCACAAACCCCATTGGACAGATTGTGTGTCAGAAACTCCCCTGTACACGGTTTGTGTCACAACTCCCCGTGGACAGGGTGTGTCACAAACTCCATTGGACAACGTGTGTGTCACAAACTCCATTGGACAACGTGTGTGTCACAAACCCCATTGAACAGGTTGTGTGTCAGAAACTCCCCTGTACACGGTTTGTGTCACAACTCCCCGTGGACAGGGTGTGTCACAAACTCCATTGGACAGCGTGTGTGTCACAAACCCCATTGGACAGTGTGTGAGTCAGAAACCTCATTGGACAGAGTGTTTGTCACAAACACCCCTGGACACCGTTTGTGTCACAAAAGGCCCTGGACAGCGTGTCTGTCACAAACCTTATTGGACAGCCCGTGTGTCACAAACCCCATTGGACAGCGTGTGTTAAAAACCCACCTGGACAGCATTTTTGTCACAAACCCCATTGGACAGTGTGTGTGTCACAAACGCCCCTGGACACTGTGTGTGTTACAAATACCCCTGGACACCGTGTGTGTCTACAAATGCCCCTGGACAGCTTTTGTGTCACAAACCCATTGGACAGCGTGTGTGTCACAAACCCCCATGGACAGTGTGTGTGTCACAAACGCCATTGAACAGAGTGTGTGTCACAAACCGCATTGGACAGTGCGTGTCACAAACACCCCTGGACAGTTTCCTTGTCACAAACACCCCTGGACATCGTTTATGTCACAAACGCCCCTGGACAGTTCCTCTGTCACAAACCCCATTGGACAGTGTGTGTGTCACGAACCCCATTGGCCAGCATGTGTGTCACGAACCCCATTGGACAGGGTGTATGTCACAAACCCCATTGGACAGCCTGTGTTTCACAAACCCCATTGGGCAGCGTGTGTGTCACAAACCCCATTGTACAGGGTGTGTGTCACAAACCCCTGGACAGCGTGTGTGTCACAACTCCCCGTGGACAGTTTGTGAGTCACAAACCTGATTTGACAGCTTGTGTGTCACAAACCCCACTGGACAGCGTGTTTTTCACAAACCTCATTGGGCAGCGTGTGGGTCACAAACCCCATTGAAAAGCGTGTGTGTAACAAA
Organism: Nesoenas mayeri; assembly: GCF_963082525.1. Taxonomy (NCBI): domain Eukaryota; kingdom Metazoa; phylum Chordata; class Aves; order Columbiformes; family Columbidae; genus Nesoenas; species Nesoenas mayeri. The sequence continues at coordinate 1,018,640 of NC_137562.1, forward strand.
CCCAATTGCACATCGAGTGTGTCGAATGCCCCTGGACAGCGTATGTGTCACAAACCCCATTGGACAGTGTGTGTGTCACAAATCCCGTTGGACAGTCTGTGTGTCACAAAACCCATTGGACATTCTGTGTGTCACAAACCCCATTGGACACCGTGTGTGTCACAAACACCCCTAGACAGGGTGTGTGTCACAATCCTCATTGGACAGGCTGTGGGTCACAAACCCCATTGGGAAGCGTGTGTGTCACAAATCCCATTGGACAGGGCGTGTGTCACAAACCCCATTGGACAACGTGTGTCACAACGACCCATGGACAGGGTGTGTGTCACAAACCTCATCGGTCTGCGTGTGTGTCACAAACCCCATTGAACAGCGGGTGTGTCACAAACCCCATTGGACAGCGGGTGTGTCACAAACCCCATTGGACAGGGTATGTATCACAAATCCCATTGGACAGCATTTGTGTCACAAACAGCCCTGGAAACTGTGTGTGTCACAAACACACCTGGACAGGGTATGTGTAACAAACCCCTTTTGGATAGTGTGTGTGTCACACTGTCAATTGGACAGCCTGTGTGTCTCGAACCCCATTGGACAGCCTGTGTGTCACAAACACCTCTGGTCATGGTGTGTGTCACAAACCTCATTAGACAGGCTGTGTGTCACAAACCCCATTGGGAAGCGTGTGTGTCACAAATCCCATTAGACAACGTGTGTGTCACAAACCCCATTGGACACCGTGTGTGTCATAAACACCCCTGGACAGGGTGTGTGTCACAAACTCGATTAGACAGTGTGTCTGTCACAAACCTCATTGGACACCGTGTGAGTCACAAACCCCATTGGGCAGCGTGTGTGTCACAAACCCCATTAAACAGGGTGTGTGTCACAAACTCCATTGGAAATAGTCTGTGTCACAAACCGCATTGGACAGCCTGTGTGTCACAAACCCCATTGGACAGTGTGTGTGTCACAAACCCCACTGGACACCATGTGTGTCACAAACACCCCTAGAGAGGGTGTGTGTCACAATCCTCATTGGACAGGCTGTTGGTCACAAACCCCATTGGGCAGAGTGTGTGTCACAAACCCCATTGGACAGCGGGTGTGTCACAAACCCCATTAAACAGGGTGTGTGTCACAAACTCCATTGGACAGCGAGTGTATCACAAACGCTATTGGCCAGGATGTGTGTAACAAATGCCCCTGGACAGCGTGTGTGTCACAAACCCCATTGGACAGTGTGTGTGTCACAAACCCCTTTGGACATCATGTGTGTCACAAACACCCCTAGACAGGGTGTGTGTCACAATCCTCGTTGGACAGGCTGTTGGTCACAAACCCCATTGGGAAGCGTGTGTGTCACAAATCCCAGTGGACAGGGTGTGTGTCACACACCCCATTAGACAGCGTGTGTCACAAGCACCCATGGACAGGGTTTGTGTCACATACCCAATTGGACAGCGTTTGTGTCACAAACCCCATTGAACAGCGGGTGTGTCACAAACCCCATTGGACAGTGGATGTGTCACAAACCCCATTAAACAGGGTGTGTATCACAAACCCCATTGGAAAGCGTGTGTGTCACAAACACCATTGAACAGCGTGTATGTCACGAACACCATTGGACAGCGTGTATGTCACGAACACCCCTGAACAGGGTGTGTGTCACAAACCCAATTGGACAGGGTGTGTATGACAAATCCCATTGAACAGCGTTTGTGTCGCAAAGAGCCCTGGAAACTGTGTGTGTCACAAACACACCTGGACAGGGTCTGTGTAACAAACCCCTTTGGATAGTGTGTGTGTCACACTGTCAATTGGACAGCCTGTGTGTCCCGAACCCCATTGGACAGCCTGTGTGTCACAAACACCTCTGGTCATGGTGTGTGTCACAAACCTCATTAGACAGGCTGTGTGTCACAAACCCCATTGGGAAGCGTGTGTGTCACAAATCCCATTAGACAGCGTGTGTGTCACAAACCCCATTGGACACGGGTGTGTCACAAACCCCATTAAACAGGGTGTGTATCACAAACCCGATTAGACAGTGTGTCTGTTACAATCCCCATTGGACACCGTGTGAGTCACAAACCCCATTGGGCAGCGTGTGTGTCACAAACCCCATTAAACAGGGTGTGTGTCACAAACTCCATTGGAAATAGTCTGTGTCACAAACCGCATTGGACAGCCTTTGTGTCACAAACCCCATTGGACAGTGTGTGTGTCACAAACCCCATTGGACATCATGTGTGTCACAAAAACCCCTAGACAGGGTGTGTGTCACAATCCTCATTGGACAGGCTGTTGGTCACAAACCCCATTGGGAAGCGTGTGTGTCACAAACCCCATTGGACAGCGGGTGTGTCACAAACCCAATTAAACAGGGTGTGTGTCACAAACTCCATTGGACAGCGTGTGTATCGCAAACACCATTGGCCAGGGTGTGTGTCACAAATGCCCCTGGACAGCGTGTGTTTCACAAACCCCATTTCACAGCATGTGTGTCACAAACCCCATTGGACAGGGTGTGTGTCACAAAGACCCCTGGACAGCGTGTGTGTCACAAACTTCATCGGACAGAGTGTGTGTCAAAAACCCCATTTGAAAACGTGTGTGTCACAAATTCCATTAAACAGGGTGTGTGTCACAAACTCCATTGGAAATAGTCTGTGTCACAAACCGCATTGGACAGCCTGTGTGTCACAAACCCCATTGTACAGTGTGTGTGTCACAAACGCCATTGGACATCATGTGTGTCACAAACACCCCTAGACAAGGTGTGTGTCACAGTCCTCATTGGACAGGCTGTTGGTCACAAACCCCATTGGGAAGCGTGTGTGTCACAAACCCCATTGGACAGGGTGTGTGTCACAAACCCCATTAAACAGAGTGTGTGTCACAAACTCCATTGGACAGCGTGTGTATCGCAAACACCATTGGCCAGGGTGTGTGTAACAAATGCCCCTGGACAGCATGTGTTTCACAAACCCCATTTCACAGCATGTGTGTCACAAACCCCATTGGACAGGGTGTGTGTCACAAAGACCCCTGGACAGCGTGTGTGTCACAAACTCCATTGGACAGAGTGTGTGTCAAAAACCCCATTTGAAAGCGTGTGTGTCACAAATCCCATTAAACAGAGTGTGTGTCACAAACGCCATTGGACAGCGGGTGTGTCACTAACCCCATTGGACAGCGTGTGTGTCACGAACACCCCTAGACAGGGTGTGTGTCACAAACGCAATTGGACAGCGTGTATATCACAAACCCCATTGGACAGCGTGTGTGTCACAGACCCCATTGGACAGTGTGTGTCACAAACCCCATTGAACAGCGTGTGTGTGTCTCAAACCCCATTGGACAGTGTGTGTGTAACAAAGACCCCTGGACAGCGTGTGTGTCACAAACCCCATTGGACACCGTGTGTGTCACAAACACCCCTAGACAGGGTGTGTGTCATAATCCTCATTGGACAGGATGTGTGTCACAAACCCCATTGGACAGCGTGTATCACAACGACCCATGGACAGGGTGTGTGTCACAAACCCCATCGGTCTGCGTGTGTGTCACAAACCCCATTGAACAGCGGGTGTGTCACAAACCCCATTGGACAGCGGGTGTGTCACAAACCCCATTGGACAGGGTGTGTATCACAAATCCCATTGGACAGCGTTTGTGTCACAAACAGCCCTGGAAACTGTGTGTGTCACAAACACACCAGGACAGAGTATGTGTAACAAACCCCTTTTGGATAGTGTGTGTGTTACACTGTCAATTGGACAACCTGTGTGTCCCGAACCCCATTCAACAGCCTGTGTGTCACAAACACCTCTGGTCATGGTGTGTGTCACAAACCTCATTAGACAGGCTGTGTGTCACAAACCCCATTGGGAAGCGTGTGTGTCACAAATCCCATTAGACAGCGTGTGTGTCACAAACCCCATTGGACACCGTGTGTGTCACAAACACCCCTGGACAGGGTGTGTGTCACAAACCCGATTAGACAGTGTGTCTGTCACAAACCCCATTGGACACCGTGTGAGTCACAAACCCCATCCGACAGCGTGTGTGTCACAAACCCCATTAAACAGGGTGTGTGTCTCAAACTCCATTGGAAACAGTCTGTGTCACAAACCGCATTGGACAGCCTGTGTGTCACAAACCCCATTGGACAGTGTGTGTGTCACAAACCCCATTGGACATCATGTGTGTCACAAAAACCCCTAGACAGGGTGTGTGTCACAATCCTCATTGGACAGGCTGTTGGTCACAAACCCCATTGGGAAGCGTGTGTGTCACAAACCCCATTGGACAGCGGGTGTGTCACAAACCCAATTAAACAGGGTGTGTGTCACAAACTCCATTGGACAGCGTGTGTATCGCAAACACCATTGGCCAGGGTGTGTGTCACAAATGCCCCTGGACAGCGTGTGTTTCACAAACCCCATTTCACAGCATGTGTGTCACAAACCCCATTGGACAGGGTGTGTGTCACAAAGACCCCTGGACAGCGTGTGTGTCACAAACTTCATCGGACAGAGTGTGTGTCAAAAACCCCATTTGAAAACGTGTGTGTCACAAATTCCATTAAACAGGGTGTGTGTCACAAACTCCATTGGAAATAGTCTGTGTCACAAACCGCATTGGACAGCCTGTGTGTCACAAACCCCATTGTACAGTGTGTGTGTCACAAACGCCATTGGACATCATGTGTGTCACAAACACCCCTAGACAAGGTGTGTGTCACAGTCCTCATTGGACAGGCTGTTGGTCACAAACCCCATTGGGAAGCGTGTGTGTCACAAACCCCATTGGACAGGGTGTGTGTCACAAACCCCATTAAACAGAGTGTGTGTCACAAACTCCATTGGACAGCGTGTGTATCGCAAACACCATTGGCCAGGGTGTGTGTAACAAATGCCCCTGGACAGCATGTGTTTCACAAACCCCATTTCACAGCATGTGTGTCACAAACCCCATTGGACAGGGTGTGTGTCACAAAGACCCCTGGACAGCGTGTGTGTCACAAACTCCATTGGACAGAGTGTGTGTCAAAAACCCCATTTGAAAGCGTGTGTGTCACAAATCCCATTAAACAGAGTGTGTGTCACAAACGCCATTGGACAGCGGGTGTGTCACTAACCCCATTGGACAGCGTGTGTGTCACGAACACCCCTAGACAGGGTGTGTGTCACAAACGCAATTGGACAGCGTGTATATCACAAACCCCATTGGACAGCGTGTGTGTCACAGACCCCATTGGACAGTGTGTGTCACAAACCCCATTGAACAGCGTGTGTGTGTCTCAAACCCCATTGGACAGTGTGTGTGTAACAAAGACCCCTGGACAGCGTGTGTGTCACAAACCCCATTGGACACCGTGTGTGTCACAAACACCCCTAGACAGGGTGTGTGTCATAATCCTCATTGGACAGGATGTGTGTCACAAACCCCATTGGACAGCGTGTATCACAACGACCCATGGACAGGGTGTGTGTCACAAACCCCATCGGTCTGCGTGTGTGTCACAAACCCCATTGAACAGCGGGTGTGTCACAAACCCCATTGGACAGCGGGTGTGTCACAAACCCCATTGGACAGGGTGTGTATCACAAATCCCATTGGACAGCGTTTGTGTCACAAACAGCCCTGGAAACTGTGTGTGTCACAAACACACCAGGACAGAGTATGTGTAACAAACCCCTTTTGGATAGTGTGTGTGTTACACTGTCAATTGGACAACCTGTGTGTCCCGAACCCCATTCAACAGCCTGTGTGTCACAAACACCTCTGGTCATGGTGTGTGTCACAAACCTCATTAGACAGGCTGTGTGTCACAAACCCCATTGGGAAGCGTGTGTGTCACAAATCCCATTAGACAGCGTGTGTGTCACAAACCCCATTGGACACCGTGTGTGTCACAAACACCCCTGGACAGGGTGTGTGTCACAAACCCGATTAGACAGTGTGTCTGTCACAAACCCCATTGGACACCGTGTGAGTCACAAACCCCATCCGACAGCGTGTGTGTCACAAACCCCATTAAACAGGGTGTGTGTCTCAAACTCCATTGGAAACAGTCTGTGTCACAAACCGCATTGGACAGCCTGTGTGTCACAAACCCCATTGGACAGTGTGTGTGTCACAAACCCCATTGGACATCATGTGTGTCACAAACACCCCTAGAGAGGGTGTGTGTCACAATCCTCATTGGACAGGCTGTTGGTCACAAACCCCATTGGGAAGCATGTGTGTCACAAACCCCATTGGACAGCGGGTGTGTCACAAACCCCATTAAACAGGGTGTGTGTCACAAACTCCATTGGACAACGTGTGTATCAGAAACGCCATTGGCCAAGGTGTGTGTAACAAATGCCATTGGACAGCGTGTGTGTCACAAACCCCATTTCACAGCATGTGCGTCACAAACCCCATTGGACAGGGTGTGTGTCACAAAGACCCCTGGACAGCGTGTGTGTCACAAACTCCATTGGACAGAGTGTGTGTCAAAAACCCCATTTGAAAGCGTGTGTGTCACAAATCCCATTAAACAGGGTGTGTGTCACAAACCCCATTGGACAGCGGGTGTGTCACTAACCCCATTGGACAGCGTGTGTGTCACGAACACCCCTAGGCAGGGTGTGTGTCACAAACGCAATTGGACAGCGTGTATATCACAAACCTCATTGGACAGCGTGTGTGTCACAGACCCCATTGGACAGTGTGTGTCACAAACCCCATTGTACAGCGTGTGTGTGTCTCAAACCCCATTGGACAGTGTGTGTGTAACAAAGACCCCTGGACAGCGTGTGTGTCACAAACCCCATTGGACACCGTGTGTGTCACAAACACCCCTAGACAGGGTGTGTGTCATAATCCTCATTGGACAGGCTGTGGGTCACAAACCCCATTGGGAAGCGTGTGTGTCACAAATCCCATTGGACATGGCGTGTTTCACAAACCCCATTGGACAGCGTGTGTCACAACGACCCATGGACAGGGTGTGTGTCACAAACCCCATCGGACTGCGTGTAAGTCACAATACCCATTGAACAGCGGGTGTGTCACAAACCCCATTGGACAGCGGGTGTGTCACAAATCCCATTAAACAGTGTGTGTGTCACAATCCCCATTGGACACCGTGTGTGTCACAAACACCCCTGGACAGGGTGTGTGTCACAAACCCGATTAGACAGTGTGTCTGTCACAATCCCCATTGGACACCGTGTGAGTCACAAACCCCATTGGGCAGTGTGTGTGTCACAAACCCCATTAAACAGGGTGTGTGTCACAAACTCCATTGGAAATAGTCTCTGTCACAAACCGCATTGGACAGCCTGTGTGTCACAAACCCCATTGTACAGTGTGTGTGTCACAAACCCTATTGGACATCATGTGTGTCACAAACACCCCTAGACAGGGTGTGTGTCACAATCCTCATTTGACAGGCTGTTGGTCACAAACCCCATTGGGAAGCGTGTGTGTCACAAACCCCATTGGACAGCGGGTGTGTCACAAACCCCATTAAACAGGGTGTGTGTCACAAACTCCATTGGACAGCGTGTGTATCAAAAACACCATTGGCCAGGGTGTGTGTCACAAATGCCCCTGAACAGCGTGTGTTTCACAAACCCCATTTCACAGCATGTGTGTCACAAACCCCATTGGACAGGGTGTGTGTCACAAAGACCCCTGGACAGCGTGTGTGTCACAAACTCCATTGGACAGAGTGTGTGTCAAAAACCCCATTTGAAAGCGTGTGTGTCACAAATCCCATTAAACAGGGTGTGTGTCACAAACCCCATTGGACAGCGGGTGTGTCACTAACCCCATTGGACAGCGTGTGTGTCACGAACACCCCTAGACAGGGTGTGTGTCACAAACGCAATTGGACAGCGTGTATATCACAAACCCCATTGGACAGCGTGTGTGTCACAGACCCCATTGGACAGTGTGTGTCACAAACCCCATTGAACAGCGTGTGTGTGTCTGAAACCCCATTGGACAGTGTGTGTGTAACAAAGACCCCTGGACAGCGTGTGTGTCACAAACCCCATTGGACACCGTGTGTGTCAGAAACACCTCTAGACAGGGTGTGTGTCACAATCCTCATTGGACAGGCTGTGGGTCACAAACCCCATTGGGAAGCGTGTGTGTCACAAACCCCATTGGACAGCGTGTGTCACAACGACCCATGGACAGGGTGTGTGTCACAAACCCCATCGGACTGCGTGTAAGTCACAATACCCATTGAACAGCGGGTGTGTCACAAACTCCATTGGACAGAGTGTGTGTCAAAAACCCCATTTGAAATCGTGTGTGTCACAAACCCCATTAAACAGGGTGTGTGTCACAAACGTCATTGGACAGCGGGTGTGTCACTAACCCCATTGGACAGCGTGTGTGTCACGAACACCCCTAGACAGGGTGTGTGTCACAAATCCCATTGTACAGCGTGTATATCACAAACCCCATTGGACAGCAAGTGTGTCACAGACCCCATTGGACAGTGTGTGTCACAAACCCCATTGGACAGTGTGTGTGTAACAAAGACCCCTGGACAGCGTGTGTGTCACAAACCCCATTGGACACCGTGTGTGTCACAAAAACCCCTAGACAGGGTGTGTGTCACAATCCTCATTGGACAGACTGTGGGTCACAAACTCCATTCGGAAGCGTGTGTGTCACAAATCCCATTGGACATGGCGTGTGTCACAAATCCCATTGGACAGCGTGTGTCACAACGACCCATGGACAGGGTGTGTGTCAAAAACCCCATCGGACTGCGTGTAAGTCACAATACCCATTGAACAGCGGGTGTGTCACAAACCCCATTGGACAGCGGGTGTGTCACAAACCCCATTAAACAGGGTGTGTGTCACAAACCCCATTGGAAAGCGTGTGTGTCACAAACACCATTGGACAGCGTGTGTGTCATAAACCCCATTGGGCAGCGTGTGTGTAACAAACCCCATTGGTCATCGTGTATGACAAATGCTCCTGGACAACGTGTGTTTCACCAACTTCATTGGACAGGGTGTGTGTCACAAAAACCCCTGGACAGCGTGTGTGTCAAAAACCCCATTGGACAGCGTGTGTGTCACAAACCCCCATGGACAGTGTGTGTGTCACGAACGTCATTGGACATTCTGTGTGTCACAAACCCCATTGCACACTGTGTGTGTCACAAACACCCCTAGACAGGGTGTGTGTCACAATCCTCATTGGACAGGCTGTGGGTCACAAAACCCATTGGGCAGTGTGTGTGTCACAAATCCCATTGGACAGGATGTGTGTCACAAACCCCATTGGACAGCGAGTGTCACAACGACCCATGCACAGGGTGTGTGTCACAAACCCCATCGGTCTGCGTGTGTGTCACAAACCCCATTGAACAGCGGGTGTGTCACAAACCCCATTGGACAGCGGGTGTGTCACAAGCCCCATTGGACTGCGTTTGTGTCACAAACAGCCCTGGAAACTGTGTGTGTCACAAACACACCTGGACAGGGTATGTGTAACAAACCCCTTTTGGATAGTGTGTGTGTCACACTGTCAATTGGACAGCCTGTGTGTCCCGAACCCCATTGAACAGCCTGTGTGTCACAAACACCTCTGGTCATGGTGTGTGTCACAAACCTCATTAGACAGGCTGTGTGTCACAAACCCCATTGGGAAGCGTGTGTGTCACAAATCCCATTAGACAGCGTGTGTTTCACAAACCCCATTGGACACCGTGTGTGTCACAAACCCCATTGGGCAGCGTGTGTGTCACAAACCCCATTAAACAGGGTGTGTGTCACAAACTCCATTGGAAATAGTCTGTGTCACAAACCACATTGGACAGACTGTGTGTCACAAACCCCATTGGTCAGTGTGTGTGTCACAAACCCCATTGGACATCATGTGCATCACAAACACCCCTAGACAGGGTGTGTGTCACAATCCTCATTGGACAGGCTGTTGGTCACAAACCCCATTGGGAAGCGTGTGTGTCACAAACCCCATTGGACAGTGTGTCTGTCACAAACCCCATTGGACACCGTGTGAGTCACAAACCCCATTGGGCAGCGTGTGTGTCACAAACCCCATTAAACAGGGTGTGTGTCACAAACTCCATTGGAAATAGTCTGTGTCACAAACCGCATTGGACAGACTGTGTGTCACAAACCCCATTGGTCAGTGTGTGTGTCACAAACCCCATTGGACATCATGTGCATCACAAACACCCCTAGACAGGGTGTGTGTCACAATCCTCATTGGACAGGCTGTTGGTCACAAACCCCATTGGGAAGCGTGTGTGTCACAAACCCCATTGGACAGCGGGTGTGTCACAAACCCCATTAAACAGTGTATGTGTCACAAACCCCATTGGACATCATGTGTGTCACAAACACCCCTAGACAGGGTGTGTGTCACAATTCTCATTGGACAGGCTGTTGGTCACAAACCCCATTGGGAAGCGTGTGTGTCACAAACCCCATTGGACAGCGGGTGTGTCACAAACACCATTGGACAGCGTGTGTGTCATAAACCCCATTGGGCAGCGTGTGTGTAACAAACCCCATTGGTCATCGTGTATGACAAATGCTCCTGGACAACGTGTGTTTCACCAACTTCATTGGACAGGGTGTGTGTCACAAAAACCCCTGGACAGCGTGTGTGTCAAAAACCCCCATGGACAGTGTGTGTGTCACGAACGTCATTGGACATTCTGTGTGTCACAAACCCCATTGCACACTGTGTGTGTCACAAACACCCCTAGACAGGGTGTGTGTCACAATCCTCATTGGACAGGCTGTGGGTCACAAAACCCATTGGGCAGTGTGTGTGTCACAAATCCCATTGGACAGGATGTGTGTCACAAACCCCATTGGACAGCGAGTGTCACAACGACCCATGCACAGGGTGTGTGTCACAAACCCCATCGGTCTGCGTGTGTGTCACAAACCCCATTGAACAGCGGGTGTGTCACAAACCCCATTGGACAGCGGGTGTGTCACAAGCCCCATTGGACTGCGTTTGTGTCACAAACAGCCCTGGAAACTGTGTGTGTCACAAACACACCTGGACAGGGTATGTGTAACAAACCCCTTTTGGATAGTGTGTGTGTCACACTGTCAATTGGACAGCCTGTGTGTCCCGAACCCCATTGAACAGCCTGTGTGTCACAAATACCTCTGGTCATGGTGTGTGTCACAAACCTCATTAGACAGGCTGTGTGTCACAAACGCCATTGAGAAGCGTGTGTGTCACAAATCCCATTAGACAGCGTGTGTGTCACAAACCCCATTGGACACCGTGTGTGTCACAAACCCCATTGGGCAGCGTGTGTGTCACAAACCCCATTAAACAGGGTGTGTGTCACAAACTCCATTGGAAATAGTCTGTGTCACAAACCACATTGGACAGACTGTGTGTCACAAACCCCATTGGTCAGTGTGTGTGTCACAAACCCCATTGGACATCATGTGCATCACAAACACCCCTAGACAGGGTGTGTGTCACAATCCTCATTGGACAGGCTGTTGGTCACAAACCCCATTGGGAAGCGTGTGTGTCACAAACCCCATTGGACAGTGTGTCTGTCACAAACCCCATTGGACACCGTGTGAGTCACAAACCCCATTGGGCAGCGTGTGTGTCACAAACCCCATTAAACAGGGTGTGTGTCACAAACTCCATTGGAAATAGTCTGTGTCACAAACCGCATTGGACAGACTGTGTGTCACAAACCCCATTGGTCAGTGTGTGTGTCACAAACCCCATTGGACATCATGTGCATCACAAACACCCCTAGACAGGGTGTGTGTCACAATCCTCATTTGACAGGCTGTTGGTCACAAACCCCATTGGGAAGCGTGTGTGTCACAAACCCCATTGGACAGCGGGTGTGTCACAAACCCCATTAAACAGTGTATGTGTCACAAACCCCATTGGACATCATGTGTGTCACAAACACCCCTAGACAGGGTGTGTGTCACAATCCTCATTGGACAGGCTGTTGGTCACAAACCCCATTGGGAAGCGTGTGTGTCACAAACCCCATTGGACAGCGGGTGTGTCACAAACCCCATTAAACAGGGTGTGTGTCACAAACCCCTTTGGACAGTGTGTTTGTCTCAAACCCCATATGACAGTGTGTGTGTCACAAACACCAGGGGACAGTGTCTTTCACAAAGCTCATTGGACAGCTTGTGTGTCACAAAGCCCCCGTGAGAGTGTGTGTGTCACAAACCCCATTGGAGAGCGTTTGTGTCACAAACCCATTTGAACTGTGTGTGTTTCACAAACCTCATTGGACAGCGTATGTGTCAAAAACCCCCCTGGACAGTCAGTGTGTCACAAAGCCCATTGGACAGTGTGAGTGTCACAAAGCACCTTAGACAGTGTGTGTGTCAAAACTCCAGTAGACAGCGTGTGTGTCACGAATCCTATTGGACAGCGTGTGTGTCACAAACACTCCTGGACTGGGTGTGTTTCATAACCCCACTGGACAGCGTGTGTGTCACAAACACCATGGGACAGTGTGTGTGTAACAAATCCCATTGGACATCATGTGTGTCACGAACCCCATTGGACAGTGTGTGTGTCTCAAACCCTCTTGGATAGTGTGTGTGTTACAAACCGTCCTGGACAGCGTGCGTGTCACAAACCCCATAGGACAGCGTGTGTCACAACCTCCCCTTGACAGTGTGTAAGTCACAAACCCCCCTGGACAGTGTGTGTGTCACAAAGCCCATTTGTCAGCGTGTGTGTCAGGAACACCTCCTGGATAGTGTGTGTGTCACAAACACCCCTGGACAGCATGTGTGTCACAAACCCCATTGGAGAGCGTGTGTGTCACAAACCAATTTGGACTGCGTGCAATCCCACTGGACAACGTGTGTGTCACAAACTCCATAGGACAGTGTGTGTGACACAAACACCATTGGACATTTTGTGTGTCACCAACGCCATTGGACTCTGTGTCACAAACCGCATTGAACAGCATGTGTGTGTCACAAACCCCATTGGACAGTGTGTGTGACACAAACACCAGTGGACATTGTGTGTGTCACAAACCCCATTGGACTGCGTGTGTCACAACCCCACTTGGACAGCGTGTTTGTCACAAACCCCTTTGGACCGTGTGTGTGTCACAAACCCACCTGGACAGCATATGTGTCACAAACCCCAAAGGACAGTGTGTGTGTCAAACCCCCATGGACAGTGTGTGTGTCAGAACTACCCTTGGACAGTGTCTGTGTCACAAACCCCGCTGGACAGTGTGTGTGTCATAAACCCCATTGGACTGTGGGAGTGTCACAAACCCTCCTGGACAGCGTGTGTGTCACAAAGCCCACTGGACAGTGTGTGTGTCACCAACCCCATTGGACAGGGTGTGTGTCACCAACTCCATTGTGTCACAACCCCCCCTGGACATTGTGTGTATCACAAACACCCCTGGACAGTGTGTGTGTCACAAACCGCATTGGACAGCATGTGTGTTCACAAACCCCATTGGACAGCATGTGTGTCACAAACAGCATTGGACTCTCTGTGTGTCACAAGCTCTCCTGGACAGTGTGTGTGTCACAAACCCCATTGGACACACAAATGACTACAGTAAAGAACCAACACTGAAGATATGCAGGTCTTTATTTCTTCTAGTTCAGCAAAATGTTTCGCTTAGCTTCAGTTTCTGCAGCACACTGGTTTACTTTGTATTTTTTTTCTTCATTTTCTATAAAATTTCGCATTCCGTGGCATATTTGTCTCATCAATTAGATTTTTCTGTATACCAGTAATTACATTTGTTTATTGTATATTGTTTATTATAGTTTGTCTTTTTTTTGTATAAGCTCTCTATTTATTTTTATTGTATATTGTTTATTATAGTTTGTCTTTTTATTTTTACTTTCAGTTACACAACATGAGTTCGAAGCTTAACTGTATTTTAAAATCTGCTCTTTTTTTGTCTGCTAAAAAATTATTATTTCATAATTGTTAAATAAATCAACCAGTTTTTATGAAGTAGGTGGAAACCAGAGGGTTTTCTTCTCTCTCCTTGTCTTCTTTTTTTTTATGGCTGAGCTTCTAAAACAATTAAGGAGCTTACCTTCAGCCTTTTAGGGCAGTTTGCTGAGAGGGGATCAATAAGAGATTTAGCTGCTTGCGCTGTTTTTGTTACTCACACACTGATGATCTAGTATAGAAGCTACAAACCTCACAAGGAGCAGACCTAGAACCTCATTTAAGGTCAAATTAAGAAGTCATTTAGCTGGTTTTCTCAGTGACCCCCCTGCTCTGAGGTTCCTCCTTGCACAGTGACTATCAACGCCAGAAGGAAAATTTACTTTAATCCCGCACGCAGGTGAATTTTGGATTTTTAAGTTTCTTTCCTGAAATGAATGATGTATTTCTCTCTTATATGGTTAAGTAAAGGTTCACAAAAAAACCACATTTCTTTGCTGGACTTTTGTTTCTTTTCAGTGGCAAAATTTGTCACTGTACAAATATTGGATCAGATGGCAACTAAAATATCATGAAGTTAGTTGACGTTCCTCCAATACCCATCTATAGAAACAGATTGTTATCAGTTACTAAAATGGTTAAAAATCAGTCTTACTGCTCGTCAGTTGTTATTAATGAGAAAACTGTTTTACATAACTGACCTGAAATGCAGATGAATCCAGAAGAAAAAAAAGCCTCGTTGTATGAAGACAAGTTATCTGTTTGGGCATAAACTGCATAAATGGACGTATGAGAAGAAGAGCATTCCACATAGTCTGATGTGTCATCAACCACTTTGCAGAACCCGCTATCGGACAGCCAGCTGCAAAACAAAACGTTCACAAAGTTGGAAATCGACTTGTCTAATTCACACGGTAAACAGGCTTGAAAATTGTTGTATCTCTGAAAACACCGGGTTTTCTAAACTACTGCATAAGTTTATCTTCATCTATTGCACATCTTTCATGTGCAGTTTTTAGAATAGCATATTTACATGAAATTAAAACAGCTTTTAAAAAATTATATTATTAAAAAAATATAAGTATATAGTCATGAACTTTGTTTTTCTGCTAGAAATTTTTTTTGTGGCCATGTTTTAAAACTTACACAAGATTCACAGTCCCATCTGAATTTTTAAATAGTGTGTTGCTTAAACTTGCACAGTGCTTTAGCCCATTCTGAAGAACACTTGCTGTTTGCTGTTTTGAAACTAAAATACATGTTCTCCTTCAGTATTGCTGAAAATTTTGGAAAAGGATACTAGAGGTGACATCCTAAGCCATTTCTAGTGGAAACCACCTTGTTCTGTGATACAATGTCTAGATAAAAGGAGAGTATGCAGGTAAATTCTGCTGCATCTCCTTCCTGAATAGTTTATATCAGTGACAGACTGATATAATCCAGACCATCTAATGAAATCATATCTAAACTAACTAGTTGTCCGCAGGATATAGAACGTAACTCTCTCTAATTTCATTTATACTGTGTGAACAGGAAAGAAATAGGCAAATCAAATAATAGGGCGTTGAAGGGAATACACAGAAAACTTTAGCACATCGTTTGCAATGGTGTGAGTAGCAATAAGAATGGAAACCAGGATACATCAAGTCAAGCTAGCAGCAGCAATATTAAAAACTACCAGGAGATGGCTTTTCTGTCAAAAAGTAAGAGCCCTACAGAGATCATCGTCAAAAGTTATGCCAAAATTCTGGATATTAGCAAATAAGGAATATTCTGTTTCAGTGACCTGAAGCAATACCAGAGACGCAGGTTTAATTCTTTGTAAGAATGGACTCGAAATGTTGTCTGATAACAACTGTAAAGAGTGCAAAAGACGCTAATATTAAGGAAGTGATGCAATTCTGGAATTTATGGCCTCTCAGCATTGCCCAACACATCATTACATAAACTAAACAGTACTGTAATGAAAAAAAATCAATAGTAGAAGTCTGAGAAATCTCTAAGTTAGAATAACTACACATTTTATTATACAGAATGTTTTACGTGCTGGTACAAAGGCCAGAAAAGTTAAGGGAAAAAGATGGATAAGAAATAGATCAATTTCATACTTGCAGACGATCTGATTGGACTTAATGGGATTTTATGCAAATACACATGGTAGAAACTGGAAAACTAAACAGATTAATAAAACAACCTTTCAGCAGCTTGGTTCCAGAGGAGACATAGAGACTTTTGTGGAACAATCCGACTTCCTGTAGCATAAATCCGATACACAACTACATTGTTATCTTTCAAAGGGTATGAACTCCGACCCTTCAAACTCATAGGAAAAACCTGAAACAATACACACAACATAAACACAAACTTAATATTAAAATTCAACAGTCAGTGCTCATTTTAATCACAAACACACTAAAACGCTCACATCATTTTAAAGACATTTAAGATGGTTCGAGTAATATATAAATTAATTTATTGAAAAAATAAATTGCATTATCTTCAAACCCTGTTCTTCAAGGCAAGCTCTTTGTCTCCAGTAAGGAACCACTGCTGACTGCTATATTCTGTGAACTGTACAGATTCACAGCTCTCTTCTTGAAGAGGGGATAACACAACAGAGACCTTTAACAAATGTTCAGGTACTTGAATAAAATCTCCATCTTTTCCATCAAATCTGTGTCCGTTGATTTGCTGAGGAAACCAGTTGTGAGCCATTATTGCAATGTACGGGCAGCTGTCAAGGCTATTTTTACCTCTGTTGAAGAGGAAAAGCAACAGGGCTGGTAAGTGGAACCGAACTTTCACTATTCTTCACATAATTACTCTAAAATGTATGCGTAATTAATATTTTATTCCTTCATCATTTTAGGCTTTATTACATTTAATAAAAAGACAGCTTCCGGTTCTGTGAAAAAAGGAGGGGCGGAATTATTATGTATCTTGGCTTCTCCATTTCTCCTCTGGATTTTGCTCACTATGATCTGTAAGAAAAACCACCCCATGGTAAAACAGGTTATCATAATATTCATCTTTATAACTTGATGTAGAGAAGAGTCAATAACAAGGAGAAGCATTAAAATGGATGATCTAGCTCTTATTCCCAAGAGATGACACAAAAAACTTGCAATAATGAATTTGAACTTTCAAGTTCTGGACACTGTTCCAGATAGCACTGTTATTTATGCCATTTACTGTCTTTTGGCTGAGATGGGCATCTTAACCCCTATAACTTATGCAATGTCACAGAAAGTTACATCTCCAAAAGAAACTGAGAAAGAAATCTAAAGCATGCTGATTTTCACCGGACGGGAAAAAAGAAAAAAGGTATTTTTTTATTCTAGATTCAATTACCAGTTTTTTAATAGGTTCACAGTGGGAGAAACCCACTGTTGAAAAGTGTTTGTGTCATAAAACTGTCATTTGTTTCTGCAGTCATCTATTTTCCCTGCCCATTAGCCTGGCCATAGGTTATGATGCACTTGCAGAAAAAACTAGGAATTTGAAACTACATGTAAAAACTATGAGTTGCTTTCAAGCAATTCTAAATAATGTTCAAGTGAGCAAAAGCATGTACACAGAAATTAGAGAATGCCAGTAGAAATTTTGGGTTACTTACTGTCACCTACATCTTAAAGCGTAGCTCTCCATCATATAATTACGTTATTTTCTTAGCAAGATTAATTAATCCTTTTCTAAGCAATATTTAAGCTAATGGTGACTTAATACATCCCAGATCTCCTGACTTCTACTCTCAGAGCTACCCCGCATTTGTGACACCAGCTCTTAGAGCTCTGTAAGATTCCGACAGAGTGCAACACGTTTTCATACAGGTAACAAGTCCCTTTTCTAAAAAATATCATTTACATTTTTACTGTATTAGCTTTCCGGTATTTTCAAAACGTATTTTGAATTCAAGGTTACTTACCTTTCTCCCGGTGACCCACACATTACCCCTGTCAACAGGGAAAAGGCAAATTTCTCGGTCACCGCAGCAAGCAGGCTATATCCTCGTGTGTCCTCGCGCTTCGGGCTAGCCAGGGTGCAGAGTATCTCATAGAATAGGCTTCTACTTTTATCAGTGAGTAACTGTTTCTCACCAACATCTGTCACCTAAAGGGAGGAGAAGAAATCAAACATTTTATGCACACAAGTCTGCTTGTAACATTTCCTCATAAAACGAACATTTATCCCAGTGTTCATTCTGAAAGTTCAGCATATTTTTCATTTCTTGATCACCGCGGCCAAGGCATCAGGTGCAGTCTATGTCAAAACTACACAAAGATATCCTTACTAATATGGATTTATTAAAGAAACCATGTGGGACTTTTCATTCCTTCACAAGTCAAAGATCGTTGCGCCCTGAGGATTCTTGATATGATTTCTGTGTCAAAATGGCAACTGTCACAAATGAATTATTCTTCATTAATATTTTTATACTGTTTTGTGTCTAGGTATTTAAACATTTTCCAGCTCCACATTTAAACACTTTCCAGATCCATTTTGCATTGCTCCACAAGTCCAGAAGAGCCAGGAAGCCACAAAACTAGTCCCAGGGTTTTCACAGAACTCAGGGCAATGCTGAAGTGCTCAGGTACTTGCCAGCCCGATTGCCAAAGATAATGCAGAGGGAAAAAAAAGGAAAAGAATATGCAGGCCTGGTTAAGACAACAGCAGAAGACTCCAGCTGGTCCTGCTAGGACCTGCTGGTGTGTTGACTGTATTCAAATGTGAAGATAAGAACAACCTATCAGAGAGCAGTGTAGCGGAAAGGGACCTGGGGGTCCTGGGGACAGCAGCATGACCATGAGCCAGCACTGGGCCATTGCGGCCAGGAAGGCCAATGGTATCTGGGGTGGGTTAGAAGGGGGTGGTCAGTAGGTCAGAGAGGTTCTCCTGCCCCTCTACTCTGCCCTGGGGAGACCACACCTGGAATCTTGTGTCCAGCTGTGGCCCCTCAGTTCCAGCAGGACAGGGAACTGCTGGAGGGAGTCCAGCACAGCCACCAAGATGCTGAAGGGAGTGGAGCATCTCCCGTGTGAGGAAAGGCTGAGGGAGCTGGGGCTCTGGAGCTGGACAAGAGGACACTGAGGGGTGACTCATTCATGGGGATCAATATGGAAAGGTGGAGCGTCAGGAGGATGGAGCCAGGCTCTTCTCGGTGACAACCAATGGTAGGACAAGGAGTAATGGGTACAAACTGGAACACAGGAGTTTTGGAGGTTCTGCTTAAATTTGAGAAGAAACTTGTTCCCGGTGAGGGTGGCAGAGCCTGGCCCAGGCTGCCCAGGGAGCTTGTGGAGTCTCTTTCTGTGCAGACATTCCAACCCGCCTGGACACCTTCCTGTGTAACCTCATCTGGGTGTTCCTGCTCCATGGGGGGATTGCACTGGATGAGCTTTCCAGGGCCCTCCAACCCCTGACATTCTGTGAATCTGTGATTCTGTGAACCCTGAGCCTCACTGTCTTGTGCCAAGGCTAAAACCAACAAAGATATGCCCTGAGAATCAAGAAATCGTAACAAGCTCTGTGAAAGCGTGGCACCAAAGGGAAAATGTGGCACAGCACAGAACATCGTGCTATAGGTACATACACAAAATCAATACCAGTTGTTCTTTTCAACCTATTTGATTGTTGATTGCCGGCCACCATCCTAACTTGTAGCAGACAAACGTCTTCCATGACTGGGACTTCACAGCTTCTATTTTTACCTTTGTCTGTGTCCCTGGATCCCTGGGTCCCTGCTGTGGATGCTGTCCTTGATCTTATCACAGGCCTGTGTGTCATTTTACTCTTATTAAAGTCATTGGTCATTCAAGAAAGAGCAGGAAAGGTTTACCTTATCTATTATATGCATCACAGCAGTAAGCTGCTCTTCTGTGGTTTTGGTAGCCACTTTGACATTCAGATTCTGGAGGACTCTGTGTAAGATGGTGTCATCAAGAGGCTGACGGAGTTGATCAATGAGCCCCCAAACTGGCAAGGAGTCCAAATCTGACACAATGGTGACCTTAGCAATGCCATACACGTCATCTACCCTGGCACCGCCTGTGGGATTAGAAAGTACAACCTGGAAACGCTTTGGAAATGGGTTTAAAGATCCTGTCTTTGAAGTCAGGGTCACATCCAGGAACATATTTCTCTGTCCAGGTTCAAAAGTCAATAAACCCTCAGATCTGGCAAAATCTTGTCCTGCCACAGCTGGAGATATGAAAGTCCGGCCAATAGGTTCAGGTTTCTGTAGCTCCTTAAAACAAATCAAAAGAGTTTTGGGTAACATTATGATAGATACAATCGTTCAAAAACAGCTGCTGTAGAACTCCTGTTGTAAATGGGTAAAATTTAAGTGTGTAAAAAAAGAAACCCTCTTTCAAAATGCAGTTAAGAATTATATAACAATTACCTTAAATGAAATATCTCCCTGAAGTAGCAATCTGTCACCTGTAATCACTGACTACCCAGGGAAAGAATTATATATATATTGTCGATAGTGTACAGGATCCCTCTCGTTCTTTTGCAAAACAAAAATCACAAAGCTTTTTCTGGGTGAACAGATGTTACAGAAATGTTAGCACATCTGTAAGGTGAATTCCAGAGGGCACAATGTAAGTTTAGGTCTGTAGCATGAAATTCCCTCGGTTCAGGGTACAGACAGGCATTACAGATACATAAAAACTAAACAAAAGGAAAAAAATAAACCACTCTGGAAACCTGTGCCCAAATTAATATCAGTTCATGATATTTTTAGTCCCAGTAAAGATACCTAGGAATGCTATAGGGCCTCATTTCTTCTGTGAAGTAGCACTCTTTTCACCTTCCATGAGGTCTGCAGATTCTTCATGTCCTTACTGGTTTTGTCAGTTGCCATAACCCTGGTATTATATCTCGTAATATAACAAACTTTCCTTAAGTGGAAACTGACTATTAAGCAAAGATGTTTATTTGTGAAATACTAGACCGCTTTTGAAAACATTTGGCTTTAATTAGTAGAGTTTACTTATGGAATAAATCAGAGGTTTTTTTGAGTTGAGAGAACTTAGTAAATCGATGCAGTGTGTATCTCTTTCAAAATTGCTCTAGAACAAAATCACATCATCTGTGCAAATTTCAGTAAGAAGTTTCCTTTTGTTTACCCCTTCCAATCGAGAACTAGGAAATGGAGCAATAAGTGGTAATAAAAGCACCAGTGGCAAGAGCATTGTTTAAGAAACCTTTGTAGAAATGAGATAAACATCTGTTTCCTGTCTGCCACGGCTTCTTATTTTTACAGGTACCAAGAGCACCAGTAATTTGGTGTGTGCTCATGCACACTCATAACCTAAAAATATCCGGTTGCTATATAAAAATTATAAACAGGTAAAGAAATGCTCCCTATATTTCAGCCTAAATATACACTGGACAGTAGCAATTTCTTCTCCATTTAACATCTAAATTATAATGAACTTTTGGCTGGAAAGAATGTGAAAATTTGTTATCACGCAATTGAACAAAAGCACTGGTCAGCTATAAGAAATGGATGGAAATATCACGTAATCCCATGCAGTTGAAATAAATATGCATCCAGTACAGCAATAGAATGCAAAGCATTTTACTGTAAAGGTTGATGGAATTACACCCCTCTTGCAGCCTGTTCCTTGACGTTGAAATCAAGGAAGGACTCATGTTTTTGCAGTTGTGTTACTTCTGCTAAAGGAGAATCTTCATAATCTGTCAGTTAATAATGAGGTAGTCATTTAGAGATAAAAGGGTCCCAAGTTAGAAGTGTCTGATGTTACAGCTGTAAACATAACCAAAAAAATGAAAGGGGATGGTAAAATAGACTTAAGCACGTGAGATTTTTTAATCAGATAATTTTAGTTTAGAACTTCAAGAAAATGGAATAAAATCTGATGAAAGCGCTCCTTCTCTTTTCCTAAGTGTGCTCTATGTATTAATACATTTTTCACCTAAAACAGCAAGTGTGTTGGCTTCTGAATCTTGACAGGCATACACGTAATAAAAACTTAATTTGAGAGAAAAAAGCCTCAAAAATTTGAGTATTTCAAGAACTTAAGGACAAAGGAAGAAATGTATTTAATGCCTGCCTGCCCGTTGTCTTTGAGGTAACTGAAAGGTACTATGAAACAAATCACTCTTGATAATACAAGAGTGAACAAGGCCTTTTTACTAGTGGAAAACAAACAAAATTATAATATATGGGCCCAGCAAATGCTTGACTGCTTCCTGAAAAAAATGCTAATTACAGCCAGATTCACTTTACAGAATGAACGATTTACTAGCAAAAAAATAAGTTAAATTATAAAAACAGCAATAGAAGCTTTACCTTCATGCTGGAGCTGACCACTGTGGTTACCGATGTACTAGAATCTCTATGCACTTGCAGGCTGATTAAAGTTGTCTTCTTGTGAGCCACAGCAAAACGAGATCCCACAGCAAAATACACTAAACCACGAGGAGCGTCGCTTTCAAGGACGGTTATAAAAGCAAATCTGGCACTGCTGTTCAATGCAGCTCCTGTGCTTACAGCATAAAGCACAACAGAAAAATACGTCTCAAATTCAGGTACCTGTAAAGGAGGGATGATTTTCATGTCATTATAAGACCCATTAATTATTTGTTTTTAAAAAGTTTGCGTTATTTTGTATGCACAATGGATACTAACACCATAAGCATGCCTCTTGAAATGTGCAGTAAGTGCAAGGAAGTATTAATATATCCTAAAAATAATAATGTTGCAGCAATGCCACGTGCAATAATGACATCGTGAATTTTTGCTTGGGACTCTACCGCAATAAAACAGCTATTTGTATACTACACGTATTGTTACTGTAAATTTGCCATAAGATAAGATGGTAAATGCTTTAAGAGCTCAATTTTCCAGATTATGGAGTTACACAGCTGTACATTTTGTAAGGAATTTGCTCTTTCACTTAATTTTTGCCTTATGAAAAGGCATGTACCCACCTTCTTACCTGTGTAAAAAATTCCATAGAAGAGTGAGTATGCAGTTTTGAATCTTCAGTTAATATTGACTGTATTTTAAGATTGAACTCTGCTAACCACAGTTTTGAATAGTCTGGAAATACAGGCTATTGAACTTCAGCGTTCACATGCCAAAGGATTAGTTTAGGAATTTCTACAAACTGAATGTCTGTTTATTGAAAATAAGGTAGCAATATTAAATTACACTATGACGTGTTGCCCTACCTTTGATTTTCTATCTACACTACAGATATAACATGTTTAGAAATAGATATCCGATTCCTGAGATTCCATAAATAATTGGAAATATGGCATCTGAACCTATCAGATGCACTGAGGAAGCAGCAAACTAGCAAAAAAAAACTCCATAGTTCTTTACAAGACAACAGCATTATAAAAAAAAGTTGGTAATTGAAGATGATTTCAAGTATAGATTTTTGTTCTGGGTCTGGATTTTTGGAAATTCTACTGTAATTCTAGGAAAGCAGGATCCAGCTCTTAGCAAATGAAGTCAGTGCAACTGACCAAGCAAAAACTTTCTAAAAGCTAGATGTCACACCGTACGCCATAAAAACGTAAAATATTTATTGAATGCATTTATTACTTCATCATTTCATAATGTATTGGTTGCTAATTTATAAGCTATTTTATGGAAGAAGAACTGGAAGAAGAATTAAAGAATATTTGGGGGGGCTAAACAGCATATATTTTTAATCGAGTAGTCATCAAGTAATTATTTAGATGGAATGATCTTGACTAATGGATGACAGGCACAAATTCACTGTAGCGCCACAGGGAACTAACCTTCCGTTAGCACCTGTTTGAGTGGCACACGCTTGTGCTTCATGTGGTATAAATGCATGTTTCTAACGTTGCCAGTCCGCTGTCATTAAATAATGATAACACTCCTCTGGAATAAACAGGTTCAAAATCCCAGTTTGCTCAGCGAGGCCACCTGTGATCCACTCATGCATATATTTTATTCCTTGGCTCTGTAATTTAAAAATTACATCTGAAGATGCAGAAGGAAAATAGTCCTCTGAGCTAAGGGAATGCACACAGTTCCCTAGTGGGAAATAATTGTTTCCCACATCCTACATCTTGCGTTGTTTTCTAAAGTGTAGTCAGAAAAACTGTAGAAACCTTCTCATATTGTCTTTTTTTCCATTCCCCAGACCTCAGCTTTGCCACTAGCCTGACGGTTCAGATAGTTTATCGGAAAATTTCAAACTCTTCACTCTGAAAGAATGACAAACATTAATCTTTCCTTTCTTAAGGGACTGTTCTAAGCACCAGGTGTTCAAACAAAATTATTTTTTCCTTTTGTTTCCAGTAAAAATTGTTGCAATAAAAGCGTTTTGTTTCTTTTTTTGTAGAATGAGGTGTTATTAGTTGCAGGATATGCTTTCTATAAAACACCCTAAGAAGTCCTTTAGCTGATTAAAAATTTACTGTGTGGAGGATAAGAATGCAGCAAATGAATACACATCTCACTGGGATAACTCCATTCTTTTTTCTTATGGTTCTATAAAAGATCTGCATTTTACTCTTCAAATTAAATACTCATCTTCCCAAGTTTTTAGCAGTCACCATGGACGCAGCACAAGCCTGTAAATAAACATGTATTTGCAGAGGAGCTGAGCAGATGTCAAGTTACCATCTCCAGACTGTGTCCCACACATCACTTCCTCCAGATCAGAGGGTTTTTTCAGTCTTGATAAGCTGCAATTCAACACCACAGGGCTATACACAAATGAGTAATAATTACTTACGTTATCAGGCTTTAGTTCAATGGAGATGTTGCACAACGTTTGACCTGCCATGCAGGTAGTGGATCCCACCACGGATACAAGTTCATTCTCCAAGTTCACGCCATCCTTCAGAAGGACAACACCTGTTTTATTAAAGGTCACACGCCAAAAGATCTTCACCTCTTCAAAAGCCCTATAAGCAAATCGAGAGTATATATGTACTGAAGGAGATCACTATTGTTTTAGGAAACATAAACCACGGAGGTAACACACGTTTTCTGTTATGATTCAAAGCTTATCACCAGGGAACAAACTGCTGTAGGATGAAAACTTCTCTTTTTTAATTTAAATTCCTTCACCTGACATGTGTTTAGATCACAAAAACATCACACGGGAAGAAAATAAAGCAATTACACGGAGCTAGATTATTCTCAATTTTTATTTCAGAAAACATGACATTAGCTGCATAAGAGACACTGGTTCTTGGAAGGGAGTTGCCCGTGTACCTTCCTTAATACTACAGTAATCATTCGCCTGGAAAACCAGGTAGGATTTGTCTTTCCTCTAAGTTTAAGGAACGTGAAGTACTTGAGCATATTTGATTAAAAGTACACATCAATGTGCAACATATACATATATATATATATATATATATGTGCTAATTAGTAAAATATAGTGTCTGTGTGACTGAAAACATTATCATAGTGCTGACACTCAGGTGCCTTCTTAATTGCTCATTTTAGTATTCATACCTACATTGTACTACACGGGGAGTTGAGAACTTGAATTACACCTCGAGCAGGGCAAATATTTTAACTCAAGCAAATCTTTCACACTTGTAGCCTTATAGTGTAAGTTGGAAAATACTTGTTTTTCCTGTGTCTGCTTTATCACAGTAGAGTGACAGACCTAGTCACATTCACAACTTAAAGCCAGTTCATCAACTTCTGAGAAGTTACTAAAGCAGCTGAAAGGCAGATTTATTTTAAAACTCTTTGATAAACTCTTCCACTAACAGCAGCTCCTGTGGTTAACAACACAGCATGTTACAACATGTGGGAAGCACATTCGAATCGGCTGTTGCCTGCACCTGTTTGGTTGCCTTGTGACAATCAGCAGCACCTCTCTGTTCTCCGAGTCTTCATCAAGTACGAGAGCGCTTTGTACTTCTGGAACAAATCCCAAAATGCCATTCTGGAGATCACTTCCTATAGAGGAAACAGTCCATGAAAGTAAGCAAGAAAGTTAAGCTGAGACTAAATTATAACCTTCATCTGAATAACCACTAAAAAAAGTTTAAAATAGGTATCAAAACAATGCTACAAAGTATCATCTGGGGACACCTTGAGAAAATTTATTATAATATTTCTGGGTTTAATTTACACTACATAGTTATCCAGAACTTTAAATGTTGGCATTTCTAAATTTTATTTTAACCAGTAGAATAAGTACTTTTGAAAGCAGATATAGTAGGGTACGGGATGAAGATGGGCTTCCAAGGACAGCTTTCTTATTCGTCCCACTCATACTCTTGTTGAACCCATTAATTTTTCCAAATTGTCACATCAGCTTTTCTTCTGCATCTTTAATTCCGTGTGTGCAAGTATGGAGCTGCACAATACTTCACTGTTCTCATGGGAATGTAAACATCTTTGGCAAAACAGCAGTGTATGGAAAAAAAATCCAGGTTTAATGAGGGGAAGCTAATGTCTTCACAGTGTCCCATTAAATCTTGTTACTAAAGGATTTCTCCTTTACAGGTAGCAATGGCTTTACTTACCAGTGCATGCTGAATGTCAATATAGAGACTGATACTTTGCACAAACCCCATTGTATGTAAAAGTGACAAAATGGCAAAAGTAAAAATCTAAAATGCCTGCAATGCTACTGGATCTACATAAAAACTACTCAAGATTAGTCTTTTCCCTTAACGAGTAAAACAGGGCAAGAACAGAGATAAGCATAATCTCTAAATGTATTTTGAGCTACGTTGCTAAGGGACACGTAGTAGCTTTGTACATTAGATGCTTCTTCTGCTCTGGAAAACTCAAGATTTCACAATAGAATACCCTGCTTATCGTCAAATAGATTGCCAATCTTTACATGAAAATTGCTATGAAAACATAGTTATTTACTGTTATTAATTTTCCCGGGGAAATAATATTACCTGCAATAATTACTGTTGCAAAAGCAGCAAATCCATATTCATCCTTTCCTTCTACAATCTGAGCTCCATATTCAGGATTTGAGAGGAAAACATAAAACAATTCCTGTCCTTCAGGCTCATCATCGTCAAAAATCTTTATGGACACCCTGCTTTCTCTTTGTCCATCCAGCAAAGTCAAAGAGACTGACTGTTCCTCAAAATCTTCCCCTTCCATTGCCCAAGTGAAGTTGGATCTTCCATAAACGCTTCCAAAAGGATATGAATCTGCTCCACTTTGTGCACTCACTCCCCCAAAGGTTTTAATGGTTACTTCAACATCACCAGTAAAACCCTTGGTCCTTCTGATACGAAGTATCGCTGTGTTGGGGGTACTGTTGTTCACATCTTCTTCAACATAAATAAACTCTGGCCCCAAACTTAGTATTCCATGAAGAATATCATTAGCGAGGATATTAACTGTTGCAACACTGAAAGCTGGATTCAGACGTGGACTCCAGGCAAGGTTCACAGGTTGAACATCCAAAATTTCCACACAAGTCAAATTTACAAAAAAAAATTCCTCAATTTCAGAGACAGAGTCATCAATTATTGATATTTCTATCACAGCATTTGTCTGAAAATGTAAATACATAAGCTCTCCATTGTAGATGGGTACAAAGTCCTCTAGTGGTTTGGCACTTCCTGGAATGGTCTGATATGTCAATTTAGTGAGATGACTTTGAAAACCAAACAATCTTTGGACATGTAGTGTGACTGTCCGAACACCTTCTTCAACTGAAACAGACCTTGAGTTAAGAGCAAACTGGAAGATCCCCATTGGCTCAATTTCAGCTGTTGTAAAACCCGATCTGAAACACAAAGGACACCAAAGTTGACAGAGGAAATACGACGCATGAAGAAAAGTAAAACATTAAAGCAGAATAATTGCCAGCGAACAATCAGTGATGGCTCTAAGAAAGCGGATTAAACAAATGTCTAATAGCAGAGGGAAGAAATAGCAACCATACCAAAGCAAGATGTAACATGATTGCCTGAAAAATGATTTGGTAATAATAGGATCCAACAGCCCTCCTCAGATGCAATGCACCCAAATCAGCACAGGATACAGAGTAAAGTTTAAATAAAATAAAGTCTTCCTGAGAAAATGGAGAAGCAAAGGAAAGTATGATGTTTTTCTGTTGTGGACACAATGAAAGAAGATATATTACAATACAGCCACCCCGAGTAATACCAGTTGTATCTATAGAACAAACTTCCCATTTCAAAGGAAAACTGAGGGATAGACAGATCCTAACAGATCTACAGTTAGAGCCAGGAAGCTAGAGAATGAGAGGAAGTTATTTTAAAACTTACAGTGGGGCTTTGAAATACTAACTGCCCCCTCACAGGAATTTTTTTTCCAGATCTGAGCCCTATGATCAATATAAACTTAAGCTCTACTTCATTCATATTAAATATATCCCTTTCTTATTAGAAAATAAGCATAGAGGCAAAACTCTTCGTTAAATCTTGTGTCTTATACCTGTCTACAGAACTGATCTATTATTCAGTGCTAGAGGCTATCAAATGGCACTAAAATTACAGTGATTTTGGTCAAAAAACTAGACCATTTCCACCACTAAGGGAGCCCAAAGCTCCTCAAAGTCACCTTTACCCTCCATGGGATGTCATCTTCAGTTTTCTAGGAAAGGTCATTCTCACATACTTAATGTATTTGATTCACAGGGTAAATAGGGGCTCTGAGGACACCAGTCCACAGGACAGACAAGCCCAGGAGAAGGGCTCAATCTCAGGATTTATCCATCCATTTCACTCCTGACTTCCTTCAGATTTGCCACTGTAATTGTAACATGGCGAAGCCAAAACCTTTCTCCATACGTGGTGTTACTCCATGTCCATTCTTTTTATACCACTTCTAGCTATCAATGGCTAAGGATGAATGAAAATAAAATAGCTTGAAGAATAGATAACTTATCTGAGATGGAAAACTACATTAAACGTAATGGTTTTGTTTTTTTTAAAAAATAAAAAGGAGTTTTTAAATAAATTAGGTCTTTTCAGAACATTTCTTGTTTTATTTTTCTTATTATAAATAATTTGTTATGTAAGACCTTCTAAATATGGATTTTTAGGGACACGAATGAAAACTGTTAAGAGTTGCTTTCAGTCTTCAGCTTCCCGGCTAAAACTGTTGATCTTCATTTTCTTGACTGACTCCGTTATTCTAGGCACCTATGAAATAGACTGGAGTTGGATAAAAGCCTCAGTTCTGAACAGGTCAGATCTAGATCACTTTGTTCTCACCTGAGACAAGCTATACAAATTTATCAAAGAATGGACTACAAGTTACTAGCTGCCTAGAATAATAACAACAGGGATTTGTATAAGTTTTGTATCTGTACACAGGTCACAATTCTTATGGCATTGGTGTGACTCAAAAATACAAGTAGGATCCTCACCTCAGGCGAGCCCCACCAGACACATTGCTGTGCGCTGCTGTTAAAGTGATGGCAAATGACTCACATTTATTTAGGCTTGGAGTGGCCTGAAATGAAATCACTTTACTTTGCTCACCAGAGGAAAATGCAACAGTACCTGAAGGAAAGAGAGAGTGAGAGAGAGCAAAAGTCAAAATAATCCAATAGGAATCCTCTTTTTATCTGGGAATGCGCTAAAGTACAGACTTTAATCACAATTCCACTCCATTTAAGAAGAAGAAAACTGGATAAGGGTCTTTCCTATATGAAGCTGTCCTTCATGGCCACAGCATCGTGCCTGCCTCCCAGACATGGATCTATGAAGTTGAAGGGTTTTTTTGCTTATAAAATGAACACATCCCTTATAGCTAAAAATTAGACCATACCATTTCAATCTAATGACTCCTTATTAATAGAGAAAGCATACAGAGGTATATATAACTAAAAGGTGGTATCATCACTTATGCAACTTTCGTAGCTGTTTCCTCAGACTGTTACTCATCAAACAGAGGAGTAATATTGCCTGACTAGGCAAAGTCGGTGATCAGGTCTGCTGGGTATTCTGAGATCCAGCTCAAGATGACAGAGCCATAAGCTCCTTTTCTGGTGATGACAGCCTGGCCTGTCCCTGCTATAATGTCTGTAAGTCGTAAAATCACAGATTCAAAGCCAACCTGTGGAAACACAGTGGCTTTTGTTATAGAAAATGGAATAAAAGTGGACAATAACATATATGAAAGAGTACTATATTTTGTAAGGTAGGCATCTTAACAGTAGTTACACGTGCATATAAATATATGTATGTACATGTCTATATATGTTTGTGTTTATATATATATATATATATAAAAATGCTTTCTTCACAACTCTTCAACATTTCTAAACCTTAAGACTTCTGAGAATTAGATATCAGGGAAAAAAAGGAACCAGTATGAATGACATTTTGGTACTGAGAACACTGAATATAGCATTTTGTGTCTGTCTTTCAAAAGGAAAACAAACCAACCTGCCCTTAATGCTCACATGCAATGGCTGTGGTACCATACAGATACACACAGGTCTAAAATAAAGTATTATTTGTCTATCCAGTGAAAGTAAGTTGTTGTCACAATACATTGTTCACAAAAACATTCTTGATAGTATGATGTACTTTTCTTTCTTTGACCAAAAAATGGGAATGAAAAGATAATTCACACATTCTAAAATGATAAGTGGATGTATGGTAGTAAACAATGTTTACAGAAAGACCATTGGAATTAAGTTCAATTACAAACTGAAAGACAAAACAGTGTGTCAAGAGAATTAAAATCATTACATAAAAACTTCAATAAAATTTAAGAGACAAAAACTCAGCATGCTGTTGTCTTTGCTTGCCACATAAAAAGGGAACTGTAGCACATATACCATATTGGAACAGGTATATTATATTTTTTCTGTCTCATACAAAGCAGACAAATGGAAAATTCCCCACTCAGTGATTAGTCAAAGGTACTGTCAACTGCATTAAAACCCAGCATTACCTCCACTTCTTTTTGCACATGATACTGCATGCATGCTCTTATCTACTTTGGGGCTGCTGTACTTAAAGGAATAACATCGTCCAGAACTAGCTATTTTCCTCTAAGTCTCAGAACTTCCACTTCATGTAAACAAAAGTATAAGTAAATCATCATATTTATGCTATTTACATTTTATAGATGAAGAGACCTTTTCAAACTGCATTTACACATCTCTATATGAATTTGTATCAGAGAAAAGACAATATACAGTACAAGTAGTAACTGGAACAGTCTTGTCGGTCATTAAATTGGTTGCAATGATGAAAACTTTAAGGAGCAAACTGAATTCTTATAGCGGCTGCCTTTTGTAATGAAGCGTACCTTCCTTCTGCGGTAGAAAATTACACTGCAGTCAGTCTACTGACCTGTGAATTGGCAGCTTCCTCAGGAACAAGCAGAATGGCTGACTTCGCCTTTCCTAATATTTTAGGCACATCCTTGGCACTTGTCCCAACCACGCTTACGTTAGTCAGTTCCAGGGTAAAATTCAAGCCCAGTACAATAAACGCCTTCGAGAGGAAGAATGCAATTAAAATGGTGGAAATGTAATTCCACTGAAAACACGATAACCACCGGTTCAAAGAGTTAAGTGGCAGAAAAATCAGCAGATTTTGTTGTTTGCATGAAAAAGCAGTGTTTTCAAGTCAAGCGTTTTGTTGATTATCTTTCTATAAAGAAACACAGTTAAAACAGCAACATTGGGATTGTAATTTACCAGTAGTTAATTGAAAGATGAGTTTATAGAGCATGTATTGCCATTTTAATGAATTGTAACTAACATAGTGGGTCTCAGCTTGATTTTAACTCTTAGGGTTAATAAGATGCAAGACAAATGTAAAAGGATGTAAGCGTGGATGGAAGACTGTAATAATAATAATAGTAAACAACCAGGGAACACTGGGAAATGCAGGTAAATTTATCTGCTGCTTCACGAGTCAGCACTAACACATCACTATTTACAATGCAAAAGAGAAATTGAAAGAATATTGGAATACATAAAATAACAAAATATTGAACTGATAGTAACACAAAGCAATGATGGAAGGAAACACTGGATATTTGAACACATGCATAGAGTGATTTTGCAGTTACTACCTGAAAATGTGATATTTGAACCCACTTCTAGTCCATAAATAGGAAATTCATTATACCAAAACTCTCTTTGCTGCTTCTTGACAGTGGACAGTATTGAGAGTTTAGTACCTTATTCCAGCACATTTGTATTGTGATGAACACAAATGGAAACAATAGATACCACGTGACTTAAAAGGATAATACAGACCTGGTTGCTTATTGGCACTCTTTGCACTCCAAAGCTAGCACCGTCTTTTATTGTGAGGTATCCCACCTCATTCTCAGGCTCAATTAGTGCTTCTTCACAATGAGATGTGATATGGTACTCAACAATTGCTTCTCCAAATGCCCCAGCATGCCGAGTTACATTGATCTGAACATACCGATCCAGGTTCCTCTCTACGAGTACTGACTGCTGGTCAGAGTACAGGGCGAACACTCCATAGGGGTCATCATTTGCAAACACATTGATTTCCAAAATTCTTTTCTCTTGGTCTAAATCTGCTCCACCTTCTACTGAAATCAGCTGCACCACATAGTTCTCATCCAGTGCTGGAACATCGTCAGGTAACAGGTAGATGATTATCTCAGCTGTGCTCTCCTGGTCAGCAATGACAACAGATCCCTCTGTCCTAAGAAAGTCACCTGTGATGTCAGATTCACGACGTATTTCCCAGTAAACCTGAAATTTATTTAGAAAATTCACAAAATGAAGGCAATATCACCCACAGAGTCGGAAACTTTCACATTCATGGTTCAGTATAGATTGCATACGGAATAGGTTGGGTTTAAATGGGTAAAATAAAAATTTGTTTAAGTATGCATAGAAAGAAGCACATAGACTATCTTACAAAGTGGTGTGTTGTTCTTCCAGCAGTACTGTGAATGCAAAGATTACCTTTGTATATCTTCCGGACACCTACGTAAAACTATACGGAATCTCTGAACAATTGCTTGACATTATTTCTATTTTTACACCAAGATATCCTTGCTGTTTTTCCAGTTTCCAGAATTCCTCACAACAGAAAGGTGTGAAGAGTTCTCATTAAACACATTAGATGCTTTTATTAAATTTTATTTTTTTTTTTAATAAATGAGTACTTGTGAAAATGCTGACTTGTAAACAACTTTAGGTAAAGACAATGTAAGTGATGATTCTAAAATGTCTGATTCTTACCTTTACATATGGCTGAAAAAGAGTAAATTGTGAGGATCCCAAAGAAAGCTCACTATGAAAGTCTGGTCTCTCCTGTTCTCCCATCAAAAGCACAGGAGCAGAGGGAGAGAGAAAGCAAGACAAGCACTTCAGTGCTGTTTTTCTGGTTTTTTCACTGACCAGGGGAGACTGAATCTGACTCTACAAACCACAACTACTAGAGCTGAGCCCTTGCTAAACTCAGTCTAAAAAGCGACATTTCAAAATTTGAGAAATACGCAATTGAAAGGCACAGAATAAGATCTCCCTCCATGCATTGATACAGAGGATTATTTCAGATTATAATGTTGATTAGGAAGAGAGTGAGAATACCATTATGTTTCCCATGGTGCCCTGGATTCGTCTGACAAACAGTGTAATACTTTGTGGCCCTTCCACTGCAGAGGGTTCTGTGAAGTTTTTCTCAGTTAACGATTCAGGAGCAAACTGTACCATTCCGTTGGGATCACCAAACTTCTGTATCTTTAAGGAAGTAATTGAATAAAAAAAAATTAAAAAATCAGAAATGTAAAGTGAATAGTATTCTTGTTTGAAACACTGAGATTTTCATTGCTAGATGCTATAGGGAATGTATCAATTAGTTCTTCCTATTGAGTTTTCTCCTCTTAAGAAGACTCAAGAGTACATCAGTATTTAGAAGAGAGTCTGAGAGAGTCTGCTCTCTAATAGGTCATTTCCCAACTTATACTGGAACCTGGGGTTGTTCCTGCCCAGACACAAGACTCTACACTTGCCCTTGTTCTATTTCATTAAATTTCTCCCTGCCCAACTCTCCAGCCTGTCCAGGTCTCCCAATGGCAGCACAGCTTCCAGTGTCAGCCACTCCTCTCAGCTTGGTGTCATCAGCAAACTTGCTGACAGTCACTCTGTTCCCTCATCCAAGTCATTGATGAATATATTGAATAATACAGGCCCCAGTACTGACCCTTGAGGGACTGCACTAGATACAGGCCTCAACTGGACTCTGACCCATTGACCACGACCATCAAACCCATGTAGTAGGGGAGGCAAAAAAAAAAAGAGGCAAATGACAAGCTATTCAGTCATTATGATTACCCTTCAAAGCTTTGCAGGATAAATACCAATAACAGAGATCTCAAGAGAAAGAAAAGCAATAGTGACTTACTATTAGTGTAATGCTGTTTGCCTTAGGATCTAGTTCTGCTTCACCTTTCATAAGGCTCAGCCTAATAATGAAGATCTCCTGAACTTCAACTTCTTCACGAGGATGGGTTTGTAGATTAATAGTTCTCAGCCCTCCTTCCCCTTCTCCAAAATAGAATGATCCGTTCACAGGGTCACCCATGTCACTATTCAGGGGAGATAAAAGCTCTTCTGAATTGGGTCCCAAGATGTCCCAATTAATCTGTGGAAGATACCAGTTTCAGATTTACAGTAGTGACATATTATAACTGCCTCCCGGGTCGGGGGAAGTGACAGAGTAACACAAGCGACATAAAAATTCTTGCATCTGCTAACAAGCTACATTTAAATATGTGCTCTTTTTACAGAACACAACATATTAATAATTGATTACATGTGGGAAAATATAGAATCCTTTGGAGAAAAATAAACATTAAAAATAGACATTCTGAAGTGCTAGTTAGCCACAATGCCATTTTATTAAATTCTAGATATTAGTTACAGAGAAGAAAATAAACTGAGGTTTCTGTAGCACGTAACAGGAAATGCACAGGCCAGTTTACTTTTCTCTTCCTTTCACAATTTGTTTTGAAAAGCTCACCAAATAAGTATCCTGACCAGAAACATTCCCTGGGAAGTGTGATATCAAGACTGAAAACGACAAATATTTTCTGCAATAGAAGTTTTTAATGCCTCAAATCACGATTCACACTTCCTCAGGCTGATTAAAAGCTAGAATATTTTCAAAATTTCCCACAAATTAGATTGTTTTTGAAGGGGTCCTATTCAGCATCTTAAAATTATTATTTTGACACTTAATTGTTTTTCAGTTTTCTTCAATGACTTCTAGGAAAAGTCAAAGAAGACCACAGCAATTTTCACATGAGGAGAGCAGTAGCTCATGGCCTTTAATGCCAATTTTCCAATCATTTGCCCAGACTGTGGAAGCCTTATCTTGGTTCATATTTATACTTTCACTTTGGCAGTGATACGTACAGACTTAAAAAAAGTCTAGAGGCCTCATAGTAAACAATTTACTGAAAATAAAAATAAATTGACCAGCTTCAGGAAGTAATTCAACTGAGTTCAATTAAATTAGCGGTGGTGCATGAAATTAACTATATTTTCAATGAGATTGGGAGATAGTTCAAAATAAAGTACACCAGACCATAATAAAAGGAGAAAAGCAGGAGGACAAAGAGAAGATCCAAAAAGTAACAATATTTTCTGTTCTTCTGCAACTATACAGAATTCACGCTTAATGAAAAGCTGCAACTATCCCATTAGAAATCAGTCACAAGGAAGCCCCTGACGGCAAAAAAAGAAGATTTTTGGCCTTGTCACTGGAAAACATTCCGTTTTTGAGAACCAGGGCCCACCTGT
This sequence comes from Nesoenas mayeri, assembly GCF_963082525.1. NCBI lineage: Eukaryota > Metazoa > Chordata > Aves > Columbiformes > Columbidae > Nesoenas > Nesoenas mayeri. The sequence continues at coordinate 1,054,348 of NC_137562.1, forward strand.
GTCTCCCCAAACAATTTTCCTGTCCTTTCCAGCACCAGCGACACTGTTGTCGGTGTATCGGGGCTGGGAAGAGTAATTCGACTTTGGCTGAGAAATCAGATGATGCCCTGGGGGGAGTCGCTTTTGGCAATGGTGACCTGGCTCAGTAGATGGAGCCCAAGGGCTGCTCCACCAGTGGCCCCCATCAGCTGGATTTCAAATTGCTCTGCAAATTCGCTGCATGGAAAAGAAAACAGAAAAAAAGACCTTCTGAGACACACAAGAACAAAAAATTAAAATTATGATTTGTCATTCAACCATGCGTCCAGCTGGATCTGTTTAAAGATATACAGAAGTCATCTCTGTAAGCATACAGCAGAAGATTCCCCCCATTTGCAGAGAATGGTGATATCTGAAATAAAAATGTTGTTTTATTTTCCACATGTGCTAAATTAAAAAAAAAAAAACAAACAATCAGCAAAATATTTTATTATTCACAGCAGTACTATTAACACCCAAACTTTCTGATAATCTAGGTAAAAAGAATGTAGTTGTTTGCATAAAATTTAACAGGCACTATGAAACTCCAATCATAGCTTCTTTTCCCTCCCTTTAAATATTTCAGGGCTGCAGAAATTTGCTTTTCAATTCAAACTCTGCTGACAGGCATACTGCACGTGCTAAAAAACGGTTTCTCAGAAGTAGATTAGTGAATAAATATCTGAAAAAAATAATTACCTTTCTTCATCATCTGTGATAGAGATATAGATAAAAGTCTGGTTCTGGCCACGATAAAAAATGACAGAATCATTATGGATGATGTAGTCAACGTTCGGAAGTGCAGAAATACTTCGAGAAAGGAAATCGGCTGTTACATCGCCATACGTTCCACGCTTTCTCACAACAGGAATCATGATTAATCCAGCATCCTCTTGCACTTCAAGAAAAATTGGGAAAAAAAGTTATTTTATTTCAAAATTTGTGAGAGAGCCACAGGCTTATCCTCTAAACCATAGTGAAAACCTCTGGTAAACTTACCCTGTAGAAGGATATACTGTGGATCAAATTCTATGATGCCTTCTGCATTATCACTTTTTGCTATAGTGACTCGTACTGTGGAGATATTTCCTATTACTGGGGGTTGATCTATCTGTAGATCATTTTCCTTTACGGTGAAATCAAATCCACTTGCAAGAACATAAAAAGGAATATTACATTAAAAAAAAAATCTTGCAAAAGTATTGTAATGCAAGTATGACAATTTTCAATTACCACAAATACTTTTATTTTCTGACAGTTACCACTGAAGATTTTTGGTCACACTTTTTCAAACTATATCTGCAAAACTGGCAGTTTTTTCACAGAAATGTGGATCTTTCGCTTTTTCTTTCACATTTTATCTTCTTCTTTGAGTTTCATGTGATTTGACAACTTCTGTGTAATGGATGGACTTTCAGCTTTAAGAAATCTTAATCAGCAAAATCTTAAAATTAATGTTGAAAGAATTTGGATTGCCATACATCCAATTTGTATTATTATTACTATTATAGCTGCCATATGAAATTTTACAGTAAAACACCTGAAATCCAGCGGTGCCTTTATGCAGGTAGATCAGATTCCAAATACAGTTTGATCTCCTGCTTTTAATTAATTTTATCTTATAATTAATTTTATCTTGACCTTCCTTGGAGTTCCACTTTGGTAATCATCACTGAAAAGTCTTCAGGACCTTCAGGAAAGTCGTCATCATGAATTTCAACCGAAATCATTCTACTCTCCTCATGTGGTTCAAATAACAGTTCCCTTACTGTGGGGGTGAAATCAACTCCCTCCTCTGCAGTCCCATTTATTCTCTGGAAGCAAAGACGCACTTTGCCATAGGATCCCCTTGAACGCAAAACAGTGATGTTAACCTGAGGGAGAGAGGACATTTGCTTTAAAAAATGGCTTTGCTTTTCTGTTACCATTCTGAGACTGTTCTAGAGGCACCTTCTCAACGGTTCTGCCAGGTAACAATTTGCTGCAGTAAGTGCAGAATACACATAATTTAACAGACAGGCATCTTTCTCAGAGTATTAAAAACACCAAAAGCCTCAGATGGACTATGCTATGATAAATGCAGAATAAATCTCTGCCTTTTTTTTTTTTTTTTCCTAAAGTTAAGTATAAATCTACCGACAATATTGATATCTATCGATATTTCACGTAAGAAGGAATTTTAACCATATACCCATTTTTCTTCTTCTGTTGTCAGCAATATTTCTCGTGAAAATGTAAACTCTCCGTATGGAAAATCACTGTCGGCCATGGTAATATTTGCTGTGCTGCTAGATTCATTTATGAGTCCTCCATCACTGATCCCAGTTAATTCAAATGTGTAGTAATGCTTCTCCTCAGGACGGTTATCATCGACAGCCTAGGGAGAAGAACCAATTAACCATTTCCAGGTAGAGAGGTATAACTAATTTCTAATCAAGATGCTGGCTAGATAAAAGGAAGAACCTGAAATAGCTACTGGTGTAAAATCTCTTGTACCTGTATTAGAACCACTGCTGCACACTGCCTGTCTCGCATTGTCAAGGTCCCCGACGTCTCAATAAATTCTGTGTGATGACGGGGTGTTATATTCCAATATATTATGATTTCACCAAAAATCCCTGGGCCACATGTCAGGCTGCAGAATGCAAACGCAGATTTAATCTTCTACCTTTAATATTTGATACCAAATCCAGAGATATAAAGCATAGATATTGTTGTGCACGGAAGAAATGTTACCAGCACTGTGAAGCTTGAATTTTAATCTATTAAGTCACTATTAAGATCTTTACCATAACCTCTTCAGAGCAATAACGTGTCTGCAGTTCTGATTTACTTCCCCGTGTTGGGAGGCATCTTGAGCTGTATTTTTACCCAGAGCACTTTATAGTTTCTTTGTGCATACAGCCCAAAGTTGGCAGCTGAAAACTGAGCTGTCTTTCTGCTTTTCAGGAAACAGACATGCAAAACAGAAGGGAAATGGGACTTACGGGTAGCACCCAGAGGTAATTTGGTTTTGAAGGCAGAAAGATACGAGAATAGTACTATGAGATCACTTGAGAAATGTTCTGTGTGCTGCTTGTCTAAAAAGCTAGAGGCTAATCCTACTCATGACATTCTCGGTGAACTGAAGCATGGCAAGAAATTGTCTATACCATGATCTAGTACATGTTCTAAACTGGTGCTGCACAAAGCATCCCTTTGTCTGTTGGGATTCTCAGGGCAGCATGAGAATCTGTTTTCTTGCTTCTATTTGCTGTTTCACTAAGGGAAAGTGTTGTAATACTTTTTCTCCAATTCTGTTAGAAGGTATGGTAACATTGTGATTTCTTCATCTTGTTTTCAGCTGACTGAATGCAGTGAAAGAATTGCATCTTGTTTCAACTAAGACCCAGTGCTGCTTTGGTTATGCTGATCATCGTAACAATGTACCGAATTTCAGTTCAAGCACCAATCCTGAACTGAATCCTGAAAAGCACAAAGCATCTTCAAATATAATTGACTGCCTTCCCCTATTCCTTTGATTAGAATCCTCTTTCCTTTAATGAATCTATGTTGTAAATAATTGGAAGACATATCTAAAGCTCCTCAGCAATACTGAAAAGACACCTACGTAGTATGTTCTGCCCTTCTTAAAAAACAAGCATCTAATTTTAAAAATACTTATGATTTTAGAAGTGATAATGAAATGCAGCATTCAATTAATTCTTGCCAAATGTGGAGCCTCGTAGCTTTTGAAACAGAGCTGTTTCGGATAAATGAGTGATGTACTCGCCTAATAAGAGCAGTCCCATTATAATTTCCTGAAGGTTCTCCAATCAGAACATGCTGGGATGAATGTGCTATCCCAGCCACCCCAGAAGCTCCTTCATCACCCACAATAATGATGGTTGCAACACCTATGAAGAGAACAAAAGCTTCTCATGGTAAAACAAAGCTAACTAGTGAGGTATTTTTTTAGCATGTTTGGTGACACAAATGGTTAAGCACCAGCTTCCCGGGGAGCCCATGGAATCCCCAACCTTGGAGATATTCAGAATTTCAGTAGACAAGGCATTCAGTGACCTGATCTCATTGTGAAGGCAATTCAACAAGGTGACCCCCCTAGATGGTCTCTTACAAACGAAATTATTCTATGCTTCTTACAGGTCTGAACCTGGGTTTGGTTTCTGCTTGCTTTTGTTAAACAATTCTTTACAGACAATGTTGATTATCTGAACACAAAAGTCTACGCCAACACTTGATTTAGACGGAAAAAATACCATCTACAATTCTCTTTGATTTCTTCAGATAAGGAAAAAACTGAGGGAAAAATACTGACCTCCTTTTGTCACAGGAGCTCTGCTAGCTCGTTTCTTCTATGTTGTTTCTGGGGGGAGTTGGGTTTTATTTACGGGGGGGACGTTTGAGTCGATTCATGTGAAGATACACAATTCTGCACTAGCTTTTAAGAAATGTGTCTTTTTTACAGACCACTTCACTTCTTCACAGAATATCAGTTCTAACTATAACATTCAGCACATATTCGGCTCCTCTCTTTGACTTGTAGAACGAATCCCAAAAGATACATCTCCTTAGGACTGAGGGCGTCTAGCACACAGACAGCCGCGGCGCGAAAGCCGCGCCCACAGGACACAGAACCCGCCGCGCCTCGCCCCGAGCTCCCGCCGAAGCGGCGCCCCACTCGCCACGCCACCGGCTCTGCTTTTCAACGTCCCTCCGACTAACGGGGGCTGCGCCGGTCCCGGAGGGACCGCCGGACCGGGCATGGGCGCTGCGCCGGAGGGAGACACGGCTCCAGACCGCCAGCCTTCAGCGCACCTGCCCGCAGGGTCACACGCCTCCCGCCAGCTTCGCCAGCTCGGCGGGCGGGGAACCAGAGACGAACGCCTCCGCGCCGCGCCGCGCCGGCAAATCCCGCCCCCCCCCCCGTTCCACCGGCACGGTCACCCCCGCCGCGGCCGCACTCACCTGCCGCCTCTTTCGCCGCTCCACTCCCGCCAGGCGCTCGTGCTTTGGGCATGCGCGGTAGCGAGCCCGCAGCACCCGCCCCTTGCCGCGTCCCGGTTGGCTGCCTAGGACACGTCAATCACCTCTCTCGCCGCCTAGCAGCGCTCGCGAGTCGGGCATGCGCAGTACGGAGACCTCAACGCCCGCCCCTCTGGCAACCTGATAGGCGGACAGAGTGGCGACTGACGTGCCTAGGCAGCCAACCAGCGCTCCGCCCCTCCAGCCCTCCAGCCCTCCCGCGCCAGCAGCCGCGTTGCAAAGGGAACAATAAACCGCGCTCCCCTGCTTTCCGCTGAAAAGGGGGGCGGCTGGGTCCCCGCAGCAGAAAAAACCCTTCCGTCCTGCATTGCCCTTCGCCAGTATAACTGCACAGCCGGGAACTCGGCAACGTCAAGCGGCCGTCTGACAGACGCACACTCGGAACTTGACTAGGCTGGCGATTTTGACTGGCTTACACACACGGACTTGCACTTCTCTGAGGAAACAAATTCTTTTTTAAGCATAGCCTCTCCTTGGGGAAAAAAAAACGCCCCCTCCGCGCTCCCAAACACTAGGCAGCCGTGGGGAAACCACCGAAAGCCAAGACCGACAGCAGCAACGTCGAGTGCAATCTGGCTTCAATTCTGATCACGCACTTAATGGCCTCTTCCAGGCCTACCAATGACTGCTCCTTTTCTGGAAGGACAAACTGAACGCCCTAAACTGAAGACTGCACGGAACACAGCTCCACTGGCAGCCCATTTGCCTCTTCTCCGGCTTCCACGGGGAATATCTTGTAGCGTCCTCCAACTCGCAAACGTTCTTCCTCAGTGCACGGCCCCAGACGCGGAATCTCCTGAGCAGCGAGCGGAAACAACCGCGCGGGATTTTCTTCACGGCACCGAGAAGGCGGCATTGGCAAAAAAGCAGGCCAAAGCACCTGAACCCGTCTGCCAGCCCCAGCCTGCGGCCAAGAGACCGGAAGCACCCTGCCCGAGGGGCCGCGCACCCCGCAGCTGTACTTGGACGACCGTGTGCGTGAAAGCATGTGTGTCTACAAACGATTGTCTGTCCACATGCGTGTGCCTTGATGCAGGCTCCGTTCGTGCTTAAGCTGGAGTGAGTGCACAGCTGCGCCGTTTGTTGGCAAAGCTCCGCGTGTTGCACGACGTTGCCCAGTCCTGCATTTCTCATGTAGACAGATACACGGGAGCTCTGCTAGTAAAGGAGCAAAGACAGTCGTAGGCAGAACTGAATGCTGCTCCGAGCTACTTCTCACCCTTGGCAAATGCTTCACAGGGGCCCGAGGAGAGGTGCTCAGCAGCCGATCTACAAAAGAAACGAAACAGATCATGCCTTAACGCGAAAGAGCAACAGGGCATCAGTGCGCAAGCGTGTCCCTGATCTACAGCTGAGAGCGAACACTTGTGTGCTTGTTGGAGAGATTGTGTCTTGCCTGTAAGTGTCTGGGAGTTTGGGGCAGGTCAGTGTTGCTGGTTCGATAATCACCGTCTAGGATACCTGCAGAGCGGTCCCTGTTGGTGTGGGGACAGTGTGCCTGTAGGTCAGTCTGTGTTCCTAGCACCTGCTGTATCGATCCGTCACTCCAGACGCGTGTGAGTCCATGTCTTTCTCTCCACAAGCATGTGTGCTGATTTCGTCGCACATGTGCATCTGTGCTAGTGTTGAGCTCAGCGGAGTGTGTCTCTGGACACTTGGTGTGCGTTGGCTGTGCCTGTTTGTAACACAGCACAGCCACGACTGCTCCGGTGAAGAGAGACCAGGGAAATCATGAAGGCAGAGTCAACAAAGGAAAACCGAAGAGGGATTGACGTGTGCTCGACAGAGACGGATTCCCTGCGCTGACATTTCTCAGTAACGCCAGAAGAAAGCTGAGCGGTAGATCGACCGGAGAAATGCTTCCCTAGACGACATTTAGCGAATGAACTGCAGTGTGCGCGGCTTTCTGGATTGTGCCTGAAAAGTGCGAAAACCAGCAGAGCCTGTGCTCAAAAGCTGGTGGCTGTGTGACTGCATTGATGCACGTTCCCGTGTCTGCGAGTGTATAGACGGCTGTTTCACGTTCACACAAAGGCACCTGGTCGGGTTTTTCGTCTGTGCGTGCATACGCGTTTCCCTTGTCTCTTTGGAACAGACGTAGCTCTCTGCATGCTGAACGACGTGGTAAAACGCGTCTGCCTATATTTTGGTTAACAATCGCGGGTGCGTGTTCCGTCAGCGGCATTTCCGCAGACGACTCCGCAGAGCCAGTTCTGAAAGCTCCGCACACCAGGACTGAAAGTAGAACCAAGCAATTGCACCGGTGGGCTCGTAACATATTCTGACGGACGTCTTTTATGCCATAGCATTACGAACGTATTTGCGTTCAAGCAAATATCACAAACAACGTGTGAAGCGAGGATCTGTGGGTATTTTCTCCGTACGGCATGCTTCGTGGTAGCTTACTTGCCGATCCCAGGCTTAGCAGTTTCTATGCACGAATCCATATAGGGAGAGAGAGTGCATCGGAAAACTTGCGTTTTCTGAGTTGGAACCTAGTTGCTACGCCTTGTCTTTGTCCACGTGAACACACACGATTCCCCACTGAAAACCAAGCAGAAACCTTTCCACAAGCTCCCAGGTGGGCGCACCCACCACCTCGTGCACGCGAACGGAGCTAGAGAAAAGCATCTAATTTTCCACACTGATGCTTAAGCAAACGCCTGGCCACACACAAGCACACATCCGCAAGCGCGCCCACTCCCATCTATGCACAGAAAGACGTACGCGAAACGTACTGACATGCTTGAGCGTAAACAGGTGTGTATTGATGGTTGGCGTACTGCATCACGCATACGTGGCTGCACGAGGATATTCTTTTGGAGGGTACGTGCAGATACGTCCCTGTACTTGGACGACTGTGTGCATGGAAGCATGTGTGTCTACAGACGATTGTCTGTCCACATGAGTGTGCCTTTTTGCAGGCTCCATTCGTGCTTAAGCTGGAGTGAGTGCACAGCTGCGTCATTTGTTGGCCAGGTTCCACGTGTTGCACGACGTTGCCCAGTCCTGCATTTCTCACGCGGACAGATTCAAGGGAGCTCTGTAGAGACGGCTGTTTCATGTTCACACAAAGACATCTGGTCGGGTGCATCCCAGATACAGCATCTCAGATTCAGCATCCCCGATACAGCTTCCCGGATACAGCATCCCAAATACAGCATCCTAGATACAGTATCCTAGATACGACATCCTAGATACAGCATTCTAGATACAGTATCCCGGATACAACATCCTAGATACGCCATCCCAGATACAGCCTCCCAGGTACAGCATCCCAGATACAGCATCCCAGATATAGCATCCCATATACAGCATCCCAGATACAGCATCCTAGGTACAGCGTAATAGATACAGCATCCCAGATACAACATGTCGAGCTGTGCTCCTCTCCCACACCAAGTGCTGATCGTGGGGCTCAGGGTGAGGGGGGGCAGCGAGGGGGTCCGTGGACTGGAATAAGTTTTGTTTGGGGTTTTTCAAACGCCTCTGCTGACACGTCGTATAAAAACCGATTGCTGCAGTGCTAAGGAATGAACAGGAGGATGAGCAACAGACTGCAGAAACTGCTTGCGTTTTGGTTTATTGAAAAATTCTTATTGAACTCAAAAAGCAATACGATCTTGCAGTGGTCTTCTAATAGCTAGTGACAGCTTTTAATGTACTGGTTTGGAACTTTGAGATGAGATTTGAGATGAAGGGCTGTTCCATTGTGGAATATTGCAGGAGTAAATTTCAGGCATTTCAGCATGCCTGGCAGATCTGCAGCTTGATAAAGACCTCAGGCTGTTTGGTTTAATCAGACTTTTGTAGATCCCACCTTCACTGGTCAAAGCACCGGCTGCCAATGTGTTTTCTGGTGTTGTCACTTCTTTCTGACCGAAGACGGCAGAGGCAGCAGCTCTACTGGTGCTGTCTGTTTTATTGAGACATGGGGATCTACAGGAACTTTAACCCGAAAGCTCAGGAAGCTGTGGTCCGTGGTCTATCTTTGTAATGTTTGTAGATTCTTCTGCAACGTTTGTGAGTGTGAACTGCTGTGCAGGTAGAAGGAAGAAAGATGTGTGAGCTAAAGCAGCAGGAAGGCTGCAGCCGTGTAAGCCGGGGGTGCAAGCGGCACGAAACGGGCTGCAGCGGCGGAGCCCTCGGTCCCGGGCCGTCCCGGGCAGGCGGCGGAGCCCTCGGTCCCGGGCCGTCCCGGGCAGGCGCTGCCCCGCTGCCGCTGCCCCGCCGGGGCCGGGGCCGCGCTGCGGGCGGACAGCGCCGCTCTGCGGCCGCCGGCGGCTCCGGGCCGGGAGGGGGGGCGGGGCCCGGTGGCGGCCGCGGACGGGATTGGCTCCTGCGCCGGATGGGCGGGGCCACGCTGCGTAAGTGCGGGGGCGGAGGAGCGCGTGCCGCCGGTGCGGCGGCGGGAGGAGCGCGCGAGGAGCGGCGGGGCCGGCGGTGAGCGAGGGGCGGGCGGACACCGGGGAGACCGGACGGGGCCGCCCCGGTCCCGGCTGAGGGGGGGAGGCTGGAGGGGGAGGGACGGGCTGGTTTGGGCAGGAGGAAGGCGAGGGGCAGGCAGCCGCAACAGCGCGGCCCCGGGCCGGGCCGAGCAAGGGGCGAGGGGGAAACACGCGGGCGACTGTGAGGGAAGGGAGCCCCGAGCTGAGCGCTGCGCGGGGCTCGGGCGGGGCCGTGGGGCGGAGGGGGGGAGCCCGTGGTGCCACAGGGCAGAGGGAGGAAGGCGAGCGGGAGGGGGCGGCGCCGGGGCGGTGCCAGGGGGCGCGAGGGGCGGGGGGCGGCGCTGCCGCGGGGAGGGGCCGGGAACGGGGGAAGCGGCGGAGGAGCCTGAGGGCGGGACGGCGCGGAAGGAGCTTGGGCGGGAAAGGCTGAGGGACCTCAGGGAGGGGGTGGCATCGGGGAGGCTTTGGTGGGAAAGGCTGAGGGACCTCAGGGAGGGGGTGACATCGGGAGGGCTTTGGCGGGAAAGGCTGAGGGACCTCAGAGAGGGGGTGACATCGGGGGGGCTTTGGCGGGAAAGGCTGAGGGACCTCAGGGAGGGGGGTGACATCGGGGGGGGCTTTGGCGGGAAAGGCTGAGGGACCTCAGGGAGGGGGTGACATCGGGGAGGCTGCAGGGGGCAATGCTGAGGTAGCTCAGGACGGGATGGCACTCAGGTCTGGTTTCAAAGGGAAATGCTGAGGTACCTTGAGGAATGGACGCTGGGCTGGGAGCTATGAACACATCAGACTGGTTAAGAGAGTGTTCATGACAGAAATTTGTGCAGTGAAGTATTCCAGCAAAGAGCGGGAGAAGAGCCAAACTTAGATCAGGCCTCCTAGGACGCCTGCAGGTTTGGGGACAGGGATGACGAGGTTGTTAATCCGGTCCTAACTGTTTCTTTCTCTGTCCCTCTCTTGCAGCACCTGACTGAATGGAGGAGCAAGTGGACGGGAAGTTCCTGCGCCACACACAGCTCACATTTATCGCTCTCGCCCTCAGAGACCCGGAGATCCAAACCGTTCGCATCGTGCCTTGAAGCAGCCTGTGCTCATGCGCTTCTCCCAGGGAGAAGGCGGAATGGCAGTGACTGGCCACGTTAAGCCACAGGGTGCACACTGTGCAGCTGTCAAGCCCAGCTCTGCGTTAGCTCACACCTGCGGTTTTGCGCCGCACACGCACATTTGAGTTGTCGCTGGTTGTTGCAGCGTTTGGCTTTGGCGAGGACAGCGTGTGTTTGTCAGCAGTTGGTGTAGGTGGGATCTGGAGGAGAAAGCGATATTTCCGTGCCAGAACTGGTTGGTGTTTGCATGGTATTGTGGCGGTTGTTCCCGCAGGCGATGAGTGCTGGAGCATTATTGCAGGATGAGGGGATTTTGGAGGCTTGTCTGTGAGATGCACTAGAGGCAGCAGCTGAAAGCGAAAGGCTGAGATTTGGAGGGTTTGTCGGTGGGTTTTGGGCAGTAGTCAGCTGAAGAGTTGGCTGTTTGCAGGTGAGGTGTAGGGCAGAGGGTGAAGCTGACTTTGCCTGGGCGGCGCAACTGGCTGGGTGTGCAGAGCTGAGGAGAGCGGGCTGCTGCGGGTGACCCTAAAGCTGGAGAAGCAGCCGGCAGCTCCAGACGCTCCCGCTGCCGGGCAGGGCCGTGCAGGCCAGTGCCCTGGGGCACAGCGACGTGACCCTCCGCAAGTACCAAAGAGCAGGTGAGGACCGTGGGCATTTGTACTGAGCTGTGACATCTCTAACCCGTGACATTGGGATCCAGCCTGAGCAGGGCACGTGCGGAAGCTGTGCTGCAGGGAGGGCAGAGCTGAGGGGAAGGGCTGTGCCAGGGGCTGGTGCCAAGGCAAGGTGGGCGCGCTGTGGGGTGTGGGGAGGTGTCAGCCCCGGACTCAGCCCCTGTCTGACTGTAGTGCCCTTGGGCTGGTGTAGCTCAGTCCTCTGTGTGTTTCTCTTCAGGGGGAGCAGCATGCAAAGGAAAAGCAAGGAAGGAGGTGAACCCATGAGGAAGAGTGATGGATAAAGAGGGTTGGAGCGCACCTGCCAGTCAAGAGGGATCAAGAAAGAAGACACCGGTGGTGGAACCGCAGGTCAGGAGAGCTCAAGGAGGGAGAAAGGTGACTGTGGCCGTATGGGTTTTTCTAGCTCACACACCAATGAAAACAGTTTGGATAATAAAAGAAATGTATGCAAAACCAATAATTAAAGGCAGAGAATGTTTATATGCTATGTATGGGGTAGACCTGAAGGTATATTTCTTCCTACAACGAAGGAGAATTCGCAATACATGCTGCTGTCAGCAACGACCAGTAAGCGACAAGACTCTATTGACTGATGCCTCTGGTCGCTCACATAAAGTTGTAATTACATGGCTAAACTCAGATACCTAGTGCTGCAAACACAAGGTAGAAAAAGAGACCAAGAGTCAAACAAGTTCTTGAGCTGACAGCTGTTAGGATCGCTTTGAGGTGTTCTGTAACAAGCCTTTGAATGTTGTAACTGGCTCATATTATGCGGCTGGCATACTTAACCGCCTGGAAGCTTCTTTTCTTAAGGAAGAGGATAATCCTCTTTTGATGGCTGAATTGAGAATGCTATGGTTTCTAATAAATCATAGACATCATAGGTATTATGCAATGCACACCCGCTCTCGCAGTGGCCCTTCCAGGACCACTTGCGGAAGGCAGTAGGAGGGCCGATGCACGAGCTGTGCCGCTCACTGTGCCTAAAGCCTTCGAGCAAGCTAAATGATCACATAAATTCTTTCACCAGAGTGCAAAGGCGTTAAAACGACAACTTCAAATTACAGTGGATCAGGCCAGGAGCGTTCTTATGTCCTGCCCTGATTGCCAACAGTTGGCGCCCGCACCATCCACAGAGGGTGTTAATCCAGGAGGGGTTACTGCCAATGAAGTATGGCCAGCGGATGTAACGCATTGTTCTGAATTGGGTAAATACGTACGTGTTTCTGTAGACGCTCATTCCAGATTTCTCGTTGCTGCTGCACGCGCTGGTGAAAGAGCACGAGACATCTGTAACGTTGGTTGGCATGTTTTGCTGTTTGAGGAGTTCCACGATTTGTAAAACCAGAGGAAAGCGGAACGCACACTCGATTAGAGGAGCGATCCCCCAGCGCGCTGTAATAGAAGTGCCTGCTTTTTAACACTTTCAAAACAGTGTTAAAGAGTCTGTTTGACGACTTTTCGGTATCATTTCTGGCGACGAGGATGGGATGATCTGCCTGACCTCCCGTGGATCCCAGGATCTCTGGGACCTTGTGCCGGCACCGAGGAATTCCTGGAAGGGACCACAGCTCCTCGGACCAGCTCGGGACGCGGGTAAAACCCCATCAATGAGGCACTTTCATTGTCTGGTTGCGTTGGCACGCTGCCTGCGCGAGACGTGGGCGACACCAGCGCGTTGGGTCTGCGCATTCGCGTCTGCGCATTTTGGTAAACTGGGTAACTTAAAAAAAGAAAGAAATAAAAAATTAAAGGGGAAAATGAGAAAACAATAAATTAAAGAGAAAAACGAGGGAACAGCAATTTGATAAAGGTACCCTTAATGATTTTGCTGTTTGTGCCTTAGCAATTGTATAATTGTTTCTGGCTTTAGTGGTTTGTTGTTGTTGTTACTTGTGTCTTGGGGGATTTTATAGTCCAGTACTTAGGGTTCACCAATTGTCTGTGATTGTGATTGTGAAGTAGGTAGTGGACAATCGGCAGGAGGATTCGTGAGAAATCCCCCCCAGGCTGTGTTTTCTGACATTGGAAAAGGATCGTTTGCTGTTCAACAGGGCGTCAACCAGGGAGAATCTGATTGAATATTGTAATTAATGGTGGCCACTGTAAATAATATTAATATGCTTCACAGGTCTAGGTGGGTATACTTTGAGATCTGTAGTATAGTAATGTGCTGCATGTAATATGTAGTAAGATATCTATTTTAAATCATATATTGCCTATTACATAAGGCATATTACACAATACATAATGTTACATATGCATTGTCTTTATCCCCTTCAGATCCATTTGTTTTGAAAAAGGATAATCAGGGAAAGAAATGCAAACCAGTAAAAGGTTTGTTGAAGAACAGCTATTGGTGTAGAATACACAGAGAACATGAGATCAAAATTGTCCCTCGGTCAGTCCAGGGTGGGATCCTGATATCCTTATATCGGGGCACAGGCTGCATTGGTATCGCCAGTGCATTTTATACGGGATTAGACACGCTGCGCCTAAAGCTGTAAATATGCCAAAACCTTCTGAGATTAAACAGGATTGTGAGGAGTCTCCCACTGAGTTTTTACACCGTCTTAAACCGACAGCTCAGAAATATATTAATATAGATCCTGACTTGGAGAACAGAGAAATAGAATTCTTAGTTGACTGGGAGCTCATTATTCTGTGTTAAACACTATGCAGGGAATATTAAGTAGCGATTCTGTAACAGTTATGGGTGCCACAAAAATTGCAAAACACGGCCCTTTAACCTGCTGCTTAGAATCTTTGTATGTGGAGTCTGTACTTATTGATTGTGTACCATGTGTCTTCTCTTGTGCACAACGAATGGTTGAAAAAAGCTTTAATGGTGCAATGGCTGTGCAGTTACACCCTGCTGTGGCTGCAATTGTTAAAGAAAGAAGGGGAGATGTGGCAGGGTTGTGACATCAGGCCCGTGAGAAATTGCAAGAGTCACAGTGTGAGAACAAGCGCTGGTGGAAAAACACAAGCAGCAAGGACTGTGTGGGACATGAACCATCAGGGACAGAGAGATTGGTACATGAGGGACAGAGGGATTGATACGGGGTTGGTACATGAGGGACAGAGGGATTGATACGCGGTGGGTACATCAGGGACAGAGGGATTGATACAGAATCGGTACATCAAGGACAGAGGTCCGCGATGTTTCAAATGCAAACCTGAGTTTGTATTAAATGTCTCTCTGCATCTTAAAGAGAGTCTGTGCCTCATCTGCTACACCCCTTTATCTGTTTCCCAAATTACGATTTAGACTGTATTTACCGTTGTAAAAACAAAGCTTTCCCCCCTTAATTTTTGTCACGTGTTGTAGTTAGAATTAATAGAGATATTGGAGCCCATCGTAGCTAAACTGGAAAAAGACAGCAGCCGTGTGTATTTTTAAATAAAGACTAAATCAAGTGTGCTAGCTCATTATCTTTAAGCGTTTTACTGTGATCACCTCTCTCCCAAGGTTTTGTGTCTGTTGTATCAAGGCCTGACACCCACAGCCACAGTGGATGAATCACCATGGGCACAACACCAGGAACCTGCCTGTTCGTGTCCAGGATATCCACTCCAGCAGGCACGTTTTAATTGGTACTTGCATTATGGATTAGATGCAACAAAAATCCATACTTTCTTTTGTCCTTTGCTATAGAGGAGGGGGTTGAACTTTTCTATAGCAGATTCAATCACTTGTTGTAAAGCAATGAAATAAATAACTTAGGCTTTTTCTATGGATAAACAACGTTTAATTCAATTCCTTAATTGTATTCCTTAAACACTTGTTCGTTAGACCATAAGCAAAACAGCGCTGGGTGTTAGTTCGTTAGTAGGCCCTTATTATGTGGTTGGTTAACCCTGAAAATGTTAGCTCTCTCTATCAATATAACCTCATAAACAAGTTTCAAAATTTTTATGTAGAACTTACCCACCTTTTCCTTTTTGCAGGTTCAGAGCCCGAGCCTCATTTGGCTGTATCTGTAAACATCAAACGTCTCAGCACAAATCACAACTGCATTTCTCACAGACAGAAGTGCCTGATCTCCACAGCTTGCCTGGCAGTGCAGAGAGCAGGAAGTGCGGTGAGTCCTGGGCCTTTGGGCACATTTCACCCTGTTTTGTGTCCCAGTCCCTCCCTGCTCCCTCCTCTTTCCTGCTGTGCCCTTCTTCCTCTTCATCTCTTCTCCCTCTGGCCCTCTGCTGCTTCCTCACCTATTCCCCCACCCTTCTGAATCTCTGTGCAGGGTTTCTCGTATCTCCCTCTCCGTCTCCACCCCTCTGTGTTCTCATCATCTCCGGTTTCTCTTTGTCGTCATTCTTGTCTGTTGCTCTGTCCCGCTCCGTGCCCCATCATTTCTCACTGTATCCCTCTGTTCTGCTCCCTGCGCCTATTCCTGCCCCTCTTCTTTTTTACTCCCTCTTCCTCTTGCTGCCCACCCCAGGATTTTTTCCCAATCTCTATCCTGCCCCAACCCTTATTGTTCTTTCTCTCTCCTGCTCCCTCTCTGTCTTTCTGCCTGTCTGCCCTTTCCCTGCTGCTTCTTTCTCCATCTCTGTCCAGATTACTGCCCCTTTTCCTTCTTGGTGTCTTTCTGTCCTGTTTGTCTTTCTGTCTTCCTTGCCTGTTCCCAGCCCCATCCCCTCTCGCTGTATCTTCCCTGTCCAGCTGACTCTGCCTTTTCTTTGTCTTCTCATCCTCTTTCCTGCTCCTCAGCCCTCTTTTCCTCTTCCTCCAGCTCATTGCTGCATGTTTTCCCTTTCCAGTCTCTTCATTTTGATCTAAACTTTGCTTTGTTTCTCAGTCCCTTTGTTCTCTTCCCTTCCTGTTGCCTCTCAGTGGGCAGTGACGACCTGGTTGAGAGACAGCACGGCGACCACATCCCAGGTCGCTCGGTCCATCAGCACACAAACGCCACTGTGGTGGAAAGCAAATGGCGTTTATTAACAAGTAACACAGCGTTATATACCTTAGGTTTGCAACGTCACGTCCATCTGCTTGCCTCACATACTCCTACCTACTTAGGGAGGGGCTACTATCTTTCTGTACAGCGCGAGATCTTCCGGCCTCCAGACCCTAACTACCTACAGGTATGCGTCACAACCCCCCCTGGACACCGTTTGTGTCACAAACGCCCCTGGACAGGGTGTGTCTCACAAACCCCATTGGACAGCATGTGTCACAACCCCCCCTGGAAACTGTGTGTGTCACAAACACCATTGGACAACGTGTATGTCACAAACGCCCCTAGACAGCGTGTGTGTCACAAGCCCCATTGGACAGCGTGTGTGTCACAAGCCCCATTGGACAGCGTGTGTGTCACAAGCCCGATTGGACAGCATGTGTGTCACAAACCCCATTGGACAGCATGTGTCACCAGCCCCCCTGGAAACTGTGTCAGTCCAAAATATCCCTGGACAGTGTGTGTGTCACGAAGCCCCCTGGACAGTGTGTGTGTCACAAACACCCTTAGACAGGGTGTGTGTCACAAACCCCATTGGAGACTGTGTATCTCACAATACCCATTGGACAGCGTCTGTCACAACCGCCCCTGGACAGCATGTGTGTCACAAACCCCATTGGAGAGTGTGTGTGTGTGACAAACCCCATTGGACAGCGTGTGTGTCACAAACCCCATTGGACAGCGTGTGTGTCACAAACCCCATTGGACAACGTGTGTGTAACAAACCCCATTGGTCATCGTGTATGACAAATGCTCCTGGACAACGTGTGTTTCACCAACTTCATTGGACAGGATGTGTGTCACAAAAACCCCTGGACAGCGTGTGTGTCAAAAACGCCATTGGACAGCGTGTGTGTCACAAACCCCCATGGCCAGTGTGTGTGTGACAAACCCCGTTGGACATTCTGTGTGTCACAAACCCCATTGGACATTCTGTGTGTCACAAACCCCATTGGACACCGTGTGTGTCACAAACACCCCTAGACAGGGTGTGTGTCACAATCCTCATTGGACAGGCTGTGGGTCACAAACCCCATTGGGAAGCGTGTATGTCACATATCCCATTGGACAGGGCCTGTGTCACAAACCCCTTTGGACAGCGTGTGACACAAGGACCCATGGACAGGATGTGTGTCACAAACCCCATCGGACCGCGTGTGTGTCACAAACTCCATTGAACAGCGAATGTGTCACAAAAACCAATGGACAGTGGGTGTGTCACAACCCCCATTCAACAGGATGTGTGTCACAAACCCCATTAAACATGCCACTGGACAGCTTGTGTGTCACAAACCCATTGGACAGCGTGTGTGTCACAAACCCCCATGGACAGTGTGTGTGTCACAAATGCCATTGAACAGAGTGTGTGTCACAAACCGCATTGGACAGTGCGTGTCACAAACACCCCTGGACAGTTTCCTTGTCACAAACACCCCTGGACACCGTTTATGTCAAAAACGCCCCTGGACAGTTCCTCTGTCACAAACCCCATTGGACAGCGGATGTCACAAGGACCCATGGACAGGGTGTGTGTCACAAACACCATCGGACCGCGTGTGTGTCACAAACCCCATTGAACAATGGGTGTGTCACAAACCCCATTGGACAGTGGGTGTGTCACAAACCCCATTAAACAGGGTGTGTGTCACAAACCCCATTCAACATGGTGTGTGTCACAAACCCCATTGGAAAACGTGTGTGTCACAAACACCATTGGACAGCGTGTATGTCACGAACACTCCTGAACAGGGTGTGTGTCACAAACCCCATTGGACAGAGTGTGTATCACAAATCCCATTGGACAGCGTTTGTGTCACAAACGCCCCTAGACACTGTGTGTGTTACAAACACCCCTGGACACCGTGTGTGTCTACAAATGCCTCTGGACAGCGTATGTGTCACAAACCCATTGGACAGCGTGTGTGTCACAAACCCCCATGAACAGTGTGTGTGTCACAAACGCCATTGAACAGAGTGTGTGTCACAAACCGCATTGGACAGTGCGTGTCACAAACACCCCTGGACAGTTTCCTTGTCACAAACACCCCTGGACACCGTTTATGTCACAAACGCCCCTGGACAGTTCCTCTGTCACAAACCCCATTGGACAGTGTGTGTGTCACTAACCCCATTGGACAGCCTGTGTGTGACAAACCCCATTGGCCAGCATGTGTGTCACGAACCCCATTGGACAGGGTGTATGTCACAAACCCCGTTGGACAGCCTGTGTTTCACAAACGCCATTGGGCAGCGTGTGTGTCACAAACCCCATTGTACAGGGTGTGTGTCACAAACCCCTGGACAGCGTGTGTGTCACAACTACCCGTGGACAGTTTGTGAGTCACAAACCTGATTTGACAGCTTGTGTGTCACAAACGCCCCTGGACAGCGTGTTTGTCACAAACCTCATTGGGCAGCGTGTGGGTCACAAACCCCATTGAAAAGCGTGTGTGTCACAAACCCCATTGCACATCGAGTGTGTCGAATGCCCCTGGACAGCGCATGTGTTACAAACCCCATTGGATAGTGTGTGTGTCACAAACCCCGTTGTACAGTCTGTGTGTCACAAACTCCATTGGACATTCTGTGTGTCACAAACCCCATTGGACACCGTGTGTGTCACAAACACCCCTAGACAGGGTGTGTGTCACAATCCTCATTGGACAGGCTGTGGGTCATAAACCCCATTGGGAAGTGTGTGTGTCACAAATCTCATTGGACAGGGCGTGTGTCACAAACCCCATTGGACAGCGTGTGTCACAAGGACCCATGGACAGGGTGTGTGTCACAAACCCCATCGGACCGCGTGTGTGTCACAAACCCCATTGAACAGCGGGTGTGTCACAAACACCATTGAACAGCGGGTGTGTCACAAACCCCATTCAACATGGTGTGTGTCACAAACCCCATTGGAAAGCGTGTGTTTCACCAACTTCATTGGACAGCGTGTATGTCACGAACACCCCTGAAAAGGGTGTGTGTAACAAACCCCATTGGACAGGGTGTGTATGACAAATCCCATTGGACAGCGTTTGTGTCACAAACAGCCCTGGAAACTGTG
Source organism: Nesoenas mayeri (assembly GCF_963082525.1). NCBI lineage: Eukaryota > Metazoa > Chordata > Aves > Columbiformes > Columbidae > Nesoenas > Nesoenas mayeri. Next base: position 1,073,662 of record NC_137562.1, read on the forward strand.
TGTGTCACAAACACACCTCGACAGGGTCTGTGTAACAAACCCCTTTGGATAGTGTGTGTGTCACACTGTCAATTGGACAGCCTGTGTGTCCCGAACCCCATTGGACAGCCTGTGTGTCACAAACACCTCTGGACATGGTGTCTGTCACAAACCTCATTGGACAGGCTGTGTGTCACAAACCCCATTGGGAAACGTGTGTGTCACAAATCCCATTAGACAGCGTGTGTGTCAAAAACCCCATTGGACACCGTGTGTGTCATAAACACCCCTGGACAGGGTGTGTGTCACAAACGCCATTGGACAGCGTGTGTGTCACAAACCCCATTGGACAGGGTGTGTATCACAAACCCCATTAGCCAGGGTGTGTGTCACAAACCCCATTAAACAGGGTGTGTGTCACAAACTCCATTGGAAATAGTCTGTGTCACAAACCGCATTGGACAGCCTGTGTGTCACAAACCCCATTGGACAGTGTGTGTGTCACAAACCCCACTGGACACCATGTGTGTCACAAACACCCCTAGAGAGGGTGTGTGTCACAATCCTCATTGGACATGCTGTTGGTCACAAACCCCATTGGGAAGCGTGTGTGTCACAAACCCCATTGGACACCGTGTGTGTCACAAACACCCATGGACAGGGTGTGTGTCACAAACCCAATTGGACAGCGTGTGTGTCACAAACCCCATTGGACACCGTGTTTGTCAGAAACTCCATTGGACAGCGTGTGTGTCACAAATCCCGTTAAACAGGGTGTGTGTCATAATCTCCATTGGAAATAGTCTGTGTCACAAACCGCATTGGACAGCCTGTGTGTCACAAACCCCATTGGACAGTGTGTGTGTCACAAACGCCATTGGAGAGAGTGTGAGTCACAAATCCCGTTGGACAGTCTGTGTGTGTCACAAACCCCGTTGGACAGTCTGTGTGTCACAAACCCCATTGGACATTCTGTGTGTCACAAACCCATTGAACACCGTGTGTGTCACAAACACCCCTAGACAGGGTGTGTGTCACAATCCTCATTGAACAGACTGTGGTTCACAAACCCCATTGGGAAGCATGTGTGTCACAAATCCCATTGGACAGGGCATGTGTCACAAACCCCATTGGACAGCGTGTGTCACAAGGACCCATGGACAGGGTGTGTGTCACAAACCCCATCGGACCGTGTGTGTGTCACAAACCCCATTGAACAGCGGGTGTGTCACAAACCCCATTAAACAGGGTGTGTGTCACAAACCCCATTCAACATGGTGTGTGTCACAAACCCCATTGGAAAGCGTGTGTGTCACAAACACCATTGGACAGCGTGTATGTCACGAACACCTCTGAACAGGGTGTGTGTCACAAACCCCATTAGACAGGGTGTGTATCACAAATCCCATTGGACAGCGTTTGTGTCACAAACAGCCCTGGAAACTGTGTGTGTCACAAACACACCTGGACAGTTTCCTTGTAACAAACCCCTTTGGATAGTGTGTGTGTCACACTGTCAATTGGACAGCCTATGTGTCCCTAACCTCATTGGACAACCTGTGTGTCACAAACACCTCTGGACATGGTGTGTGTCACAATCCTCATTGGACAGGCTGTTGGTCACAAACCCCATTGGGAAGCGTGTGTGTCACAAATCCCAGTGCACAGGGTGTGTGTCACAAACGCCATTGGACAGCGTGTGTCACAAGCACCCATTGACAGGGTGTGTGTCACAAACTCAATTGGACAGCGTGTTTGTCAGAAACCCCATTGGACAGCGGGTGTGTCACAAACCCCATTAAACAGGGTGAGAGTCACAAAGCCCATTGGACAGCGTGTGTGTCACAAACCCCATTGGACAACGTGTGTGTCACAAACCCCATTGGACAGGTTGTGTGTCAGAAACTCCCCTGTACACGGTTTGTGTCACAACTCCCCGTGGACAGGGTGTGTCACAAACTCCATTGGACAACGTGTGTGTCACAAACTCCATTGGACAACGTGTGTGTCACAAACCCCATTGAACAGGTTGTGTGTCAGAAACTCCCCTGTACACGGTTTGTGTCACAACTCCCCGTGGACAGGGTGTGTCACAAACTCCATTGGACAACGTGTGTGTCACAAACCCCATTGGACAGTGTGTGAGTCAGAAACCTCATTGGACAGAGTGTTTGTCACAAACACCCCTGGACACCGTTTGTGTCACAAAAGGCCCTGGACAGCGTGTCTGTCACAAACCTTATTGGACAGCCCGTGTGTCACAAACCCCATTGGACAGCGTGTGTTAAAAACCCACCTGGACAGCATTTTTGTCACAAACCCCATTGGACAGTGTGTGTGTCACAAACGCCCCTGGACACTGTGTGTGTTACAAATACCCCTGGACACCGTGTGTGTCTACAAATGCCCCTGGACAGCTTTTGTGTCACAAACCCATTGGACAGCGTGTGTGTCACAAACCCCCATGGACAGTGTGTGTGTCACAAACGCCATTGAACAGGGTGTGTGTCACAAACCGCATTGGACAGTGCGTGTCACAAACACCCCTGGACAGTTTCCTTGTCACAAACACCCCTGGACATCGTTTATGTCACAAACGCCCCTGGACAGTTCCTCTGTCACAAACCCCATTGGACAGTGTGTGTGTCACGAACCCCATTGGCCAGCATGTGTGTCACGAACCCCATTGGACAGGGTGTATGTCACAAACCCCATTGGACAGCCTGTGTTTCACAAACCCCATTGGGCAGCGTGTGTGTCACAAACCCCATTGTACAGGGTGTGTGTCACAAACCCCTGGACAGCGTGTGTGTCACAACTCCCCGTGGACAGTTTGTGAGTCACAAACCTGATTTGACAGCTTGTGTGTCACAAACCCCACTGGACAGCGTGTTTTTCACAAACCTCATTGGGCAGCGTGTGGGTCACAAACCCCATTGAAAAGCGTGTGTGTAACAAACCCAATTGCACATCGAGTGTGTCGAATGCCCCTGGACAGCGTATGTGTCACAAACCCCATTGGACAGTGTGTGTGTCACAAATCCCGTTGGACAGTCTGTGTGTCACAAACCCCATTGGACATTCTGTGTGTCACAAACCCCATTGGACACCGTGTGTGTCACAAACACCCCTAGACAGGGTGTGTGTCACAATCCTCATTGGACAGGCTGTGGGTCACAAACCCCATTGGGAAGCGTGTGTGTCACAAATCCCATTGGACAGGGCGTGTGTCACAAACCCCATTGGACAACGTGTGTCACAACGACCCATGGACAGGGTGTGTGTCACAAACCCCATCGGTCTGTGTGTGTGTCACAAACCCCATTGAACAGCGGGTGTGTCACAAACCCCATTGGACAGCGGGTGTGTAACAAACCCCATTGGACAGGGTGTGTATCACAAATCCCATTGGACAGCATTTGTGTCACAAACAGCCCTGGAAACTGTGTGTGTCACAAACACACCTGGCCAGGGTATGTGTAACAAACCCCTTTTGGATAGTGTGTGTGTCACACTGTCAATTGGACAGCCTGTGTGTCTCGAACCCCATTGGACAGCCTGTGTGTCACAAACACCTCTGGTCATGGTGTGTGTCACAAATCTCATTAGACAGGCTGTGTGTCACAAACCCCATTGGGAAGCGTGTGTGTCACAAATCCCATTAGACAACGTGTGTGTCACAAACCCCATTGGACACCGTGTGTGTCATAAACACCCCTGGACAGGGTGTGTGTCACAAACTCGATTAGACAGTGTGTCTGTCACAAACCTCATTGGACACCGTGTGAGTCACAATCCCCATTGGGCAGCGTGTGTGTCACAAACCCCATTAAACAGGGTGTGTGTCACAAACTCCATTGGAAATAGTCTGTGTCACAAACCGCATTGGACAGCCTTTGTGTCACAAACCCCATTGGACAGTGTGTGTGTCACAAACCCCATTGGACATCATGTGTGTCACAAACACCCCTAGACAGGGTGTGTGTCACAATCCTCATTGGACAGGCTGTTGGTCACAAACCCCATTGGGAAGCGTGTGTGTCACAAACCCCATTGGACAGCGGATGTGTCACAAACCCCATTAAACAGGGTGTGTGTCACAAACTCCATTGGACAGCGAGTGTATCACAAACGCCATTGGCCAGGATGTGTGTAACAAATGCCCCTGGACAGCGTGTGTGTCACAAACCCCATTGGACAGTGTGTGTGTCACAAACCCCATTGGACATCATGTGTGTCACAAACACCCCTAGACAGGGTGTGTGTCAGAATCCTCGTTGGACAGGCTGTTGGTCACAAACCCCATTGGGAAGCGTGTGTGTCACAAATCCCAGTGGACAGGGTGTGTGTCACACACCCCATTAGACAGCGTGTGTCACAAGCACCCATGGACAGGGTTTGTGTCACAAACCCAATTGGACAGCGTGTGTGTCACAAACCCCATTGAACAGCGGTTGTGTCACAAACCCCATTGGACAGTGGATGTGTCACAAACCCCATTAAACAGGATGTGTATCACAAACCCCATTGGAAAGCGTGTGTGTCACAAACACCATTGAACAGCGTGTATGTCACGAACACCATTGGACAGCGTGTATGTCACGAACACCCCTGAACAGGGTGTGTGTCACAAACCCAATTGGACAGGGTGTGTATGACAAATCCCATTGGACAGCGTTTGTGTCGCAAAGAGCCCTGGAAACTGTGTGTGTCACAAACACACCTGGACAGGGTCTGTGTAACAAACCCCTTTGGATAGTGTGTGTGTCACACTGTCAATTGGACAGCCTGTGTGTCCCGAACCCCATTGGACAGCCTGTGTGTCACAAACACCTCTGGTCATGGTGTGTGTCACAAACCTCATTAGACAGGCTGTGTGTTACAAGCCCCATTGGGAAGCGTGTGTGTCACAAATCCCATTAGACAGTGTGTGTGTCACAAACCCCATTGGACACGGGTGTGTCACAAACCCCATTAAACAGGGTGTGTATCACAAACCCGATTAGACAGTGTGTCTGTCACAATCCCCATTGGACACCGTGTGAGTCACAAACCCCATTGGGCAGCGTGTGTGTCACAAACCCCATTAAACAGGGTGTGTGTCACAAATTCCATTGGAAATAGTCTGTGTCACAAACCGCATTGGACAGCCTTTGTGTCACAAACCCCATTGGACAGTGTGTGTGTCACAAACCCCATTGGACATCATGTGTGTCACAAAAACCCCTAGACAGGGTGTGTGTCACAATCCTCATTGGACAGGCTGTTGGTCACAAACCCCATTGGGAAGCGTGTGTGTCACAAACCCCATTGGACAGCGGGTGTGTCACAAACCCCATTAAACAGGGTGTGTGTCACAAACTCCATTGGACAGTGTGTGTATCGCAAACACCATTGGCCAGGGTGTGTGTCACAAATGCCCCTGGACAGCGTGTGTTTCACAAACCCCATTTCACAGCATGTGTGTCACAAACCCCATTGGACAGGGTGTGTGTCACAAAGACCCCTGGACAGCGTGTGTGTCACAAACTTCATCGGACAGAGTGTGTGTCAAAAACCCCATTTGAAAACGTGTGTGTCACAAATTCCATTAAACAGGGTGTGTGTCACAAACTCCATTGGAAATAATCTGTGTCACAAACCGCATTGGACAGCCTGTGTGTCACAAACCCCATTGTACAGTGTGTGTGTCACAAACCCCATTGGACATCATGTGTGTCACAAACACCCCTAGACAGGGTGTGTGTCACAATCCTCATTGGACAGGCTGTTGGTCACAAACCCCATTGGGAAGCGTGTGTGTCACAAACCCCATTGGACAGGGTGTGTGTCACAAACCCCATTAAACAGAGTGTGTGTCACAAACTCCATTGGACAGCGTGTGTATCGCAAACACCATTGGCCAGGGTGTGTGTAAAAAATGCCCCTGGACAGCATGTGTTTCACAAACCCCATTTCACAGCATGTGTGTCACAAACCCCATTGGACAGCGTGTGTGTCACAAAGACCCCTGGACAGCGTGTGTGTCACAAACTCCATTGGACAGAGTGTGTGTCAAAAACGCCATTGGACAGCGGGTGTGTCACTAACTCCATTGGACAGCGTGTGTGTCACGAACACCCCTAGACAGGGTGTGTGTCACAAACGCAATTGGACAGCGTGTATATCACAAACCCCATTGGACAGCGTGTGTGTCACAGACCCCATTGGACAGTGTGTGTCACAAACCCCATTGAACAGCGTGTGTGTGTCTCAAACCCCATTGGACAGTGTGTGTGTAACAAAGACCCCTGGACAACGTGTGTGTCACAAACCTCATTGGACACCGTGTGTGTCACAAACACCCCTAGACAGGGTGTGTGTCATAATCCTCATTGGACAGGCTGTGGGTCACAAACCCCATTGGGAAGCGTGTGTGTCACAAATCCCATTGGACAGGATGTGTGTCACAAACCCCATTGGACAGCGTGTATCACAACGACCCATGGACAGGGTGTGTGTCACAAACCCCATCGGTCTGCGTGTGTGTCACAAACCCCATTGAACAGCGGGTGTGTCACAAACCTCATTGGACAGCGGGTGTGTCACAAACCCCATTGGACAGGGTGTGTATCACAAATCCCATTGGACAGCGTTTGTGTCACAAACAGCCCTGGAAACTGTGTGTGTCACAAACACACCAGGACAGAGTATGTGTAACAAACCCCTTTTGGATAGTGTGTGTGTCACACTGTCAATTGGACAGCCTGTGTGTCCCGAACCCCATTGGACAGCCTGTGTGTCACAAACACCTCTGGTCATGGTGTGTGTCACAAACCTAATTAGACAGGCTGTGTGTCACAAACCCCATTGGGAAGCGTGTGTGTCACAAATCCCATTAGACAGCGTGTGTGTCACAAACCCCATTGGACACCGTGTGTGTCACAAACACCCCTGGACAGGGTGTGTGTCACAAACCCGATTAGACAGTGTGTCTGTCACAAACCCCATTGGACACCGTGTGAGTCACAAACCCCATTGGGCAGCGTGTGTGTCACAAACCCCATTAAACAGGGTGTGTGTCTCAAACTCCATTGGAAATAGTCTGTGTCACAAACCGCATTGGACAGCCTGTGTGTCACAAACCGCATTGGACAGTGTGTGTGTCACAAACCCCATTGGACATCATGTGTGTCACAAACACCCCTAGACAGGGTGTGTGTCACAATCCTCATTGGACAGGCTGTTGGTCACAAACCCCATTGGGAAGCATGTGTGTCACAAACCCCATTGGACAGCGGGTGTGTCACAAACCCCATTAAACAGGGTGTTTGTCACAAACTCCATTGGACAACGTGTGTATCAGAAACGCCATTGGCCAGGGTGTGTGTCACAAATGCCATTGGACAGCGTGTGTGTCACAAACCCCATTTCACAGCATGTGTGTCACAAACCCCATTGGACAGGGTGTGTGTCACAAAGACCCCTGGACAGCGTGTGTGTCACAAACTCCATTGGACAGAGTGTGTGTCAAAAACCCCATTTGAAAGCGTGTGTGTCACAAATCCCATTAAACAGGGTGTGTGTCACAAACCCCATTGGACAGTGGGTGTGTCACTAACCCCATTGGACAGCGTGTGTGTCACGAACACCCCTAGGCAGGGTGTGTGTCACAAACGCAATTGGACAGCGTGTATATCACAAACCTCATTGGACAGCGTGTGTGTCACAGACCCCATTGGACAGTGTGTGTCACAAACCCCATTGTACAGCGTGTGTGTGTCTCAAACTCCATTGGACAGTGTGTGTGTAACAAAGACCCCTGGACAGCGTGTGTGTCACAAATCCCATTGGACACCGTGTGTGTCACAAACACCCCTAGACAGGGTGTGTGTCATAATCCTCATTGGACAGGCTGTGGGTCACAAACCCCATTGGGAAGCGTGTGTGTCACAAATCCCATTGGACATGGCGTGTGTCACAAACCCCATTGGACAGCGTGTGTCGCAACGACCCATGGACAGGGTGTGTGTCACAAACCCCATCGGACTGCGTGTAAGTCACAATACCCATTGAACAGCGGGTGTGTCACAAACCCCATTGGACAGCGGGTGTGTCACAAACCCCATTAAACAGTGTGTGTGTCACAATCCCCATTGGAAAGCGTGTGTGTCACAAACACCCCTGGACAGGGTGTGTGTCACAAACCCGATTAGACAGTGTGTCTGTCACAATCCCCATTGGACACCGTGTGAGTCACAAACCCCATTGGGCAGTGTGTGTGTCACAAACTCCATTGGAAATAGTCTGTGTCACAAACCGCATTGGACAGCCTGTGTGTCACAAACCCCATTGGACAGTGTGTGTGTCACAAACCCTATTGGACATCATGTGTGTCACAAATACCCCTAGACAGGGTGTGTGTCACAATCCTCATTTGACAGGCTGTTGGTCACAAACCCCATTGGGAAGCGTGTGTGTCACAAACCCCATTGGACAGCGGGTGTGTCACAAACCCCATTAAACAGGGTGTGTGTCACAAACTCCATTGGACAGCGTGTGTATCAAAAACGCCATTGGCCAGGGTGTGTGTCACAAATGCCCCTGAACAGCGTGTGTTTCACAAACCCCATTTCACAGCATGTGTGTCACAAACCCCATTGGACAGGGTGTGTGTCACAAAGACCCCTGGACAGCGTGTGTGTCACAAACTCCATTGGACAGAGTGTGTGTCAAAAACCCCATTTGAAAGCGTGTGTGTCACAAATCCCATTAAACAGGGTGTGTGTCACAAACCCCATTGGACAGCGGGTGTGTCACTAACCCCATTGGACAGCGTGTGTGTCACGAACACCCCTAGACAGGGTGTGTGTCACAAACGCAATTGGACAGCGTGTATATCACAAACCCCATTGGACAGCGTGTGTGTCACAGACCCCATTGGACAGTGTGTGTCACAAACCCCATTGAACAGCGTGTGTGTGTCTCAAACCCCATTGGACAGTGTGTGTGTAACAAAGACCCCTGGACAGCGTGTGTGTCACAAACCCCATTGGACACCGTGTGTGTCAGAAACACCTCTAGACAGGGTGTGTGTCATAATCCTCATTGGACAGGCTGTGGGTCACAAACCCCATTGGGAAGCGTGTGTGTCACAAATCCCATTGGACATGGCGTGTGTCACAAACCCCACTGGACAGCGTGTGTCACAACGACCCATGGACAGGGTTTGTGTCACAAACCCCATCGGACTGCGTGTAAGTCACAATACCCATTGAACAGCGTGTGTGTCACAAACTTCATTGGACAGAGTGTGTGTCAAAAACCCCATTTGAAATCGTGTGTGTCACAAACCCCATTAAACAGGGTGTGTGTCACAAACGTCATTGGACAGCGGGTGTGTCACTAACCCCATTGGACAGCGTGTGTGTCACGAACACCCCTAGACAGGGTGTGTGTCACAAATCCCATTGTACAGCGTGTATATCACAAACCCCATTGGACAGCAAGTGTGTCACAGACCCCATTGGACAGTGTGTGTCACAAACCCCATTGGACAGTGTGTGTGTAACAAAGACCCCTGGACAGCGTGTGTGTCACAAACCCCATTGGACACCGTGTGTGTCACAAAAACCCCTAGACAGGGTGTGTGTCACAATCCTCATTGGACAGACTGTGGGTCACAAACTCCATTCGGAAGCGTGTGTGTCACAAATCCCATTGGACATGGCGTGTGTCACAAATCCCATTGGACAGCGTGTGTCACAACGACCCATGGACAGGGTGTGTGTCACAAACCCCATCGGACTGCGTGTAAGTCACAATACCCATTGAACAGCGGGTGTGTCACAAACCCCATTGGACAGCGGGTGTGTCACAAACCTCATTAAACAGGGTGTGTGTCACAAACCCCATTGGAAAGCGTGTGTGTCACAAACACCATTGGACAGCGTGTGTGTCATAAACCCCATTGGGCAGCGTGTGTGTAACAAACCCCATTGGTCATCGTGTATGACAAATGCTCCTGGACAACGTGTGTTTCACCAACTTCATTGGACAGGGTGTGTGTCACAAAAACCCCTGGACAGCGTGTGTGTCAAAAACCCCTTTGGACAGCGTGTGTGTCACAAACCCCCATGGACAGTGTGTGTGTCACGAACGCCATTGGACATTCTGTGTGTCACAAACCCCATTGCACACTGTGTGTGTCACAAACACCCCTAGACAGGGTGTGTGTCACAATCCTCATTGGACAGGCTGTGGGTCACAAAACCCATTGGGCAGTGTGTGTGTCACAAATCCCATTGGACAGGATGTGTGTCACAAACCCCATTGGACAGCGAGTGTCACAACGACCCATGCACAGGGTGTGTGTCACAAACCCCATCGGTCTGCGTGTGTGTCACAAACCCCATTGAACAGCGGGTGTGTCACAAACCCCATTGGACAGCGGGTGTGTCACAAGCCCCATTGGACTGCGTTTGTCTCACAAACAACCCTGGAAACTGTGTGTGTCACAAACACACCTGGACAGGGTATGTGTAACAAACCCCTTTTGGATAGTGTGTGTGTCACACTGTCAATTGGACAGCCTGTGTGTCCCGAACCCCATTGAACAGCCTGTGTGTCACAAACACCTCTGGTCATGGTGTGTGTCACAAACCTCATTAGACAGGCTGTGTGTCACAAACCCCATTGGGAAGCGTGTGTGTCACAAATCCCATTAGACAACGTGTGTGTCACAAACCCCATTGGACACCGTGTGTGTCACAAACACCCCTGGACAGGGTGTGTGTCACAAACCCGATTAGACAGTGTGTCTGTCACAAACCCCATTGGACACCGTGTGAGTCACAAACCCCATTGGGCAGCGTGTGTGTCACAAACCCCATTAAACAGGGTGTGTTTCACAAACTCCATTGGAAATAGTCTGTGTCACAAACCGCATTGGACAGACTGTGTGTCACAAACCCCATTGGTCAGTGTGTGTGTCACAAACCCCATTGGACATCATGTGCATCACAAACACCCCTAGACAGGGTGTGTGTCACAATCCTCATTTGACAGGCTGTTGGTCACAAACCCCATTGGGAAGCGTGTGTGTCACAAACCCCATTGGACAGCGGGTGTGTCACAAACCCCATTAAACAGTGTATGTGTCACAAACCCCATTGGACATCATGTGTGTCACAAACACCCCTAGACAGGGTGTGTGTCACAATCCTCATTGGACAGGCTGTTGGTCACAAACCCCATTGGGAAGCGTGTGTGTCACAAACCCCATTGGACAGCGGGTGTGTCACAAACCCCATTAAACAGGGTGTGTGTCACAAACCCCTTTGGACAGTGTGTTTGTCTCAAACCCCATATGACAGTGTGTGTGTCACAAACACCAGGGGACAGTGTCTTTCACAAAGCTCATTGGACAGCTTGTGTGTCACAAAGCCCCCGTGAGAGTGTGTGTGTCACAAACCCCATTGGACAGCGTTTGTGTCACAAACCCATTTGAACTGTGTGTGTTTCACAAACCTCATTGGACAGCGTATGTGTCAAAAACCCCCCTGGACAGTCAGTGTGTCACAAAGCCCATTGGACAGTGTGAGTGTCACAAAGCACCTTAGACAGTGTGTGTGTCAAAACTCCAGTAGACAGCGTGTGTGTCACGAACCCTATTTGACAGCGTGTGTGTCACAAACACTCCTGGACTGGGTGTGTTTCATAACCCCACTGGACAGCGTGTGTGTCACAAACACCATGGGACAGTGTGTGTGTAACAAATCCCATTGGACAACATGTGTGTCACTAACCCCATTGGACAGTGTGTGTGTCTCAAACCCTCTTGGATAGTGTGTGTGTTACAAACCGTCCTGGACAGCGTGCGTGTCACAAACCCCATAGGACAGCGTGTGTCACAACCTCCCCTTGACAGTGTGTAAGTCACAAACCCCCCTGGACAGTGTGTGTGTTACAAAGCCCATTTGTCAGCGTGTGTGTCAGGAACACCTCCTGGATAGTGTGTGTGTCACAAACACCCCTGGACAGCATGTGTGTCACAAACCAATTTGGACTGCGTGCAATCCCACTGGACAACGTGTGTGTCACAAACTCCATAGGACAGTGTGTGTGACACAAACACCATTGGACATTTTGTGTGTCACCAACGCCATTGGACTCTGTGTCACAAACCGCATTGAACAGCATGTGTGTGTCACAAACCCCATAGGACAGTGTGTGTGACACAAACACCAGTGGACATTGTGTGTGTCACAAACCCCATTGGACTGCGTGTGTCACAACCCCACTTGGACAGCGTGTTTGTCACAAACCCCTTTGGACCGTGTGTGTGTCACAAACCCACCTGGACAGCATATGTGTCACAAACCCCAAAGGACAGTGTGTGTGTCAAACCCCCATGGACAGTGTGTGTGTCAGAACTACCCTTGGACAGTGTCTGTGTCACAAACCCCGCTGGACAGTGTGTGTGTCATAAACCCCATTGGACTGTGGGAGTGTCACAAACCCTTCTGGACAGTGTGTGTGTCACAAAGCCCACTGGACAGTGTGTGTGTCACCAACCCCATTGGACAGGGTGTGTGTCACCAACTCCATTGTGTCACAACCCCCCCTGGATATTGTGTGTATCACAAACACCCCTGGACAGTGTGTGTGTCACAAACCGCATTGGACAGCATGTGTGTTCACAAACCCCATTGGACAGCATGTGTGTCACAAACAGCATTGGACTCTCTGTGTGTCACAAGCTCTCCTGGACAGTGTGTGTGTCACAAACCCCATTGGACACACAGATGACTACAGTAAAAAACCAACACTGAAGATATGCAGGTCTTTATTTCTTCTAGTTCAGCAAAATGTTTCGCTTAGCTTCAGTTTCTGCAGCACACTGGTTTACTTTGTATTTTTTTTCTTCATTTTCTATAAAATTTCGCATTCCGTGGCATATTTGTCTCATCAATTAGATTTTTCTGTATACCAGTAATTACATTTGTTTATTGTATATTGTTTATTATAGTTTGTCTTTTTTTTGTATAAGCTCTCTATTTATTTTTATTGTATATTGTTTATTATAGTTTGTCTTTTTATTTTTACTTTCAGTTACACAACATGAGTTCGAAGCTTAACTGTATTTTAAAATCTGCTCTTTTTTTGTCTGCTAAAAAATTATTATTTCATAATTGTTAAATAAATCAACCAGTTTTTATGAAGTAGGTGGAAACCAGAGGGTTTTCTTCTCTCTCCTTGTCTTCTTTTTTTTTATGGCTGAGCTTCTAAAACAATTAAGGAGCTTACCTTCAGCCTTTTAGGGCAGTTTGCTGAGAGGGGATCAATAAGAGATTTAGCTGCTTGCGCTGTTTTTGTTACTCACACACTGATGATCTAGTATAGAAGCTACAAACCTCACAAGGAGCAGACCTAGAACCTCATTTAAGGTCAAATTAAGAAGTCATTTAGCTGGTTTTCTCAGTGACCCCCCTGCTCTGAGGTTCCTCCTTGCACAGTGACTATCAACGCCAGAAGGAAAATTTACTTTAATCCCGCACGCAGGTGAATTTTGGATTTTTAAGTTTCTTTCCTGAAATGAATGATGTATTTCTCTCTTATATGGTTAAGTAAAGGTTCACAAAAAAACCACATTTCTTTGCTGGACTTTTGTTTCTTTTCAGTGGCAAAATTTGTCACTGTACAAATATTGGATCAGATGGCAACTAAAATATCATGAAGTTAGTTGACGTTCCTCCAATACCCATCTATAGAAACAGATTGTTATCAGTTACTAAAATGGTTAAAAATCAGTCTTACTGCTCGTCAGTTGTTATTAATGAGAAAACTGTTTTACATAACTGACCTGAAATGCAGATGAATCCAGAAGAAAAAAAAGCCTCGTTGTATGAAGACAAGTTATCTGTTTGGGCATAAACTGCATAAATGGACGTATGAGAAGAAGAGCATTCCACATAGTCTGATGTGTCATCAACCACTTTGCAGAACCCGCTATCGGACAGCCAGCTGCAAAACAAAACGTTCACAAAGTTGGAAATCGACTTGTCTAATTCACACGGTAAACAGGCTTGAAAATTGTTGTATCTCTGAAAACACCGGGTTTTCTAAACTACTGCATAAGTTTATCTTCATCTATTGCACATCTTTCATGTGCAGTTTTTAGAATAGCATATTTACATGAAATTAAAACAGCTTTTAAAAAATTATATTATTAAAAAAATATAAGTATATAGTCATGAACTTTGTTTTTCTGCTAGAAATTTTTTTTGTGGCCATGTTTTAAAACTTACACAAGATTCACAGTCCCATCTGAATTTTTAAATAGTGTGTTGCTTAAACTTGCACAGTGCTTTAGCCCATTCTGAAGAACACTTGCTGTTTGCTGTTTTGAAACTAAAATACATGTTCTCCTTCAGTATTGCTGAAAATTTTGGAAAAGGATACTAGAGGTGACATCCTAAGCCATTTCTAGTGGAAACCACCTTGTTCTGTGATACAATGTCTAGATAAAAGGAGAGTATGCAGGTAAATTCTGCTGCATCTCCTTCCTGAATAGTTTATATCAGTGACAGACTGATATAATCCAGACCATCTAATGAAATCATATCTAAACTAACTAGTTGTCCGCAGGATATAGAACGTAACTCTCTCTAATTTCATTTATACTGTGTGAACAGGAAAGAAATAGGCAAATCAAATAATAGGGCGTTGAAGGGAATACACAGAAAACTTTAGCACATCGTTTGCAATGGTGTGAGTAGCAATAAGAATGGAAACCAGGATACATCAAGTCAAGCTAGCAGCAGCAATATTAAAAACTACCAGGAGATGGCTTTTCTGTCAAAAAGTAAGAGCCCTACAGAGATCATCGTCAAAAGTTATGCCAAAATTCTGGATATTAGCAAATAAGGAATATTCTGTTTCAGTGACCTGAAGCAATACCAGAGACGCAGGTTTAATTCTTTGTAAGAATGGACTCGAAATGTTGTCTGATAACAACTGTAAAGAGTGCAAAAGACGCTAATATTAAGGAAGCGATGCAATTCTGGAATTTATGGCCTCTCAGCATTGCCCAACACATCATTACATAAACTAAACAGTACTGTAATGAAAAAAAATCAATAGTAGAAGTCTGAGAAATCTCTAAGTTAGAATAACTACACATTTTATTATACAGAATGTTTTACGTGCTGGTACAAAGGCCAGAAAAGTTAAGGGAAAAAGATGGATAAGAAATAGATCAATTTCATACTTGCAGACGATCTGATTGGACTTAATGGGATTTTATGCAAATACACATGGTAGAAACTGGAAAACTAAACAGATTAATAAAACAACCTTTCAGCAGCTTGGTTCCAGAGGAGATATAGAGACTTTTGTGGAACAATCCGACTTCCTGTAGCATAAATCCGATACACAACTACATTGTTATCTTTCAAAGGGTATGAACTCCGACCCTTCAAACTCATAGAAAAAACCTGAAACAATACACACAACATAAACACAAACTTAATATTAAAATTCAACAGTCAGTGCTCATTTTAATCACAAACACACTAAAACGCTCACATCATTTTAAAGACATTTAAGATGGTTCGAGTAATATATAAATTAATTTATTGAAAAAATAAATTGCATTATCTTCAAACCCTGTTCTTCAAGGCAAGCTCTTTGTCTCCAGTAAGGAACCACTGCTGACTGCTATATTCTGTGAACTGTACAGATTCACAGCTCTCTTCTTGAAGAGGGGATAACACAACAGAGATCTTTAACAAATGTTCAGGTACTTGAATAAAATCTCCATCTTTTCCATCAAATCTGTGTCCGTTGATTTGCTGAGGAAACCAGTTGTGAGCCATTATTGCAATGTACGGGCAGCTGTCAAGGCTATTTTTACCTCTGTTGAAGAGGAAAAGCAACAGGGCTGGTAAGTGGAACCGAACTTTCACTATTCTTCACATAATTACTCTAAAATGTATGCGTAATTAATATTTTATTCCTTCATCATTTTAGGCTTTATTACATTTAATAAAAAGACAGCTTCCGGTTCTGTGAAAAAAGGAGGGGCGGAATTATTATGTATCTTGGCTTCTCCATTTCTCCTCTGGATTTTGCTCACTATGATCTGTAAGAAAAACCACCCCATGGTAAAACAGGTTATCATAATATTCATCTTTATAACTTGATGTAGAGAAGAGTCAATAACAAGGAGAAGCATTAAAATGGATAATCTAGCTCTTATTCCCAAGAGATGACACAAAAAACTTGCAATAATGAATTTGAACTTTCAAGTTCTGGACACTGTTCCAGATAGCACTGTTATTTATGCCATTTACTGTCTTTTGGCTGAGATGGGCATCTTAACCCCTATAACTTATGCAATGTCACAGAAAGTTACATCTCCAAAAGAAACTGAGAAAGAAATCTAAAGCATGCTGATTTTCACCGGACGGGAAAAAAGAAAAAAGGTATTTTTTTATTCTAGATTCAATTACCAGTTTTTTAATAGGTTCACAGTGGGAGAAACCCACTGTTGAAAAGTGTTTGTGTCATAAAACTGTCATTTGTTTCTGCAGTCATCTATTTTCCCTGCCCATTAGCCTGGCCATAGGTTATGATGCACTTGCAGAAAAAACTAGGACTTTGAAACTACATGTAAAAACTATGAGTTGCTTTCAAGCAATTCTAAATAATGTTCAAGTGAGCAAAAGCATGTACACAGAAATTAGAGAATGCCAGTAGAAATTTTGGGTTACTTACTGTCACCTACATCTTAAAGCGTAGCTCTCCATCATATAATTACGTTATTTTCTTAGCAAGATTAATTAATCCTTTTCTAAGCAATATTTAAGCTAATGGTGACTTAATACATCCCAGATCTCCTGACTTCTACTCTCAGAGCTACCCCGCATTTGTGACACCAGCTCTTAGAGCTCTGTAAGATTCCGACAGAGTGCAACACGTTTTCATACAGGTAACAAGTCCCTTTTCTAAAAAATATCATTTACATTTTTACTGTATTAGCTTTCCGGTATTTTCAAAACGTATTTTGAATTCAAGGTTACTTACCTTTCTCCCGGTGACCCACACATTACCCCTGTCAACAGGGAAAAGGCAAATTTCTCGGTCACCGCAGCAAGCAGGCTATATCCTCGTGTGTCCTCGCGCTTCGGGCTAGCCAGGGTGCAGAGTATCTCATAGAATAGGCTTCTACTTTTATCAGTGAGTAACTGTTTCTCACCAACATCTGTCACCTAAAGGGAGGAGAAGAAATCAAACATTTTATGCACACAAGTCTGCTTGTAACATTTCCTCATAAAACGAACATTTATCCCAGTGTTCATTCTGAAAGTTCAGCATATTTTTCATTTCTTGATCACCGCGGCCAAGGCATCAGGTGCAGTCTATGTCAAAACTACACAAAGATATCCTTACTAATATGGATTTATTAAAGAAACCATGTGGGACTTTTCATTCCTTCACAAGTCAAAGATCGTTGCGCCCTGAGGATTCTTGATATGATTTCTGTGTCAAAATGGCAACTGTCACAAATGAATTATTCTTCATTAATATTTTTATACTGTTTTGTGTCTAGGTATTTAAACATTTTCCAGCTCCACATTTAAACACTTTCCAGATCCATTTTGCATTGCTCCACAAGTCCAGAAGAGCCAGGAAGCCACAAAACTAGTCCCAGGGTTTTCACAGAACTCAGGGCAATGCTGAAGTGCTCAGGTACTTGCCAGCCCGATTGCCAAAGATAATGCAGAGGGAAAAAAAAGGAAAAGAATATGCAGGCCTGGTTAAGACAACAGCAGAAGACTCCAGCTGGTCCTGCTAGGACCTGCTGGTGTGTTGACTGTATTCAAATGTGAAGATAAGAACAACCTATCAGAGAGCAGTGTAGCGGAAAGGGACCTGGGGGTCCTGGGGACAGCAGCATGACCATGAGCCAGCACTGGGCCATTGCGGCCAGGAAGGCCAATGGTATCTGGGGTGGGTTAGAAGGGGGTGGTCAGTAGGTCAGAGAGGTTCTCCTGCCCCTCTACTCTGCCCTGGGGAGACCACACCTGGAATCTTGTGTCCAGCTGTGGCCCCTCAGTTCCAGCAGGACAGGGAACTGCTGGAGGGAGTCCAGCACAGCCACCAAGATGCTGAAGGGAGTGGAGCATCTCCCGTGTGAGGAAAGGCTGAGGGAGCTGGGGCTCTGGAGCTGGACAAGAGGACACTGAGGGGTGACTCATTCATGGGGATCAATATGGAAAGGGGGAGCGTCAGGAGGATGGAGCCAGGCTCTTCTCGGTGACAACCAATGGTAGGACAAGGAGTAATGGGTACAAACTGGAACACAGGAGTTTTGGAGGTTCTGCTTAAATTTGAGAAGAAACTTGTTCCCGGTGAGGGTGGCAGAGCCTGGCCCAGGCTGCCCAGGGAGCTTGTGGAGTCTCCTTCTGTGCAGACATTCCAACCCGCCTGGACACCTTCCTGTGTAACCTCATCTGGGTGTTCCTGCTCCATGGGGGGATTGCACTGGATGAGCTTTCCAGGGCCCTCCAACCCCTGACATTCTGTGAATCTGTGATTCTGTGAACCCTGAGCCTCACTGTCTTGTGCCAAGGCTAAAACCAACAAAGATATGCCCTGAGAATCAAGAAATCGTAACAAGCTCTGTGAAAGCGTGGCACCAAAGGGAAAATGTGGCACAGCACAGAACATCGTGCTATAGGTACATACACAAAATCAATACCAGTTGTTCTTTTCAACCTATTTGATTGTTGATTGCCGGCCACCATCCTAACTTGTAGCAGGCAAACGTCTTCCATGACTGGGACTTCACAGCTTCTATTTTTACCTTTGTCTGTGTCCCTGGATCCCTGGGTCCCTGCTGTGGATGCTGTCCTTGATCTTATCACAGGCCTGTGTGTCATTTTACTCTTATTAAAGTCATTGGTCATTCAAGAAAGAGCAGGAAAGGTTTACCTTATCTATTATATGCATCACAGCAGTAAGCTGCTCTTCTGTGGTTTCTGTAGCCACTTTGACATTCAGATTCTGGAGGACTCTGTGTAAGATGGTGTCATCAAGAGGCTGACGGAGTTGATCAATGAGCCCCCAAACTGGCAAGGAGTCCAAATCTGACACAATGGTGACCTTAGCAATGCCATACACGTCATCTACCCTGGCACCGCCTGTGGGATTAGAAAGTACAACCTGGAAACGCTTTGGAAACGGGTTTAAAGATCCTGTCTTTGGAGTCAGGGTCACATCCAGGAACATATTTCTCTGTCCAGGTTCAAAAGTCAATAAACCCTCAGATCTGGCAAAATCTTGTCCTGCCACAGCTGGAGATATGAAGGTCCGGCCAATAGGTTCAGGTTTCTGTAGCTCCTTAAAACAAATCAAAAGAGTTTTGGGTAACATTATGATAGATACAATCGTTCAGAAACAGCTGCTGTAGAACTCCTGTTGTAAATGGGTAAAATTTAAGTGTGTAAAAAAAGAAACCCTCTTTCAAAATGCAGTTAAGAATTATATAACAATTACCTTAAATGAAATATCTCCCTGAAGTAGCAATCTGTCACCTGTAATCACTGACTACCCAGGGAAAGAATTATATATATATTGTCGATAGTGTACAGGATCCCTCTCGTTCTTTTGCAAAACAAAAATCACAAAGCTTTTTCTGGGTGAACAGATGTTACAGAAATGTTAGCACATCTGTAAGGTGAATTCCAGAGGGCACAATGTAAGTTTAGGTCTGTAGCATGAAATTCCCTCGGTTCAGGGTACAGACAGGCATTACAGATACATAAAAACTAAACAAAAGGAAAAAAATAAACCACTCTGGAAACCTGTGCCCAAATTAATATCAGTTCATGATATTTTTAGTCCCAGTAAAGATACCTAGGAATGCTATAGGGCCTCATTTCTTCTGTGAAGTAGCACTCTTTTCACCTTCCATGAGGTCTGCAGATTCTTCATGTCCTTACTGGTTTTGTCAGTTGCCATAACCCTGGTATTATATCTCGTAATATAACAAACTTTCCTTAAGTGGAAACTGACTATTAAGCAAAGATGTTTATTTGTGAAATACTAGACCGCTTTTGAAAACATTTGGCTTTAATTAGTAGAGTTTACTTATGGAATAAATCAGAGGTTTTTTTGAGTTGAGAGAACTTAGTAAATCGATGAAGTGTGTATCTCTTTCAAAATTGCTCTAGAACAAAATCACATAATCTGTGCAAATTTCAGTAAGAAGTTTCCTTTTGTTTACCCCTTCCAATCGAGAACTAGGAAATGGAGCAATAAGTGGTAATAAAAGCACCAGTGGCAAGAGCATTGTTTAAGAAACCTTTGTAGAAATGAGATAAACATCTGTTTCCTGTCTGCCACGGCTTCTTATTTTTACAGGTACCAAGAGCACCAATAATTTGGTGTGTGCTCATGCACACTCATAACCTAAAAATATCCGGTTGCTATATAAAAATTATAAACAGGTAAAGAAATGCTCCCTATAGTTCAGCCTAAATACACACTGGACAGTAGCAATTTCTTCTCCATTTAACATCTAAATTATAATGAACTTTTGGCTGGAAAGAATGTGAAAATTTGTTATCACGCAATTGAACAAAAGCACTGGTCAGCTATAAGAAATGGATGGAAATATCACGTAATCCCATGCAGTTGAAATAAATATGCATCCAGTACAGCAATAGAATGCAAAGCATTTTATTGTAAAGGTTGATGGAATTACACCCCTCTTGCAGCCTGTTCCTTGACGTTGAAATCAAGGAAGGACTCATGTTTTTGCAGTTGTGTTACTTCTGCTAAAGGAGAATCTTCATAATCTGTCAGTTAATAATGAGGTAGTCATTTAGAGATAAAAGGGTCCCAAGTTAGAAGTGTCTGATGTTACAGCTGTAAACATAACCAAAAAAATGAAAGGGGATGGTAAAATAGACTTAAGCACGTGAGATTTTTTAATCAGATAATTTTAGTTTAGAACTTCAAGAAAATGGAATAAAATCTGATGAAAGCGCTCCTTCTCTTTTCCTAAGTGTGCTCTATGTATTAATACATTTTTCACCTAAAACAGCAAGTGTGTTGGCTTCTGAATCTTGACAGGCATACACGTAATAAAAACTTAATTTGAGAGAAAAAAGCCTCAAAAATTTGAGTATTTCAAGAACTTAAGGACAAAGGAAGAAATGTATTTAATGCCTGCCTGCCCGTTGTCTTTGAGGTAACTGAAAGGTACTATGAAACAAATCACTCTTGATAATACAAGAGTGAACAAGGCCTTTTTACTAGTGGAAAACAAACAAAATTATAATATATGGGCCCAGCAAATGCTTGACTGCTTCCTGAAAAAAATGCTAATTACAGCCAGATTCACTTTACAGAATGAACGATTTACTAGCAAAAAAATAAGTTAAATTATAAAAACAGCAATAGAAGCTTTACCTTCATGCTGGAGCTGACCACTGTGGTTACCGATGTACTAGAATCTCTATGCACTTGCAGGCTGATTAAAGTTGTCTTCTTGTGAGCCACAGCAAAACGAGATCCCACAGCAAAATACACTAAACCACGAGGAGCGTCGCTTTCAAGGACGGTTATAAAAGCAAATCTGGCACTGCTGTTCAATGCAGCTCCTGTGCTTACAGCATAAAGCACAACAGAAAAATACGTCTCAAATTCAGGTACCTGTAAAGGAGGGATGATTTTCATGTCATTATAAGACCCATTAATTATTTGTTTTTAAAAAGTTTGCGTTATTTTGTATGCACAATGGATACTAACACCATAAGCATGCCTCTTGAAATGTGCAGTAAGTGCAAGGAAGTATTAATATATCCTAAAAATAATAATGTTGCAGCAATGCCACGTGCAATAATGACATCGTGAATTTTTGCTTGGGACTCTACCGCAATAAAACAGCTATTTGTATACTACACGTATTGTTACTGTAAATTTGCCATAAGATAAGATGGTAAATGCTTTAAGAGCTCAATTTTCCAGATTATGGAGTTACACAGCTGTACATTTTGTAAGGAATTTGCTCTTTCACTTAATTTTTGCCTTATGAAAAGGCATGTACCCACCTTCTTACCTGTGTAAAAAATTCCATAGAAGAGTGAGTATGCAGTTTTGAATCTTCAGTTAATATTGACTGTATTTTAAGATTGAACTCTGCTAACCACAGTTTTGAATAGTCTGGAAATACAGGCTATTGAACTTCAGCGTTCACATGCCAAAGGATTAGTCTAGGAATTTCTACAAACTGAATGCCTGTTTATTGAAAATAAGGTAGCAATATTAAATTACACTATGACGTGTTGCCCTACCTTTGATTTTCTATCTACACTACAGATATAACATGTTTAGAAATAGATATCCGATTCCTGAGATTCCATAAATAATTGGAAATATGGCATCTGAACCTATCAGATGCACTGAGGAAGCAGCAAATCAGCAAAAAAAAACTCCATAGTTCTTTACAAGACAACAGCATTATAAAAAAAAGTTGGTAATTGAAGACGATTTCAAGTATAGATTTTTGTTCTGGGTCTGGATTTTTGGAAATTCTACTGTAATTCTAGGAAAGCAGGATCCAGCTCTTAGCAAATGAAGTCAGTGCAACTGACCAAGCAAAAACTTTCTAAAAGCTAGATGTCACACCGTACGCCATAAAAACGTAAAATATTTATTGAATGCATTTATTACTTCATCATTTCATAATGTATTTGTTGCTAATTTATAAGCTATTTTATGGAAGAAGAACTGGAAGAAGAATTAAAGAATATTTGGGGGGGCTAAACGGCATATATTTTTAATCGAGTAGTCATCAAGTAATTATTTAGATGGAATGATCTTGACTAATGGATGACAGGCACAAATTCACTGTAGCGTCACAGGGAACTAACCTTCCATTAGCACCTGTTTGAGTGGCACACGGTTGTGCTTCATGTGGTATAAATGCATGTTTCTAACGTTGCCAGTCCGCTGTCATTAAATAATGATAACACTCCTCTGGAATAAACAGGTTCAAAATCCCAGTTTGCTCAGCGAGGCCACCTGTGATCCACTCATGCATATATTTTATTCCTTGGCTCTGTAATTTAAAAATTACATCTGAAGATGCAGAAGGAAAATAGTCCTCTGAGCTAAGGGAATGCACACAGTTCCCTAGTGGGAAATAATTGTTTCCCACATCCTACATCTTGCGTTGTTTTCTAAAGTGTAGTCAGAAAAACTGTAGAAACCTTCTCATATTGTCTTTTTTTCCATTCCCCAGACCTCAGCTTTGCCACTAGCCTGACGGTTCAGATAGTTTATCGGAAAATTTCAAACTCTTCACTCTGAAAGAATGACAAACATTAATCTTTCCTTTCTTAAGGGACTGTTCTAAGCACCAGGTGTTCAAACAAAATTATTTTTTCCTTTTGTTTCCAGTAAAAATTGTTGCAATAAAAGCGTTTTGTTTCTTTTTTTGTAGAATGAGGTGTTATTAGTTGCAGGATATGCTTTCTATAAAACACCCTAAGAAGTCCTTTAGCTGATTAAAAATTTACTGTGTGGAGGATAAGAATGCAGCAAATGAATACACATCTCACTGGGATAACTCCATTCTTTTTTCTTATGGTTCTATAAAAGATCTGCATTTTACTCTTCAAATTAAATACTCATCTTCCCAAGTTTTTAGCAGTCACCATGGACGCAGCACAAGCCTGTAAATAAACATGTATTTGCAGAGGAGCTGAGCAGATGTCAAGTTACCATCTCCAGCCTGTGTCCCACACATCACTTCCTCCAGATCAGAGGGTTTTTTCAGTCTTGATAAGCTGCAATTCAACACCACAGGGCTATACACAAATGAGTAATAATTACTTACGTTATCAGGCTTTAGTTCAATGGAGATGTTGCACAACGTTTGACCTGCCATGCAGGTAGTGGATCCCACCACGGATACAAGTTCATTCTCCAAGTTCACGCCATCCTTCAGAAGGACAACACCTGTTTTATTAAAGGTCACACGCCAAAAGATCTTCACCTCTTCAAAAGCCCTATAAGCAAATCGAGAGTATATATGTACTGAAGGAGATCACTATTGTTTTAGGAAACATAAACCACGGAGGTAACACACGTTTTCTGTTATGATTCAAAGCTTATCACCAGGGAACAAACTGCTGTAGGATGAAAACTTCTCTTTTTTAATTTAAATTCCTTCACCTGACATGTGTTTAGATCACAAAAACATCACACGGGAAGAAAATAAAGCAATTACACGGAGCTAGATTATTCTCAATTTTTATTTCAGAAAACATGACATTAGCTGCATAAGAGACACTGGTTCTTGGAAGGGAGTTGCCCGTGTACCTTCCTTAATACTACAGTAATCATTCACCTGGAAAACCAGGTAGGATTTGTCTTTCCTCTAAGTTTAAGGAACGTGAAGTACTTGAGCATATTTGATTAAAAGTACACATCAATGTGCAACATATACATATATATATATATATATATGTGCTAATTAGTAAAATATAGTGTCTGTGTGACTGAAAACATTATCATAGTGCTGACACTCAGGTGCCTTCTTAATTGCTCATTTTAGTATTCATACCTACATTGTACTACACGGGGAGTTGAGAACTTGAATTACACCTCGAGCAGGGCAAATATTTTAACTCAAGCAAATCTTTCACACTTGTAGCCTTATAGTGTAAGTTGGAAAATACTTGTTTTTCCTGTGTCTGCTTTATCACAGTAGAGTGACAGACCTAGTCACATTCACAACTTAAAGTCAGTTCATCAACTTCTGAGAAGTTACTAAAGCAGCTGAAAGGCAGATTTATTTTAAAACTCTTTGATAAACTCTTCCACTAACAGCAGCTCCTGTGGTTAACAACACAGCATGTTACAACATGTGGGAAGCACATTCGAATCGGCTGTTGCCTGCACCTGTTTGGTTGCCTTGTGACAATCAGCAGCACCTCTCTGTTCTCCGAGTCTTCATCAAGTACGAGAGCGCTTTGTACTTCTGGAACAAATCCCAAAATGCCATTCTGGAGATCACTTCCTATAGAGGAAACAGTCCATGAAAGTAAGCAAGAAAGTTAAGCTGAGACTAAATTATAACCTTCATCTGAATAACCACTAAAAAAAGTTTAAAATAGGTATCAAAACAATGCTACAAAGTATCATCTGGGGACACCTTGAGAAAATTTATTATAATATTTCTGGGTTTAATTTACACTACATAGTTATCCAGAACTTTAAATGTTGGCATTTCTAAATTTTATTTTAACCAGTAGAATAAGTACTTTTGAAAGCAGATATAGTAGGGTACGGGATGAAGATGGGCTTCCAAGGACAGCTTTCTTATTCGTCCCACTCATACTCTTGTTGAACCCATTAATTTTTCCAAATTGTCACATCAGCTTTTCTTCTGCATCTTTAATTCCGTGTGTGCAAGTATGGAGCTGCACAATACTTCACTGTTCTCATGGGAATGTAAACATCTTTGGCAAAACAGCAGTGTATGGAAAAAAAATCCAGGTTTAATGAGGGGAAGCTAATGTCTTCACAGTGTCCCATTAAATCTTGTTACTAAAGGATTTCTCCTTTACAGGTAGCAATGGCTTTACTTACCAGTGCATGCTGAATGTCAATATAGAGACTGATACTTTGCACAAACCCCATTGTATGTAAAAGTGACAAAATGGCAAAAGTAAAAATCTAAAATGCCTGCAATGCTACTGGATCTACATAAAAACTACTCAAGATTAATCTTTTCCCTTAACGAGTAAAACAGGGCAAGAACAGAGATAAGCATAATCTCTAAATGTATTTTGAGCTACGTTGCTAAGGGATGCGTAGTAGCTTTGTACATTAGATGCTTCTTCTGCTCTGGAAAACTCAAGATTTCACAATAGAATACCCTGTTTATCGTCAAATAGATTGCCAATCTTTACATGAAAATTGCTATGAAAACATAGTTATTTACTGTTATTAATTTTCCCGGGGAAATAATATTACCTGCAATAATTACTGTTGCAAAAGCAGCAAATCCATATTCATCCTTTCCTTCTACAATCTGAGCTCCATATTCAGGATTTGAGAGGAAAACATAAAACAATTCCTGTCCTTCAGGCTCATCATCGTCAAAAATCTTTATGGACACCCTGCTTTCTCTTTGTCCATCCAGCAAAGTCAAAGAGACTGACTGTTCCTCAAAATCTTCCCCTTCCATTGCCCAAGTGAAGTTGGATCTTCCATAAACGCTTCCAAAAGGATATGAATCTGCTCCACTTTGTGCACTCACTCCCCCAAAGGTTTTAATGGTTACTTCAACATCACCAGTAAAACCCTTGGTCCTTCTGATACGAAGTATCGCTGTGTTGGGGGTACTGTTGTTCACATCTTCTTCAACATAAATAAACTCTGGCCCCAAACTTAGTATTCCATGAAGAATATCATTAGCGAGGATATTAACTGTTGCAACACTGAAAGCTGGATTCAGACGTGGACTCCAGGCAAGATTCACAGGTTGAACATCCAAAATTTCCACACAAGTCAAATTTACAAAAAAAAATTCCTCAATTTCAGAGACAGAGTCATCAATCATTGATATTTCTATCACAGCATTTGTCTGAAAATGTAAATACATAAGCTCTCCATTGTAGATGGGTACAAAGTCCTCTAGTGGTTTGGC
Source organism: Nesoenas mayeri (assembly GCF_963082525.1). Classification (NCBI taxonomy): domain Eukaryota; kingdom Metazoa; phylum Chordata; class Aves; order Columbiformes; family Columbidae; genus Nesoenas; species Nesoenas mayeri. The sequence continues at coordinate 1,100,354 of NC_137562.1, forward strand.
ACTTCCTGGAATGGTCTGATATGTCAATTTAGTGAGATGACTTTGAAAACCAAACAATCTTTGGACATGTAGTGTGACTGTCCGAACACCTTCTTCAACTGAAACAGACCTTGAGTTAAGAGCAAACTGGAAGATCCCCATTGGCTCAATTTCAGCTGTTGTAAAACCCGATCTGAAACAGAAAGGACACCAAAGTTGACAGAGGAAATACGACGCATGAAGAAAAGTAAAACATTAAAGCAGAATAATTGCCAGCGAACAATCAATGATGGCTCTAAGAAAGCGGATTAAACAAATGTCTAATAGCAGAGGGAAGAAATAGCAACCATACCAAAGCAAGATGTAACATGATTGCCTGAAAAATGATTTGGTAATAATAGGATCGAACAGCCCTCCTCAGATGCAATGCACCCAAATCAGCACAGGATACAGAGTAAAGTTTAAATAAAATAAAGTCTTCCTGAGAAAATGGAGAAGCAAAGGAAAGTATGATGTTTTTCTGTTGTGGACACAATGAAAGAAGATATATTACAATACAGCCACCCCGAGTAATACCAGTTGTATCTATAGAACAAACTTCCCATTTCAAAGGAAAACTGAGGGATAGACAGATCCTAACAGATCTACAGTTAGAGCCAGGAAGCTAGAGAATGAGAGGAAGTTATTTTAAAACTTACAGTGGGGCTTTGAAATACTAACTGCCCCCTCACAGGAATTTTTTTTCCAGATCTGAGCCCTATGATCAATATAAACTTAAGCTCTACTTCATTCATATTAAATATATCCCTTTCTTATTAGAAAATAAGCATAGAGGCAAAACTCTTCGTTAAATCTTGTGTCTTATACCTGTCTACAGAACTGATCTATTATTCAGTGCTAGAGGCTATCAAATGGCACTAAAATTACAGTGATTTTGGTCAAAAAACTAGACCATTTCCACCACTAAGGGAGCCCAAAGCTCCTCAAAGTCACCTTTACCCTCCATGGGATGTCATCTTCAGTTTTCTAGGAAAGGTCATTCTCACATACTTAATGTATTTGATTCACAGGGTAAATAGGGGCTCTGAGGACACCAGTCCACAGGACAGACAAGCCCAGGAGAAGGGCTCAATCTCAGGATTTATCCATCCATTTCACTCCTGACTTCCTTCAGATTTGCCACTGTAATTGTAACATGGCGAAGCCAAAACCTTTCTCCATACGTGGTGTTACTCCATGTCCATTCTTTTTATACCACTTCTAGCTATCAATGGCTAAGGATGAATGAAAATAAAATAGCTTGAAGAATAGATAACTTATCTGAGATGGAAAACTACATTAAACGTAATGGTTTTGTTTTTTTTAAAAAATAAAAAGGAAGTTTTATATAAATTAGGTATTTTCAGAACATTTCTTGTTTTATTTTTCTTATTATAAATAATTTGTTATGTAAGACCTTCTAAATATGGATTTTTAGGGACACGAATGAAAACTGTTAAGAGTTGCTTTCAGTCTTCAGCTTCCCGGCTAAAACTGTTGATCTTCATTTTCTTGACTGTCTCCGTTATTCTAGGCACCTATGAAATAGACTGGAGTTGGATAAAAGCCTCAGTTCTGAACAGGTCAGATCTAGATCACTTTGTTCTCACCTGAGACAAGCTATACAAATTTATCAAAGAATGGACTACAAGTTACTAGCTGCCTAGAATAATAACAACAGGGATTTGTATAAGTTTTGTATCTGTACACAGGTCACAATTCTTATGACATTGGTGTGACTCAAAAATACAAGTAGGATCCTTACCTCAGGCGAGCCCCACCAGACACATTGCTGTGCGCTGCTGTTAAAGTGATGGCAAATGACTCACATTTATTTAGGCTTGGAGTGGCCTGAAATGAAATCACTTTACTTTGCTCACCAGAGGAAAATGCAACAGTACCCGAAGGAAAGAGAGAGTGAGAGAGAGCAAAAGTCAAAATAATCCAATAGGAATCCTCTTTTTATCTGGGAATGCGCTAAAGTACAGACTTTAATCACAATTCCACTCCATTTAAGAAGAAGAAAACTGGATAAGGGTCTTTCCTATATGAAGCTGTCCTTCATGGCCACAGCATCGTGCCTGCCTCCCAGACATGGATCTATGAAGTTGAAGGGTTTTTTTGCTTATAAAATGAACACATCCCTTATAGCTAAAAATTAGACCATACCATTTCAATCTAATGACTCCTTATTAATAGAGAAAGCATACAGAGGTATATATAACTAAAAGGTGGTATCATCACTTATGCAACTTTCGTAGCTGTTTCCTCAGACTGTTACTCACCAAACAGAGAAGTAATATTGCCTGACTAGGCAAAGTCGGTGATCAGGTCTGCTGGGTATTCTGAGATCCAGCTCAAGATGACAGAGCCATAAGCTCCTTTTCTGGTGATGACAGCCTGGCCTGTCCCTGCTATAATGTCTGTAAGTCGTAAAATCACAGATTCAAAGCCAACCTGTGGAAACACAGTGGCTTTTGTTATAGAAAATGGAATAAAAGTGGACAATAACATATATGAAAGAGTACTATATTTTGTAAGGTAGGCATCTTAACAGTAGTTACACGTGCATATAAATATATGTATGTCTATATATGTTCGTGTATATATATATATATATATATAACAATGCTTTCTTCACAACTCTTCAACATTTCTAAATCTTAAGACTTCTGAGAATTAGATATCAGGGAAAAAAAGGAACCAGTATGAATGACATTTTGGTACTGAGAACACTGAATATAGCATTTTGTGTCTTTCTTTCAAAAGGAAAACAAACCAACCTGCCCTTAATGCTCACATGCAATGGCTGTGGTACCATACAGATACACACAGGTCTAAAATAAAGTATTATTTGTCTATCCAGTGAAAGTAAGTTGTTGTCACATTACATCGTTCACAAAAACATTCTTGATAGTATGATGTACTTTTCTTTCTTTGACCAAAAAATGGGAATGAAAAGATAATTCACACATTCTAAAATGATAAGTGGATGTATGGTAGTAAACAATGTTTACAGAAAGACCATTGGAATTAAGTTCAATTACAAACTGAAAGACAAAACAGTGTGTCAAGAGAATTAAAATCATTACATAAAAACTTCAATAAAATTTAAGAGACAAAAAGTCAGCATGCTGTTGTCTTTGCTTGCCACATAAAAAGGGAACTGTAGCACATATACCATATTGGAACAGGTATATTATATTTTTTCTGTCTCATACAAAGCAGACAAATGGAAAATTCCCCACTCAGTGATTAGTCAAAGGTACTGTCAACTGCATTAAAACCCAGCATTACCTCCACTTCTTTTTGCACATGATACTGCATGCATGCTCTTATCTACTTTGGGGCTGCTGTACTTAAAGGAATAACATCGTCCAGAACTAGCTATTTTCCTCTAAGTCTCAGAACTTCCACTTCATGTAAACAAAAGTATAAGTAAATCATCATATTTATGCTATTTACATTTTATAGATGAAGAGACCTTTTCAAACTGCATTTACACATCTCTATATGAATTTGTATCAGAGAAAAGACAATATACAGTACAAGTAGTAACTGGAACAGTCTTGTCGGTCATTAAATTGGTTGCAATGATGAAAACTTTAAGGAGCAAACTGAATTCTTATAGCGGCTGCCTTTTGTAATGAAGCGTACCTTCCTTCTGCAGTAGAAAATTACACTGCAGTCAGTCTACTGACCTGTGAATTGGCAGCTTCCTCAGGAACAAGCAGAATGGCTGACTTCGCCTTTCCTAATATTTTAGGCACATCCTTGGCACTTGTCCCAATCACGCTTACGTTAGTCAGTTCCAGGGTAAAATTCAAGCCCAGTACAATAAACGCCTTCGAGAGGAAGAATGCAATTAAAATGGTGGAAATGTAATTCCACTGAAAACACGATAACCACCGGTTCAAAGAGTTAAGTGGCAGAAAAATCAGCAGATTTTGTTGTTTGCATGAAAAAGCAGTGTTTTCAAGTCAAGCGTTTTGTTGATTATCTTTCTATAAAGAAACGCAGTTAAAACAGCAATATTGTGATTGTAATTTACCAGCAGTTAATTGAAAGATGAGTTTATAGAGCATGTATTGCCATTTTAATGAATTGTAACTAACATAGTGGGTCTCAGCTTGATTTTAACTCTTAGGGTTAATAAGATGCAAGACAAATGTAAAAGGATGTAAGCGTGGATGGAAGACTGTAATAATAATAATAGTAAACAACCAGGGAACACTGGGAAATGCAGGTAAATTTATCTGCTGCTTCACGAGTCAGCACTAACACATCACTATTTACAATGCAAAAGAGAAATTGAAAGAATATTGGAATACATAAAATAACAAAATATTGAACTGATAGTAACACAAAGCAATGATGGAAGGAAACACTGGATATTTGAACACATGCATAGAGTGATTTTGCAGTTATTACCTGAAAATGTGATATTTGAACCCACTTCTAGTCCATAAATAGGAAATTCATTATACCAAAACTCTCTTTGCTGCTTCTTGACAGTGGACAGTATTGAGAGTTTAGTACCTTATTCCAGCACATTTGTATTGTGATGAACACAAATGGAAACAATAGATACCACGTGACTTAAAAGGATAATACAGACCTGGTTGCTTATTGGCACTCTTTGCACTCCAAAGCTGGCACCGTCTTTTATTGTGAGGTATCCCACCTCATTCTCAGGCTCAATTAGTGCTTCTTCACAATGAGATGTGATATGGTACTCAACAATTGCTTCTCCAAATGCCCCAGCATGCTGAGTTACATTGATCTGAACATACCGATCCAGGTTCCTCTCTACGAGTACTGACTGCTGGTCAGAGTACAGGGCGAACACTCCATAGGGGTCATCATTTGCAAACACATTGATTTCCACAATTCTTTTCTCTTGGTCTAAATCTGCTCCACCTTCTACTGAAATCAGCTGCACCACATAGTTCTCATCCAGTGCTGGAACATCGTCAGGTAACAGGTAGATGATTATCTCAGCTGTGCTCTCCTGCTCAGCAATGACAACAGATCCCTCTGTCCTAAGAAAGTCACCTGTGATGTCAGATTCACGACGTATTTCCCAGTAAACCTGAAATTTATTTAGAAAATTCACAAAATGAAGGCAATATCACCCACAGAGTCGGAAACTTTCACATTCATGGTTCAGTATAGATTGCATACGGAATAGGTTGGGTTTAAATGGGTAAAATAAAAATTTGTTTAAGTATGCATAGAAAGAAGCACATAGACTATCTTACAAAGTGGTGTGTTGTTCTTCCAGCAGTACTGTGAATGCAAAGATTACCTTTGTATATCTTCCGGACACCTACGTAAAACTATACGGAATCTCTGAACAATTGCTTGACATTATTTCTATTTTTACACCAAGATATCCTTGCTGTTTTTCCAGTTTCCAGAATTCCTCACAACAGAAAGGTGTGAAGAGTTCTCATTAAACACATTAGATGCTTTTATTAATTTTTTTTTTTTTTTTTAATAAATGAGTACTTGTGAAAATGCTGACTTGTAAACAACTTTAGGTAAAGACAATGTAAGTGATGATTCTAAAATGTTTGATTCTTACCTTTACATATGGCTGAAAAAGAGTAAATTGTGAGGATCCCAAAGAAAGCTCACTATGAAAGTCTGGTCTCTCCTGTTCTCCCATCAAAAGCACAGGAGCAGAGGGAGAGAGAAAGCAAGACAAGCACTCCAGTGCTGTTTTTCTGGTTTTTTCACTGACCAGGGGAGACTGAATCTGACTCTACAAACCACAACTACTAGAGCTGAGCCCTTGCTAAACTCAGTCTAAAAAGCGACATTTCAAAATTTGAGAAATACGCAATTGAAAGGCACAGAATAAGATCTCCCTCCATGCATTGATACAGAGGATTATTTCAGATTATAATGTTGATTAGGAAGAGAGTGAGAATACCATTATGTTTCCCATGGTGCCCTGGATTCGTCTGACAAACAGTGTAATACTTTGTGGCCCTTCCACTGCAGAGGGTTCTGTGAAGTTTTTCTCAGTTAACGATTCAGGAGCAAACTGTACCATTCCGTTGGGATCACCAAACTTCTGTATCTTTAAGGAAGTAATTGAATAAAAAAAAATTAAAAAATCAGAAATGTAAAGTGAATAGTATTCTTGTTTGAAACATTGAGATTTTCATTGCTAGATGCTATAGGGAATGTATCAATTAGTTCTTCCTATTGAGTTTTCTCCTCTTAAGAAGACTCAAGAGTACATCAGTATTTAGAAGAGAGTCTGAGAGAGTCTGCTCTCTAATAGGTCATTTCCCAACTTATACTGGAACCTGGGGTTGTTCCTGCCCAGACACAAGACTCTACACTTGCCCTTGTTCTATTTCATTAAATTGCTCCCTGCCCAACTCTCCAGCCTGTCCAGGTCTCCCAATGGCAGCACAACTTCCAGTGTCAGCCACTCCTCTCAGCTTGGTGTCATCAGCAAACTTGCTGACAGTCACTCTGTTCCCTCATCCAAGTCATTGATGAATATATTGAATAATACAGGCCCCAGTACTGACCCTTGAGGGACTGCACTAGATACAGGCCTCAACTGGACTCTGACCCATTGACCACGACCATCAAACCCATGTAGTAGGGGAGGCAAAAAAAAAAAGAGGCAAATGACAAGCTATTCAGTCATTATGATTACCCTTCAAAGCTTTGCAGGATAAATACCAATAACAGAGATCTCAAGAGAAAGAAAAGCAATAGTGACTTACTATTAGTGTAATGCTGTTTGCCTTAGGATCTAGTTCTGCTTCACCTTTCATAAGGCTCAGCCTAATAATGAAGATCTCCTGAACTTCAACTTCTTCACGAGGATGGATTTGTAGATTAATAGTTCTCAGCCCTCCTTCCCCTTCTCCAAAATAGAATGATCCGTTCACAGGGTCACCCATGTCACTATTCAGGGGAGATAAAAGCTCTTCTGAATTGGGTCCCAAGATGTCCCAATTAATCTGTGGAAGATACCAGTTTCAGATTTACAGTAGTGACATATTATAACTGCCTCCCGGGTCGGGGGAAGTGACAGAGTAACACAAGCGACATAAAAATTCTTGCATCTGCTAACAAGCTACATTTAAATATGTGCTCTTTTTACAGAACACAACATATTAATAATTGATTACATGTGGGAAAATATAGAATCCTTTGGAGAAAAATAAACATTAAAAATAGACATTCTGAAGTGCTAGTTAGCCACAATGCCATTTTATTAAATTCTAGATATTAGTTACAGAGAAGAAAATAAACTGAGGTTTCTGTAGCACGTAACAGGAAATGCACAGGCCAGTTTACTTTTCTCTTCCTTTCACAATTTGTTTTGAAAAGCTCACCAAATAAGTATCCTGACCAGAAACATTCCCTGGGAAGTGTGATATCAAGACTGAAAACGACAAATATTTTCTGCAATAGAAGTTTTTAATGCCTCAAATCACGATTCACACTTCCTCAGGCTGATTAAAAGCTAGAATATTTTCAAAATTTCCCACAAATTAGATTGTTTTTGAAGGGGTCCTCTTCAGCATCTTAAAATTATTATTTTGACACTTAATTGTTTTTCAGTTTTCTTCAATGACTTCTAGGAAAAGTCAAAGAAGACCACGGCAATTTTCACATGAGGAGAGCAGTAGCTCATGGCCTTTAATGCCAATTTTCCAATCATTTGCCCAGACTGTGGAAGCCTTATCTTGGTTCATATTTATACTTTCACTTTGGCAGTGATACGTACAGACTAAAAAAAAGTCTAGAGGCCTCATAGTAAACAATTTACTGAAAATAAAAATAAATTGACCAGCTTCAGGAAGTAATTCAACTGAGTTCAATTAAATTAGCGGTGGTGCATGAAATTAACTATATTTTCAATGGGATTGGGAGATAGTTCAAAATAAAGTACACCAGACCATAATAAAAGGAGAAAAGCAGGAGGACAAAGAGAAGATCCAAAAAGTAACAATATTTTCTGTTCTTCTGCAACTATACAGAATTCACGCTTAATGAAAAGCTGCAACTATCCCATTAGAAATCAGTCACAAGGAAGCCCCTGACGGCAAAAAAAGAAGATTTTTGGCCTTGTCACTGGAAAACATTCCGTTTTTGAGAACCAGGGCCCACCTGTGTCTCCCCAAACAATTTTCCTGTCCTTTCCAGCACCAGCGACACTGTTGTCGGTGTATCGGGGCTGGGAAGAGTAATTCGACTTTGGCTGAGAAATCAGATGATGCCCTGGGGGGAGTCGCTTTTGGCAATGGTGACCTGGCTCAGTAGATGGAGCCCAAGGGCTGCTCCACCAGTGGCCCCCATCAGCTGGATTTCAAATTGCTCTGCAAATTCGCTGCATGGAAAAAAAAACAGAAAAAAAGACCTTCTGAGACACACAAGAACAAAAAATTAAAATTATGATTTGTCATTCAACCATGCGTCCAGCTGGATCTGTTTAAAGATATACAGAAGTCATCTCTGTAAGCATACAGCAGAAGATTCCCCCCATTTGCAGAGAATGGTGATATCTGAAATAAAAATGTTGTTTTATTTTCCACATGTGCTAAATTAAAAAAAAAAAAACAAACAATCAGCAAAATATTTTATTATTCACAGCAGTACTATTAACACCCAAACTTTCTGATAATCTAGGTAAAAAGAATGTAGTTGTTTGCATAAAATTTAACAGGCACTATGAAACTCCAATCATAGCTTCTTTTCCCTCCCTTTAAATATTTCAGGGCTGCAGAAATTTGCTTTTCAATTCAAACTCTGCTGACAGGCATACTGCACGTGCTAAAAAACGGTTTCTCAGAAGTAGATTAGTGAATAAATATCTGAAAAAAATAATTACCTTTCTTCATCATCTGTGATAGAGATATAGATAAAAGTCTGGTTCTGGCCACGATAAAAAATGACAGAATCATTATGGATGATGTAGTCAACGTTCGGAAGTGCAGAAATACTTCGAGAAAGGAAATCGGCTGTTACATCGCCATACGTTCCACGCTTTCTCACAACAGGAATCATGATTAATCCAGCATCCTCTTGCACTTCAAGAAAAATTGGGAAAAAAAGTTATTTTATTTCAAAATTTGTGAGAGAGCCACAGGCTTATCCTCTAAACCATAGTGAAAACCTCTGGTAAACTTACCCTGTAGAAGGATATACTGTGGATCAAATTCTATGATGCCTTCTGCATTATCACTTTTTGCTATAGTGACTCGTACTGTGGAGATATTTCCTATTACTGGGGGTTGATCTATCTGTAGATCATTTTCCTTTACGGTGAAATCAAATCCACTTGCAAGAACATAAAAAGGAATATTACATTAAAAAAAAAATCTTGCAAAAGTATTGTAATGCAAGTATGACAATTTTCAATTACCACAAATACTTTTATTTTCTGACAGTTACCACTGAAGATTTTTGGTCACACTTTTTCAAACTATATCTGCAAAACTGGCAGTTTTTTCACAGAAATGTGGATCTTTCGCTTTTTCTTTCACATTTTATCTTCTTCTTTGAGTTTCATGTGATTTGACAACTTCTATGTAATGGATGGACTTTCAGCTTTAAGAAATCTTAATCAGCAAAATCTTAAAATTAATGTTGAAAGACTTTGGATTGCCATACATCCAATTTGTATTATTATTACTATTATAGCTGCCATATGAAATTTTACAGTAAAACACCTGAAATCCAGCGGTGCCTTTATGCAGGTAGATCAGATTCCAAATACAGTTTGATCTCCTGCTTTTAATTAATTTTATCTTATAATTAATTTTATCTTGACCTTCCTTGGAGTTCCACTTTGGTAATCATCACTGAAAAGTCTTCAGGACCTTCAGGAAAGTCGTCATCATGAATTTCAACCGAAATCATTCTACTCTCCTCATGTGGTTCAAATAACAGTTCCCTTACTGTGGGGGTGAAATCAACTCCCTCCTCTGCAGTCCCATTTATTCTCTGGAAGCAAAGACGCACTTTGCCATAGGATCCCCTTGAACGCAAAACAGTGATGTTAACCTGAGGGAGAGAGGACATTTGCTTTAAAAAATGGCTTTGCTTTTCTGTTACCATTCTGAGACTGTTCTAGAGGCACCTTCTCAACGGTTCTGCCAGGTAACAATTTGCTGCAGTAAGTGCAGAATACACATAATTTAACAGACAGGCATCTTTCTCAGAGTATTAAAAACACCAAAAGCCTCAGATGGACTATGCTATGATAAATGCAGAATAAATCTCTGCCTTTTTTTTTTTTTTTTCCTAAAGTTAAGTATAAATCTACCGACAATATTGATATCTATCGATATTTCACGTAAGAAGGAATTTTAACCATATACCCATTTTTCTTCTTCTGTTGTCAGCAATATTTCTCGTGAAAATGTAAACTCTCCGTATGGAAAATCACTGTCGGCCATGGTAATATTTGCTGTGCTGCTAGATTCATTTATGAGTCCTCCATCACTGATCCCAGTTAATTCAAATGTGTAGTAATGCTTCTCCTCAGGACGGTTATCATCGACAGCCTAGGGAGAAGAACCAATTAACCATTTCCAGGTAGAGAGGTATAACTAATTTCTAATCAAGATGCTGGCTAGATAAAAGGAAGAACCTGAAATAGCTACTGGTGTAAAATCTCTTGTACCTGTATTAGAACCACTGCTGCACACTGCCTGTCTCGCATTGTCAAGGTCCCCGACGTCTCAATAAATTCTGTGTGATGACGGGGTGTTATATTCCAATATATTATGATTTCACCAAAAATCCCTGGGCCACATGTCAGGCTGCAGAATGCAAACGCAGATTTAATCTTCTACCTTTAATATTTGATACCAAATCCAGAGATATAAAGCATAGATATTGTTGTGCACGGAAGAAATGTTACCAGCACTGTGAAGCACTGTGAATTTTAATCTATTAAGTCACTATTAAGATCTTTACCATAACCTCTTCAGAGCAATAACGTGTCTGCAGTTCTGATTTACTTCCCCGTGTTGGGAGGCATCTTGAGCTGTATTTTTACCCAGAGCACTTTATAGTTTCTTTGTGCATACAGCCCAAAGTTGGCAGCTGAAAACTGAGCTGTCTTTCTGCTTTTCAGGAAACAGACATGCAAAACAGAAGGGAAATGGGACTTACGGGTAGCACCCAGAGGTAATTTGGTTTTGAAGGCAGAAAGATACGAGAATAGTACTATGAGATCACTTGAGAAATGTTCTGTGTGCTGCTTGTCTAAAAAGCTAGAGGCTAATCCTACTCATGACATTCTCGGTGAACTGAAGCATGGCAAGAAATTGTCTATACCATGATCTAGTACATGTTCTAAACTGGTGCTGCACAAAGCATCCCTTTGTCTGTTGGGATTCTCAGGGCAGCATGAGAATCTGTTTTCTTGCTTCTATTTGCTGTTTCACTAAGGGAAAGTGTTGTAATACTTTTTCTCCAATTCTGTTAGAAGGTATGGTAACATTGTGATTTCTTCATCTTGTTTTCAGCTGACTGAATGCAGTGAAAGAATTGCATCTTGTTTCAACTAAGACCCAGTGCTGCTTTGGTTATGCTGATCATCGTAACAATGTACCGAATTTCAGTTCAAGCACCAATCCTGAACTGAATCCTGAAAAGCACAAAGCATCTTCAAATATAATTGACTGCCTTCCCCTATTCCTTTGATTAGAATCCTCTTTCCTTTAATGAATCTATGTTGTAAATAATTGGAAGACATATCTAAAGCTCCTCAGCAATACTGAAAAGACACCTACGTAGTATGTTCTGCCCTTCTTAAAAAACAAGCATCTAATTTTAAAAATACTTATGATTTTAGAAGTGATAATGAAATGCAGCATTCAATTAATTCTTGCCAAATGTGGAGCCTCGTAGCTTTTGAAACAGAGCTGTTTCGGATAAATGAGTGATGTACTCGCCTAATAAGAGCAGTCCCATTATAATTTCCTGAAGGTTCTCCAATCAGAACATGCTGGGATGAATGTGCTATCCCAGCCACCCCAGAAGCTCCTTCATCACCCACAATAATGATGGTTGCAACACCTATGAAGAGAACAAAAGCTTCTCATGGTAAAACAAAGCTAACTAGTGAGGTATTTTTTTAGCATGTTTGGTGACACAAATGGTTAAGCACCAGCTTCCCGGGGAGCCCATGGAATCCCCAACCTTGGAGATATTCAGAATTTCAGTAGACAAGGCATTCAGTGACCTGATCTCATTGTGAAGGCAATTCAACAAGGTGACCCCCCTAGATGGTCTCTTACAAACGAAATTATTCTATGCTTCTTACAGGTCTGAACCTGGGTTTGGTTTCTGCTTGCTTTTGTTAAACAATTCTTTACAGACAATGTTGATTATCTGAACACAAAAGTCTACGCCAACACTTGATTTAGACGGAAAAAATACCATCTACAATTCTCTTTGATTTCTTCAGATAAGGAAAAAACTGAGGGAAAAATACTGACCTCCTTTTGTCACAGGAGCTCTGCTAGCTCGTTTCTTCTATGTTGTTTCTGGGGGGAGTTGGGTTTTATTTACGGGGGGGACGTTTGAGTCGATTCATGTGAAGATACACAATTCTGCACTAGCTTTTAAGAAATGTGTCTTTTTTTCAGACCACTTCACTTCTTCACAGAATATCAGTTCTAACTATAACATTCAGCACATATTCGGCTCCTCTCTTTGACTTGTAGAACGAATCCCAAAAGATACATCTCCTTAGGACTCAGGGCGTCTAGCACACAGACAGCCGCGGCGCGAAAGCTGCGCCCACAGGACACAGAACCCGCCGCGCCTCGCCCCGAGCTCCCGCCGAAGCGGCGCCCCACTCGCCACGCCACCGGCTCTGCTTTTCAACGTCCCCCCGACTAACGGGGGCTGCGCCGGTCCCGGAGGGACCGCCGGACCGGGCACGGGCGCTGCGCCGGAGGGAGACACGGCTCCAGACCGCCAGCCTTCAGCGCACCTGCCCGCAGGGTCACACGCCTCCCGCCGGCTTCGCCAGCTCGGCGGGCGGGGAACCAGAGACGAACGCCTCCGCGCCGCGCCGCGCCGGCAAATCCCGCCCCCCCCCCCCGTTCCACCGGCACGGTCACCCCCGCCGCGGCCGCACTCACCTGCCGCCTCTTCCGCCGCTCCGCTCCCGCCAGGCGCTCGTGCTTTGGGCATGCGCGGTAGCGAGACCGCAGCACCCGCCCCTTGCCGCGTCCCGGTTGGCTGCCTAGGACACGTCAATCACCTCTCTCGCCGCCTAGCAGCGCTCGCGAGTCGGCCATGCGCAGTACGGAGACCTCAACGCCCGCCCCTCTGGCAACCTGATAGGCGGACAGAGTGGCGACTGACGTGCCTAGGCAGCCAACCAGCGCTCCGCCCCTCCAGCCCTCCAGCCCTCCCGCGCCAGCAGCCGCGTTGCAAAGGGAACAATAAACCGCGCTCCCCTGCTTTCCGCTGAAAAGGGGGGCGGCTGGGTCCCCGCAGCAGAAAAAACCCTTCCGTCCTGCATTGCCCTTCGCCAGTACAACTGCACAGCTGGGAACTCGGCAACGTCAAGCGGCCGTCTGACAGACGCACACTCGGAACTTGACTCGGCTGGCGATTTTGGCTGGCTTACACACACGGACTTGCACTTCTCTGAGGAAACAAATTCTTTTTTAAGCACAGCCTCTCCTTGGGGAAGAAAAAACGCCCCCTCCGCGCTCCCAAACACTAGGGGAAACCACCGAAAGCCAAGACCGACAGCAGCAACGTCGAGTGCAATCTGGCTTCAATTCTGATCACGCACTTAATGGCCTCTCCCAGGCCTACCAATGACTGCTCCTTTTCTGGAAGGACAAACTGAACGTCCTAAACTGAAGACTGCACGGAACACAGCTCCACTGGCAGCCCATTTGCCTCTTCTCTGGCTTCCACGGGGAATATCTTGTAGCGTCCTCCAACTCGCAAACGTTCTTCCTCAGTGCACGGCCCCAGACGTGGAATCTCCTGAGCAGCGAGCGGAAACAACCGCGCGGGATTTTCTTCACGGCACCGAGAAGGCGGCGCTGGCAAAAAAGCAGGCCAAAGCACCTGAACACGTCTGTCAGCCCCAGCCTGCGGCCAAGAGACCGGAAGCACCCTGCCCGAGGGGCCGCGCACCCCGCAGCTGTACTTGGACGACCGTGTGCGTGAAAGCATGTGTGTCTACAAACGATTGTCTGTCCACATGCGTGTGCCTTGATGCAGGCTCCATCCGTGCTTAAGCTGGAGTGAGTGCACAGCTGCGCCGTTTGTTGGCAAAGCTCCGCGTGTTGCACGACGTTGCCCAGTCCTGCATTTCTCACGCGAACAGATGCAAGGGAGCTCTGCTAGTAAAGGAGCAAAGACAGTCGTAGGCAGAACTGAATGCTGCTCCGAGTTACTTCTCACCTATGGTAAATACGTCACAGGGGCCCGAGGAAAGGCGTTCAGCAGCCGATCTACAAAAGAAACGAAACAGATCATGCCTTAACGCGAAAGAGCAACAGGACATCACTGCGCAAGCTTGTCCCTAATCTACAGCTGAGAGGGAACACTTGTGTGCTTGTCGGAGAGATTGTGTCTTGCCTGTAAGTGTCTGGGAGTTTGGGGCAGGTCAGTGTGGCTGGTTCGATAATCAACGTCTAGGATAGCTGCAGAGCGGTCCCTGTTGGTGTGGGGACAGTGTGCCTGTAAGTCAGTCTGTGTTCCTAGCGCCTGCTGTATCTATTCGTCACTCCAGACGCGTGTGAGTCCATGTCTTTCTCTCCACAAGCATGTGTGCTGATTTCGTCGAACATATGCATCTGTGCTAGTTTTGAGCTCAGCGGAGTGTGTCTCTCGACACTTGGTGTGCGTTGGCCGTGCCTGTGTGTAACGCATCACAGCCATGACTGTTCCGGCGAAGAGAAACCAGGGAAATCATCTAGGCAGAGTCAACAAAGGAAAACCGAAGACGAATTGACGTGTGCTCGACAGAGACGGATTCCCTGCGCTGACATTTCTCAGTAACACGAGAAGAAAGCTGAGCGGTAGATCGACCGGAGAAATGCTTCCCTAGACGACATTTAGCGAATGAACTGCATTGTGCGCGGCTTTCGGGATTGTGCCTGAAAAGTGCGAAAACCAGCAGAGCCTGTGCTCAAAAGCTGGTGGCTGTGTGACTGCATTGATGCACCTTCCCGTGTCTGGGAGTGTATAGACGGCTGTTTCACGTTCACACAAAGGCACCTGGTCGGGTTTTTCTTCTGTGCGTGCACACGCGTTTCCCTTGTCTCTTCGGAACAGACGTAGCTCTCTGCATGCTGAACGACGTGGTCAAACGCGTCTGCCTATATTTTGGTTAACAATCGAGGGTGCGTGCTCCGTCAGCGACATTTCCGCAGACGACTCCGCAGAGCCAGTTCTGAAAGCTCCGCACACCAGGACTGAATGTAGAACCAAGCAATTACACCGGTGCGCTCGTAACATATTCTGACGGACGTCTTTTATGCCATAGCACTACGAACGTATTTGCGTTCAAGCAAATATCACAAACAACGTGTGAAGCGAGGATGTGTTGGTATTTTCTCCGTACGGCATGCTTCGTGGTAGCTTACTTGCCGATCGCAGTCTTAGCGGTTTCTATACACGAATCCATATAGGGAGAGAAAGAGAGCGCATCGGAAAACTTGCATTTTCTGCGCTGGAACCTAGTTGCTACGCCTTCTGTTTTTCCACGGGAACACACACGATTCCCCACTGAAAACCAAGCAGAAACCTTTTCACAAGCTCCCAAGTGGGCGCACCCACCACCTCGAGCATGCGAACGCAGCTAGAGAAAAGCACCTAATTTTCCACACTGATGCTTAAGCAAACGCCTGGCCATATACAAGCACACATCCGCAAGCGCACCCACTCCCATCTATGCTCAGAAAGACGTACGCGAAACGTACTGACATGCTTGAGAGTAAACAGGTGTGCGTTGATTGTTGGCGTACTGCATCACGCATACGTGGCTGCACGAGAATATTCTTTTGGAGGGTACGTGCAGATACGTCCCTGTACTTGGACGACCGTGTGTATGGAAGCATGTGTGTCTACAAACGATTGTCTGTCCACATGCGTGTGCCTTTTTGAAGGCTCATTTCGTGCTTAAGCTGGAGTGAGTGCACAGCTGCGCCGTTTGTTCGCAAAGCTCCCCGTGTCGCACGACGTTGCCCAGTCCTGCATTTCTCACGCGAACAGATGCAAGGGAGCTCTGCTAGTAAAGGAGTAAAGACAGTCGCAGGCAGATCTGAATGCTGCTCCGAGCTACTTTTCACCCTTGGCAAATGCTTCACAGTGGCGCAAGGAATAGTGTTCTGCAGCCGATGGACAAGAGACACGAAAGAGATCATGCCTTAACGCGAAAGAGTAACAGAGCGTCACTGCGCAAGCTTGTCCCTGATCTACAGCTGAGAGCGAACACTTGTGTGCTTGTCGGAGAGATTGTGTCTTGTCTGTAAGTGTCTGGGAGTCTGGCGCAGGTCAATGTGGCAGGTTCGATAATCAACGTCTAGGATAGCTGCAGAGAGGTCCCTGTTGGTGTGGGGACAGTGTGCCTGTAGGTCAGTCTGTGTTCCTAGCGCCTGCTGTATCTATTCGTCACTCCACACGCGTGTGAGTCCATGTCTTTCTCTCCACAAGCATGTGTGCTGATTTCGTCGAACATATGCATCTGTGCTAGTTTTGAGCTCAGCGGAGTGTGTCTCTCGACATTGATGTGCGTTGGCTGTGCCTGTGTGTAACGCATCACAGCCATGACTGTTCCGGCGAAGAGAAACCAGGGAAATCATCTAGGCAGAGTCAACAAAGGAAAACCCTAGAGGGATTGACGTGTGCTCGAAAGAGACGGATTCCCTGCGCTGGCATTTCTCAGTAACACGAGAAGAAAGCTGAGCGGTAGATCGACGGGAGAAATGCTTCCCTAGACCACATTTAGCAAATGAACTGCTTTGTGCGCGGCTTTCGGGATTGTGCCTGAAAAGTGCGAAAACCAGCAGTGCCTGTGCTCAAAAGCTGGGGGCTGTGTGACTGCATTGATGCACGTTCCCGTGTCTGCGAGTGTACAGACGGCTGTTTCACGTTCACACAAAGGCACCTGGTCGGGTTTTTCTTCTGTGCGTGCACACGCGTTTCCCTTGTCTCTTCGGAACAGACGTAGCTCTCTGCATGCTGAACGACGTGGTCAAACGCGTCTGCCTATATTTTGGTTAACAATCGCGGGTGCGTATTCCGTCAGCGACATTTCCGCAGACGACTCCCCAGAGCCAGTTCTGAAAGCTCCACACACCAGGACTGAATGTAGAACCAAGCAATTGCACAGGTGCGCGCAATCACATATTCTGAGGGACGTCATTTACGTCACAGCAGCACGAAGGTATTTGAGTTCAAGCACGTATCAGAAACAATGTGTGGACCGAGGATGTGTTGGTATTTTCTCGGTACGGCACGCTTCGTGGTAGCTTACTTGCCGATCGCAGTCTTAGCGGTTTCTATACACGACTCGGTATAGGGAGAGAAAGAGAGCGCATCGGAAAACTTGCCTTTTCTGCGCTGGAACCTAGTTTCTACGCATTGTTTTTGTCCACGTGAACACACACGATTCCCCACTGAAAACTAAGTAGAAACCTTTCCACAAGCTCCCAGGTAGGTGCACCCACCACCACGCGCGTACGAACGCAGCTAGAGAAAAGCACCTACGTTTTCACACACTGATGCTTAAGCAAACGCCTGGCCATACACATGCACATATCCGCAAGCGCGCCCACTCCCTTCTATGCTCAGAGAGACGTACGCGAAACGTGCTGACATGCTTGAGGGTAAACAGGTGTGCGTTGATGGTTGGCGTACTGCATCACGCATACGTGGCTGCACGAGAATATTCTTTTGGAGGGTACGTGCAGATACGTCCCTGTACTTGGACGACCGTGTGCATGAAAGCGTGTGTGTCTACAAACGATTGTCTGTCCACATGCGTGTGCCTTGATGCAGGCTCCATCCGTGCTTAAGCTGGAGTGAGTGCACAGCTGCGCCGTTTGTTCGCAAAGCTCCCCGTGTCGCACGACGTTGCCCAGTCCTGCATTTCTCACGCGGACAGATTCAAGGGAGCTCTGTAGAGACGGCTGTTTCATGTTCACACAAAGGCATCTGGTCGGGTGCATCCCAGATACAGCATCCCAGATTCAGCATCCCCGATACAGCTTCCCGGATACAGCATCCCAAATACAGCATCCTAGATACAGTATCCTAGATACGACATCCTAGATACGGCATTCTAGATACAGTATCCCGGATACAACATCCCAGATACGTCATCCCAGATACAGCATCCCAAGTACAGCATCCCAGATACAGCATCCCAGATATAGCATCCCATATACAGCATCCCAGATACAGCATCCTAGGTACAGTGTAATAGATACAGCATCCCAAATACAACATGTCGAGCTGTGCTCCTCTCCCACACCAAGTGCTGATCGTGGGGCTCAGGGTGAGGGGGGGCAGCGAGGGGGTCCGTGGACTGGAATAAGTTCTGTTTGGGGTTTTTCAAACGCCTCTGCTGACATGTCGTATAAAAACCGATTGCTGCAGTGCTAAGGAATGAACAGGAGGATGAGCAACAGGCTGCAGAAACTGCTTGCGTTTTGGTTTATTGAAAAATTCTTATTGAACTCAAAAAGCAATACGATCTTGCAGTGGTCTTCTAATAGCTAGTGACAGCTTTTAATGTACTGGTTTGGAACTTTGAGATGAGATTTGAGATGAAGGGCTGTTCCATTGTGGAATATTGCAGGAGTAAATTTCAGGCATTTCAGCATGCCTGGCAGATCTGCAGCTTGATAAAGACCTCAGGCTGTTTGGTTTAATCAGACTTTTGTAGATCCCACCTTCACTGGTCAAAGCACCGGCTGCCAATGTGTTTTCTGGTGTTGTCACTTCTTTCTGACCAAAGACGGCAGAGGCAGCAGCTCTACTGGTGCTGTCTGTTTTATTGAGACATGGGGATCTACAGGAACTTTAACCCGAAAGCTCAGGAAGCTGTGGTCCGTGGTCTATCTTTGTAATGTTTGTAGATTCTTCTGCAACGTTTGTGAGTGTGAACTGCTGTGCAGGTAGAAGGAAGAAAGATGTGTGAGCTAAAGCAGCAGGAAGGCTGCAGCCGTGTAAGCCGGGGGTGCAAGCGGCACGAAACGGGCTGCATCGGCGGAGCCCTCGGTCCCGGGCCGTCCCGGGCAGGCGGCGGAGCCCTCGGTCCCGGGCCGTCCCGGGCAGGCGCAGCCCGAGCGCTCCCAGCCTCGCTGCCGCTGCCCCGCCGGGGCTGAGGCCGCGCTGCGGGCGGACAGCGCCGCTCTGAGGCCGCCGGCGGCTCCACACACAGCTCACATTTATCGTTCTCGCCCTCAGAGACCCGGAGATCCAAACCGTTCGCGTCGTGCCTTGAAGCAGCCTGTGCTCATGCGCTTCTCCCAGGGAGAAGGCGGAATGGCAGTGACTGGCCACGTTAAGCCACAGGGTGCACACTGTGCAGCTGTCAAGCCCAGCTCTGCGTTAGCTCACACCTGCGGTTTTGCGCCGCACACGCACATTTGAGTTGTCGCTGGTTGTTGCAGCGTTTGGCTTTGGCGAGGACAGCGTGTGTTTGTCAGCAGTTGGTGTAGGTGGGATCTGGAGGAGAAAGCGATATTTCCGTGCCAGAACTGGTTGGTGTTTGCATGGTATTGTGGCGGTTGTTCCCGCAGGCGATGAGTGCTGGAGCATTATTGCAGGATGAGGGGATTTTGGAGGCTTGTCTGTGAGATGCACTAGAGGCAGCAGCTGAAAGCAAAAGGCTGAGATTTGGAGGGTTTGTCGGTGGGTTTTGGGCAGTAGTCAGCTGAAGAGTTGGCTGTTTGCAGGTGAGGTGTAGGGCAGAGGGTGAAGCTGACTTTGCCTGGGCGGCGCAACTGGCTGGGTGTGCAGAGCTGAGGAGAGCGGGCTGCTGCGGGTGACCCTAAAGCTGGAGAAGCAGCCGGCAGCTCCAGACGCTCCCGCTGCCGGGCAGGGCCGTGCAGGCCAGTGCCCTGGGGCACAGCGACGTGACCCTCCGCAAGTACCAAAGAGCAGGTGAGGACCGTGGGCATTTGTACTGAGCTGTGACATCTCTAACCCGTGACATTGGGGTCCAGCCTGAGCAGGGCACGTGCGGAAGCTGTGCTGCAGGGAGGGCAGAGCTGAGGGGAAGGGCTGTGCCAGGGGCTGGTGCCAAGGCAAGGTGGGCGCGCTGTGGAGTGTGGGGAGTTGTCAGCCCCGGACTCAGCCCCTGTCTGACTGTAGTGCCCTTGGGCTGGTGTAGCTCAGTCCTCTGTGTGTTTCTCTTCAGGGGGAGCAGCATGCAAAGGAAAAGCAAGGAAGGAGGTGAACCCATGAGGAAGAGTGATGGATAAAGAGGGTTGGAGCGCACCTGCCAGTCAAGAGGGATCAAGAAAGAAGACACCGGTGGTGGAACCGCAGGTCAGGAGAGCTCAAGGAGGGAGAAAGGTGACTGTGGCTGTATGGGTTTTTCTAGCTCACACACCAATGAAAACAGTTTGGATAATAAAAGAAATGTATGCAAAACAAATAATTAAAGGCAGAGAATGTTTATATGCTATGTATGGGGTAGACCTGAAGGTATATTTCTTCCTACAACGAAGGAGAATTCGCAATACATGCTGCTGTCAGCAACGACCAGTAAGCGACAAGACTCTATTGACTGATGCCTCTGGTCGCTCACATAAAGTTGTAATTACATGGCTAAACTCAGATACCCAGTGCTGCAAACACAAGGTAGAAAAAGAGACCAAGAGTCAAACAAGTTCTTGAGCTGACAGCTGTTAGGATCACTTTGAGGTGTTCTGTAACAAGCCTGTGAATGTTGTAACTGGCTCATATTATGTGGCTGGCATACTTAACCGCCTGGAAGCTTCTTTTCTTAAGGAAGAGGATAATCCTCTTTTGATGACTGAATTGAGAATGCTATGGTTTCTAATAAATCATAGACATCATAGGTATTATGCAATGCACACTCGCTCTCGCAGTGGCCCTTCCAGGACCACTTGCGGAAGGCAGTAGGAGGGCCGATGCACGAGCTGTGCCGCTCACTGTGCCTAAAGCCTTGGAGCAAGCTAAATGATCACATAAATTCTTTCACCAGAGTGCAAAGGTGTTAAAATGACAACTTCAAATTACAGTGGATCAGGCCAGGAGCGTTCTTATGTCCTGCCCTGATTGCCAACAGTTGGCACCCGCGCCATCCACAGAGGGTGTTAATCCAGGAGGGGTTACTGCCAATGAAGTACGGCCAGCGGATGTAACGCATTGTTCTGAATTGGGTAAATTCGTACGTGTTTCTGTAGACGCTCATTCCAGATTTCTCGTTGCTGCTGCACGCACTGGTGAAAGAGCACGAGACGTCTGTAACATTGGTTGGCATGTTTTGCTGTTTGAGGAGTTCCACGATCTGTAAAACCAGAGGAAAGCGGAACGCACACTCGATTAGAGGAGTGATCCCCCAGCGCGCTGTAATAGAAGTGCCTGCTTTTTAACACTTTCAAAACAGTGTTAAAGAGTCTGTTTGACGACTTTTCGGTATCATTTCTGGCGACGAGGATGGGATAATCTGCCTGACCTCCCGTGGATCCCAGGGACCTTGTGCCAGCACCGGGGAATTCCTGGAAGGGACCACAGCTCCTCGGACCAGCTCGGGACGCGGGTAAAACCCCATCAATGAGATAAGGCACTTTCATTGTCTGGTTTCGTTGGCAACGCTGCCTGCGCGAGACGTGGGCGACACCAGCGCGTTGGGTCTGCGCATTCGCGTCTGCGCATTTTGGTAAACTGGGTAACTTAAAAAAAGAAAGAAATAAAAAATTAAAGGGGAAAATGAGAAAACAATAAATTAAAGAGAAAAACGAGGGAACAGCAATTTGATAAAGGTACCTTTAATGATTTTGCTGTTTGTGCCTTAGCAATTGTATAATTGTTTCTGGCTTTAGTGGTTTGTTGTTGTTGTTACTTGTGTCTTGGGGGATTTTATAGTCCAGTACTTAGGGTTCACCAATTGTCTGTTATTGTGATTGTGAAGTAGGTAGTGGACAATCGACAGGAGGATTCGTGAGAAATCCCCCCAGGCTGTGTTTTCTGACATTGGAAAAGGATCGTTTGCTGTTCAACAGGGCGTCAACCAGGGAGAATCTGATTGAATATTGTAATTAATGGTGGCCACTGTAAATAATATTAATATGCTTCACAGGTCTAGGTGGGTATACTTTGAGATCTGTAGTATAGTAATGTGCTGCATGTAATATGTAGTAAGATATCTATTTTAAATCATATATTGCCTATTACATAAGGCATATTACACAATACGTAATGTTACATATGCATTGTCTTTATCCTCTTCAGATCCATTTGTTTTGAAAAAGGGTAATCAGGGAAAGAAATGCAAACCAGTAAAAGGTTTGTTGAAGAACAGCTATTGGTGTAGAATACACAGAGAACATGAGATCAAAATTGTCCCTCGGTCAGTCCAGGGTGGGATCCTGATATCCTTATATCGGGGCACAGGCTGCATTGGTATCGCCAGTGCATTTTATACGGGATTAGACACGCTGCGCCTAAAGCTGTAAATATGCCAAAACCTTCTGAGATTAAACAGGATTGCGAGGAGTCTCCCACTGAGTTTTTACACCGTCTTAAACCGACAGCTCAGAAATATATTAATATAGATCCTGACTTGGAGAACAGAGAAATAGAATTCTTAGTTGACTGGGAGCTCATTATTCTGTGTTAAACACTATGCAGGGAATATTAAGTAGCGATTCTGTAACAGTTATGGGTGCCACAAAAATTGCAAAACACGGCCCTTTAACCTGCTGCTTAGAATGTTTGTATGTGGAGTCTGTACTTATTGATTGTGTACCATGTGTCTTCTCTTGTGCACAACGAATGGTTGAAAAAAGCTTTAATGGTGCAATGGCTGTGCAGTTACACGCTGCTGTGGCTGCAATTGTTAAAGAAAGAAGGGGAGATGTGGCAGGGTTGTGACATCAGGCCCGTGAGAAATTGCAAGAGTCACAGTGTGAGAACAAGCGCTGGTGGAAAAACACAAGCAGCAAGGACTGTGTGGGACATGAACCATCAGGGACAGAGGGATTGGTACATGAGGGACAGAGGGATTGATACGGGGTTGGTACATGAGGGACAGAGGGATTGACACGCGGTGGGTACATCAGAGACAGAGGGATTGATACAGGATCGGTACATCAAGGACAGAGGTCCGCGATGTTTCAAATGCAAACCTGAGTTTGTATTAAATGTCTCTCTGCATCTTAAAGAGAGTCTGTGCCTCATCTGCTACACCCCTTTATCTGTTTCCCAAATTACGATTTAGACTGTATTTACCATTGTAAAAACAAAGCTTTCCCCCCTTAATTTTTGTCACGTGTTGTAGTTAGAATTAATAGAGATATTGGAGCCCATCGTAGCTAAACTGGAAAAAGACAGCAGCCGTGTGTATTTTTAAATAAAGACTAAATCAAGTGTGCTAGCTCATTATCTTTAAGCGTTTTACTGTGATCACCTCTCTCCCAAGGTTTTGTGTCTGTTGTATCAAGGCCTGACACCCACGGCCACAGTGGATGAATCACCATGGGCACAACACCAGGAACCTGCCTGTTCGTGTCCAGGATATCCACTCCAGCAGACACGTTTTAATTGGTACTTGCATTATGGATTAGATGCAACAAAAATCCATACTTTCTTTTGTCCTTTGCTATAGAGGAGGGGGTTGAACTTTTCTATAGCAGATTCAATCAATTGTTGTAAAGCAATGAAATAAATAACTTAGGCTTTTTCTATGGATAAACAACGTTTAATTCAATTCCTTAATTGTATTCCTTAAACACTTGTTCGTTAGACCATAAGCAAAACAGCGCTGGGTGTTAGTTCGTTAGTAGGCCCTTATTATGTGGTTGGTTAACCCTGAAAATGTTAGCTCTCTCTATCAATATAACCTCATAAACAAGTTTCAAAATTTTTATGTAGAACTTACCCACCTTTTCCTTTTTGCAGGTTCAGAGCCCGAGCCTCATTTGGCTGTATCTGTAAACATCAAACGTCTCAGCACAAATCACAACTGCATTTCTCACAGACAGAAGTGCCTGATCTCCACAGCTTGCCTGGCAGTGCAGAGAGCAGGAAGTGCGGTGAGTCCTGGGCCTTTGGGCACATTTCACCCTGTTTTGTGTCCCAGTCCCTCCCTGCTCCCTCCTCTTTCCTGCTGTGCCCTTCTTCCTCTTCATCTCTTTTCCCTCTGGCCCTCTGCTGCTTCCTCACCTATTCCCCCACCCTTCTGAATCTCTGTGCAGGGTTTCTCGTATCTCCCTCTCCGTCTCCACCCCTCTGTGTTCTCATCATCCCCGGTTTCTCTTTGTCGTCATTCTTGTCTGTTGCTCTGTCCCGCTCCGTGCCCCATCATTTCTCACTGTATCCCTCTGTTCTGCTCCCTGCGCCTATTCCTGCCCCTCTTCTTTTTTACTCCCTCTTCCTCTTGCTGCCCACCCCAGGATTTTTTCCCAATCTCTATCCTGCCCCAACCCTTCTTTCTCCATCTCTGTCCCGATTACTGCCCCTTTTCCTTCTTGATGTCTTTCTGTCCTGTTTGTCTTTCTGTCTTCCTTGCCTGTTCCCAGCCCCATCCCCTCTCGCTGTATTTTCCCTGTCCAGCTGGCTCTGCCTTTTCTTGGTCTTCTCATCCTCTTTCCTGCTCCTCAGCCCTCTTTTCCTCTTCCTCCAGCTCATTGCTGCATGTTTTCCCTTTCCAGTCTCTTCATTTTGATCTAAACTTTGCTTTGTTTCTCAGTCCCTTTGTTCTCTTCCCTTCCTGTTGCCTCTCAGTGGGCAGTGACGACCTGGTTGAGAGACAGCACGGCGACCACATCCCAGGTCGCTCGGTCCATCAGCACACAAACGCCACTGTGGTGGAAAGCAAATGGCGTTTATTAACAAGTAACACAGCGTTATATACCTTAGGTTTGCAACGTCACGTCCATCTGCTTGCCTCACATACTCCTACCTACCTAGGGAGGGGCTACTATCTTTCTGTACAGCGCGAGATCTTCCGGCCTCCAGACCCTAACTACCTACAGGTATGCGTCACAACCCCCCCTGGACACCGTTTGTGTCACAAACGCCCCTGGACAGGGTGTGTCTCACAAACCCCATTGGACAGCATGTGTCACAAGCCCCCTGGAAACTGTGTGTGTCACAAACCCCATTGGACAGGGTGTGTGTCACAAACCCCATTGGACAGCGTGTGTGTCACAAACCGCTTTCGACAGTGTGTGAGTCACAAACTCCATTGGACATCGTGTGTCACAAGCACCCATGGACAGCGTGTGTGTCACAAACCTAATTGGACAGCGGGTGTGTCACAAACTCCATTAAACAGGGTGAGTGTCACAAAGCCCATTGGACAGGGTGTGTAACACAAACCTCATTGGACAGGTTGTGTGTCAGAAACACCCCTGGACACCGTTTGTGTCACAACTCCCCGTGGACAGGGTGTGTCACAAACTCCACTGGACAGCGTGTGTATCACAAACCCCATTGAACAGCGGGTGTGTCACAAACGCCATTGGACAGCAGGTGTGTCACAAACCCCATTAAACAGGGTGTGTGTCACAAACCCCATTGGACAGTGTGTATGTCACGAACCCCATTGGACAGCGTGTGTGTCACAAACCCCATTGGACAGCGTGTGTCACAAGCACCCATGGACAGGCTGTGTGTCACAAACCTAATTGGACAGTGTGTGTGTCACAAACCCCATTGAACAGCGGTTGTGTCACAAACCCCATTGGACAGCGGGTGTGTCAGAAAGCCCATTAAACAGAGTGTGTGTCACAAACTCCATTGGACAGCGTGTGTATCACAAACCCCATTGGACAACGTGTGTGTCACAAACGCCCCTGGACAGCGTGTGTGTCACAAACCCCATTGGACATCGTGTGTGTCACAAACCCCATTAAACAGGGTGTGTGTCAAAAACTCCATTGGACAGAGTGTGAGTCACAAACCCCATTGGAAAGAGTGTGTGTCACAAACCCCGTTGGACAGTCTGTGTGTCACAAACCCCATTGGACATTCTGTGTGTCACAAATCCCATTGGATATCGTGTGTGTCACAAACACCCCTAGACAGGGTGTGTGTCACAGTCCTCATTGGACAGGCTGTGGGTCACAAATCCCATTGGGAAGCGTGTGTGTCACAAACCCCATTCGACAGCGTGTGTCACAATGACCCATGGACAGGGTGTGTGTGTCACAAACCCCATCGGAACGCGTGTGTGTCACAAACCCCATTGAACAGCAGGTGTGTCACAAACCCCATTAAGCAGGGTGTGTGTCACAAACGCCATTGGAAAATGTGTGTGTCAGAAAACTCTCTGGACAGCGTGTGTGTCACAAACCCCATTGGACATTCTGTGTGTCACAAACCCCATTGGACACCGTGTGTGTCACAAACCCCATTGGACAGCAGGTGTGTCACAAACCCCATTAAGCAGGGTGTGTGTCACAAACGCCATTGGAAAATGTGTGTGTCAGAAAACTCTCTGGACAGCGTGTGTGTCACAATCCTCATTGGACAGGCTGTGGGTCACAAACCCCATTGGGAAGCGTGTGTGTCACAAACCCCATTGGACATCGTGTGTCACAACGACCCATGGACAGGGTGTGTGTAACAAACCCCATCGGATTGCGTGTGTGTCACAAACCCCATTGAACAGCGGGTGTGTCACAAACTCCATTGGACAGCGGGTCTGTCACGAACACCATTGGACAGCGTGTATGTCACGAACACCATTGGACAGCGTGTATGTAATGAACACCCCTGAACAGGGTGTGTGTCACAAACCCCATTGGACACGGTGTGTATCACAAATCTCATTTTACAGCGTTTGTGTCACAAACAGCCCTGGAAACTGTGTGTGTCACAAACACACCTGGACAGGGTATGTGTAACAAACCCGTTTGGATAATGTGTGTGTCACACTGTCAATTGGACAGCCTGTGTGTCCCGAACCCCATTGGACAGCCTGTGTGTCACAAACACCTCTGGTCACGGTGTGTGTCACAAACCTCATTGGACAGGCTGTGTGTCACAAACGCCATTGGGAAACGTATGTGTCACAAATCCTATTAAACAGCGTGTGTGTCACAAACCCCATTGGACACCGTGTGTGTCACAAACCTCATTGGACACCGTGTGAGTCACAAACCCCATTGGGCAGCGTGTGTGTCACAAACCCCATTAAACAGGGTGTGTGTCACAAACTCCATTGGAAATAGTCTGTGTGACAAACCGCATTGTACAGCCTGTGTGTCACAAACCCCATTGGACTGTGTGTGTGTCACAAACCCAATTGGACATCATGCGTGTCACAAACACCCCTAGACAGGATGTGTGTCACAATCCTCATTGGACAGGCTGTTGGTCACAAACCCCATTGGGAAGCGTGTGTGTCACAAATCCCAGTGGACAGGGTGTGTGTCAAAAACCCCATTAGACAGCGTGTGTCACAAGCACCCATGGACAAGGTGTGTGTCACAAATCCAATTGGACAGCGTATGTGTCACAAACCTCATTGGGCAGCGATTGTGTCACAAACCCCATTGGATAGCGGATGTGTGACAAACCCCATTAAACAGGGTGTGTGTCACAAACTCCATTGGACAGCGTGTGTATCACAAACCCCGTTGGACAGCGTATGTGTCACAAAGGCCCCTGGACAGCGTGTGTGTCGCAAACTCCATTGGACAGAGTGTGAGTCAAAAACCCCATTTGAAAGCGTGTTTATCGCAAACCCCATTAAACAGGGTGTGTGTCACAAACCCCATTGGACAGCGGGTGTGTCACTAACCCCATTGGACAGCGTGTGTGTCACGAACACCCCTGGACAGGGTGTGTGTCACAAACCCCATTGGACAGCGTGTATATCACAAACCCCATTGGACAACGTGTGTGTCACAGACCCCATTGGACAGTGTGTGTCACAAACCCCATTGTACAGCGTGTGTGTGTCTCAAACCCCATTGGACAGTGTGTGTGTAACAAAGACCCCTGGACAGCGTGTGTGTCACAAACCCCATTGGACACCATGTGTGTCACAAAAACCCCTGGACAGGGTGTGTGTCAAAAACCCCATTGGACAGCGTTTGTGTTACAAACCCCCTTGGACAGCGTGTGTGTCACAAACGCCCCTGGACCGGGTGTGTGTCACAAACCCCATTGGACAGCGTGTGTGTCATAAACCCCATTGGGCAGCGTGTATGTAACAAACCCCATTGGTCGTCGTGTATGAAAAATGCTCCTGGACAACGTGTGTTTCACCAACTTCATTGGACAGGGTGTGTGTCACAAAAACCCCTGGACAGCGTGTGTGTCAAAAACCCCATTGGACAGCGTGTGTGTCACAAACCCCCATGGACAGTGTACGTTTCACAAACGTCATTGGACAGAGTGTGAGACACAAACCCCATTGGAAAGCGTGTGTGTCACAAACCCCGTTGGACAGTCTGTGTGTCACAAACCCCATTGGACATTCTGTGTGTCACAAACCCCATTGGACACCGTGTGTGTCACAAACACCCCTAGACAGTGTGTGTGTCACAATCCTCATTGAACAGGCTGTGGGTCACAAACCCCATTGGGAAGTGTGTGTGTCACAAATCCCATTGGACAGGGCGTGTGTCACAAACCCCGTTGGACAGCGTGTGTCACAACGACCCATGGACAGGGTGTGTGTCACAAACCCGATCGGACTGCCTGTGTGTCTCAAACCCCATTGAACAACGAGTGTGTCACAAACTCCATTGGACAGCGAGTGTGTGACAAACCCCATTAAACGGGTGTGTGTCACAAAACCCATTGGAAAGCGTGTGTGTCACAAACACCATTGAACAGCGTGTATGTCACGAACACCATTGGACAGCGTGTATGTCACTAACACCCCTGAACAGGGTGTGTGTCACAAACCCCATTGGACAGGGTGTGTATCACAAATCCCATTGGACAGCGTTTGTGTCACAAACACCCCTGGAAACTGTGTGTGTCACAAACACACCTGGACAGGGTATGTGTAACAAACCCATTTGAATACTGTGTGTCACACTGTCAATTGGACAGCCTGTGTGTCCCGAACCACATTGGACAGCCTATGTGTCACAAACACCTCTGGTCATGGTGTGTGTCACAAAGCTCATTGGACAGGCTGTGTGTCACTAACCCAATTGGACAGCGTGTGTGTCACAAATCCCATTAGACAGTGTGTGTATCACAAACCCCATTGGACAGAGTGTGTGTCACAAACTCCATTGGAAATAGTCTGTGTCACAAACCGCATTGGACAGCGTGTGTGTCACAAACCCCATTGGACAGTGTGTGTGTGTCACAAAGACCCCTGGACAGCGTGTGTGTCACAAACTTCATTGGACAGAGTGTGAGTCAAAAACCCCATTTGAAAGCCTGTGTGTCACAAACCCCATTAAACAGGGTGTGTGTCACAAATCCCATTGGACAGCGGGTGTGTCACTAACCCCATTGGACAGCGTGTGTGTCATGAACACCCCTGGACAGGGTGTGTGTCACAAACCCCATTGGACAGCGTGTATATCACAAACCCCATTGGACACCGTGTGTGTCAAAAAAACGCTGGACAGAGTGTGTGTCAAAAACCCCATTGGACAGCGTGTGTGTTATAAACCCCATTGGGCATCGTGTATGTCACAAACCCCATTGGTCATCGTGTATGACAAATGCCCCTGGACAGCATGTGTGTCACAAACCCCATTGGACAGCGTCTGTGTCACAAACGCCCCTGGACAGGCTGTGTGTCACAAACCCCATTGGACAGCGTGTGTGTCACGTACACCCCTGGACAGGGTGTGTGTCACAAATCCCATTGGACAGCGTGTTTGTCACAAACCTCATTGGGCAGCGTGTGGGTCAGAAACCCCATTGAAAAGCGTGTGTGTCACAAACCCCATTGCACATCGAGTGTGACGAATGCCGCTGGACAGCGTATGTGTCACAAACCCCATTGCACATCGAGTGTGTCGAATGCCCCTGGACAGCGTATGTGTCACAAACCCCATTGGACAGAGTGTGTATCACAAATCCCATTGGACAGCGTGTGTGTCACAAACACCCCTGGAAACTGTGTGTGTCACAAACACACATGGACAGGGTATGTGTAACAAACCCCTTTGGATAGTGTGTGTGCACACTGTCAAGTGGACAGCCTGTTTGTCCCGAACCGCATTGGACAGGCTGTGTGTCACAAACACCTCTGGACATTGTGTGTGTCACAAACCTCATTGGACAGGCTGTGTGTCACAAACCCCATTGGACACCGTGTGTGTCACAAACACCCCTAGACAGGGTGTGTGTCACAATCCTCATTGGACAGGCTGTTGGTCACAAACCCCATTGGGAAGCGTGTGTGTCACAAACCCCGTTGGACAGTCTGTGTGTCACAAACCCCATTGGACATTCTGTGTGTCACAAACCCCATTGGACACCGTGTGTGTCACAAACACCCCTAGACAGGGTGTGTGTCACAAACCCCATTGGACAGCGTGTGTCACAACGACCCATGGACAGGGTGTGTGTCACAAACCCCATCGCACTGCGTGTGTGTCACAAATCCCATTAGAAAGCGGTTGTGTCACAAACACCATTGGACATGGTGTGTGTCACGAAAACCCTTGGACAGCGTGTGTGTCAAAAACACACCTGGACAGCGTGTGTGTCACAAACTCCCATGGAAAGTGTGTGTGTCACAAACGCCATTGGACAGAGTATGAGTCACAAACCCCATTGCAAAGCGTGTGTGTCACAAATCCCGTTGGGAAGCGTTTGTGTCACAAATCCCATTAGACAGCGTGTGTGTCACAAACCCCATTGGACACCATGTGTGTCACAAACACCCGTGGACAGGGTGTGTGTCACAAACCCGATTAGACAGTGTGTGTTTCACAAACCTCATAGGACAGCGTGTGTGTCACAAACCCCATTGGACACCGTGTGAGTCACAAACCCCATTGGGCAGCGTGTGTGTCACAAACCCCATTAAACAGGGTGTGTGTCACAAACTCCATTGGATATAGTCTGTGTGACAAACCGCATTGGATAGCCTGTGTGTCACAAACCCCATTGGACAGTGTGTGTGTCACAAACCCCATTGGACATCATGTGTGTCACAAACACCTCTAGACAGGGTGTGTGTCACAATCCTCATTGGACAGGCTGTTGGTCACAAACCCCATTGGGAAGCGTGTGTGTCACAAATCCCAGTGGACACGGTGTGTGTCACAAACCCCATTAGACAGCGTGTGTCACAAGCACCCATGAACAGGGTGTGTGTCACAAACCCAATTGGACAATGTGTGTGTCACAAACCCCATTGAACAGCGGGTGTGTCACAAACCCCATTGGACAGCGGGTGTGTCACAAACCCCATTAAACAGGGTGTGTGTCACAAACCCCATTGGACAGCGTGTGTGTCATAAACACCCCTAGACAGGGTGTGTGTCACAATCCTCATTGGACAGGCTGTGGGTCACAAACCCCATTGGATAGCGTGTGTGTCACAAATCCCATTGGACAGGTCGTGTGTCACAAACCCAATTGGACAGCGTGTGTCACAAGAACCCATGGACATGGTGTGTGTCACAAACCCCATCGGACTGGGTGTATGTCACAAACCCCATTGAACAGCGGGTGTGTCACAAACCCCATTGGACAGCGGGTGTGTCAGAAACCCCATTTGAAAGCGTGTGTGTCACAAACCCCATTAAACAGGGTGTGTGTCACAAACCCCATTGGACAGCGGATATGTCACTAACCCCATTGGACAGCGTGTGTGTCAGGAACACCCCTGGACAGGGTGTGTGTCACAAACCCCATTGGACAGCGTGTATATCACAAACCCCATTGGACAGCGTGTGTGTCACAGACCCCATTGCACAGTGTCTGTGTCACAAACCCATCTGGACTGTGTGTGTTTCACAAACCTCATTGGACATCGTGTGTGTCACGAACAGCCCTGGACAACGTGTGGGTCAAAACCCCAATGGACAGCGTGTGTGTCACAAACCCCATTATACATTGTCTGTGTGAAAAATCCCATTGGACAGCGTGTGTGTCACAAACGCCCCTGGACAGCGTGTGTGTCACAAAACCCATTGGACAGCGTGTGTGTCACAAACCCCATTCGACAGTGTGTGTGTCAAAAACTCCATTGGACAGAGTGTGAGTCACAAACCCCATTGGAAAGCGTGTGTGTCACAAACCCCGTTGGACAGTCTGTGTGTCACAAACCCCATTGGACATTCTGTGTGTCACAAACCCCATTGGACACCGTGTGTGTCACAAACACCCCTAGACAGGTTGTGTGTCACAATCCTCATTGGACAGGCTGTGGGTCACAAGCCCCATTGGGAAGCGTGTGTGTCACAAACCCCATTGGACAGGGCGTGTGTCACAAACCTCATTGAACAGCCTGTGTCACAACGACCCATGGACAGGGTGTGTGTCACAAACCCCATCGGACCGCGTGTGTGTCTCAAACCCCATTGAACAGCGGGTGTGTCACAAACCCCATTGGACAGCGGGTGTGTCACAAACCCCATTAAACGGGTGTGTGTCACAAACCCCATTGGAAAGCGTGTGTGTCACAAACAGCCCTGGAACCTGTGTGTGTCACAAACACACCTGGACAGGGTATGTGTAACAAACCCGTTTGGATAGTGTGTGTGTCACACTGTCAATTGGACAGCCTGTGTGTCTCGAACCCCATTGGACAGCCTCTGTGTCACAAACACCTCTGCTCATGGTGTGTGTCACAAACCTCATTGGACAGGCTGTGTGTCACAAACCCCATTGGGAAGCGTGTGTGTCACAAATTCCATTAGACAGCGTGTGTGTCACAAACCCCATTGGACACCGTGTGTGTCACAAACACCCCTGGACAGGGTATGTGTCACAAACACGAATAGACAGTGTGTGTGTCACAAATCCCATGGGACAGTGTGTGTGTCACAAACCCCATTGGACACCGTGTGAGTCACAAACCCCATTGGGCAGCGTGTGTGTCACAAACCCCATTAAACAGGGTGTGTGTCACCAACTCCATTGGAAATAGTCTGTGTCACAAACCGCATTGGACAGCCTGTGTGTCACAAACCCAATTGGACAGTGTGTGTGTCACAAACCTCATTGGACATCATGTGTTTCACAAACACCCCTAGACAGGGTGTGTGTCACAATCCTCATTGGACAGGTTGTTGGTCACAAACCTCATTGGAAAGCGTGTGTGTCACAAATCCCAGTGGACAGAGTGTGTGTCACAAAAGCTCCTGGACAGCGTGTGTGTCACAAACCCATTGGACAGCGTGTGTGTCACAAACCCCATTGGACAGCGTGTGTCAAAAGCACCCATTGGACAGGGTGTGTGTCACAAACCCAATTGGACAGCGTGTGTGTCACAAACCCCATTGAACAGCGGTTGTGTCACAAAACCCATTGGACACCGTGTGTGTCACAAACCCCATTAAACAGAGTATGTGTCACAAACCCCATTGGACAGCGTGTGTGTCACAAACGTCCCTGGACAGCGTGTGTGTCAGAAACCCCATTGGACAGCGTGTGTGTCACAAACCCCATTGGACAGCGTGTGTCACAAACACCCATGGACAGAGTGTGTGTCACAAACCCAATTGGACAGCGTGTGTGTCACAAAACCCATTGAACAGCGGTTGTGTCACAAACCCCATTGGACAGCGGGTGTGTCACAAACCCCATTAAACATGGTGTGTGTCACAAACTCCATTGGACAGCGTGTGTATCACAAACACCATTGGCCAGGGTGTGTGTCACAAACGCCCCTGGACAGCGTGTGTGTCAAAAACCCCATTGGATAGCGTGTGTGTCACAAACCTCATTGGACAGGGTGTGTGTCACAAAGACCCCTGGACAGCGTGTGTGTCACAAACTCCATTGGACAGAGTGTGAGTCAAAAACCCCATTTGAAAGCGTGTGTGTCACAAACCCCATTAAACAGGGTGTGTGTCACAAATCCCATTGGACAGCGGGTGTGTCACTAACCCCGTTAGACAGCGTGTGTGTCACGAACACCCCTGGAGAGAGTGTGTGTCACAAACCCCATTGGACAGCGTGTATATCACAAACCCCATTGGACAGCGTGTGTGTCACAGACCCCATTGGACAGTGTGTGTCACAAACCCCATTGAAGAGCGTGTGTGTGTCTGAAAACCCATTGGACAGTGTGTGTGTAACAAAGACCCCAGGACAGCGTGTGTGTCACAAACCCCATTGGACACCGTGTGTGTCACAAAAACCTCTGGACAGGGTGTGTGTCAAAAACCCCATTGGACAGCGTGTGTGTTACAAACCCCCTTGGACAGCGTGTGTGTCACAAATCCCATTGGACATGGCGTGTGTCACAAATCCCATTGGACAGCGTGTGTCACAACGACCCATGGACAGGTTGTGTGTCACAAACCCCATCGGAATGCGTGTAGGTCACAATACCCATTGAACAGCGGGTGTGTCACAAACCCCATTGGACAGCGGATGTGTCACAAACCCCATTAAACAGAGTGTGTGTCACAAACCCCATTGGAAAGCGTGTGTATCACAAACACCATTGGACAGCGTGTGTGTCATAAACCCCATTGGGCAGCGTGTGTGTAACAAACCCCATTGGTCATCGTGTATGACAAATGCTCCTGGACAACGTGTGTTTCACCAACTTCATTGGACAGGTTGTGTGTCACAAAAACCCCTGGACAGCGTGTGTGTCAAAAACCCCATTGGACAGCGTGTGTGTCACAAACCCCCATGGACAGTGTGTGTGTCACGAACCCTGTTGGACATTCTGTGTGTCACAAACCCCATTGGACACCGTGTGTGTCACAAACACCCCTAGACAGGGTGTGTGTCACAATCCTAATAGGACAGGCTGTGGGTCACAAAACCCATTGGACAGCGTGTGTCACAACGACCCATGGACAGGGTGTGTGTCACAAACCCCATCGGTCTGCGTGTGTGTCTCAAACCCCATTGAACAGCGGTTGTGTCACAAACCCCATTGGACAGTGGGTGTGTCACAAACCCCATTAAACACGGTGTGTGTCACAAACTCCATTGGACAGCGTGTGTATCACATACGCCGTTGGCCAGGGTGTGTGTCACAAACGCCCCTGGACAGCGTGTGTGTCAAAAACCCCATTGGACAGCGTGTTTGTCACAAACCCCATTGGACAGGGTGTGTGTCACAAAGACCCCTGGACAGCGTGTGTGTCACAAACTCCATTGGACAGAGTGTGAGTCACAAACCCCATTGGGAAGCGTGTGTGTCACAAACCCCATTAAACAGGGTGTGTGTCACAAACCCCATTGGACAGCGGGTGTGTCACGAACACCCCTGGACAGGGTGTGTGTCACAAACCCCATTGGACAGCGTGTATATCACAAACCCCATTGGACAGCGTGTGTGTCACAGACCCCATTGGACAGTGTGTGTCACAAACCCCATTGAACAGCGTGTGTGTGTCTCAAACCCCATTGGACAGTGTGTGTGTAACAAAGACCTCTGGACAACGTGTGTGTCACAAACCCCATTGGACACCGTGTGTGTCACAAAAACCCCTGGACAGGGTGTTTGTCACAAACCCCATTGGACAGCGTGTGTGTTACAAACCCCCTTGGACAGCGTGTGTGTCACAAACGCCCCTGGACAGGGTGTGTGTCACAAACCCCATTGGACAGCGTGTGTGTCATAATCCCCATTGGACAGGCTGTGTGTAACAAACCTCATTGGTCATCGTGTATGACAAATGCTCCTGGACAACGTGTGTTTCACCACCTTCATTGGACAGTGTGTGTGTCACAAAAACCCCTGGACAGCATGTGTGTCAAAAACCCCATTGGACAGCGTGTGTGTCACAAACCCTCATGGACAGTGTGTGTGTCACAAACGCCATTGGACAGAGTGTGAGTCACAAACCCCATTGGAAAGCGTGTGTGTCACAAACCCCGTTGGACAGTCTGTGTGTCACAAACCCCATTGGACATTCTGTGTGTCACAAACCCCATTGGACACCGTGTGTGTCACAAACACAGCTAGACAGGGTGTGTGTCACAATCCTCATTGGACAGGGTGTGTGTCACAAACCCCATTGAGAAGCGTGTGTGTCACAAATCCCATTGGACAGGGTGTGTGTCACAAACCCCATTAAACAGGGTGTGTGTCACAAACTCCATTGGACGGTGTGTGTATCACAAACCCTATAGGACAGCGTGTGTGTCACAAACCCTTTTTGACAGTGTGTGTGTCACAAACCCCATTGAAAAGTGTGTGTGAGACAAAACCCATTGGACAGGGTGTGTGTCACAAACCCCTTTGGACAGTGTGTTTATCTCAAACCCCATATGACAGTGTGTGTGTCACAAACACCAGGGGACAGTGTCTTTCACAAAGCTCATTGGACAGCTTGTGTGTCACAAAGCCCCCGTGAGAGTGTGTGTGTCACAAACCTCATTGGAGAGCGTTTGTGTCACAAACCCATTTGAACTGTGTGTGCTTCACAAACCTCATTGGACAGCGTATGTGTCAAAAACCCCCCTGGACAGTGAGTGTGTCACAAAGCCCATTGAACAGTGTGAGTGTCACAAAGCACCTTAGACAGTGTGTGTGTCAAAACTCCAGTAGACAGCGTGTGTGTCACGAACCCTATTGGACAGCGTGTGTGTCACAAACACTCCTGGACTGGGTGTGTTTCATAACCCCACTGGACAGCGTGTGTGTCACAAACACCATGGGACAGTGTGTGTGTAACAAATCCCATTGGACAACATGTGTGTCACGAACCCCATTGGACAGTGTGTGTGTCTCAAAGTCTCTTGGATAGTGTGTGTTTTACAAACCGTCCTGGACAGCCTGCGTGTCACAAACCCCATAGGACAGCGTGTGTCACAACCTCCCCTTGACAGTGTGTAAGTCACAAACCCCCCTGGACAGTGTGTGTGTCACAAAGCCCATTTGACAGCGTGTGTGTCATAATCCCCATTGGGCAGCGTGTGTGTAACAAACTCCATTGGACACCGTGTGTGTCACAAAGATCCCTAGACAGGGTGTGTGTCACAATCCTCATTGGACAGGCTGTGGGTCACAAACCCCTTTGGGAAGCGTGTGTGTCACAAATTCCATTGGACAGGGCGTGTGTCACAAACCCCATTGGACAGCGTGGGTCACAACGACCCATGGACAGGGTGTGTGTCACAAACCCCATCGGACTGCGAGTGTGTGACAAATCCCATTAAACAGGGTGTGTGTCACGAACCCCATTGGAAAGCGTGTGTGTCACAAACACCATTGGACAGCGTGTATGTCACGAACACCATTGAACAGCGTGTATGTCAGCAACACCCCTGAACAGGGTGTGTGTCACAAGCCCCATTGGACAGGGTGTGTATCAGAAATCCCATTGGACAGCGTTTGTGTCACAAACACCCCTGGAAACTGTGTGTGTCACAAACACACCTGGACAGGGTATGTGTAACAAACCCGTTTGGATAGTGTGTGTGTCACACTGTCAATTGGACAGCCTGTGTGTCCCGAACCCCATTGGACAGTCTGTGTGTCACAAACACCTCTGGTCATGGTGGGGGTCACAAACCTCATTGGACAGGCTGTGTGTCACAAACCCCATTGGGAAGCGTGTGTGTCACAAATCCCATTAGACAGCATGTGTGTCACAAAGTCCATTGGACACCGTGTGTGTCACAAACACCCCTGGACAGGGTGTTTGTCACAAACCGGATTAGACAGTGTGTGTGTCACAAACTCCATTGGACAGGCTGTTGGTCACAAACCCCATTGGACACCATGTGAGTCACAAATCCCATTGGGCAGCGTGTGTGTCACAAACCCCATTAAACAGGATGTGTGTCACAAACTCCATTGGAAATAGTCTGTGTCACAAACCTCATTGGACAGCCTGTGTGTCACAAACCCCATTGGACAGTGTGTGTGTCAGAAACCCCATTGGACATCATGTGTGTCACAAACACCCCTAGACAGGGTGTGTGTCTCAATCCTCATTGGACAGGCTGTTGGTCACAAACCCCATTGGGAAGCGTGTGTGTCACAAATCCCAGTGGACAGCGTGTGTGTCACAAACCCCATTAGACAGCGTGTGTCACAAGCACCCATGGACAGGGTGATTGTCACAAACCCAATTGGACAGCGGTTGTGTCACAAACCCCATTGGACAGCGGGTGTGTCACAAACCCCATTAAACAGGGTGTGTGTCACAAACTCCATTGGACAGCGTGTGTATCACAAACCCCATTGGACAGCATGTGTGTCACAAACGCCCCTGGACAGCGTGTGTGTCACAAACCCCATTAGACAACGTGTGTAACAAGCACCCATGGACAGGGTGTGTGTCACAAACCCAATTGGACAGCGTGTGTGTCACAAACCCCATTGAACAGCGGTTGTGTCACAAAACCCATTGGACAGCGGGTGTGTCACAAACCCCATTAAACAGGGTGTGTGTCACAAACCCCATTGGACAGCGTGTGTGTCACAAACGCCATTGGACAGCGTGTGTTACAAGCACACATGGACAGGGTGTGTGTCACAAACCCAATTGGACAGCGTGTGTGTCACAAAACCCATTGAACAGCGGTTGTGTCACAAACCCCATTGGACAGCGGGTGTGTCACAAACCCCATTAAACAGGGTGTGTGTCACAAACTCCATTGGACAGCGTGTGTATCACAAACGCCATTGGCCAGAGTGTGTGTCACAAACGCCCCTGGACAGCGTGTGTGTCACAAACCCCATTGGACAGCGTGTGTGTCACAAACCTCATTGGACAGGGTGTGTGTGACAAAGATTCCTGGACAACGTGTGTGTCACAAACTCCATTGGACAGAGTGTGAGTCAAAAACCCCATTTGAAAGCGTGTGTGTCACAAACCCCATTAAACAGGTTGTGTGTCACAAACCTCATTGGACAGCGGATGTGTCACTAACCCCTTTGGACAGCGTGTGTGTCACAAACACCCCTGCACAGGGTGTGTATATCAAACCCCATTGAACAGCGTGTATATCACAAACCCCATTGGACAGCGTGTGTGTCACAGACCCCATTGGACAGTGTGTGTCACAAACCCTATTGAACAGTGTGTGTGTGTCTCAAACCCCATTGGACAGTGGGTGTGTAACAAAGACCCCTGGACAGCGTGTGTGTCACAAACCCCATTGGACAGTGTGTGTGTTACAAATCCCATTGAAAAGCGTGTGTGTCACAGACCCCATTGGACAGGGTGTGTATCACAAATCCCATTGGACAGCGTTTGTGTCACAAACAGCCCTGGAAACTGTGTTTGTCACAAACACACCTGGACAGGGTATGTGTAACAAACCCGTTTGGATAGTGTGTGTGTCACATTGTCAATTGGACAGCTTGTGTGTCCCAAACCGCATTGGACAGCGTGTGTGTCAAAAAATCCATTGGATAGCGTGTATAACAACAACCCCTGGACAGTGTTTATGTCATAAACCCCCCTAGACAGTGTGCGTATCACAAACCCCATTGACAGCGTGTGTGTCAAAAATCCCATTGGACAACGTGTGTGTCACAAACCCCATTGGACACTGTGTGTGTCACAAACACCCCTGAACAGGATGTGTGTCAAAAAATCCATTGGACAGCGTGTATGTCACAAACCCCATTGGGCAGCGTGTGTGTCACAAACCTCATTGGACATCGTGTGTGAAAAATGCCCCTGGACAGCGTGTGTGTCACAAATCCCATTGGACAGGGTGTGTGGCACAAACACCCCTGGACAGCGTGTGTGTCACAAACCGCTTTCGACAGTGTGTGTGTCACAAACTCCATTGGACAGAGTGTGAGTCACGAACCTCATTGGAAAGCGTGTGTGTCACAAACCCCATTGGAAAGCATGTGTGTCACGAACACCCCTGGACAGGGTGTGTGTCACAAACCCCATTGGACAGCGTGTTTCTCACAAATCTCATTGGGCAGCGTGTGGGTCAAAAACGCCATTGAAAAGCGTATGTGTCACAAACCCCATTGCACATCGAGTGTGACGAATGCCACTGGACGGCGTATGTGTCACAAACCCCATTGCACATCGAGTGTGTCGAATGCCCCTGGACAGCGTATGTGTCACAAACCCCATTGGACAGGGTGTGTATCACAAATCCCATTGGACAGCGTTTGTGTCACAAACACCCCTGGAAACTGTGTTTGTCACAAACACACCTGGACAGGGTATGTGTAAGAAACCCCTTTGGATAGTTTGTGTGTTACACTGTCAATTGGACAGTCTGTGTGTCCCGAACCGCATTGGACAGGCTGTGTGTCACAAACACCTCTGGACATGGTGTGTGTCACAAACCTCATTGGACATGCTTTGTGTCACAAACCCCATTGGGAAGCGTGTGTGTCACAAATCCCATTAGACAACATGTGTGTCACAAACCCCATTGGACACCGTGTGTGTCACAAATGCCCCTGGACAGGGTGTGTGTCACAAACCCCATTGGACAGCGTGTGTGTCATAAACCCCATTGGGCAGCGTGTGTGTAACAAACCCCATTGGTCATCGTGTATGAGAAATGCCCCTGGACAACGTGTGTTTCACTAACTTCATTGGACAGGGTGTGTGTCACAAAAACCCCTGGACAGCGTGTGTGTCAAAAACCGCATTTGAAAGCGTGTGTGTCACAAACCCCATTGAACAGCAGGTGTGTCACAAATCCCATTAAACAGGGTGTGTGTCACAAACCCCATTGGACAATGTGTGTGTCAGAAAACCCTCTGGACAGTGTGTGTGTCACAGACCCCTTTTGACAGTGTCTGTGTCACAAACCCATCTGGACTGTGTGTGTTTCACAAACCTCATTGGACATCGTGTGTGTCACAAACACCCCTGGACAACGTGTGGGTCAAAACCCCAATGGACAGCGTGTGTGTCACAAACCCCATTATACATTGTCTGTGTGAAAAATCCCATTGGCCAGGGTGTGTGTCACAAACGCCCCTGGACAGCGTGTGTGTCACAAACCCCATTGGACAGCGTGTGTGTCACAAACACCCCTAGACAGGTTGTGTGTCACAATCCTCATTGGACAGGCTGTGGGTCACAAACCCCATTGGGAAGCATGTGTGTCACAAATCCCATTGGACAGAGCGTGTGTCACAAACCTCATTGAACAGCCTGTGTCACAACGACCCATGGACAGGGTGTGTGTCACAAACCCCATCGGTCTGCGTGTGTGTCTCAAACCCCATTGAACAGCGGGTGTGTCACAAACCCCATTGGACAGCGGGTGTGTCACAAACCCCATTAAACGGGTGTGTGTCACAAACCCCATTGGAAAGCGTGTGTGTCACAAACACCCCTGGAAACTGTGTGTGTCACAAACACACCTGG
This sequence comes from Nesoenas mayeri, assembly GCF_963082525.1. Taxonomy (NCBI): domain Eukaryota; kingdom Metazoa; phylum Chordata; class Aves; order Columbiformes; family Columbidae; genus Nesoenas; species Nesoenas mayeri. Next base: position 1,141,990 of record NC_137562.1, read on the forward strand.
ACAGGGTATGTGTAACAAACCCCTTTGGATAGTGTGTGTGTCACACTGTCAATTGGACAGTCTGTGTGTCCCGAACCCCATTGGACAGCCTCTGTGTCACAAACACCTCTGCTCATGGTGTGTGTCACAAACCTCATTGGACAGGCTGTGTGTCACAAACCCCATTGGGAAGCGTGTGTGTCACAAATCCCATTAGACAGCGTGTGTGTCACAAACCCCATTGGACACTGTGTGTGTCACCAACACCCCTGGACAGGGTATGTGTCACAAACCCGAATAGACAGTGTGTGTGTCACAAACCCCATGGGACAGTGTGTGTGTCACAAACCCCATTGGACACCATGTGAGTCACAAACCCCATTGGGCAGCTTGTGTGTCACAAACCCCATTAAACAGGGTGTGTGTCACCAACTCCATTGGAAATAGTCTGTGTCACAAACCGCATTAGACAGCCTGTGTGTCACAAACCCAATTGGACAGTGTGCGTGTCACAAACCCCATTGGACATCATGTGTTTCACAAACACCCCTAGACAGGGTGTGTGTCACAATCCTCATTGGACATGCTGTTGGTCACAAACCTCATTGGAAAGCGTGTGTGTCACAAATCTCAGTGGACAGAGTGTGTGTCACAAACGCCCCTGGACAGTGTGTGTGTCACAAACCCATTGGACAGCGTGTGTGTCACAAACCCCATTGGACAGCGTGTGTCACAAGCACCCATGGACAGGGTGTGTGTCACAAACCCCATTGGACAGCGTGTGTGTCACAAACGCCATTGGACAGCGTGTGTATCACAAACCCCATTGGTCGGAGTGTGTGTTCACAAACGCCCCTGGACAGCGTGTGTGTCACAAACCCATTGGACAGTGGTTGTGTCACAAACCCCATTGGACAGTGGGTGTGTCACAAACCCCATTAAACATGGTGTGTGTCACAAAATCCATTGGACAGCGTGTGTATCACAAACACCATTGGCCAGGGTGTGTGTCACAAACGCCCCTGGACAGCGTGTGTGTCACAAACCCCATTGGGCAGCGTGTGTGTCACAAACCCCATTGTACAGGGTGTGTGTCACAAACCCCTGGACAGCGTGTGTGTCACAACTCCCCGTGGACAGTTTGTGAGTCACAAACCTGATTTGACAGCTTGTGTGTCACAAACCCCACTGGACAGCGTGTTTGTCACAAACCTCATTGGGCAGCGTGTGGGTCACAAACCCCATTGAAAAGCGTGTGTGTCACAAACCCCATTGCACATCGAGTGTGTCGAATGCCCCTGGACAGCGCATGTGTTACAAACCCCATTGGATAGTGTGTGTGTCACAAACCCCGTTGTACAGTCTGTGTGTCACAAACCCCATTGGACATTCTGTGTGTCACAAACCCCATTGGACACCGTGTGTGTCACAAACACCCCTAGACAGGGTGTGTGTCACAATTCTCATTGGACAGGGCGTGTGTCACAAACCCCATTGGACAGCGTGTGTCACAACGACCCATGGACAGGGTGTGTGTCACAAACCCCATCGGACCGCGTGTGTGTCACAAATCCCATTGAACAGCGGGTGTGTCACAAACCCCATTGAACAACGGGTGTGTCACAAACCCCATTCAACATGGTGTGTGTCACAAACCCCATTGGAAAGCGTGTGTGTCACAAACACCATTGGACAGCGTTTATGTCACGAACACCCCTGAACAGGGTGTGTGTAACAAACCCCATTGGACAGGGTGTGTATGACAAATCCCATTGGACAGCGTTTGTGTCACAAACAGCCCTGGAAACTGTGTGTGTCACAAACACACCTCGACAGGGTCTGTGTAACAAACCCTTTTGGATAGTGTGTGTGTCACACTGTCAATTGGACAGTCTGTGTGTCCCGAACCCCATTGGACAGCCTGTGTGTCACAAACACCTCTGGACATGGTGTGTGTCACAAACCTCATTGGACAGGCTGTGTGTCACAAACCCCATTGGGAAATGTGTGTGTCACAAATCCCATTAGACAGCGTGTGTGTCAAAAACCCCATTGGACACTGTGTGTGTCATAAACACCCCTGGACAGGGTGTGTGTCACAAACGCCATTGGACAGCGTGTGTGTCACAAACCCCATTGGACACCGTGTGAGTCACAAACCCCATTGGGCAGCGTGTGTGTCACAAACCCCATTAAACAGGGTGTGTGTCACAAACCCCACTGGACACCATGTGTGTCACAAACACCCCTAGAGAGGGTGTGTGTCACAATCCTCATTGGACATGCTGTTGGTCACAAACCCCACTGGGAAGCGTGTGTGTCACAAACCCCATTGGACACCGTGTGTGTCACAAACACCCATGAACAGGGTGTGTGTCACAAACCCAATTGGACAGCGTGTGTGTCACAAACCCCATTGGACACCATGTTTGTCAGAAACCCCATTGGACAGCGTGTGTGTCACAAACCCCGTTAAACAGGTTGTGTGTCATAATCTCCATTGGAAATAGTCTGTGTCACAAACCGCATTGGACAGCCTGTGTTTCACAAACCCCATTGGACAGTGTGTGTGTCACAAACCCCATTGGACACCATGTGTGTCACAAACACCCCTAGACAGGGTGTGTGTCACAATCCTCATTGGACAGGCTGTTGGTCACAAACCCCATTGGGAAGCGTGTGTGTCACAAATCCCAGTGGACAGGGTGTGTGTCACAAACCCCATTGGACAGCGTGTGTCACAAGCACCCATGGGCAGGATGTGTGTCACAAACCCCATTGGACAGTGTGTGAGTCACAAACCTCATTGGACAGAGTGTTTGTCACAAACACCGCTGGACACCATTTGTGTCACAAACGGCCCTGGACAGAGTGTCTGTCACAAACCTTATTGGACAGCCCGTGTGTCACAAACCCCATTGGACAGCGTGTGTTAAAAACCCACCTGGACAGCATTTTTGTCACAAACCCCATTGGACAGTGTGTGTGTCACAAACCTCATTGGACAGCGATAGTGTCACAAACGCCCCTGGACACTGTGTGTGTTACGCACACCCCTGGACACCGTGTGTGTCTACAAATGCCCCTGGACAGTTTGTGTGTCACAAACCCCCATGGACAGTGTGTGTGTCACAAACGCCATTGAACAGAGTGTGTGTCACAAACCGTATTGGACAGTGCGTGTCACAAACACCCCTGGACAGTTTCCTTGTCACAAACACCCCTGGACACCGTTTATGTCACAAACGCCCCTGGACAGTTCCTCTGTCACAAACCCCATTGGACAGTGTGTGTGTCACTAACCCCATTGGACAGCCTGTGTGTCACAAACCCCATTGGCCAGCATGTGTGTCACGAACCCCATTGGACAGGGTGTATGTCACAAACCCCATTGGACAGCCTGTGTTTCACAAATTCCATTGGGCAGCGTGTGTGTCACAAACCCCATTGTACAGGGTGTGTGTCACAAACCCCTGGACAGCGTGTGTGTCACAAACCCCACTGGACAGTGTGTTTGTCACAAACCTCATTGGGCAGTGTGTGGGTCACAAACCCCATTGAAAAGCGTGTGTGTCACAAACCCCATTGCACATCGAGTGTGTCGAATGCCCCTGGACAGCGTGTGTGTCACAAACCCCATTGGACAGTGTGTGTTTCACAAATCCCATTGAAAAGCGTGTGTGTCACAAATCCCATTAGACAACGTGTGTGTCACAAACCCCATTGGACACCGTGTGTGTCACAAAAACCCCTGGACAGGGTGTGTCTCACAAACCCCATTGGACAGCGTGCGTGTCATAAACCCCATTGGACAGCGTGTGTGTAACTAACCCTATTGGTCATCGTGTATGACAAATGCTCCTGGACAACGTGTGTTTCACCAACTTCATTGGACAGGGTGTGCGTCACAAAAACCCCTGGACACCGTGTGTGTCAAAAACCCCATTGAAAAGCGTGTGTGTCACAAACCCCCATGGACAGTGTGTGTGTCACAAACGCCATTGGACAGAGTGTGAGTCACAAATCCCGTTGGACAGTCTGTGTGTGTCACAAACCCCGTTCGACAGTCTGTGTGTCACAAACCCCATTGGACATTCTGTGTGTCACAAACCCCATTGAACAACGTGTGTGTCACAAACACCCCTAGACAGGGTGTGTGTCACAATCCTCATTGGACAGGCTCTGTGTCACAAACCCCATTGGGAAGCATGTGTGTCACAAATCCCATTGGACAGGGTGTGTGTCACAAACCCCATTGGACAGCGTTTGTCACAACGACCCATGGACAGGATGTGTGTCACAAACCCGATTAGACAGTGTGTGTGTCACAAACCCCATTGGACAGCGTGTGTGTCACAAACCCCATTGGACACCATGTGAGTCACAAACCCCATTGAGCAGCATGTGTGTCACAAACCCCATTAAACAGGGTGTGTGTCACAAACTCCATTGGAAATAGTCTGTGTCACAAACCGCGTTGGACAGCCTGTGTGTCACAAACCCCATTGGACAGTGTGTGTGTCACAAACCCCATTGGACATCATGTGTGTCACAAACACCCCTAGACAGGGTGTGTGTCACAACCCTCATTGGACATGCTGTTGGTCACAAACCCCATTGGGAAGCGTGTGTGTCACAAATCCCAGTGGACAGGGTGTGTGTCAAAAACCCCATTAGACAGCGTGTGTCACAAGCACCCATGGACAGGGTTTGTGTCACAAATCAAATTGGACAGCGTGTGTGTCACAAACCCCATTGAACAGCGGGTGTGTCACAAACCCCATTGGACAGTGGGTGTGTCACAAACCCCATTAAACAGGGTGTGTGTCACAAACCCCTATGGAAAGCGTGTGTGTCACAAACACCATTGAACAGCGTGTATGTCACGAACACCATTGGACAGCCTGTATGTCACGAACACCCCTGAACAGGGTGTGTGTCACAAACCCAATTGGACAGGGTGTGTATCACAAATCCCATTGGACAGCGTTTGTGTCACAAACAGTCCTGGAAACTGTGTGTGTCACAAACACACCTGGACAGGGTCTGTGTAACAAACCCCTTTGGATAGTGTGTGTGTCACACTGTCAATTGGACAGTCTGTGTGTCCCGAACCCCATTGGACAGCCTGTGTGTCACAAACACCTCTGGTCATGGTGTGTGTCACAAATCTCATTAGATAGGCTGTGTGTCACAAACCCCATTGGGAAGCGTGTGTGTCACAAATCCCATTAGACAGTGTGTGTTTCACAAACCCCATTGGACACCGTGTGTGTCACAAACACCCCTGGACAGGGTGTGTGTCACAAACCCGATTAGACAGTGTGTCTGTCACAATCCCCATTGGACACCGTGTGAGTCACAAACCCCATTGGGCAGCGTGTGTGTCACAAACCCCATTAAACAGGGTGTGTGTCACAAACTCCATTGGAAATAGTCTGTGTCACAAACCGCATTGGACAGCCTGTGTGTCACAAACCCGATTGGACAGTGTGTGTGTCACAAACCCCATTGGACATCATGTGTGTCACAAACACCCCTAGACAGGGTGTGTGTCACAGTCCTCATTGGACAGGTTGCTGGTCACAAACCCCATTGGGAAGCGTGTGTGTCACAAACCCCATTGGACAGCGGGTGTGTCACAAACCCCATTAAACAGGGTGTGTGTCACAAACTCCTTTGGACAGCGTGTGTATCACAAACGCCATTGGCCAGGGTGTGTGTAACAAATGCCCCTGGACAGCGTGTGTGTCACAAACCCCATTTCACAGCATGTGTGTCACAAACGCCATTGGACAGGGTGTGTGTCACAAAGACCCCTGGACAGCGTGTGTGTCACAAGCTCCATTGGACAGAGTGTGTGTCAAAAACCCCATTTGAAAGCGTGTGTGTCACAAATCCCATTAAACAGGGTGTTTGTCACAAACCCCATTGGACAGCGGGTGTGTCACTAACCCTATTGGACAGCGTGTGTGTCACGAACACCCCTGGACAGTGTGTGTGTCACAAACCGCATTGGACAGCATGTGTGTTCACAAACCCCATTGGACAGCATGTGTGTCACAAACAGCATTGGACTCTGTGTGTGTCACAAACTCTCCTGGACAGTGTGTGTGTCACAAACCCCATTGAACAGCATGTGTGTTTCTCAAACCTCATTGGACAGTGTGTGTAACAAAGACCCCTGGACAACGTGTGTGTCACAAACCTCATTGGACAGGGTGTGTATCACAAATCCCATTGGACAGCGTTTGTGTCACAAACACCCCTGGAAACTGTGTGTGTCACAAACACACCTGGGCAGGGCATGTGTAACGAACCTCTTTTAATAGTGTCTGTGTCACATTGTCAATTGGACAGCCTGTGTGTCCCAAACCGCATTGGACAGCGTGTGTGTCAAAAAATCCATTGGATAGCGTGTGTAACAACACCGTCTGGACAGTGTTTATGTCACAAACCCCCCTAGACAGTGTGCGTATCACAAAGCCCATTACACAGGGTGTGTGTCACAAACTCTATTGGACAGCGTGTGTGTCACAGACCCCATTGACAGCGTGTGTGTCACAAATCCCATTGGACACCGTGTGTGTCACAAACCCCATTGGACACTGTGTGTGTCACAAACACCCCTGAACAGGATGTGTGTCACAAAATCCATTGGACAGCGTGTATGTCACAAACCCCATTGGGCAGCGTGTGTGTCACAAACCCCATTGGACAGAGTGTGTGTCACAAAAACCCCTGGACAGCGTGTGTGTCACAAACCGCTTTTGACAGTGTGTGTCACAAACTCCATTGGACAGAGTGTGAGTCACGAACCCCTTTGGAAAGCGTGTGTGTCACAAACCCCATTGGACATCGAGTGTGTCGCAAACACCTATGCAGAAGGTGTGTGTCACAAACTCCATTGGACAGTATGTGTGTCACAAACCCCATTGGACAGCGTGTGTGTCACAAACCCCATTGGACAGCATGTGTGTCACAAACGCCCTTGGACAGGCTGTGTGTCACAAACCCCATTGGACAGCGTGTGTGTCATATACCCCATTGGGCAGCGTGTATGTCACAAACCCCATTGGTCATCGTGTATGACAAATGCCCCTGGACAGCGTGTGTGTCACAAACGCCCCTGTACAGGCTGTGTGTCACAATCCCCATTGGACAGCATGTGTGTCACGAACACCCCTGGACAGGGTGTGTGTCACAAACCCCATTGGACAGCGTGTTTGTCACAAACCTCATTGGGCAACATGTGGGTCACAAACCCCATTGAAAAACGTGTGTGTCACAAACCCCATTGCACATCGATTGTGAGGAATGCCGCTGGACAGCGTATGTGTCACAAACCCCATTGGACAGTGTGTGTGTCAGAAATCCCATTGAAAAACGTGTGTGTCACAAACCCCACTGGACAGTGTGTGTGTCACAAATCCCATTGAAAAGCGTGTGTGTCACAAACCCCATTGGACAGGGTGTGTATCACAAATCCCATTGGACAGCGTTTGTGTCACAAACACCCCTGGAAACTGTGTGTGTCACAAACACACCTGGGCAGGGCATGTGTAACGAACCTCTTTTGATAGTGTCTGTGTCACATTGTCAATTGGACAGCCTGTGTGTCCCAAACCGCATTGGACAGCGTGTGTGTCAAAAAATCCATTGGATAGCGTGTGTAACAACACCGTCTGGACAGTGTTTATGTCACAAACCCCCCTAGACAGTGTGCGTATCACAAAGCCCATTACACAGGGTGTGTGTCACAAACTCTATTGGACAGCGTGTGTGTCACAGACCCCATTGACAGCGTGTGTGTCACAAATCCCATTGGACACCGTGTGTGTCACAAACCCCATTGGACACCGTGTGTGTCACAAACACCCCTGAACAGGATGTGTGTCACAAAATCCATTGGACAGCGTGTATGTCACAAACCCCATTGGGCAGTGTGTGTGTCACAAACCCGATTGGACAGAGTGTGTGTCACAAAAACCCCTGGACAGCGTGTGTGTCACAAACCGCTTTTGACAGTGTGTGTCACAAACTCCATTGGACAGAGTGTGAGTCACGAACCCCATTGGAAAGCGTATGTGTCACAAACCCCATTGGACATCGAGTGTGTCGCAAACACCTATGCAGAAGGTGTGTGTCACAAACTCCATTGGACAGTATGTGTGTCACAAACCCCATTGGACAGCGTGTGTGTCACAAACCCCATTGGACAGCATGTGTGTCACAAACGCCCTTGGACAGGCTGTGTGTCACAAACCCCATTGGACAGCGTGTATGTCATATACCCCATTGGGCAGCGTGTATGTCACAAACCCCATTGGTCATCGTGTATGACAAATGCCCCTGGACAGCGTGTGTGTCACAAACGCCCCTGTACAGACTGTGTGTCACAATCCCCATTGGACAGCATGTGTGTCACGAACACCCCTGGACAGGGTGTGTGTCACAAACCCCATTGGACAGCGTGTTTGTCACAAATCCCATTAGACAGCGTGTGTGTCACAAACCCCATTGGACACCGTGTGTGTCACCAACACCCCTGGACAGGGTGTGTGTCACAAACCCGATTAGACAGTGTGTCTGTCACAAACCCCATTGGACACCGTGTGAGTCACAAACCCCATTGGGCAGCGTGTGTGTCACAAACCCCATTAAACAGGGTGTGTGTCACAAACTCCATTGGAAATAGTCTGTGTCACAAACCGCATTGGACAGACTGTGTGTCACAAACCCCATTGGACAGTGTGTGTGTCACAAACCCCATTGGACATCATGTGCATCACAAACACCCCTAGACAGGGTGTGTGTCACAATCCTCATTGGACAGGCTGTTGGTCACAAACCCCATTGGGAAGCGTGTGTGTCACAAACCCCATTGGACAGCGGGTGTGTCACAAACCCCATTAAACAGTGTATGTGTCACAAACCCCATTGGACATCATGTGTGTCACAAACACCCCTAGACAGGGTGTGTGTCACAATCCTCATTGGACAGGCTGTTGGTCACAAACCCCATTGGGAAGCGTGTGTGTCACAAACCCCATTGGACAGTGGGTGTGTCACAAACCCCATTAAACAGGGTGTGTGTCACAAACCCCTTTGGACAGTGTGTTTGTCTCAAACCCCATATGACAGTGTGTGTGTCACAAACACCAGGGGACAGTGTCTTTCACAAAGCTCATTGGACAGCTTGTGTGTAACAAAGCCCCCGTGAGAGTGTGTGTGTCACAAACCCCATTGGACAGCGTTTGTGTCACAAACCCATTTGAACTGTGTGTGTTTCACAAACCTCATTGGACAGCGTATGTGTCAAAAACCCCCCTGGACAGTGAGTGTGTCACAAAGCCCATTGGACAGTGTGAGTGTCACAAAGCACCTTAGACAGTGTGTGTGTCAAAACTCCAGTAGACAGCGTGTGTGTCACGAACCCTATTGGACAGCGTGTGTGTCACAAACACTCCTGGACTGGGTGTGTTTCATAACCCCACAGGACATCGTGTGTGTCACAAACACCATGGGACAGTGTGTGTGTAACAAATCCCATTGGACAACATGTGTGTCACGAACCCCATTGGACAGTGTGTGTGTCTCAAACCCTCTTGGATAGTGTGTGTGTTACAAACCGTCCTGGACAGCGTGCGTGTCACAAACCCCATAGGACAGCGTGTGTCACAACCTCCCCTTGACAGTGTGTAAGTCACAAACCCCCCTGGACAGTGTGTGTGTCACAAAGCCCATTTGTCAGCGTGTGTGTCAGGAACACCTCCTGGATAGTGTGTGTGTCACAAACACCCCTGGACAGCATGTGTGTCACAAACCCCATTGGAGAGCGTGTGTGTCACAAACCAATTTGGACTGCGTGCAATCCCACTGGACAACGTGTGTGTCACAAACTCCATAGGACAGTGTGTGTGACACAAACACCATTGGACATTTTGTGTGTCACCAACGCCATTGGACTCTGTGTCACAAACCGCATTGAACAGCATGTGTGTGTCACAAACCCCATAGGACAGTGTGTGTGACACAAACACCAGTGGACATTGTGTGTGTCACAAACCCCATTGGACTGCGTGTGTCACAACCCCACTTGGACAGCGTGTTTGTCACAAACCCCTTTGGACCGTGTGTGTGTCACAAACCCACCTGGACAGCATATGTGTCACAAACCCCAAAGGACAGTGTGTGTGTCAAACCCCCATGGACAGTATGTGTGTCAGAACTACCCTTGGACAGTGTCTGTGTCACAAACCCCGCTGGACAGTGTGTGTGTCATAAACCCCATTGGACTGTGGGAGTGTTACAAACCCTTCTGGACAGCGTGTGTGTCACAAAGCCCACTGGACAGTGTGTGTGTCACCAACCCCATTGGACAGGGTGTGTGTCACCAACTCCATTGTGTCACAACCCCCCCTGGACATTGTGTGTATTACAAACACCCCTGGACAGTGTGTGTGTCACAAACCGCATTGGACAGCATGTGTGTTCACAAACCCCATTGGACAGCATGTGTGTCACAAACAGCATTGGACTCTCTGTGTGTCACAAGCTCTCCTGGACAGTGTGTGTGTCACAAACCCCATTGGACACATAGATGACTACAGTAAAAAACCAACACTGAAGATATGCAGGTCTTTATTTCTTCTAGTTCAGCAAAATGTTTCGCTTAGCTTCAGTTTCTGCAGCACACTGGTTTACTTTGTATTTTTTTTCTTCATTTTCTATAAAATTTCGCATTCCGTGGCATATTTGTCTCATCAATTAGATTTTTCTGTATACCAGTAATTACATTTGTTTATTGTATATTGTTTATTATAGTTTGTCTTTTTTTTGTATAAGCTCTCTATTTATTTTTATTGTATATTGTTTATTATAGTTTGTCTTTTTATTTTTACTTTCAGTTACACAACATGAGTTCGAAGCTTAACTGTATTTTAAAATCTGCTCTTTTTTTGTCTGCTAAAAAATTATTATTTCATAATTGTTAAATAAATCAACCAGTTTTTATGAAGTAGGTGGAAACCAGAGGGTTTTCTTCTCTCTCCTTGTCTTCTTTTTTTTTATGGCTGAGCTTCTAAAACAATTAAGGAGCTTACCTTCAGCCTTTTAGGGCAGTTTGCTGAGAGGGGATCAATAAGAGATTTAGCTGCTTGCGCTGTTTTTGTTACTCACACACTGATGATCTAGTATAGAAGCTACAAACCTCACAAGGAGCAGACCTAGAACCTCATTTAAGGTCAAATTAAGAAGTCATTTAGCTGGTTTTCTCAGTGACCCCCCTGCTCTGAGGTTCCTCCTTGCACAGTGACTATCAACGCCAGAAGGAAAATTTACTTTAATCCCGCACGCAGGTGAATTTTGGATTTTTAAGTTTCTTTCCTGAAATGAATGATGTATTTCTCTCTTATATGGTTAAGTAAAGGTTCACAAAAAAACCACATTTCTTTGCTGGACTTTTGTTTCTTTTCAGTGGCAAAATTTGTCACTGTACAAATATTGGATCAGATGGCAACTAAAATATCATGAAGTTAGTTGACGTTCCTCCAATACCCATCTATAGAAACAGATTGTTATCAGTTACTAAAATGGTTAAAAATCAGTCTTACTGCTCGTCAGTTGTTATTAATGAGAAAACTGTTTTACATAACTGACCTGAAATGCAGATGAATCCAGAAGAAAAAAAAGCCTCGTTGTATGAAGACAAGTTATCTGTTTGGGCATAAACTGCATAAATGGACGTATGAGAAGAAGAGCATTCCACATAGTCTGATGTGTCATCAACCACTTTGCAGAACCCGCTATCGGACAGCCAGCTGCAAAACAAAACGTTCACAAAGTTGGAAATCGACTTGTCTAATTCACACGGTAAACAGGCTTGAAAATTGTTGTATCTCTGAAAACACCGGGTTTTCTAAACTACTGCATAAGTTTATCTTCATCTATTGCACATCTTTCATGTGCAGTTTTTAGAATAGCATATTTACATGAAATTAAAACAGCTTTTAAAAAATTATATTATTAAAAAAATATAAGTATATAGTCATGAACTTTGTTTTTCTGCTAGAAATTTTTTTTGTGGCCATGTTTTAAAACTTACACAAGATTCACAGTCCCATCTGAATTTTTAAATAGTGTGTGGCTTAAACTTGCACAGTGCTTTAGCCCATTCTGAAGAACACTTGCTGTTTGCTGTTTTGAAACTAAAATACATGTTCTCCTTCAGTATTGCTGAAAATTTTGGAAAAGGATACTAGAGGTGACATCCTAAGCCATTTCTAGTGGAAACCACCTTGTTCTGTGATACAATGTCTAGATAAAAGGAGAGTATGCAGGTAAATTCTGCTGCATCTCCTTCCTGAATAGTTTATATCAGTGACAGACTGATATAATCCAGACCATCTAATGAAATCATATCTAAACTAACTAGTTGTCCGCAGGATATAGAACGTAACTCTCTCTAATTTCATTTATACTGTGTGAACAGGAAAGAAATAGGCAAATCAAATAATAGGGCGTTGAAGGGAATACACAGAAAACTTTAGCACATCGTTTGCAATGGTGTGAGTAGCAATAAGAATGGAAACCAGGATACATCAAGTCAAGCTAGCAGCAGCAATATTAAAAACTACCAGGAGATGGCTTTTCTGTCAAAAAGTAAGAGCCCTACAGAGATCATCGTCAAAAGTTATGCCAAAATTCTGGATATTAGCAAATAAGGAATATTCTGTTTCAGTGACCTGAAGCAATACCAGAGACGCAGGTTTAATTCTTTGTAAGAATGGACTCGAAATGTTGTCTGATAACAACTGTAAAGAGTGCAAAAGACGCTAATATTAAGGAAGCGATGCAATTCTGGAATTTATGGCCTCTCAGCATTGCCCAACACATCATTACATAAACTAAACAGTACTGTAATGAAAAAAAATCAATAGTAGAAGTCTGAGAAATCTCTAAGTTAGAATAACTACACATTTTATTATACAGAATGTTTTACGTGCTGGTACAAAGGCCAGAAAAGTTAAGGGAAAAAGATGGATAAGAAATAGATCAATTTCATACTTGCAGACGATCTGATTGGACTTAATGGGATTTTATGCAAATACACATGGTAGAAACTGGAAAACTAAACAGATTAATAAAACAACCTTTCAGCAGCTTGGTTCCAGAGGAGACATAGAGACTTTTGTGGAACAATCCGACTTCCTGTAGCATAAATCCGATACACAACTACATTGTTATCTTTCAAAGGGTATGAACTCCGACCCTTCAAACTCATAGAAAAAACCTGAAACAATACACACAACATAAACACAAACTTAATATTAAAATTCAACAGTCATTGCTCATTTTAATCACAAACACACTAAAACGCTCACATCATTTTAAAGACATTTAAGATGGTTCGAGTAATATATAAATTAATTTATTGAAAAAATAAATTGCATTATCTTCAAACCCTGTTCTTCAAGGCAAGCTCTTTGTCTCCAGTAAGGAACCACTGCTGACTGCTATATTCTGTGAACTGTACAGATTCACAGCTCTCTTCTTGAAGAGGGGATAACACAACAGAGACCTTTAACAAATGTTCAGGTACTTGAATAAAATCTCCATCTTTTCCATCAAATCTGTGTCCGTTGATTTGCTGAGGAAACCAGTTGTGAGCCATTATTGCAATGTACGGGCAGCTGTCAAGGCTATTTTTACCTCTGTTGAAGAGGAAAAGCAACAGGGCTGGTAAGTGGAACCGAACTTTCACTATTCTTCACATAATTACTCTAAAATGTATGCGTAATTAATATTTTATTCCTTCATCATTTTAGGCTTTATTACATTTAATAAAAAGACAGCTTCCGGTTCTGTGAAAAAAGGAGGGGCGGAATTATTATGTATCTTGGCTTCTCCATTTCTCCTCTGGATTTTGCTCACTATGACCTGTAAGAAAAACCACCCCATGGTAAAACAGGTTATCATAATATTCATCTTTATAACTTGATGTAGAGAAGAGTCAATAACAAGGAGAAGCATTAAAATGGATGATCTAGCTCTTATTCCCAAGAGATGACACAAAAAACTTGCAATAATGAATTTGAACTTTCAAGTTCTGGACACTGTTCCAGATAGCACTGTTATTTATGCCATTTACTGTCTTTTGGCTGAGATGGGCATCTTAACCCCTATAACTTATGCAATGTCACAGAAAGTTACATCTCCAAAAGAAACTGAGAAAGAAATCTAAAGCATGCTGATTTTCACCGGACGGGAAAAAAGAAAAAAGGTATTTTTTTATTCTAGATTCAATTACCAGTTTTTTAATAGGTTCACAGTGGGAGAAACCCACTGTTGAAAAGTGTTTGTGTCATAAAACTGTCATTTGTTTCTGCAGTCATCTATTTTCCCTGCCCATTAGCCTGGCCATAGGTTATGATGCACTTGCAGAAAAAACTAGGACTTTGAAACTACATGTAAAAACTATGAGTTGCTTTCAAGCAATTCTAAATAATGTTCAAGTGAGCAAAAGCATGTACACAGAAATTAGAGAATGCCAGTAGAAATTTTGGGTTACTTACTGTCACCTACATCTTAAAGCGTAGCTCTCCATCATATAATTACGTTATTTTCTTAGCAAGATTAATTAATCCTTTTCTAAGCAATATTTAAGCTAATGGTGACTTAATACATCCCAGATCTCCTGACTTCTACTCTCAGAGCTACCCCGCATTTGTGACACCAGCTCTTAGAGCTCTGTAAGATTCCGACAGAGTGCAACACGTTTTCATACAGGTAACAAGTCCCTTTTCTAAAAAATATCATTTACATTTTTACTGTATTAGCTTTCCGGTATTTTCAAAACGTATTTTGAATTCAAGGTTACTTACCTTTCTCCCGGTGACCCACACATTACCCCTGTCAACAGGGAAAAGGCAAATTTCTCGGTCACCGCAGCAAGCAGGCTATATCCTCGTGTGTCCTCGCGCTTCGGGCTAGCCAGGGTGCAGAGTATCTCATAGAATAGGCTTCTACTTTTATCAGTGAGTAACTGTTTCTCACCAACATCTGTCACCTAAAGGGAGGAGAAGAAATCAAACATTTTATGCACACAAGTCTGCTTGTAACATTTCCTCATAAAACGAACATTTATCCCAGTGTTCATTCTGAAAGTTCAGCATATTTTTCATTTCTTGATCACCGCGGCCAAGGCATCAGGTGCAGTCTATGTCAAAACTACACAAAGATATCCTTACTAATATGGATTTATTAAAGAAACCATGTGGGACTTTTCATTCCTTCACAAGTCAAAGATCGTTGCGCCCTGAGGATTCTTGATATGATTTCTGTGTCAAAATGGCAACTGTCACAAATGAATTATTCTTCATTAATATTTTTATACTGTTTTGTGTCTAGGTATTTAAACATTTTCCAGCTCCACATTTAAACACTTTCCAGATCCATTTTGCATTGCTCCACAAGTCCAGAAGAGCCAGGAAGCCACAAAACTAGTCCCAGGGTTTTCACAGAACTCAGGGCAATGCTGAAGTGCTCAGGTACTTGCCAGCCCGATTGCCAAAGATAATGCAGAGGGAAAAAAAAGGAAAAGAATATGCAGGCCTGGTTAA
Source organism: Nesoenas mayeri (assembly GCF_963082525.1). Classification (NCBI taxonomy): domain Eukaryota; kingdom Metazoa; phylum Chordata; class Aves; order Columbiformes; family Columbidae; genus Nesoenas; species Nesoenas mayeri. The sequence goes on from NC_137562.1 coordinate 1,157,592, forward strand.
GACAACAGCAGAAGACTCCAGCTGGTCCTGCTAGGACCTGCTGGTGTGTTGACTGTATTCAAATGTGAAGATAAGAACAACCTATCAGAGAGCAGTGTAGCGGAAAGGGACCTGGGGGTCCTGGGGACAGCAGCATGACCATGAGCCAGCACTGGGCCATTGCGGCCAGGAAGGCCAATGGTATCTGGGGTGGGTTAGAAGGGGGTGGTCAGTAGGTCAGAGAGGTTCTCCTGCCCCTCTACTCTGCCCTGGGGAGACCACACCTGGAATCTTGTGTCCAGCTGTGGCCCCTCAGTTCCAGCAGGACAGGGAACTGCTGGAGGGAGTCCAGCACAGCCACCAAGATGCTGAAGGGAGTGGAGCATCTCCCGTGTGAGGAAAGGCTGAGGGAGCTGGGGCTCTGGAGCTGGACAAGAGGACACTGAGGGGTGACTCATTCATGGGGATCAATATGGAAAGGGGGAGCGTCAGGAGGATGGAGCCAGGCTCTTCTCGGTGACAACCAATGGTAGGACAAGGAGTAATGGGTACAAACTGGAACACAGGAGTTTTGGAGGTTCTGCTTAAATTTGAGAAGAAACTTGTTCCCGGTGAGGGTGGCAGAGCCTGGCCCAGGCTGCCCAGGGAGCTTGTGGAGTCTCCTTCTGTGCAGACATTCCAACCCGCCTGGACACCTTCCTGTGTAACCTCATCTGGGTGTTCCTGCTCCATGGGGGGATTGCACTGGATGAGCTTTCCAGGGCCCTCCAACCCCTGACATTCTGTGAATCTGTGATTCTGTGAACCCTGAGCCTCACTGTCTTGTGCCAAGGCTAAAACCAACAAAGATATGCCCTGAGAATCAAGAAATCGTAACAAGCTCTGTGAAAGCGTGGCACCAAAGGGAAAATGTGGCACAGCACAGAACATCGTGCTATAGGTACATACACAAAATCAATACCAGTTGTTCTTTTCAACCTATTTGATTGTTGATTGCCGGCCACCATCCTAACTTGTAGCAGGCAAACGTCTTCCATGACTGGGACTTCACAGCTTCTATTTTTACCTTTGTCTGTGTCCCTGGATCCCTGGGTCCCTGCTGTGGATGCTGTCCTTGATCTTATCACAGGCCTGTGTGTCATTTTACTCTTATTAAAGTCATTGGTCATTCAAGAAAGAGCAGGAAAGGTTTACCTTATCTATTATATGCATCACAGCAGTAAGCTGCTCTTCTGTGGTTTCTGTAGCCACTTTGACATTCAGATTCTGGAGGACTCTGTGTAAGATGGTGTCATCAAGAGGCTGACGGAGTTGATCAATGAGCCCCCAAACTGGCAAGGAGTCCAAATCTGACACAATGGTGACCTTAGCAATGCCATACACGTCATCTACCCTGGCACCGCCTGTGGGATTAGAAAGTACAACCTGGAAACGCTTTGGAAATGGGTTTAAAGATCCTGTCTTTGGAGTCAGGGTCACATCCAGGAACATATTTCTCTGTCCAGGTTCAAAAGTCAATAAACCCTCAGATCTGGCAAAATCTTGTCCTGCCACAGCTGGAGAGATGAAGGTCCGGCCAATAGGTTCAGGTTTCTGTAGCTCCTTAAAACAAATCAGAAGAGTTTTGGGTAACATTATGATAGATACAATCGTTCAAAAACAGCTGCTGTAGAACTCCTGTTGTAAATGGGTAAAATTTAAGTGTGTAAAAAAAGAAACCCTCTTTCAAAATGCAGTTAAGAATTATATAACAATTACCTTAAATGAAATATCTCCCTGAAGTAGCAATCTGTCACCTGTAATCACTGACTACCCAGGGAAAGAATTACATATATTGTCGATAGTGTATAGGATCCCTCTCGTTCTTTTGCAAAACAAAAATCACAAAGCTTTTTCTGGGTGAACAGATGTTACAGAAATGTTAGCACATCTGTAAGGTGAATTCCAGAGGGCACAATGTAAGTTTAGGTCTGTAGCATGAAATTCCCTCGGTTCAGGGTACAGACAGGCATTACAGATACATAAAAACTAAACAAAAGGAAAAAAATAAACCACTCTGGAAACCTGTGCCCAAATTAATATCAGTTCATGATATTTTTAGTCCCAGTAAAGATACCTAGGAATGCTATAGGGCCTCATTTCTTCTGTGAAGTAGCACTCTTTTCACCTTCCATGAGGTCTGCAGATTCTTCATGTCCTTACTGGTTTTGTCAGTTGCCATAACCCTGGTATTATATCTCGTAATATAACAAACTTTCCTTAAGTGGAAACTGACTATTAAGCAAAGATGTTTATTTGTGAAATACTAGACCGCTTTTGAAAACATTTGGCTTTAATTAGTAGAGTTTACTTATGGAATAAATCAGAGGTTTTTTTGAGTTGAGAGAACTTAGTAAATCGATGCAGTGTGTATCTCTTTCAAAATTGCTCTAGAACAAAATCACATCATCTGTGCAAATTTCAGTAAGAAGTTTCCTTTTGTTTACCCCTTCCAATCGAGAACTAGGAAATGGAGCAATAAGTGGTAATAAAAGCACCAGTGGCAAGAGCATTGTTTAAGAAACCTTTGTAGAAATGAGATAAACATCTGTTTCCTGTCTGCCACGGCTTCTTATTTTTACAGGTACCAAGAGCACCAGTAATTTGGTGTGTGCTCATGCACACTCATAACCTAAAAATATCCGGTTGCTATATAAAAATTATAAACAGGTAAAGAAATGCTCCCTATATTTCAGCCTAAATATACACTGGACAGTAGCAATTTCTTCTCCATTTAACATCTAAATTATAATGAACTTTTGGCTGGAAAGAATGTGAAAATTTGTTATCACGCAATTCAACAAAAATTGCACTGGTCAGCTATAAGAAATGGATGGAAATATCATGTAATCCCATGCAGTTGAAATAAATATGCATCCAATACAGCAATAGAATGCAAAGCATTTTATTGTAAAGGTTGATGGAATTATACCCCTCTTGCAGCCTGTTCCTTGACGTTGAAATCAAGGAAGGACTCATGTTTTTGCAGTTGTGTTACTTCTGCTAAAGGAGAATCTTCATAATCTGTCAGTTAATAATGAGGTAGTCATTTAGAGATAAAAGGGTCCCAAGTTAGAAGTGTCTGATGTTACAGCTGTAAACATAACCAAAAAAATGAAAGGGGATGGTAAAATAGACTTAAGCACGTGAGATTTTTTAATCAGATAATTTTAGTTTAGAACTTCAAGAAAATGGAATAAAATCTGATGAAAGCGCTCCTTCTCTTTTCCTAAGTGTGCTCTATGTATTAATACATTTTTCACCTAAAACAGCAAGTGTGTTGGCATCTGAATCTTGACAGGCATACACGTAATAAAAACTTAATTTGAGAGAAAAAAGCCTCAAAAATTTGAGTATTTCAAGAACTTAAGGACAAAGGAAGAAATGTATTTAATGCCTGCCTGCCCGTTGTCTTTGAGGTAACTGAAAGGTACTATGAAACAAATCACTCTTGATAATACAAGAGTGAACAAGGCCTTTTTACTAGTGGAAAACAAACAAAATTATAATATATGGGCCCAGCAAATGCTTGACTGCTTCCTGAAAAAAATGCTAATTACAGCCAGATTCACTTTACAGAATGAACGATTTACTAGCAAAAAAATAAGTTAAATTATAAAAACAGCAATAGAAGCTTTACCTTCATGCTGGAGCTGACCACTGTGGTTACCGATGTACTAGAATCTCTATGCACTTGCAGGCTGACTAAAGTTGTCTTCTTGTGAGCCACAGTAAAACGAGATCCCACAGCAAAATACACTAAACCACGAGGAGCGTCGCTTTCAAGGACGGTTATAAAAGCAAATCTGGCACTGCTGTTCAATGCAGCTCCTGTGCTTACAGCATAAAGCACAACAGAAAAATACGTCTCAAATTCAGGTACCTGTAAAGGAGGGATGATTTTCATGTCATTATAAGACCCATTAATTATTTGTTTTTAAAAAGTTTGCGTTATTTTGTATGCACAATGGATACTAACACCATAAGCATGCCTCTTGAAATGTGCAGTAAGTGCAAGGAAGTATTAATATATCCTAAAAATAATAATGTTGCAGCAATGCCACGTGCAATAATGACATCGTGAATTTTTGCTTGGGACTCTACCGCAATAAAACAGCTATTTGTATACTACACGCATTGTTACTGTAAATTTGCCATAAGACAAGATGGTAAATGCTTTAAGAGCTCAATTTTCCAGATTATGGAGTTACACAGCTGTACATTTTGTAAGGAATTTGCTCTTTCACTTAATTTTTGCCTTATGAAAAGGCATGTACCCACCTTCTTACCTGTGTAAAAAATTCCATAGAAGAGTGAGTATGCAGTTTTGAATCTTCAGTTAATATTGACTGTATTTTAAGATTGAACTCTGCTAACCACAGTTTTGAATAGTCTGGAAATACAGGCTATTGAACTTCAGTGTTCACATGCCAAAGGATTAGTCTAGGAATTTCTACAAACTGAATGCCTGTTTATTGAAAATAAGGTAGCAATATTAAATTACACTATGACGTGTTGCCCTACCTTTGATTTTCTATCTACACTACAGATATAACATGTTTAGAAATAGATATCCGATTCCTGAGATTCCATAAATAATTGGAAATATGGCATCTGAACCTATCAGATGCACTGAGGAAGCAGCAAATCAGCAAAAAAAAACTCCATAGTTCTTTACAAGACAACAGCATTATAAAAAAAAGTTGGTAATTGAAGACGATTTCAAGTATAGATTTTTGTTCCGGGTCTGGATTTTTGGAAATTCTACTGTAATTCTAGGAAAGCAGGATCCAGCTCTTAGCAAATGAAGTCAGTGCAACTGACCAAGCAAAAACTTTCTAAAAGCTAGATGTCATACCGTACGCCATAAAAACGTAAAATATTTATTGAATGCATTTATTACTTCATCATTTCATAATGTATTGGTTGCTAATTTATAAGCTATTTTATGGAAGAAGAACTGGAAGAAGAATTAAAGAATATTTGGGGGGGCTAAACGGCATATATTTTTAATCGAGTAGTCATCAAGTAATTATTTAGATGGAATGATCTTGACTAATGGATGACAGGCACAAATTCACTGTAGCGTCACAGGGAACTAACCTTCCATTAGCACCTGTTTGAGTGGCACACGCTTGTGCTTCATGTGGTATAAATGCATGTTTCTAACGCTGCCAGTCCGCTGTCATTAAATAATGAAGACACTCCTCTGGAATAAACAGGTTCAAAATCCCAGTTTGCTCAGCGAGGCCACCTGTGATCCACTCATGCATATATTTTATTCCTTGGCTCTGTAATTTAAAAATTACATCTGAAGATGCAGAAGGAAAATAGTCCTCTGAGCTAAGGGAATGCACACAGTTCCCTAGTGGGAAATAATTGTTTCCCACATCCTACATCTTGCGTTGTTTTCTAAAGTGTACTCAGAAAAACTGTAGAAACCTTCTCATATTGTCTTTTTTTCCATTCCCCAGACCTCAGCTTTGCCACTAGCCTGACGGTTCAGATAGTTTATCGGAAAATTTCAAACTCTTCACTCTGAAAGAATGACAAACATTAATCTTTCCTTTCTTAAGGGACTGTTCTAAGCACCAGGTGTTCAAACAAAATTATTTTTTCCTTTTGTTTCCAGTAAAAATTGTTGCAATAAAAGCGTTTTGTTTCTTTTTTTGTAGAATGAGGTGTTATTAGTTGCAGGATATGCTTTCTATAAAACACCCTAAGAAGTCCTTTAGCTGATTAAAAATTTACTGTGTGGAGGATAAGAATGCAGCAAATGAATACACATCTCACTGGGATAACTCCATTCTTTTTTCTTATGGTTCTATAAAAGATCTGCATTTTACTCTTCAAATTAAATACTCATCTTCCCAAGTTTTTAGCAGTCACCATGGACGCAGCACAAGCCTGTAAATAAACATGTATTTGCAGAGGAGCTGAGCAGATGTCAAGTTACCATCTCCAGACTGTGTCCCACACATCACTTCCTCCAGATCAGAGGGTTTTTTCAGTCTTGATAAGCTGCAATTCAACATCACAAGGCTATACACAAATGAGTAATAATTACTTACGTTATCAGGCTTTAGTTCAATGGAGATGTTGCACAACGTTTGACCTGCCATGCAGGTAGTGGATCCCACCACGGATACAAGTTCATTCTCCAAGTTCACGCCATCCTTCAGAAGGACAACACCTGTTTTATTAAAGGTCACACGCCAAAAGATCTTCACCTCTTCAAAAGCCCTATAAGCAAATCGAGAGTATATATGTACTGAAGGAGATCACTATTGTTTTAGGAAACATAAACCACGGAGGTAACACACGTTTTCTGTTATGATTCAAAGCTTATCACCAGGGAACAAACTGCTGTAGGATGAAAACTTCTCTTTTTTAATTTAAATTCCTTCACCTGACATGTGTTTAGATCACAAAAACATCACACGGGAAGAAAATAAAGCAATTACACGGAGCTAGATTATTCTCAATTTTTATTTCAGAAAACATGACATTAGCTGCATAAGAGACACTGGTTCTTGGAAGGGAGTTGCCCGTGTACCTTCCTTAATACTACAGTAATCATTCGCCTGGAAAACCAGGTAGGATTTGTCTTTCCTCTAAGTTTAAGGAACGTGAAGTACTTGAGCATATTTGATTAAAAGTACACATCAATGTGCAACATATACATATATATATATATATATATATGTGCTAATTAGTAAAATATAGTGTCTGTGTGACTGAAAACATTATCATAGTGCTGACACTCAGGTGCCTTCTTAATTGCTCATTTTAGTATTCATACCTACATTGTACTACACGGGGAGTTGAGAACTTGAATTACACCTCGAGCAGGGCAAATATTTTAACTCAAGCAAATCTTTCACACTTGTAGCCTTATAGTGTAAGTTGGAAAATACTTGTTTTTCCTGTCTCTGCTTTATCACAGTAGAGTGACAGACCTAATCACACTCACAACTTAAAGCCAGTTCATCAACTTCTGAGAAGTTACTAAAGCAGCTGAAAGGCAGATTTATTTTAAAACTCTTTGATAAACTCTTCCACTAACAGCAGCTCCTGTGGTTAACAACACAGCATGTTACAACATGTGGGAAGCACATTCGAATCGGCTGTTGCCTGCACCTGTTTGGTTGCCTTGTGACAATCAGCAGCACCTCTCTGTTCTCCGAGTCTTCATCAAGTACGAGAGCGCTTTGTACTTTTGGAACAAATCCCAAAATGCCATTCTGGAGATCACTTCCTATAGAGGAAACAGTCCATGAAAGTAAGCAAGAAAGTTAAGCTGAGACTAAATTATAACCTTCATCTGAATAACCACTAAAAAAAGTTTAAAATAGGTATCAAAACAATGCTACAAAGTATCATCTGGGGACACCTTGAGAAAATTTATTATAATATTTCTGGGTTTAATTTACACTACATAGTTATCCAGAACTTTAAATGTTGGCATTTCTAAATTTTATTTTAACCAGTAGAATAAGTATCTTTGAAAGCAGATATAGTAGGGTACGGGATGAAGTTGGGCTTCCAAGGACAGCTTTCTTATTCGTCCCACTCATACTCTTGTTGAACCCATTAATTTTTCCAAATTGTCACATCAGCTTTTCTTCTGCATCTTTAATTCCGTGTGTGCAAGTATGGAGCTGCACAATACTTCACTGTTCTCATGGGAATGTAAACATCTTTGGCAAAACAGCAGTGTATGGAAAAAAAATCCAGGTTTAATGAGGGGAAGCTAATGTCTTCACAGTGTCCCATTAAATCTTGTTACTAAAGGATTTCTCCTTTACAGGTAGCAATGGCTTTACTTACCAGTGCATGCTGAATGTCAATATAGAGACTGATACTTTGCACAAACCCCATTGTATGTAAAAGTGACAAAATGGCAAAAGTCAAAATCTAAAATGCTTGCAATGCTACTGGATCTACATAAAAACTACTCAAGATTAGTCTTTTCCCTTAACGAGTAAAACAGGGCAAGAACAGAGATAAGCATAATCTCTAAATGTATTTTGAGCTACGTTGCTAAGGGACGCGTAGTAGCTTTGTACATTAGATGCTTCTTCTGCTCTGGAAAACTCAAGATTTCACAATAGAATACCCTGTTTATCGTCAAATAGATTGCCAATCTTTACATGAAAATTGCTATGAAAACATAGTTATTTACTGTTATTAATTTTCCCGGGGAAATAATATTACCTGCAATAATTACTGTTGCAAAAGCAGCAAATCCATATTCATCCTTTCCTTCTACAATCTGAGCTCCATATTCAGGATTTGAGAGGAAAACATAAAACAATTCCTGTCCTTCAGGCTCATCATCGTCAAAAATCTTTATGGACACCCTGCTTTCTCTTTGTCCATCCAGCAAAGTCAAAGAGACTGACTGTTCCTCAAAATCTTCCCCTTCCATTGCCCAAGTGAAGTTGGATCTTCCATAAACGCTTCCAAAAGGATATGAATCTGCTCCACTTTGTGCACTCACTCCCCCAAAGGTTTTAATGGTTACTTCAACATCACCAGTAAAACCCTTGGTCCTTCTGATACGAAGTATCGCTGTGTTGGGGGTACTGTTGTTCACATCTTCTTCAACATAAATAAACTCTGGCCCCAAACTTAGTATTCCATGAAGAATATCATTAGCGAGGATATTAACTGTTGCAACACTGAAAGCTGGATTCAGACGTGGACTCCAGGCAAGGTTCACAGGTTGAACATCCAAAATTTCCACACAAGTCAAATTTACAAAAAAAAATTCCTCAATTTCAGAGACAGAGTCATCAATCATTGATATTTCTATCACAGCATTTGTCTGAAAATGTAAAAACATAAGCTCTCCATTGTAGATGGGTACAAAGTCCTCTAGTGGTTTGGCACTTCCTGGAATGGTCTGATATGTCAATTTAGTGAGATGACTTTGAAAACCAAACAATCTTTGGACATGTAGTGTGACTGTCCGAACACCTTCTTCAACTGAAACAGACCTTGAGTTAAGAGCAAACTGGAAGATCCCCATTGGCTCAATTTCAGCTGTTGTAAAACCCGATCTGAAACAGAAAGGACACCAAAGTTGACAGAGGAAATACGACGCATGAAGAAAAGTAAAACATTAAAGCAGAATAATTGCCAGCGAACAATCAATGATGGCTCTAAGAAAGCGGATTAAACAAATGTCTAATAGCAGAGGGAAGAAATAGCAACCATACCAAAGCAAGATGTAACATGATTGCCTGAAAAATGATTTGGTAATAATAGGATCCAACAGCCCTCCTCAGATGCAATGCACCCAAATCAGCACAGGATACAGAGTAAAGTTTAAATAAAATAAAGTCTTCCTGAGAAAATGGAGAAGCAAAGGAAAGTATGATGTTTTTCTGTTGTGGACACAATGAAAGAAGATATATTACAACACAGCCACCCCGAGTAATACCAGTTGTATCTATAGAACAAACTTCCCATTTCAAAGGAAAACTGAGGGATAGACAGATCCTAACAGATCTACAGTTAGAGCCAGGAAGCTAGAGAATGAGAGGAAGTTATTTTAAAACTTACAGTGGGGCTTTGAAATACTAACTGCCCCCTCACAGGAATTTTTTTTCCAGATCTGAGCCCTATGATCAATATAAACTTAAGCTCTACTTCATTCATATTAAATATATCCCTTTCTTATTAGAAAATAAGCATAGAGGCAAAACTCTTCGTTAAATCTTGTGTCTTATACCTGTCTACAGAACTGATCTATTATTCAGTGCTAGAGGCTATCAAATGGCACTAAAATTACAGTGATTTTGGTCAAAAAACTAGACCATTTCCACCACTAAGGGAGCCCAAAGCTCCTCAAAGTCACCTTTACCCTCCATGGGATGTCATCTTCAGTTTTCTAGGAAAGGTCATTCTCACATACTTAATGTATTTGATTCACAGGGTAAATAGGGGCTCTGAGGACACCAGTCCACAGGACAGACAAGCCCAGGAGAAGGGCTCAATCTCAGGATTTATCCATCCATTTCACTCCTGACTTCCTTCAGATTTGCCACTGTAATTGTAACATGGCGAAGCCAAAACCTTTCTCCATACGTGGTGTTACTCCATGTCCATTCTTTTTATACCACTTTTAGCTATCAATGGCTAAGGATGAATGAAAATAAAATAGCTTGAAGAATAGATAACTTATCTGAGATGGAAAACTACATTAAACGTAATGGTTTTGTTTTTTTTAAAAAATAAAAAGGAAGTTTTATATAAATTAGGTATTTTCAGAACATTTCTTGTTTTATTTTTCTTATTATAAATAATTTGTTATGTAAGACCTTCTAAATATGGATTTTTAGGGACACGAATGAAAACTGTTAAGAGTTGCTTTCAGTCTTCAGCTTCCCGGCTAAAACTGTTGATCTTCATTTTCTTGACTGTCTCCGTTATTCTAGGCACCTATGAAATAGACTGGAGTTGGATAAAAGCCTCAGTTCTGAACAGGTCAGATCTAGATCACTTTGTTCTCACCTGAGACAAGCTATACAAATTTATCAAAGAATGGACTACAAGTTACTAGCTGCCTAGAATAATAACAACAGGGATTTGTATAAGTTTTGTATCTGTACACAGGTCACAATTCTTATGGCATTGGTGTGACTCAAAAATACAAGTAGGATCCTTACCTCAGGCGAGCCCCACCAGACACATTGCTGTGCGCTGCTGTTAAAGTGATGGCAAATGACTCACATTTATTTACGCTTGGAGTGGCCTGAAATGAAATCACTTTACTTTGCTCACCAGAGGAAAATGCAACAGTACCCGAAGGAAAGAGAGAGTGAGAGAGAGCAAAAGTCAAAATAATCCAATAGGAATCCTCTTTTTATCTGGGAATGCGCTAAAGTACAGACTTTAATCACAATTCCACTCCATTTAAGAAGAAGAAAACTGGATAAGGGTCTTTCCTATATGAAGCTGTCCTTCATGGCCACAGCATCGTGCCTGCCTCCCAGACATGGATCTATGAAGTTGAAGGGTTTTTTTGCTTATAAAATGAACACATCTCTTATAGCTAAAAATTAGACCATACCATTTCAATCTAATGACTCCTTATTAATAGAGAAAGCATACAGAGGTATATATAACTAAAAGGTGGTATCATCACTTATGCAACTTTCGTAGCTGTTTCCTCAGACTGTTACTCACCAAACAGAGGAGTAATATTGCCTGACTAGGCAAAGTCGGTGATCAGGTCTGCTGGGTATTCTGAGATCCAGCTCAAGATGACAGAGCCATAAGCTCCTTTTCTGGTGATGACAGCCTGGCCTGTCCCTGCTATAATGTCTGTAAGTCGTAAAATCACAGATTCAAAGCCAACCTGTGGAAACACAGTGGCTTTTGTTATAGAAAATGGAATAAAAGTGGACAATAACATATATGAAAGAGTACTATATTTTGTAAGGTAGGCATCTTAACAGTAGTTACACGTGCATATAAATATATGTATGTACATGTCTATATATGTTTGTGTATATATATATATATATATATATATAAAACTGCTTTCTTCACAACTCTTCAACATTTCTAAACCTTAAGACTTCTGAGAATTAGATATCAGGGAAAAAAAGGAACCAGTATGAATGACATTTTGGTACTGAGAACACTGAATATAGCATTTTGTGTCTGTCTTTCAAAAGGAAAACAAACCAACCTGCCCTTAATGCTCACATGCAATGGCTGTGGTACCATACAGATACACACAGGTCTAAAATAAAGTATTATTTGTCTATCCAGTGAAAGTAAGTTGTTGTCACATTACATTGTTCACAAAAACATTCTTGATAGTATGATGTACTTTTCTTTCTTTGACCAAAAAATGGGAATGAAAAGATAATTCACACATTCTAAAATGATAAGTGGATGTATGGTAGTAAACAATGTTTACAGAAATACCATTGGAATTAAGTTCAATTACAAACTGAAAGACAAAACAGTGTGTCAAGAGAATTAAAATCATTACATAAAAACTTCAATAAAATTTAAGAGACAAAAACTCAGCATGCTGTTGTCTTTGCTTGCCACATAAAAAGGGAACTGTAGCACATATACCATATTGGAACAGGTATATTATATTTTTTCTGTCTCATACAAAGCAGACAAATGGAAAATTCCCCACTCAGTGATTAGTCAAAGGTACTGTCAACTGCATTAAAACCCAGCATTACCTCCACTTCTTTTTGCACATGATACTGCATGCATGCTCTTATCTACTTTGGGGCTGCTGTACTTAAAGGAATAACATCGTCCAGAACTAGCTATTTTCCTCTAAGTCTCAGAACTTCCACTTCATGTAAACAGAAGTATAAGTAAATCATCATATTTATGCTATTTACATTTTATAGATGAAGAGACCTTTTCAAACTGCATTTACACATCTCTATATGAATTTGTATCAGAGAAAAGACAATATACAGTACAAGTAGTAACTGGAACAGTCTTGTCGGTCATTAAATTGGTTGCAATGATGAAAACTTTAAGGAGCAAACTGAATTCTTATAGCGGCTGCCTTTTGTAATGAAGCGTACCTTCCTTCTGCGGTAGAAAATTACACTGCAGTCAGTCTACTGACCTGTGAATTGGCAGCTTCCTCAGGAACAAGCAGAATGGCTGACTTCGCCTTTCCTAATATTTTAGGCACATCCTTGGCACTTGTCCCAACCACGCTTACGTTAGTCAGTTCCAGGGTAAAATTCAAGCCCAGTACAATAAACGCCTTCGAGAGGAAGAATGCAATTAAAATGGTGGAAATGTAATTCCACTGAAAACACGATAACCACCGGTTCAAAGAGTTAAGTGGCAGAAAAATCAGCAGATTTTGTTGTTTGCATGAAAAAGCAGTGTTTTCAAGTCAAGCGTTTTGTTGATTATCTTTCTATAAAGAAACACAGTTAAAACAGCAATATTGTGATTGTAATTTACCAGCAGTTAATTGAAAGATGAGTTTATAGAGCATGTATTGCCATTTTAATGAATTGTAACTAACATAGTGGGTCTCAGCTTGATTTTAACTCTTAGGGTTAATAAGATGCAAGACAAATGTAAAAGGATGTAAGCGTGGATGGAAGACTGTAATAATAATAATAGTAAACAACCAGGGAACACTGGGAAATGCAGGTAAATTTATCTGCTGCTTCACGAGTCAGCACTAACACATCACTATTTACAATGCAAAAGAGAAATTGAAAGAATATTGGAATACATAAAATAACAAAATATTGAACTGGTAGTAACACAAAGCAATGATGGAAGGAAACACTGGATATTTGAACACATGCATAGAGTGATTTTGCAGTTATTACCTGAAAATGTGATATTTGAACCCACTTCTAGTCCATAAATAGGAAATTCATTATACCAAAACTCTCTTTGCTGCTTCTTGACAGTGGACAGTATTGAGAGTTTAGTACCTTATTCCAGCACATTTGTATTGTGATGAACACAAATGGAAACAATAGATACCACATGACTTAAAAGGATAATACAGACCTGGTTGCTTATTGGCACTCTTTGCACTCCAAAGCTGGCACCGTCTTTTATTGTGAGGTATCCCACCTCATTCTCAGGCTCAATTAGTGCTTCTTCACAATGAGATGTGATATGGTACTCAACAATTGCTTCTCCAAATGCCCCAGCATGCCGAGTTACATTGATCTGAACATACCGATCCAGGTTCCTCTCTACGAGTACTGACTGCTGGTCAGAGTACAGGGCGAACACTCCATAGGGGTCATCATTTGCAAACACATTGATTTCCAAAATTCTTTTCTCTTGGTCTAAATCTGCTCCACCTTCTACTGAAATCAGCTGCACCACATAGTTCTCATCCAGTGCTGGAACATCGTCAGGTAACAGGTAGATGATTATCTCAGCTGTGCTCTCCTGCTCAGCAATGACAACAGATCCCTCTGTCCTAAGAAAGTCACCTGTGATGTCAGATTCACGACGTATTTCCCAGTAAACCTGAAATTTATTTAGAAAATTCACAAAATGAAGGCAATATCACCCACAGAGTCGGAAACTTTCACATTCATGGTTCAGTATAGATTGCATACGGAATAGGTTGGGTTTAAATGGGTAAAATAAAAATTTGTTTAAGTATGCATAGAAAGAAGCACATAGACTATCTTACAAAGTGGTGTGTTGTTCTTCCAGCAGTACTGTGAATGCAAAGATTACCTTTGTATATCTTCTGGACAACTACGTAAAACTATGCGGAATCTCTGAACAATTGCTTGACATTATTTCTATTTTTACACCAAGATATCCTTGCTGTTTTTACAGTTTCCAAAATTCCTCACAACAGAAAGGTGTGAAGAGTTCTCATTAAACACATTAGATGCTTTTATTAAATTTTTTTTTTTTTTTAATAAATGAGTACTTGTGAAAATGCTGACTTGTAAACAACTTTAGGTAAAGACAATGTAAGTGATGATTCTAAAATGTCTGATTCTTACCTTTACATATGGCTGAAAAAGAGTAAATTGTGAGGATCCCAAAGAAAGCTCACTATGAAAGTCTGGTCTCTCCTGTTCTCCCATCAAAAGCACAGGAGCAGAGGGAGAGAGAAAGCAAGACAAGCACTCCAGTGCTGTTTTTCTGGTTTTTTCACTGACCAGGGGAGACTGCATCTGACTCTACAAACCACAACTACTAGAGCTGAGCCCTTGCTAAACTCAGTCTAAAAGGCGACATTTCAAAATTTGAGAAATACGCAATTGAAAGGCACAGAATAAGATCTCCCTCCATGCATTGATACAGAGGATTATTTCAGATTATAATGTTGATTAGGAAGAGAGTGAGAATACCGTTATGTTTCCCATGGTGCCCTGGATTCGTCTGACAAACAGTGTAATACTTTGTGGCCCTTCCACTGCAGAGGGTTCTGTGAAGTTTTTCTCAGTTAACGATTCAGGAGCAAACTGTACCATTCCGTTGGGATCACCAAACTTCTGTATCTTTAAGGAAGTAATTGAATAAAAAAAAAATAAAAAATCAGAAATGTAAAGTGAATAGTATTCTTGTTTGAAACATTGAGATTTTCATTGCTAGATGCTATAGGGAATGTATCAATTAGTTCTTCCTATTGAGTTTTCTCCTCTTAAGAAGACTCAAGAGTACATCAGTATTTAGAAGAGAGTCTGAGAGAGTCTGCTCTCTAATAGGTCATTTCCCAACTTATACTGGAACCTGAGGTTGTTCCTGCCCAGACACAAGACTCTACACTTGCCCTTGTTCTATTTCATTAAATTTCTCCCTGCCCAACTCTCCAGCCTGTCCAGGTCTCCCAATGGCAGCACAGCTTCCAGTGTCAGCCACTCCTCTCAGCTTGGTGTCATCAGCAAACTTGCTGACAGTCACTCTGTTCCCTCATCCAAGTCATTGATGAATATATTGAATAATACAGGCCCCAGTACTGACCCTTGAGGGACTGCACTAGATACAGGCCTCAACGGGACTCTGACCCATTGACCACGACCATCAAACCCATGTAGTAGGGGAGGCAAAAAAAAAAGAGGCAAATGACAAGCTATTCAGTCATTATGATTACCCTTCAAAGCTTTGCAGGATAAATACCAATAACAGAGATCTCAAGAGAAAGAAAAGCAATAGTGACTTACTATTAGTGTAATGCTGTTTGCCTTAGGATCTAGTTCTGCTTCACCTTTCATAAGGCTCAGCCTAATAATGAAGATCTCCTGAACTTCAACTTCTTCACGAGGATGGATTTGTAGATTAATAGTTCTCAGCCCTCCTTCCCCTTCTCCAAAATAGAATGATCCGTTCACAGGGTCACCCATGTCACTATTCAGGGGAGATAAAAGCTCTTCTGAATTGGGTCCCAAGATGTCCCAATTAATCTGTGGAAGATACCAGTTTCAGATTTACAGTAGTGACATATTATAACTGCCTCCCGGGTCGGGGGAAGTGACAGAGTAACACAAGCGACATAAAAATTCTTGCATCTGCTAACAAGCTACATTTAAATATGTGCTCTTTTTACAGAACACAACATATTAATAATTGATTACATGTGGGAAAATATAGAATCCTTTGGAGAAAAATAAACATTAAAAATAGAAATTCTGAAGTGCTAGTTAGCCACAATGCCATTTTATTAAATTCTAGATATTAGTTACAGAAAAGAAAATCAACTGAGGTTTCTGTAGCACGTAACAGGAAATGCACAGGCCAGTTTACTTTTCTCTTCCTTTCACAATTTGTTTTGAAAAGCTCACCAAATAAGTATCCTGACCAGAAACATTCCCTGGGAAGTGTGATATCAAGACTGAAAACGACAAATATTTTCTGCAATAGAAGTTTTTAATGCCTCAAATCACGATTCACACTTCCTCAGGCTGATTAAAAGCTAGAATATTTTCAAAATTTCCCACAAATTAGATTGTTTTTGAAGGGGTCCTCTTCAGCATCTTAAAATTATTATTTTGACACTTAATTGTTTTTCAGTTTTCTTCAATGACTTCTAGGAAAAGTCAAAGAAGACCACGGCAATTTTCACATGAGGAGAGCAGTAGCTCATGGCCTTTAATGCCAATTTTCCAATCATTTGCCCAGACTGTGGAAGCCTTATCTTGGTTCATATTTATACTTTCACTTTGGCAGTGATACGTACAGACTAAAAAAAAGTCTAGAGGCCTCATAGTAAACAATTTACTGAAAATAAAAATAAATTGACCAGCTTCAGGAAGTAATTCAACTGAGTTCAATTAAATTAGCGGTGGTGCATGAAATTAACTATATTTTCAATGGGATTGGGAGATAGTTCAAAATAAAGTACACCAGACCATAATAAAAGGAGAAAAGCAGGAGGACAAAGAGAAGATCCAAAAAGTAACAATATTTTCTGTTCTTCTGCAACTATACAGAATTCACGCTTAATGAAAAGCTGCAACTATCCCATTAGAAATCAGTCACAAGGAAGCCCCTGACGGCAAAAAAAGAAGATTTTTGGCCTTGTCACTGGAAAACATTCCGTTTTTGAGAACCAGGGCCCACCTGTGTCTCCCCAAACAATTTTCCTGTCCTTTCCAGCACCAGCGACACTCTTGTCGGTGTATCGGGGCTGGGAAGAGTAATTCGACTTTGGCTGAGAAATCAGATGATGCCCTGGGGGGAGTCGCTTTTGGCAATGGTGACCTGGCTCAGTAGATGGAGCCCAAGGGCTGCTCCACCAGTGGCCCCCATCAGTTGGATTTCAAATTGCTCCGCAAATTCGCTGCATGGAAAAAAAAACAGAAAAAAAGACCTTCTGAGACACACAAGAACAAAAAATTAAAATTATGATTTGTCATTCAACCATGCGTCCAGCTGGATCTGTTTAAAGATATACAGAAGTCATCTCTGTAAGCATACAGCAGAAGATTCCCCCCATTTGCAGAGAATGGTGATATCTGAAATAAAAATGTTGTTTTATTTTCCACATGTGCTAAATTAAAAAAAAAAAAACAAACAATCAGCAAAATATTTTATTATTCACAGCAGTACTATTAACACCCAAACTTTCTGATAATCTAGGGAAAAAGAATGTAGTTGTTTGCATAAAATTTGACAGGCACTATGAAACTCCAATAATAGCTTCTTTTCCCTCCCTTTAAATATTTCAGGGCTGCAGAAATTTGCTTTTCAATTCAAACTCTGCTGACAGGCATACTGCACGTGCTAAAAAACGGTTTCTCAGAAGTAGATTAGTGAATAAATATCTGAAAAAAATAATTACCTTTCTTCATCATCTGTGATAGAGATATAGATAAAAGTCTGGTTCTGGCCACAATAAAAAATGACAGAATCATTATGGATGATGTAGTCAACGGTCGGAAGTGCAGAAATACTTCGAGAAAGGAAATCGGCTGTTACATCGCCATACGTTCCACGCTTTCTCACAACAGGAATCATGATTAATCCAGCATCCTCTTGCACTTCAAGAAAAATTGGGAAAAAAAGTTATTTTATTTCAAAATTTGTGAGAGAGCCACAGGCTTATCCTCTAAACCATAGTGAAAACCTCTGGTAAACTTACCCTGTAGAAGGATATACTGTGGATCAAATTCTATGATGCCTTCTGCATTATCACTTTTTGCTATAGTGACTCGTACTGTGGAGATATTTCCTATTACTGGGGGTTGATCTATCTGTAGATCATTTTCCTTTACGGTGAAATCAAATCCACTTGCAAGAACATAAAAAGGAATATTACATTAAAAAAAAAATCTTGCAAAAGTATTGTAATGCAAGTATGACAATTTTCAATTACCACAAATACTTTTATTTTCTGACAGTTACCACTGAAGATTTTTGGTCACACTTTTTCAAACTATATCTGCAAAACTGGCAGTTTTTTCACAGAAATGTGGATCTTTCGCTTTTTCTTTCACATTTTATCTTCTTCTTTGAGTTTCATGTGATTTGACAACTTCTATGTAATGGATGGACTTTCAGCTTTAAGAAATCTTAATCAGCAAAATCTTAAAATTAATGTTGAAAGAATTTGGATTGCCATACATCCAATTTGTATTATTATTACTATTATAGCTGCCATATGAAATTTTACAGTAAAACACCTGAAATCCAGCGGTGCCTTTATGCAGGTAGATCAGATTCCAAATACAGTTTGATCTCCTGCTTTTAATTAATTTTATCTTATAATTAATTTTATCTTGACCTTCCTTGGAGTTCCACTTTGGTAATCATCACTGAAAAGTCTTCAGGACCTTCAGGAAAGTCGTCATCATGAATTTCAACCGAAATCATTCTACTCTCCTCATGTGGTTCAAATAACAGTTCCCTTACTGTGGGGGTGAAATCAACTCCCTCCTCTGCAGTCCCATTTATTCTCTGGAAGCAAAGACGCACTTTGCCATAGGATCCCCTTGAACGCAAAACAGTGATGTTAACCTGAGGGAGAGAGGACATTTGCTTTAAAAAATGGCTTTGCTTTTCTGTTACCATTCTGAGACTGTTCTAGAGGCACCTTCTCAACGGTTCTGCCAGGTAACAATTTGCTGCAGTAAGTGCAGAATACACATAATTTAACAGACAGGCATCTTTCTCAGAGTATTAAAAACACCAAAAGCCTCAGATGGACTATGCTATGATAAATGCAGAATAAATCTCTGCCTTTTTTTTTTTTTTTTCCTAAAGTTAAGTATAAATCTACCGACAATATTGATATCTATCGATATTTCACGTAAGAAGGAATTTTAACCATATACCCATTTTTCTTCTTCTGTTGTCAGCAATATTTCTCGTGAAAATGTAAACTCTCCGTATGGAAAATCACTGTCGGCCATGGTAATATTTGCTGTGCTGCTAGATTCATTTATGAGTCCTCCATCACTGATCCCAGTTAATTCAAATGTGTAGTAATGCTTCTCCTCAGGACGGTTATCATCGACAGCCTAGGGAGAAGAACCAATTAACCATTTCCAGGTAGAGAGGTATAACTAATTTCTAATCAAGATGCTGGCTAGATAAAAGGAAGAACCTGAAATAGCTACTGGTGTAAAATCTCTTGTACCTGTATTAGAACCACTGCTGCACACTGCCTGTCTCGCATTGTCAAGGTCCCCGACGTCTCAATAAATTCTGTGTGATGACGGGGTGTTATATTCCAATATATTATGATTTCACCAAAAATCCCTGGGCCACATGTCAGGCTGCAGAATGCAAACGCAGATTTAATCTTCTACCTTTAATATTTGATACCAAATCCAGAGATATAAAGCATAGATATTGTTGTGCACGG
Source organism: Nesoenas mayeri (assembly GCF_963082525.1). Taxonomy (NCBI): domain Eukaryota; kingdom Metazoa; phylum Chordata; class Aves; order Columbiformes; family Columbidae; genus Nesoenas; species Nesoenas mayeri. The sequence continues at coordinate 1,177,423 of NC_137562.1, forward strand.
AAGAAATGTTACCAGCACTGTGAAGCTTGAATTTTAATCTATTAAGTCACTATTAAGATCTTTACCATAACCTCTTCAGAGCAATAACGTGTCTGCAGTTCTGATTTACTTCCCCGTGTTGGGAGGCATCTTGAGCTGTATTTTTACCCAGAGCACTTTATAGTTTCTTTGTGCATACAGCCCAAAGTTGGCAGCTGAAAACTGAGCTGTCTTTCTGCTTTTCAGGAAACAGACATGCAAAACAGAAGGGAAATGGGACTTACGGGTAGCACCCAGAGGTAATTTGGTTTTGAAGGCAGAAAGATACGAGAATAGTACTATGAGATCACTTGAGAAATGTTCTGTGTGCTGCTTGTCTAAAAACCTAGAGGCTAATCCTACTCATGACATTCTCGGTGAACTGAAGCATGGCAAGAAATTGTCTATACCATGATCTAGTACATGTTCTAAACTGGTGCTGCACAAAGCATCCCTTTGTCTGTTGGGATTCTCAGGGCAGCATGAGAATCTGTTTTCTTGCTTCTATTTGCTGTTTCACTAAGGGAAAGTGTTGTAATACTTTTTCTCCAATTCTGTTAGAAGGTATGGTAACATTGTGATTTCTTCATCTTGTTTTCAGCTGACTGAATGCAGTGAAAGAATTGCATCTTGTTTCAACTAAGACCCAGTGCTGCTTTGGTTATGCTGATCATCGTAACAATGTACCGAATTTCAGTTCAAGCACCAATCCTGAACTGAATCCTGAAAAGCACAAAGCATCTTCAAATATAATTGACTGCCTTCCCCTATTCCTTTGATTAGAATCCTCTTTCCTTTAATGAATCTATGTTGTAAATAATTGGAAGACATATCTAAAGCTCCTCAGCAATACTGAAAAGACACCTACGTAGTATGTTCTGCCCTTCTTAAAAAACAAGCATCTAATTTTAAAAATACTTATGATTTTAGAAGTGATAATGAAATGCAGCATTCAATTAATTCTTGCCAAATGTGGAGCCTCATAGCTTTTGAAACAGAGCTGTTTTGGATAAATGAGTGATGTACTCGCCTAATAAGAGCAGTCCCATTATAATTTCCTGAAGGTTCTCCAATCAGAACATGCTGGGATGAATATGCTATCCCAGCCACCCCAGAAGCTCCTTCATCACCCACAATAATGATGGTTGCAACACCTATGAAGAGAACAAAAGCTTCTCATGGTAAAACAAAGCTAACTAGTGAGGTATTTTTTTAGCATGTTTGGTGACACAAATGGTTAAGCACCAGCTTCCCGGGGAGCCCATGGAATCCCCAACCTTGGAGATATTCAGAATTTCAGTAGACAAGGCATTCAGTGACCTGATCTCATTGTGAAGGCAATTCAACAAGGTGACCCCCCTAGATGGTCTCTTACAAACGAAATTATTCTATGCTTCTTACAGGTCTGAACCTGGGTTTGGTTTCTGCTTGCTTTTGTTAAACAATTCTTTACAGACAATGTTGATTATCTGAACACAAAAGTCTACGCCAACACTTGATTTAGACGGAAAAAATACCACCTAAAATTCTCTTTCATTTCTTCAGATAAGGAAAAAACTGAGGGAAAAATACTGACCTCCTTTTGTCACAGGAGCTCTGCTAGCTCGTTTCTTCTATGTCGTTTCTGGGGGGAGTTGGGTTTTATTTACGGGGAGGACGTTTGAGTCGATTCATGTGAAGATACACAATTCTGCACTAGCTTTTAAGAAATGTGTCTTTTTTTCAGACCACTTCACTTCTTCACAGAATATCAGTTCTAACTATAACATTCAGCACATATTCGGCTCCTCTCTTTGACTTGTAGAACGAATCCCAAAAGATACATCTCCTTAGGACTGAGGGCGTCTAGCACACAGACAGCCGCGGCGCGAAAGCCGCGCCCACAGGACACAGAACCCGCCGCGCCTCGCCCCGAGCTCCCGCCGAAGCGGCGCCCCACTCGCCACGCCACCAGCTCTGCTTTTCAACGTCCCCCCGGCTAACGGGGGCTGCGCCGCTCCCGGAGGGACCGCCGGACCGGGCACGGGCGCTGCGCCGGAGGGAGACATGGCTCCAGACCGACAGCCTTCGGCGCACCTGCCCGCAGGGTCACACGCCTCCCGCCGGCTTCGCCAGCTCGGCGGGGGGGAACCGGAGACGAACGCCTCCGCGCCGCGCCGCGCCGGCAAATCCCGCCCCCCCCCCCGTTCCACCGGCACGGTCACCCCCGCCGCGGCCGCACTCACCTGCCGCCTCTTTCGCCGCTCCGCTCCTGCCAGGCGCTCGTGCTTTGGGCATGCGCGGTAGCGAGACCGCAGCACCCGCCCCTTGCCGCGTCCCGGTTGGCTGCCTAGGACACGTCAATCACCTCTCTCGCCGCCTAGCAGCGCTCGCGAGTCGGCCATGCGCAGTACGGAGACCTCAACGCCCGCCCCTCTGGCAATCTGATAGGCGGACAGAGTGGCGACTGACGTGCCTAGACAGCCAACCAGCGCTCCGCCCCTCCAGCCCTCCAGCCCTCTCGCGCCAGCAGCCGCGTTGCAAAGGGAACAATAAACCGCGCTCCCCTGCTTTCCGCTGAAAAGGGGGGCGGCTGGGTCCCCGCAGCAGAAAAAACCCTTCCGTCCTGCATTGCCCTTCGCCAGTACAACTGCACAGCTGGGAACTCGGCAACGTCAAGCGGCCGTCTGACAGACGCACACTCGGAACTTGACTAGGCTGGCGATTTTGGCTGGCTTACACACACGGACTTGCACTTCTCTGAGGAAACAAATTCTTTTTTAAGCACAGCCTCTCCTTGGGGAAGAAAAAACGCCCCCTCCGCACTCCCAAACACTAGGCAGCCGTGGGGAAACCACTGAAAGCCAAGACCGACAGCAGCAACGTCGAGTGCAATCTGGCTTCAATTCTGATCACGCACTTAATGGCCTCTCCCAGGCCTACCAATGACTGCTCCTTTTCTGGAAGGACAAACTGAACGTCCTAAACTGAAGACTGCACGGAACACAGCTCCACTGGCAGCCCATTTGCCTCTTCTCCGGCTTCCACGGGGAATATCTTGTAGCGTCCTCCAACTCGCAAACGTTCTTCCTCAATCCACGGCCCCAGACGCGGAATCTCCTGAGCAGCGAGCGGAAACAACCGCGCGGGATTTTCTTCACGGCACCGAGAAGGCGGCGCTGGCAAAAAAGCAGGCCAAAGCACCTGAACCCGTCTGCCAGCCCCAGCCTGCGGCCAAGAGACCTGGAGCACCCTGCCCGAGGGGCCGCGCACCCCGCAGCTGTACTTGGACGACCGTGTGCGTGAAAGCATGTGTGTCTACAAACGATTGTCTGTCCACATGCGTGTGCCTTGATGCAGGCTCCGTTCGTGCTTAAGCTGGAGTGAGTGCACAGCTGCGCCGTTTGTTGGCAAAGCTCCGCGTGTTGCACGACGTTGCCCAGTCCTGCATTTCTCACGCGGACAGATGCAAGGGAGCTCTGCTAGTAAAGGAGCAAAGACAGTCGTAGGCAGAACTGAATGCTGCTCCGAGCTACTTCTCACCCTTGGCAAATGCTTCACAGTGCGCGAGGAATAGATTTCCGTAGCCAATGTACAAGAGAAACGAAACAGATCATGCCTAATGCGAAAGAGCAACAGGGCGTCACTGCGAAAGCTTCTCCCTGATCTACAGCTGAGAGCGAACACTTGTGTGCTTGTCGGAGAGATTGTGTCTTGCCTGTAAGTGTCTGGGAGTTTGGGGCAGGTCAGTGTGGCTAGTTCGATAATCAACGTCTAGGATAGCTGCAGAGCCGTCCCTGTTGGTGTGAGTACAGTGTGCCTGGAAGTCAGTCTGTGTTCCTGGCGCCTGCTGTATCTATCCGTCGCTCCACACGCGTGTGAGTCCATGTCTTTCTCTCCACAAGCATGTGTGCTGATTTCGTCGCACATGTGCATCTGCGCTAGTGTTGAGCTCAGCGGAGTGTGTCTCTGGACACTTGGAGTGCGTTTGCTGTGCCTGTGTGTAACACAGCACAGCCACGACTGCTCCGGTGAAGAGAGACCAGGGAAATCATCTAGGCAGAGTCAACAAAGGAAAACCGAAGAAGGATTGACGTGTGCTCGACAGAGACGGATTCCCTGCGCTGACATTTCTCAGTAACGCCAGAAGAAAGCTGAGAGGTAGATCGACCGGAGAAATGCTTCCTTAGACGACATTTAGCGAATGAACTGCATTGTGCGCGGCTTTCGGGATTGTGCCTGAAAAGTGCGAAAACCAGCAGAGCCTGTGCTCAAAAGCTGGTGGCTGTGTGACTGCATTGATGCACGTTCCCGTGTCTGCGAGTGTATAGACGGCTGTTTCACGTTCACACAAAGGCACCTGGTCGGGTTTTTCTTCTGTGCGTGCACACGCGTTTCCCTTGTCTCTTCGGAACAGACGTAGCTCTCTGCATGCTGAACGACGTGGTAAAACGCGTCTGCCTATATTTTGGTTAACAATCGCGGGTGCGTCTTCCGTCAGCGGCATTTCCGCAGACGACTCCGCAGAGCCAGTTCTGAAAGCTCCGCACACCAGGACTGATTGTAGAACGAAGCAATTGCACCTATGCACGCAATCACATATTCTGACGGACGTCTTTTATGGCACAGCAGCACGAAGGTATTTGCGTTCAAGCACGTATCAGAAACAATGTGTGGACGAGGATGTGTTGGTATTTTCTCCGTACGGCATGCTTCGTGGTAGCTTACTTGCCGATCGCAGGCTTAGCGGTTTCTATACACGACTCGGTATAGGGAGAGAAAGAGAGCGCATCGGAAAACTTGCGTTTTCTGCGCTGGAACCTAGTTGCTACGCCTTCTGTTTGTCCACGTGAACACACACGATTCTCCACTGAAAACCAAGCAGAAACCTTTCCACAGGCTTCCTGGTATGTGAACCCACCACCTCGTACGCACGAACGGAGCTAGAGATTAGCATCTACATTTTCACACACTGATACTTAAGCAAACGCTTGGCCATACACATGCACACATCCGCAAGCGCGCCCACTCCCATCTATGGACAGAAAGACGTACGCGAGACGTGCTGACATGCTTGAGAGTAAACAGGTGTGCGTTGATGGTTGGCGTACTGCATCACGCATACGTGGCTGCACGAGAATATTCTTTTGGAGGGTACGTGCAGATACGTCCCTGTACTTGGACGACCGTGTGCTTGAAAGCGTGTGTGTCTACAAACGATTGTCTGTCCACATGTGTGTGTCTTTTTGCAGGCTCCATTCGTGCTTAAGCGCGAGTGAGTGCACAGCTGCGCCGTCTTTTGGCAAAGCTCCGCGTGTTGCACGACGTTGCCCAGTCCTGCATTTCTCATGCGTACAGATGCACGGGAGCTCTGCTAGTAAATGAGTAAAGACAGGCGCAGGCAGAACTGAATGCTGCTCCGAGCTACTTCTCACCCTTGGCAAATGCTTCACAGTGCGCGAGGAATAGATTTCCGCAGCCGATGTACAAGAGAAACGAAACAGATCATGCCTAATGCGAAAGAGCAACGGCGTCACTGCGCAAGCTTCTCCCTGATCTACAGCTGAGAGCGAACACTTGTGTGCTTGTCGGAGAGATTGTGTCTTGCCTGTAAGTGTCTGAGAGTTTCGCTTAGGTCAGTGTGGCTAGTTCGATAATCAACGTCTAGGATAGCTGCAGAGCCGTCCCTGTTGGTGTGAGTACAGTGTGCCTGGAAGTCAGTCTGTGTTCCTGGCGCCTGCTGTATCTATCCGTCACTCCACACGCGTGTGAGTCCATGTCTTTCTCTCCACAAGCATGTGTGCTGATTTCGTCGCACATGTGCATCTGTGCTAGTGTTGAGCTCAGCGGAGTGTGTCTCTGGACACTTGGAGTGCGTTTGCTGTGCCTGTGTGTAACACAGCACAGCCACGACTGCTCCGGTGAAGAGAGACCAGGGAAATCATCTAGGCAGAGTCAACAAAGGAAAACCGAAGAAGGATTGACGTGTGCTCGACAGAGACGGATTCCCTGCGCTGACATTTCTCAGTAACGCCAGAAGAAAGCTGAGAGGTAGATCGACCGGAGAAATGCTTCCTTAGACGACATTTAGCGAATGAACTGCATTGTGCGCGGCTTTCGGGATTGTGCCTGAAAAGTGCGAAAACCAGCAGAGCCTGTGCTCAAAAGCTGGTGGCTGTGTGACTGCATTGATGCACCTTCCCGTGTCTGGGAGTGTATAGACGGCTGTTTCACGTTCACACAAAGGCACCTGGTCGGGTTTTTCTTCTGTGCGTGCACACGCGTTTCCCTTGTCTCTTCGGAACAGACGTAGCTCTCTGCACGTTGAACGACGCGTCTGCCTATATTTTGGTTAACAATCGCGGGTGCGTGTTCCGTCAGCGGCATTTCCGCAGACGACTCCACAGAACCAGTTCTGAAAGCCCCGCACACCAGGACTGAATGTGGAACCAAGGAATTGCACAGGTGCGCGCAATCACATATTCTGACGGCCGTCTTTTATGCCACAGCAGCACGACAGTATTTGCGTTCAGGCACGTATCAGAAACAATGTGTGGACCGAGAATCTGTGGGTGTTTTCTCCGTACGGCATGCGTCGTGGTAGCTTACTTGCCGATCGCAGTCTTAGCGGTTTCTATACACGACTCGGTATAGGGAGAGAAAGAGAGTGCATCGGAAAACTTGCGTTTTCTGCGCTGGAACCTAGTTCCTACGCATTGTTTTTGTCCACGTGAACACACACGATTCCCCACTGAAAACCAAGCAGAAACCTTTCCACAAGCTCCCAGGTAGGCGCACCCACCACCTCGCGCGTACGAACGCAGCTAGAGAAAAGCACCTACCTTTTCACACACTGATGCCTAAGCAAACGCTTGACCACACACATGCACACATCCGCTAGCGCGCCCACTCCCATCTATGGACAGAAAGACGTACGCGAGACGTGCTGACATGCTTGAGAGTAAACAGGTGTGCGTTGATGGTTGGCGTACTGCATCACGCATACGTGGCTGCACGAGAATATTCTTTTGGAGGGTACGTGCAGATACGTCCCTGTACTTGGACGACCGTGTGCGTGAAATCGTGTGTGTCTACAGACGATTTTCTGTCCACATGCGTGTGCCTTTTTGCAGGCTCCATTCGTGCTTAAGCTGGAGTGAGTGCACAGCTGCGCCGTTTGTTGGCCAGGTTCCACGTGTTGCATGACGTTGCCCAGTCCTGCATTTCTCACGCGGACAGATTCAAGGGAGCTCTGTAGAGACGGCTGTTTCATGTTCACACAAAGGCACCTGGTCGGGTGCATCCCAGATACAGCATCCCAGATTCAGCATCCCCAATACAGCTTCCCGGATACAGCATCCCAAATACAGCATCCTAGATACAGTATCCTAGATACGGCATCCTAGATACAGCATTCTAGATACAGTATCCCGGATACAACATCCTAGATACACCATCCCAGATACAGCATCCCAGGTACAGCATCCCAGATACAGCATCCCAGATATAGCATCCCATATACAGCATCCCAGATACAGCATCCTAGGTACAGCGTAATAGATACAGCATCCCAGATACAACATGTCGAGCTGTGCTCCTCTCCCACACCAAGTGCTGATCGTGGGGCTCAGGGTGAGGGGGGGCAGCGAGGGGGTCCGTGGACTGGAATAAGTTTTGTTTGGGGTTTTTCAAACGCCTCTGCTGACACGTCGTATAAAAACCGATTGCTGCAGTGCTAAGGAATGAACAGGAGGATGAGCAACAGACTGCAGAAACTGCTTGCGTTTTGGTTTATTGAAAAATTCTTATTGAACTCAAAAAGCAATACGATCTTGCAGTGGTCTTCTAATAGCTAGTGACAGCTTTTAATGTACTGGTTTGGAACTTTGAGATGAGATTTGAGATGAAGGGCTGTTGCATTGTGGAATATTGCAGGAGTAAATTTCAGGCATTTCAGCATGCCTGGCAGATCTGCAGCTTGATAAAGACCTCAGGCTGTTTGGTTTAATCAGACTTTTGTAGATCCCACCTTCACTGGTCAAAGCACCGGCTGCCAATGTGTTTTCTGGTGTTGTCACTTCTTTCTGACCAAAGACGGCAGAGGCAGCAGCTCTACTGGTGCTGTCTGTTTTATTGAGACATGGGGATCTACAGGAACTTTAACCCGAAAGCTCAGGAAGCTGTGGTCCGTGGTCTATCTTTGTAATGTTTGTAGATTCTTCTGCAACGTTTGTGAGTGTGAACTGCTGTGCAGGTAGAAGGAAGAAAGATGTGTGAGCTAAAGCAGCAGGAAGGCTGCAGCCGTGTAAGCCGGGGGTGCAAGCGGCACGAAACGGGCTGCATCGGCGGAGCCCTCGGTCCCGGGCCGTCTCGGGCAGGCGGCGGAGCCCTCGGTCCCGGGCCGTCCCGGGCAGGCGCTGCCCCGCTGCCGGTGCCCCGCCGGGGCCGGGGCCGCGCTGCGGGCGGACAGCGCCGCTCTGAGGCCGCCGGCGGCTCCGGGCCGGGAGGGGGGGCGGGGCCCGGTGGCGGCCGCGGACGGGATTGGCTCCTGCGCCGGATGGGCGGGGCCAGGCTGCGTAAGTGCGGGGGCGGAGGAGCGCGTGCCGCCGGTGCGGCGGCGGGAGGAGCGCACGAGGAGCGGCGGGGCCGGCGGTGAGCGAGGGGCGGGCGGACACCGGGGAGACTGGACGGGGCCGCCCCCGTCCCGGCTGAGGGGGGAGGCTGGAGGGGGAGGGACGGGCTGGTTTGGGCAGGAGGAAGGCGAGGGGCAGGCAGCCGCAACAGCGCGGCCCCGGGCCGGGCCGAGCAAGGGGCGAGGGGGAAACACGCGGGCGGCTGTGAGGGAAGGGAGCCCCGGGCTGAGCGCTGCGCGGGGCTCGGGCGGGGCCGTGGGGCGGAAAGGGGAGCCCGTGGTGCCACAGGGCAGAGGGAGGAAGGCGAGCGGGAGGGGGCGGCGCCGGGGCGGTGCCAGGGGGCGCGAGGGGCGGGGGCGGCGCTGTCGCGGGGAGGGGCCGGGAACGGAGGGAGCGGCGGAGGAGCCTGAGGGCGGGACGGCGCGGAAGGAGCTTGGGCGAGAAAGGCTGAGGGACCTCAGGGAGGGGGTGGCATCGGGGAGGCTTTGGTGGGAAAGGCTGAGGGACCTCAGGGAGGGGGTGACATCGGGGGGGCTTTGGCGGGAAAGGCTGAGGGACCTCAGGGAGGGGGTGACATCGGGGGGGCTTTGGCGGGAAAGGCTGAGGGACCTCAGGGAGGGGGTGACATCGGGGGGGGCTTTGGCGGGAAAGGCTGAGGGACCTCAGGGAGGGGGTGACATCGAGGGGGCTTTGGCGGGAAAGGCTGAGGGACCTCGGGGAGGGGGTGACATCGGGGGTCTTTGGCGGGAAAGGCTGAGGGAGCTCGGGGAGGAGATGGCGTCGGGGAGGCTGCAGGGGGCAATGCTGAGGTAGCTCAGGACGGGATGGCACTCAGGTCTGGTTTCAAAGGGAAATGCTGAGGTACCTTGAGGAATGGACGCTGAGCTGGGAGCTATGAACACATCAGACTGGTTAAGAGAGTGTTCATGACAGAAATTTGTGCAGTGAAGTATTCCAGCAAAGAGCGGGAGAAGAGCCAAACTTAGATCAGGCCTCCTAGGACGCCTGTGGGTTTGGGGACAGGGATGACGAGGTTGTTAATCCAGTCCTAACTGTTTCTTTCTCTGTCCCTCTCTTGCAGCACCTGACTGAATGGAGAAGCAAGTGGACGGGAAGTTCCTGCGCCACACACAGATCACATTTATCGCTCTCGCCCTCAGAGACCCGGAGATCCAAACCGTTCGCATCGTGCCTTGAAGCAGCCTGTGCTCATGCGCTTCTCCCAGGGAGAAGGCAGAATGGCAGTGACTGGCCACGTTAAGCCACAGGGTGCACACTGTGCAGCTGTCAAGCCCAGCTCTGCGTTAGCTCACACCTGCGGTTTTGCGCCGCACACGCACATTTGAGTTGTCGCTGGTTGTTGCAGCGTTTGGCTTTGGCGAGGACAGCGTGTGTTTGTCAGCAGTTGGTGTAGGTGGGATCTGGAGGAGAAAGCGATATTTCCGTGCCAGAACTGGTTGGTGTTTGCATGGTATTGTGGCGGTTGTTCCCGCAGGCGATGAGTGCTGGAGCATTATTGCAGGATGAGGGGATTTTGGAGGCTTGTCTGTGAGATGCACTAGAGGCAGCAGCTGAAAGCGAAAGGCTGAGATTTGGAGGGTTTGTCGGTGGGTTTTGGGCAGTTGTCAGCTGAAGAGTTGGCTGTTTGCAGGTGAGGTGTAGGGCAGAGGGTGAAGCTGACTTTGCCTGGGCGGCGCAACTGGCTGGGTGTGCAGAGCTGAGGAGAGCGGGTTGCTGCGGGTGACCCTAAAGCTGGAGAACCAGCCGGCAGCTCCAGACGCTCCCGCTGCCGGGCAGGGCCGTGCAGGCCAGTGCCCTGGGGCACAGCGACGTGACCCTCCGCAAGTACCAAAGAGCAGGTGAGGACCGTGGGCATTTGTACTGAGCTGTGACATCTCTAACCCGTGACATTGGGGTCCAGCCTGAGCAGGGCATGTGCGGAAGCTGTGCTGCAGGGAGGGCAGAGCTGAGGGGAAGGGCTGTGCCAGGGGCTGGTGCCAAGGCAAGGTGGGCACGCTATGGGGTGTGGGGAGGTGTCAGCCCCGGACTCAGCCCCTGTCTGACTGTAGTGCCCTTGGGCTGGTGTAGCTCAGTCCTCCGTGTGTTTCTCTTCAGGGGGAGCAGCATGCGAAGGAAAAGCAAGGAAGGAGGTGAACCCATGAGGAAGAGTGATGGATAAAGAGGGTTGGAGCGCACCTGCCAGTCAAGAGGGATCAAGAAAGAAGACACCGGTGGTATACCTGAAGGTATATTTCTTCCTACAACGAAGGAGAATTCGCAATACATGCTGCTGTCAGCAACGACCAGTAAGCGACAAGACTCTATTGACTGATGCCTCTGGTCGCTCACATAAAGTTGTAATTACATGGCTAAACTCAGATACCCAGTGCTGCAAACACAAGGTAGAAAAAGAGACCAAGAGTCAAACAAGTTCTTGAGCTGACAGCTGTTAGGATCGCTTTGAGGTGTTCTGTAACAAGCCTTTGAATGTTGTAACTGGCTCGTATTATGCGGCTGGCATACTTAACCGCCTGGAAGCTTCTTTTCTTAAGGAAGAGGATAATCCTCTTTTGATGGCTGAATTGAGAATGCTATGGTTTCTAATAAATCATAGACATCATAGGTATTATGCAATGCACACCCGCTCTCGTAGTGGCCCTTCCAGGACCACTTGCGGAAGGCAGTAGGAGGGCCGATGCACGAGCTGTGCCGCTCACTGTGCCTAAAGCCTTGGAGCAAGCTAAATGATCACATAAATTCTTTCACCAGAGTGCAAAGGCGTTAAAATGACAACTTCAAATTACAGTGGATCAGGCCAGGAGCGTTCTTATGTCCTGCCCTGATTGCCAACAGTTGGCACCCGCACCATCCATAGAGGGTGTTAATCCAGGAGGGGTTGCTGCCAATGAAGTACGGCCAGCGGATGTAACGCATTGTTCTGAATTGGGTAAATACGTACGTGTTTCTGTAGACGCTCATTCCAGATTTCTCGTTGCTGCTGCACGCGCTGGTGAAAGAGCACGAGACGTCTGTAACATTGGTTGGCATGTTTTGCTGTTTGAGGAGTTCCACGATCTGTAAAACCAGGGGAAAGCGGAACGCACACTCGATTAGAGGAGCGATCCCCCAGCGCGCTGTAATAGAAGTGCCTGCTTTTTAACACTTTCAAAACAGTGTTAAAGAGTCTGTTTGACGACTTTTCGGTATCATTTCTGGCGACGAGGATGGGATAATCTGCCTGACCTCCCGTGGATCCCAGGATCTCTGGGACCTTGTGCCGGCACCGGGGAATTCCGGGAAGGGACCACAGCTCCTCGGACCAGCTCGGGACGCGGGTAAAACCCCATCAATGAGATAAGGCACTTCCATTGTCTGGTTGGGTTGGCACGCTGCCTGCGCGAGACGTGGGCGACACCAGCGCGTTGGGTCTGCGCATTCGCGTCTGCGCATTTTGGTAAACTGGGTAACTTAAAAAAAGAAAGAAATAAAAAATTAAAGGGGAAAATGAGAAAACAGTAAATTAAAGAGAAAAACGAGGGAACAGCAATTTGATAAAGGTACCCTTAATGATTTTGCTGTTTGTGCCTTAGCAATTGTATAATTGTTTCTGGCTTTAGTGGTTTGTTGTTGTTGTTACTTGTGTCTTGGGGGATTTTATAGTCCAGTACTTAGGGTTCACCAATTGTCTGTTATTGTGATTGTGAAGTAGGTAGTGGACAATCGGCAGGAGGATTCGTGAGAAATCCCCCCCAGGCTGTGTTTTCTGACATTGGAAAAGGATCGTTTGCTGTTCAACAGGGCGTCAACCAGGGAGAATCTGATTGAATATTGTAATTAATGGTGGCCACTGTAAATAATATTAATATGCTTCACAGGTCTAGGTGGGTATACTTTGAGATCTGTAGTATAGTAATGTGCTGCATGTAATATGTAGTAAGATATCTATTTTAAATCATATATTGCCTATTACATAAGGCATATTACACAATACGTAATGTTACATATGCATTGTCTTTATCCCCTTCAGATCCATTTGTTTTGAAAAAGGATAATCAGGGAAAGAAATGCAAACTAGTAAAAGGTTTGTTGAAGAACAGCTATTGGTGTAGAATACACAGAGAACATGAGATCAAAATTGTCCCTCGGTCAGTCCAGGGTGGGATCCTGATATCCTTATATCGGGGGACAGGCTGCATTGGTATCGCCAGTGCATTTTATACGGGATTAGACACGCTGCGCCTAAAGCTGTAAATATGCCAAAACCTTCTGAGATTAAACAGGATTGTGAGGAGTCTCCCACTGAGTTTTTACACCGTCTTAAACCGACAGCTCAGAAATATATTAATATAGATCCTGACTTGGAGAACAGAGAAATAGAATTCTTAGTTGACTGGGAGCTCATTATTCTGTGTTAAACACTATGCAGGGAATATTAAGTAGCGATTCTGTAACAGTTATGGGTGCCACAAAAATTGCAAAACACGGCCCTTTAACCTGCTGCTTAGAATGTTTGTATGTGGAGTCTGTACTTATTGATTGTGTACCATGTGTCTTCTCTTGTGCACAACGAATGGTTGAAAAAAGCTTTAATGGTGCAATGGCTGTGCAGTTACACGCTGCTGTGGCTGCAATTGTTAAAGAAAGAAGGGGAGATGTGGCAGGGTTGTGACATCAGGCCCGTGAGAAATTGCAAGAGTCACAGTGTGAGAACAAGCGCTGGTGGAAAAACACAAGCAGCAAGGACTGTGTGGGACATGAACCATCAGGGACAGAGGGATTGGTACATGAGGGACAGAGGGATTGATACGGGGTTGGTACATGAGGGACAGAGGGATTGACACGCGGTGGGTACATCAGAGACAGAGGGATTGATACAGGATCGGTACATCAAGGACAGAGGTCCGCGATGTTTCAAATGCAAACCTGAGTTTGTATTAAATGTCTCTCTGCATCTTAAAGAGAGTCTGTGCCTCATCTGCTACACCCCTTTATCTGTTTCCCAAATTACGATTTAGACTGTATTTACCGTTGTAAAAACAAAGCTTTCCCCCCTTAATTTTTGTCACGTGTTGTAGTTAGAATTAATAGAGATATTGGAGCCCATCGTAGCTAAACTGGAAAAAGACAGCAGCCGTGTGTATTTTTAAATAAAGACTAAATCAAGTGTGCTAGCTCATTATCTTTAAGCGTTTTACTGTGATCACCTCTCTCCCAAGGTTTTGTGTCTGTTGTATCAAGGCCTGACACCCACGGCCACAGTGGATGAATCACTATGGGCACAACACCAGGAACCTGCCTGTTCGTGTCCAGGATATCCACTCCAGCAGGCACGTTTTAATTGGTACTTGCATTATGGATTAGATGCAACAAAAATCCATACTTTCTTTTGTCCTTTGCTATAGAGGAGGGGGTTGAACTTTTCTATAGCAGATTCAATCACTTGTTGTAAAGCAATGAAATAAATAACTTAGGCTTTTTCTATGGATAAACAACGTTTAATTCAATTCCTTAATTGTATTCCTTAAACACTTGTTCGTTAGACCATAAGCAAAACAGCGCTGGGTGTTAGTTCGTTAGTAGGCCCTTATTATGTGGTTGGTTAACCCTGAAAATGTTAGCTCCCTCTATCAATATAAGCTCATAAACAAGTTTCAAAATTTTTATGTAGAACTTACCCACCTTTTCCTTTTTGCAGGTTCAGAGCCCGAGCCTCATTTGGTTGTATCTGTAAACATCAAACGTCTCAGCACAAATCACAACTGCATTTCTCACAGACAGAAGTGCCTGATCTCCACAGCTTGCCTGGCAGTGCAGAGAGCAGGAAGTGCGGTGAGTCCTGGGCCTTTGGGGACATTTCACCCTGTTTTGTGTCCCAGTCCCTCCCTGCTCCCTCCTCTTTCCTGCTGTGCCCTTCTTCCTCTTCATCTCTTCTCCCTCTGGCCCTCTGCTGCTTCCTCACCTATTCCCCCACCCTTCTGAACCTCTGTGCAGGGTTTCTCGTATCTCCCTCTCCGTCTCCACCCCTCTGTGTTCTCATCATCCCCGGTTTCTCTTTGTCGTCATTCTTGTCTGTTGCTCTGTCCCGCTCCGTGCCCCATCATTTCTCACTGTATCCCTCTGTCCTGCTCCCTGTGCCTATTCCTGCCCCTCTTCTTTTTTACTCCCTCTTCCTCTTGCTGCCCACCCCAGGATTTTTTCCCAATCTCTATCCTGCCCCAGCCCTTATTGTTCTTTCTCTCTCCTGCTCCCTCTCTGTCTTTCTGCCTGTCTGCCCTTTCCCTGCTGCTTCTTTCTCCATCTCTGTCCAGATTACTGCCCCTTTTCCTTCTTGATGTCTTTCTGTCCTGTTTGTCTTTCTGTCTTCCATGCCTGTTCCCAGCCCCATCCCCTCTCGCTGTATCTTCCCTGTCCAGCTGGCTCTGCCTTTTCTTGGTCTTCTCATCCTCTTTCCTGCTCCTCAGCCCTCTTTTCCTCTTCCTCCAGCTCATTGCTGCATGTTTTCCCTTTCCAGTCTCTTCATTTGGATCTGAACTTTGCTTTGTTTCTCAGTCCCTTTGTTCTCTTCCCTTCCTGTTGCCTCTCAGTGGGCAGTGACGACCTGGTTCAGAGACAGCACGGCGACCACATCCCAGGTCGCTCGGTCCATCAGCACACAAACGCCACTGTGTTGGAAAGCAAATGGCGTTTATTAACAAGTAACACAGCGTTATATACCTTAGGTTTGCAACGTCACGTCCATCTGCTTGCCTCACATACTGCTACCTACCTAGGGAGGGGCTACT
Source organism: Nesoenas mayeri (assembly GCF_963082525.1). Lineage (NCBI taxonomy): Eukaryota > Metazoa > Chordata > Aves > Columbiformes > Columbidae > Nesoenas > Nesoenas mayeri. The sequence goes on from NC_137562.1 coordinate 1,192,835, forward strand.
ATCTTTCTGTACAGCGCGAGATCTTCCGGCCTCCAGACCCTAACTACCTACAGGTATGCGTCACAACCCCCCCTGGACACCGTTTGTGTCACAAACGCCCCTGGACAGGGTGTGTGTCACAAACCCTATTGGACAGCATGTGTCACAGCCCCCCCTGGAAACTGTGTGTGTAACAAACACCATTGGACAACGTGTATGTCACAAACGCCCCTAGATAGGGTGTGTGTCACAAACCCCATTGGACAGTGTGTGAGTCACAAACCCCATTGGACAGCGTGTGTGTCACAAGCCTCCCTGGAAACTGTGTGTGTCCAAAATATCCCTGGAGAGCGTGTGTGTCACAAATCCCGTTGGACAGTGTGTGTGTCACGAATCCCCCTGGACAGTGTGTGTGTCACAAACCCCCCTGGACAGTGTGTGTGTCACAAACACCCTTAGACAGGGTGTGTGTCACAAACCCCATTGGAGACTGCCTCTCTCACAATCCCCATTGGACAGTGTGTGTCACAACCCCCCCTGGACATGGTGTGTGTCACAAACCCCATTGCACAGCGTGTGTGTCACAAACCCCATTGGACAGGGAGTGTGTCACAAATGCCCCTGGACAGGGTGTTTGTCACATACCCCATTGGACAGTGTGCATGTCACAAACCCCATTGAACAACGTGTGAGTCACAAAGCCCATTGGACATGGCGTGTGTCACAAACCCCAGTGGACAGCATGTGTGTCATAAACACCATTGGACAGGGAGAGTGTCACAAACACCCCTGAACAGAATGCGTGTCACAAACCTCATTGCAAAGTGTGTGTGTCACAAACCTCATTGGACAGCATGTATGTCACAAACGCCCTTGGACAGTGTGTGTGTGAAAAACACCCTTGGACAGCCTGTGTGTCACAAACCCCATTGGCCAGCATGTGTGTCACGAACCCCATTGGACAGGGTGTATGTCACAAACCCCATTGGACAGCCTGTGTTTCACAAACCCCATTGGGCAGCGTGTGTGTCACAAACCCCATTGTACAGGGTGTGTGTCACAAACCCCTGGACAGCGTGTGTGTCACAACTCCCCGTGGACAGTTTGTGAGTCACAAACCTGATTTGACAGCTTGTGTGTCACAAACCCCACTGGACAGCGTGTTTGTCACAAACCTCATTGGGCAGCGTGTGGGTCACAAACCCCATTGAAAAGCGTGTGTGTCACAAACCCCATTGCACATCGAGTGTGTCGAATGCACCTGGATAGCGTATGTGTCACAAACCCCATTGGACAGTGTGTGTGTCACAAATCCCATTGAAAAGCGTGTGTGTCACAAACCCCATTGGACAGGGAGTGTGTCACAAACGCCCCTGGACAGGGTGTTTGTCACATACCCCATTGGACAGTGTGCATGTCACAAACCCCATTGAACAACGTGTGAGTCACAAAGCCTATTGGACATGGCGTGTGTCACAAACCCCAGTGGACAGCATGTGTGTCATAAACACCATTGGACAGGGAGTGTGTCACAAACACCCCTGAACAGAATGCGTGTCACAAACCCCATTGCAAAGTGTGTGTGTCACAAACCTCATTGGACAGCATGTATGTCACAAACGCCCTTAGACAGTGTGTGTGTGAAAAACACCCTTGGACAGCCTGTGTGTCACAAACCCCATTGGCCAGCATGTGTGTCACGAACCCCATTGGACAGGGTGTATGTCAGAAACCCCATTGGACAGCCTGTGTTTCACAAACCTCATTGGGTAGCGTGTGTGTCACAAACCCCATTGTACAGGGTGTGTGTCACAAACCCCTGGACAGCGTGTGTGTCACAACTCCCCGTGGACAGTTTGTGAGTCACAAACCTGATTTGACAGCTTGTGTGTCACAAACCCCACTGGACAGCGTGTTTGTCACAAACCTCATTGGGCAGCGTGTGGGTCACAAACCCCATTGAAAAGCGTGTGTGTCACAAACCCCATTGAACAGCGTGTGTGTCACAAAGCCCATTAAACAGGGTCTGTGTCACAAAGCCCATTGGACAACGTGTATGTCACAAAACGAATTGGACAGCGTGTGTGTCACGAACGCCCCTGGACAGGGTGTGTGTCACAAACCGCATTCAACGGTGTGTGTGTCACAAACTCCATTGGAAAGAGTCTGTGTCACAAACCGCATTGGACAGCCTGTATGTCACAAACCCTATTAAATAGCGTGTGTGTCACAAACTCCATTGGACACCGTGTGTGTCACAAATCCCATTGAACAGCGTGTGTGTCACAAACCCCATTCAAGAGTGTGTGTGTCACAAACGCCATTGGACATAGTGTGAGCCATAAACCCCATTGGAAAGCGTGTGTGTTAGAAACCCCATTAAACAGGGTGTATGTCACAAACTCCATTGTAAAGAGTGTGTGTCACAAACCCCATTGGAGAGTGGGTGTGTCACAAACACCCCTAGACAGGGTGTGTGTCACAATCCTCATTGGACAGGCTGTGTGTCAGAAACCCCATTGGGAAACGTGTGTGTCACAAATCCCATTAGACAGCGTGTGTGTCACAAACCCCATTGGATACCGTGTGTGTGACAAACACGCCTGGACAGGGTATGGGTCACAAACCCCATTGAACAGCGTGTGTGTCACAAAGCCCATTAAACAGGGTGTGTGTCACAAACCCCATTGGACAGCGTGTGTGTCACAAACGCCCCTGGACAGGGTGTTTGTCACAAACCCCATTGGACAGCGTGTGTGTCACAAACCCCATTGGAGAGGGTGTGTGTCAAAAACACCCCTGGAAACCGTTTGTGTCACAAATGTCCGTGGACAGCGTCTGTGTCACAAACCCCATTCGACAGCGTGTGTGTCACAACCCCCGTTGGAAAGCCTGTGTGTCACAGACACCCCTGGATATGGTGTGTGTCACAAACCTCATTGGACAGGCTTTGTGTCAGAAACCCCATTGGGAAGCGTGTGTGTCACAAATCCCATTAGACAGCGTGTGTGTCACAAACCCCATTGGATACCGTGTGTGTAACAAACACGCCTGGACAGGGTATGGGTCACAAACCCCATTCAACAGCGTATGTGTCACAAACCCCATTAAACAGGGTGTGTGTCACAAACCCCATTGGACAGCGTGTGTGTCACAAAACCCTTTGCACAGAGTGTGTGTCACAAACGCCTCTGGACAGGGTGTGTGTCACAAACCCCATTGGACAGCGTGTGTCAAAAACACCCATGGACAGGGTGTGTTACACAAACACCATTGAACAGCATGTGTGTCACAAACCCCGTTGGACAGCGTGTGTGTCACAAAACCCTTTGCACAGAGTGTGTGTCACAAAGACCCCTGGACACGATGTGTGTGACAAACCTCATTGGACAGGCTGTGTGTCACAAACTCTATTGGGAAGCGTGTGTGTCACAAATCCCATTAGACAGCGTGTGGTTCACAAACCCCATTGGACAGCGTGTGTGTCACAAACCCCATTGGACATGGTGTGTGTCACAAAAACCCCTGGACAGCGTGTGTGTCACAAACGTCTCTCGACAGGGTGTGTGTCACAAACCCCATTGGACAGCGTGTGTGTCACAAACACCATTGGAGAGGGTGTGTGTCACAAACCCCATTGGACAGGGTGTGTATCAGAAAAACCCCTGGAAAGCGTGTGTGTCACATATCCCATTGGACAGCGTGTGTGTCACAAACCCCATTCGACAGTGTGTGTGTCACAAACTCCATTGGACAGATTGTGAGTCACAAACCCCATTGGAAAACATGTGTGTCACAAACCCCATTGAACAGCGGGTGTGTGTCACAAACTCCATTGGAAAGCGTGTGTGTCACAAACCGCGTTGGACAGCCTGTGTGTCACAAACCCCATTGGACAGTCTGTGTGTCACAAACCCCATTGAACAGCATGTGTGTAACAAACCCCCCTGGACAGGTTGTGTGTCAAAAAGCCCCCTGGACACTGTTTGTGTTACAAACCCCATTGGACAGCGTGTGTGTCACAAACCCCATGGGAAGGTGTATGTATCAGAAACACCCCTGGACAGAGTGTGTGTCACAAACGCCATTGGGCAGCGTGTGGGTCACAAACCCCATTGAACAGCGTGTGTGTCACAAACCCCATTGGACATAGTGTGTGACAAATGCCCCTGGACAGCGTATGTGTCACAAACCCCATTGGACAGTGTGTGTGTCACAAATCCCATTGAACAGTGTGAGTGTCACAAATTCCATTCAAGAGTGTGTGTGTCACAAACGCCATTGGACATAGTGTGAGCCATAAACCCCATTGGAAAGCGTGTGTGTTAGAAATCCCATTAAACTTGGTGTATGTCACAAACTCCATTGGAAAGAGTGTGTGTCACAAACACCATTGGAGAGTGGGTGTGTCACAAACACCCCTGGACAGGGTATGTATCACAAACCCCATTGGACAGCGTGTGTGTCACAAACACCCCTGGAAAACGGTTGTGTCACAAAAGGTCCGTGGACAGGGTCTGTGTCACAAACCCCATTGGACAGCGTGTGTGTCACAAACCCCATGGGAAAGTGTGTGTGTCACAAAGACCCCTGGACACGGTGTGTGTCACAAACCTCATTGGACAGGCTGTGTGTCACAAACTCTATTGGGAAGCGTGTGTGTCACAAATCCCATTAGACAGCGTGTGCTTCACAAACCCGATTGGAAACCGTGTGTGTCACAAACACCCCTGGACAGGGTGTGTGTCACAAACCCCATTGGACAGTGTGTGTGTCACAAACCTCATTGAACAGCGTGTGTGTCACAAAGCCCATTAAACAGGGTCTGTGTCACAAACCCCGTTGGAGAACGTCTATGTCACAAACCCCATTGGACAGCGTGTGTGTCACGAACGCCCCTGGACAGGGTGTGTGTCACAAACCCCATTCGACGGTGTGTGTGTCACAAACTCCATTGGACAGAGTGTGATTCACAAACCCCATTGGAACGCGTATGTGTCACAAACCCTATTAAACAGCGTGTGTGTCACATACTCCATTGGAAAGAGTCTGTGTCACAAACCGCAATGGACAGCCTGTATGTCACAAACCCCATTAAACACCGTGTGTGTCACAAACACCCCTAGACAGGGTGTGTGTCACAATCCTCATTGGACAGGCTGTGTGTCGCAAACCCCATTGAGAAACATGTGTGTCACAAATCCCATTGGACAGCGTGTGTTTCACAAACCCCATTGAACAGCGTGTGTCAAAAACACCCATGGACAGGGTGTGTGACACAAACCCCATTGAACAGCAGGTGTGTCACAAACCCCGTTGGACAGCGTGTGTGTCACAAACGCCCCTGGACAGGGTGTGTGTCACAAACACCCCTGGACAGGGTGTGTATCACAAACCCCATTGGACAGCGTGTGTGTCACAAACACCCCTGGAAAACGATTGTGTCACAAAAGGTCCGTGGACAGGGTCTGTGTCACAAACCCCATTCGACAGCGTGTGTGTCACAAACCCCATGGGAAAGTGTGTGTGTCACAAAAACCCCTGGACACGGTGTGTGTCACAAACCTCATTGGACAGGCTGTGTGTCACAAACTCTATTGGGAAGAGTGTGTGTCACAAATCCCATTAGACAGCGTGTGCTTCACAAACCCCATTGGACACCGTGTGTGTCACAAACACCCCTGGACAGGGTGTGTGTCACAAACCTCATTGGACAGTGTGTGTGTCACAAACCTCATTGAACAGCGTGTGTGTCACAAAGCCCATTAAACAGGGTCTGTGTCACAAACCCCGTTGGAGAACGTGTATGTCACAAACCCCATTGGACAGCGTGTGTGTCACGAACGCCCCTGGAAAGGGTGTGTGTCACAAACCCCATTCGACGATGTGTGTGTCACAAACTCCATTGGACAGAGTGTGATTCACAAACCCCATTGGAACGCATGTGTGTTACAAACCCTATTAAACAGCGTGTGTGTCACATACTCCATTGGAAAGAGTCTGTGTCACAAACCGCATTGGACAGCCTGTATGTCACAAACACCATTGGACACCGTGTGTGTCACAAACACCCCTAGACAGGGTGTGTGTCACAATCCTCATTGGACAGGCTGTGTGTCGCAAACCCCATTGAGAAGCGTGTGTGTCACAAATCCCATTGGACAGCGTGTGTTTCAGAAACCCCATTGAACAGCGTGTGTCAAAAACACCCCTGGACAGGGTGTGTGTCACAAACCTCATTGGACAGTGTGTGTGTCACAAACCTCATTGAACAGCGTGTGTGTCACAAAGCCCATTAAACAGGGTCTGTGTCACAAACCCCGTTGGAGAACGTGTATGTCACAAACCCCATTGGACAGCGTGTGTGTCACGAACGCCCCTGGACAGGGTGTTTGTCACAAACCCCATTGGACAGCGTGTGTGTCACAAACCCCATTGGAGAGGGTGTGTGTCACAAACACCCCTGGAAACCGTTTGCGTCACAAATGTCCGTGGACAGCGTCTGTGTCACAAACCCCATTCGACAGCGTGTGTGTCACAACCCCCGTTGGAAAGCCTGTGTGTCACAGACACCCCTGGATATGGTGTGTGTCACAAACCTCATTGGACAGGCTTTGTGTCAGAAACCCCATTGGGAAGCGTGTGTGTCACAAATCCCATTAGACAGCGTGTGTGTCACAAACCCCATTGGATACCGTGTGTGTAACAAACACGCCTGGACAGGGTATGGGTCACAAACCCCATTCAACAGCGTGTGTGTCACAAAGCCCATTAAACAGGGTGTGTGTCACAAACCTCATTGGACAGCGTGTGTGTCACAAAACCCTTTGCACAGAGTGTGTGTCACAAACGCCCCTGGACAGCGTGTGTGTCACAAACCCCATTGGACAGCGTGTGTCAAAAACACCCATGGACAGGATGTGTTACACAAACACCATTGAACAGCATATGTGTCACAAACCCCATTGGAAAGCATGTGTGTCACAAAACCTTTTGCACAGAGTGTGTATCACAAACGCCCCTGGACAGCGTGTGTGTCACAAACCCCATTGGACAGTGTGTGTCAAAAACACCCATGGACAGGGTGTGTTACACAAACCCCATTGAACAGCGGGTGTGTGTCACAAACCCCATTGGACATGGTGTGTGTCACAAACCCCATTGGACATGGTGTGTGTCACAAAAAC